>NC_139512.1:214125467-214725467 GCF_947247035.1 Vipera ursinii | reverse complement strand
TGAGCTTTTCTGTTGAGGATTGGCAGTGGGGGTGGGGTCTTTGGTTTTTATTCTCCCCCCCACTCTGCTGGGTGGTTGCAGCAGATTTTGGTCACTTCACATTTATTTATTTATTTATTTAGTTACATTTATATACCGCCCTATTCCCTGAGGACTCAGGGCGGTTTACAGGGAATTAAAAAATCCACCATACAAAAGTTAAAAAACCAAATTAAAAAATATTAAATTGACCCTGTATACTTAAAACCCCAGTTAAAAATTTCTCCTCAGCCTGGGCCTGAGAGCTCAAAGAGCCAGGTCTTCAGGCCCCGGCGGAATGATCGGAGGTCGGGGGCAGTCCTCAGCTCCACTGGCAGCTGGTTCCAGAGGGCAGGCGCTCCCACTGAGAAGGCCCTATCCCTGGGTGTCACCCGCCGGCAATCTCTCACCGGCGGCACCCTGAGCAGACCCTCCCTGTGGGAGCGCACTGGGCGAAGGGCGTTTGATGCCGGCAGCAGGTGTTCCCTCAAATAGCCCAGACCCAGGCCATGTAGGGCTATTGACCCTGGGACACTGTGACCGTCATAAATACGAATCAGTTGCCCAGCATCTGAATGTAAATCACAAGACCCTGGAGATGCTGCAACATTCCAGCTGATTGGAGCTTCTTCAGGGCTCAGCAGAAGTGCCAGGATCAGTGATGAGCCCCAGCTGGAGACTGGCGCTGATCCTGGCGCTTCCACTGAGCCCTGACAGCCCTGCAGCTCCAGCCATCTCTCGCTCAGGCTTGTGCGGTGCTGCCACCGGTTCAGCTCATTCCCCTCCCCCACTACCACTTCTCTAGGATGGTCACGTACCACCTGCCAGGTGCCAAAGTACCACAGGTGGTACCCGTACCACTGGTTGAAAAGCCATGCTCTAAGCCAGGGAACCCCAACCTTTTGGGCACCAGGGACCACTTCTGTGGAGAGGGGTTTTTCCATGGACTGGAGGGGGGCTGATTTTGTGTGCTGCCTGCATCCCATGGATGGGGCTTTGCTTGTTTGTGTGGCCCGGTTGTGGGCATGCTTCAGCTCGGTGCCGGTCCAAGGACTGGAGGTTGGAGACCCTTACTATAGGCTCAGTCTTCACTTATCTCAGCCCTGACAATAATCGTCTGAAGATGTGTTTAGATGCCAGGGTCATAGACAGCCCTATGCCTAAACCATTTGGGATTCACAGATAGTATAGATATTGTGGAGAAATCACATGGCAAAGTATTGGCAAATGGGAAGGTTGATGGTATGCCAGACATCTTAGCCAAATTGGGGTAAAGAGGGCAAAAAATTATAGACCCAATGGCATTCCTGTGCACAAATAAAAAACGAATTTACAAGAGAAAAGTTTCTTGGTAAAGCATATTTTTAACAAAATGAAGAGAAAAAAACTTTGAACAGGTGCATGTTTATAAATCCCTCAGGCTGTATTTCCCCCTTATTTCAGAACTGGAATACCTTGTCTTATAAATAATTATTCATTTTCCCAATGGAGACCCCAATACACACACACACACACACACACACACACACACACACACACACAAAATATTCCAAGTGTGCTGACCTATACATTTGATAAAAATACTGTAACTTTGCAGAGCAGGTAAACATCAGGAGAAGGCATTGCTGAGAGACATCTCAAATTCACTTAAATAAAGAAAAGGGAGCTATAAACTGATACCAGGACTTAGCCCATTTAAAATTAACACAGGAAGACCATTGATTTTGAAGGGAGTTGAATGTACTTGAAAAATCTGCTTGTTAATCAGCATTTAATTACTCCATTCAGTTGGAACTAGGAAGATTTGAATATTTCAAAGGGAGAAAGCTGGCCCTAGCAGATTCTGTACAGCCAAGTTAATAAATAATAGTTGCAGCCCCTCTCCAAGGCTCCTGATTCAAATCAGGCTTTTTAAGAATCAATATTCAGAGGCAACCGGCAACATTTCCAGAAATCACTTGAGGCTGGAGTTTGAATTGCCTGCAGGGAAAGCAACATCAAATGAAAATGAAAGAAGAGAAAATTGAATAGCTGGGCATTGTAGATACATTTGTACATTGCACTTATATAATAAATGAATAAAATTTCAGTGTATGAAATGATGGCTTCTGTGTTGAGTTAGTTTCACAGTTTCAATGCCTTTGTTTTTAGAAATGCGCCCCTTATCCTTTGAAGTTTTATAATTCTTTGACTATCAGCTAGCTATATCTTTAACCAGTAAGTGCATCAAAATAATAAATTTTTCTCCCATCTCAAATATCATCTTTCCTACTTAGATCTACATACTAGTATGTTTCTCAATTACTAGAAAAACCTCCATTTAAAAACTTTAAATGTACTTTTCTGGCATCCAGAATTCAATAAAGACTCTGTCTATGGGTGATCCAGGAAAGTTCTCATTTAAAAAGGTTGTATAACAGGATCACATTTCTCTGCCCTTTCAGATCCTTTCACATTAGATGGCTGGAATGGAGATATTTGGCATTCATAAACTTAAGACCTGATCTGCTCTCAATTGCTATACAAAAGCGGATAAGAGTTAACTAAGTATCACTTGATGACTCAAAGTACACTGAACTTAGAGGAGGTCATTGTATGGTATTTAGGTTTTGTTTTATTTGGCTGAAAAACTACAGTATTGGTAAAATTGCTCAGAAACCCAGGAGTCTAGGCAGTTCTCAGGTTCATGAAACCAAAAGCAGGAGTTCAAACCACTAAATGTTTATTTCATATTATCTATAGCCAGGGGTAGGCAACCTTGGCTCTTTTATGACTCTTGGACTTCAACTCCCAGAATTCCTGAGCCAGTCAAGCTGGCTCAGGAATTCTGGGAGTTGAAGTCCACGAGTCATAAAAGAGCCAAGATTGCCTACCCCTGATCTATACTCAACAATCTGATCTTCTAACAGTCAAGCCAAATTGACACTAGGGTCAACAGAATTCACAGGGGGATGGATGTGGATCTCTTGTGGAAGCATAGTGATTCCAAACTGATGACACATTTGACCCTGCCTTCATTTTTTAATGTGGTCATTTCCAACAGCAGTTTCTGCAACTGAATGTGAATTGCTGCTACTTTTTGGTAATGATAAAAGGGTAGATAGAATCATCCCATTTGCAAATGATATATCAGATGAATTTGAGTATTTAATATACACTGTTTTTGTTAATGTAAATAACAGCCTTTCGTTTCCTTCCCCAAATAAGCATCAGGGCTGGCAGTAGTGAAAATCTTTAGCTCTTCTCTCTCCCCACATAAATAGGATAGATAGCATTCCTTCTCCAACCAAAATACCAATTTCCATTGTAAAAAATATCATCTCCATTACAATCATGCAACTGAATCACATCTTCTTAAGTAGTATTCAGCAGGAACTCTCATTATTTTCAAATGTCTGCTTCAATAAATAGACTGGGAAGGAACATTTATCAAGTTGTGTTCATGTTTACAACGACTGAGAATTAGTTAACATTTCAAAAGATATGATGAAGCAATTGTCCTTACAGAAAGCACAGGTCATTATCAACTTTCCATTAAAAAAAGCAATTTCTTTTTAAAGTATACCTTTAAAAACACTGGGCACTGCTTTTCAAAATGATACTTCATTTCTGAATTTGCAATGGACCCTTTTCCTGATGAGGCAAGTGCCATACTGCAGAGTGCTGGATTCAGAAGATTTTTATCTCCAGAAATATCAACTCTGGGGAAATTTTAGTATCTCTTATACTAGTCATAAATACTTGCTATCAATGTAAAGATATACTTAATTAGAACTTTAAAATGCTACTGCATCTTTATGTTATCAGATAGACATAAAACAAAATTTACCGTGGCTTGGCTCTCAAGACAAATAAAGCTAAACAGATGACTAAGTGACGTTGTTGCTTATTTTCAAAATTGTCCTTTCTCTTAGTTTGCAGAGAGAGGTGAGATGGTGAAATGATGGGTCTATCATAAGCCATATAAGGAATGGCAAAGATATTGTAGAATGAAAGAATGGCTAAGAACCCTTTGACTTAAAAACTGGCATTGACCTGATGATAGATGATGGGTGGTTGCATGGATAGATGATAGATAGATAGATAGATAGATAGATAGATAGATAGATAGATAGATAGATAGATAGATAGACAGACAGACAGACAGACAGACAGACAGACAGACTAGACAGATAGATGAGAAAGAGGGAAATATGATATAGATAGATAATGAAGAGATAGATAGATGATAGACAGACAGATAGATGAGAGAGACCATTGTTGCATTTGCTTTTTTAAGAAAGCCTGCAGTCCTAACGAGAGAGAGAGAGAGAGAGAGAGAGAGAGAGATGATACAGTTGGATGATATCCCTAAGTAATGAGATTGTACTACCACTAGCACTGAGACTTTAATGTTTCTGCTGTTAACTAATTCTGGAATGTGGGCTTGAGTGTTTGAAACAATAGAGATTTATAGCCAGGCATGACTTGAAGTCTGCCAGTAAGAAATGGAGAGCTGACTACTATTGTCTTCTTCCACTCTATTCCACTCTAGTTTATAGCCCTGGGATCTCCTAGTGATCTTTCCTCCAAGTGTTAACCAGATCTGATCCTTTTTGTGCTGAAACTGGACGACTGAAAATTGTTTCAATTCACATTCACTATTTTTCATACAATCAAGGATTTGGCAGGTCTCTTCCAGTGCAGTTCCCCTTCAGACCTTCTTAAGTAAAAGCTGGATCAGGCTCATTGTGAAGTTGCAAAGGACAGAGATTAATGAATTGGCAGACTACAAGAAATGTATTGGTGGGCACCATCTTAATGGACTCTTCAACAGTCTCTTCATATGTTATCAGAACAAATGGTTCTGAGTAATTAGTAATTAGATCACCCTAAATTTACTGCACTGTAAATTGTTATCACTTTAATGGGCTACAAGCGGTGATGTGGTCAGAGTGGCAAGGTCAATATTTTTTTTTAATGTTTGAAATCTCTAAGCAGTACAGTAAAAGTTTACCATTTTCTCTTAACCACTCCCATGGGAAAGAGTGATCAGATTTTGGAGTTTAGAGAGTATAAAATTTGAGATAGCCAGTTCCTCCATTAACAGTCTCCTCAACCCTCAAAGTAGGCCAGGAAAGTTGGCCCAGCCTACTCAACCCATTAGTACACCATCTATAGATCAAGGATTGTCCAATTCTTTTGTCTTTTGTATCTTGGTTTTCTCATGAATAACGGTGTCAGATGTAGACTGAAAACTGCATTCAGAAATAATACCATCTGCTGCTCTCCTTCATTTCTCCTTCATTCCTGCCAGATCCTTTTAATCTGTTCTATTTTTTCCATTGGCTCCACTGACTTCCAGACAATTGATATACTAGCAAGATGCAACAGATTCTCAAATAGAGCTGGCAATGAAGGATTGCAGGTATGGTCCAGGCTTTCACCATGCAATTAAAATTGAATGAAATTGGTCCATTAACTCAAAAGAGCAGTGATTTGATTAAGTGACTTCTTCCCACACACACATCACTTTGCTTTAGCTAATTCCCTGTGCTGTTTTGAGGAGTCAGTCCTACTGAACCTATCTATTTATACATGAATTATGAACTTGAGAGTGGGGTTGAGGGAAGATATTTTAAAATCAGTGAAACAATAGGAGAAGGCCCAGGTTTGTGTCCGCCTTCGGCCTTGAAGTTCACTAAGTGATGTAGAAGTTCATTCAATTCTATCTCAGTTACTTATCCCAATCAGGAAGGGAAAAATCTCTCTATCTCTGATGCCATGTGATTTTTTTCCAGCAAATCAGAAGTATGTCTGATGGCTGGAATCCCCATCTTAATTATCTTGCAGATGACTGATCAAGACAATAGCTATCTTCTACTAGCTGTGCTATTGTAGTAAAGGGCTTATTGTGCAAAAGAGTTCTTTTTTTAATTTCAAAAAGGTGAATTCCACCTATTCAGTCTTGTCAGCATGATCAATCTACCAGATGCTTTAGGTAATACCTTTGTGCTATACCCCAAAATAGTGGTTGTTAAAAGCATGCATAGCATTGCATTAATATTGTCTGACCTCACTTCACCTCATCTATGAACCCTCCCCCACCACACCTCTGCAATTATACAGCCAAACGCAAAGCATGAGAAGCACTTAATCCATCTTATTATGGCTGTTGGAATGCATTCTCATATTTACTCAGAAGTGAACAAAGGGAACAATTAGAACTGCACAGAACTTTAAAGAAGTATTACAATAAGCATTTACTTGAAGCTTTGCAGTCCTTCATATTTTTTCCCCTGGTAGAGTTCATGCTATCAGAGAAATCTGAGGGGAGTCTTCTGAAAAGTATTCAAGCTGTCTCCCAGGCTGGATAAATCCAGCTTGGGCTTCAAGAAATCATACAAAGATGGAGAAGACGTAGTCAGCCTGAAGCCACCTTGGCTCATGTGAGGAGCTACCTAGGCTTCATACTTCTTCCAAGGTGGGCTACAGAAGAACCTCTTCTAGGCTGCTCCCACCAAAAAAGCCCAGTCTGGGAGTCCTTTAGCAGATGCAAAGGGGGCTCAAGGTTGGGTGGGCCCATTGCAACTCTGCCAAGAAGGACTTCAACCAGCAAGGCAAAAGAAGTCCCTTCTCAGCCTCCTCCTTCATTGCTTCCACCATTCTAAATAAGTCGCCCCAGCAGAGGGAACAAGATTTTAATTTTATTCATGTTACTTATTGATTTCATTGGCATACGGTTGAATCCACTGGGAATCACAGCTGTTTATAATTACAAATCGACAATTAAAACGTCCACAGTAACACAAAATCAACAAACACAATTAAAGCATTGCCAGTATGTACCAAATAACCAATATGAAATCAACTTAATGAATAATCAAGCCAGTCATGGACAAAATAACAGATGATGTAATAACGATTACAGCAACAGCATGCAAATCACCAAACTCTGGAAAAATTCTGTTTTAAGTAAAACTTGAATGCAGTAACAGATGGAGCAAGGCTTACTTCTAAGAGAAGGCAGTTCCCTATGGCAGGAGCTACAACAAACAAACATGGCTCTCATTTCTGGTTTCTCTCACTTTATGAAAAATAGGGTACCACCAAGAGCTTCTCCTGGGATGTGTATAATAATGAAACAATTCAGAATGAAACTGAAATAAGGGAATGTGGGAATGAGCACTTTAAGGAGAAGTCTGGGAATGAAGTGGTATGTTGAAGGGTGATGTTGAAAAGAATGCTATAAATGTTAGTCTCCAAGAAAAAAAAAAAGCTATACAGTCAGTTATTGGTAGTAATTTTATTCCATAAAAGTGCCACAAATACTGAACTAATAAATGCTGAAACCTCAGGGGATTATCAGGTGATTCCACTGTTTAGCTGCTCAGCATTTCTGTGAACAAATGCAACAGCATCATAAATACTGATTTGGGGGTTGGCAAAAAAACATTTTCGGGAATGAACAAATTCCCAAATACAGAACCTGCCAATAACAAGGATTGCCTGAATATGCGGTGAGAATGCTAAATTGTTATAAAACTGGCAGGGGCAGATGGGATATGCTTCGTCCGCAGAAGAAGTACGCGAGACAGCTGGCTAACGAAAACCTTTTATTGACAAGAACCTGGCGAGGAACAGTCTCGCAATGCCTCTATTTATATCCCCAGCTGGCCGACTAGCGACCAATCAGGGCTGTGCCGGTTTCCTGCTAGTCAGCGCGGACCAATCGGCGATGGTGAGCTTTGACAGCTCAGAGCTGTCAAGCTGTCTTGCGCCTGCGCAGTTACAGGCGGTTTTGACAGCAGAGAGCTGTCAAACGGTAGCGCTTGTGCAGTGGCTACTAGCAGCTTTTGAAAGCTGTCAAAAGCTGCCGAAGGGTTTTACCTCATAACTGTTAACATGTGATCACAATCATTAAACATAATGTATTAATACACAACACCCCTTACCCCTCCCCCGAATTGGTGGGGTAATCCTTCCAGTTGTTTTTTCGTTGAGTGCCCCAATCATAGTCACTTAAGTAGGCCGGGGGTTTCCTGGTTCTATTCGAATGCCGGAGGGGCATTGCTGTTGTTGGCTCTGCTTCCGCAAGTTCTGGACTTGGATCTGGTGCGGGAGCTTCGAGAGTCACTTCGTTAGAGGTGCTGGGTGGGGGGGAGCTTCGAGAGTCCCTTCGTTAGAGGTGCTGGGTGGGGGTGGGGGTGTTTGTTCCTGGAGTGGCGTATGGCATTGAATTTTCCCCGCTTCCCCTTCCCCCCCAGTTTTGCGGGCTGCGTTGTCACAATTGATCGATGTGTCGATGTAGGTGGCAGTTCTTACTGGCATCAATTATGTATGATAAGGGTCTGGTTTGTTCAATTACAACCCCCTGAATCAATTTGTTTCCTGCCCCATAGTTCCTAGCCCAGACGGTTTGGCCGTTGGCCAGGGTTCTGTGAGGAATGGGTTGGACTGGTTCTGCCGTTGTCCTGTCTGGGTGTAATCTGTCAAGTCTGGTCATAAGTCGTTTCCCCCAACGCAGTTCTGCCGGTGATTTTCCGGTGGACATGCAGGGGGTGGTGTGTTGTGCCAGTAAGAATTGCGCCAACCTGCGGTGCCAGTTTCCCGTGACGATTTTTTGAAGTGCATCCTTGGTGGACTTTACCATCACCTCAGCCAAGCCATTCGACGAGGTGTGGAACAGAGCCGTTGTGATGTGTCTAATAGAGTTCTCCGTGGTGAAAGTCTGGAATTCACGGGAAGTAAATTGTGTGCCGTTATCGGATACCAAGACATCGGGCAGGCCGTGTGTGGCAAAAAGCCCCCTTAGTAACTGTACTGTGGCAGTCGTAGTCATGCTACTGACTGGCACGACCTCCAGCCACCTGGAGTAGCTGTCAACCACTATTAAAAATACCTGTGCTTGAAAGGGTCCCGGTTGTGGGTACTGCTTCACGGCGTGAGGAAGTTGAACTTCCCGCCGGTGACTTCAGCTGTGACTAGCTCTGAACCGTGGGAAAAAAATCTCTTTTTTCCCTCGGCTAGTGACTTAAGCTATGCAAAGCAGTATATCCCACCCTCATCGCCAGTGCTTCATCCGCAGAAGAAGTACGCAAGACAGCTGGCTAACGAAAACCTTTTATTGACAAGAACCGGGCAAGGAACAGTCTCGCAATGCCTCTATTTATATCCCCAGCTGGCCGACTAGCGACCAATCAGGGCTTGCCAGTTTCCCGCTAGTCAGCGTGGACCAATCGGCGATGGTGAGCTTTGACAGCTTGGAGTTGTCAAGCTGTCTTGCGCCTGTGCAGTTACAGGCGGTTTTGACAGCAGAGAGCTGTCAAACGGTAGCACTTGTGCAGTGGCTACTAGCAGGTAGCCTGCTAGTAAAACCTGCCGAAGGGTTTTACCTCATAACTGTTAACATGTGAACACAATCATTAAAGATAACGTATTAATACACAACAGGATAAAAGTGAAGTAAGGCTAAATTATGAATGTAGTTTTCCTACGGAGCAGCTGGGTGATTTGTTTAATCAGTAGCGAAGGCTGCCTTTGTGCCTGATGGGGAAAAGGACATTAATTTTCCCCTGTACAAAAGGAAAAATAACGAATATGAATGCAAAACCTATAGGGGGATTAGTTTGTTAAGCATCCTTAAAAAGGTGTTTGGCAGAATTGTGATCAACAGGGAACTAAAGATGACAACGAGCCAAATTTGAGAAATATCAGGCAGCAAATGTATAGAAGAAGCTTTTGCTCTTCAGCACAGAAATCTGTGATTAAAGTTAGTTCTCCAAATCAGGACAGCCTTATCTTTAGCTTGATATAATGCTCTTCCCACAGTTGTTTTGGAGAGAAAATATAGGAAAATGCCATATGAAACCCCATACTGACTCTGTGATATGGGTACCATAGAAACCACAGCCCATGTTCTACAGAAACATTTGCCACCAGTTGATGATGATGATGATGATGATGATGATGATGATGATGATGATGATTAAAATTCCTGGTGCACTCTGATAAAACGTTTAGTTGCACTATCTGTTAGACATGTAATTCTCTAAAAGTGGCCAACTTTTGCTGCATTGTGTGTAAGCTTCACCCACAAATGGTTGTGAACAGGGGATAGGATTGTGTTATTCATTTTACTGAATGTACTTTTTTTTTAATACGACCAACATAAGGTTCTGTCTATGATCAGGGTCTCCAAACTTGGCAACTTCAAGGCTTGTGGAATTCAACTCCCAGAATTCCTTAGCCAGCCATGAATTCTGGGAGTTGAAGTCCACAAGTCTTAAAATTGGCAAGTTTGTAGATCTCTGGTCTATGATAAAGTGAGTAAACTTAATTTATGGAATGTTCTGCATGAGGATAAAGTTGACAATTGTTGATGATTGTGACAAGAATGGAATATGATGGAGGAAAAACATATGGGAACAAATGCCACACTTAATGACTGGTTCATTACTGAGCAGGAAGTGAGGAAAAGATATTGGATAACACTCTGATTGTTTGATGTCTTTCTGGCTAAAGATATAAGGAATAGTTGTCAGAATGTTAGAGATGAGTTAGAAGAAGACACAAATGTATCTGTATCTAGGTGTGGAGATGATATCATTCATTGGCTGAGAACCCAACTAACTGCAGTTAGATACCTTACATGATGCTACAAGGAGTATGAATCTGAAAATTAATGTATTAAAGAGGTACAAACTAGCTGTGCTTGGCAGAGAAAATGGAGTACATGAATGAAAGCTAAATGACAAAAAACCAGAGCAAGTATACGAATGTGTGCAACATGCAGGGAACAGATAAGGAAATTTGCTGTAGGAAACAAAAATGGTTGTCTACAAACATGCTTCTGTTCACTTTATTGTGTGGAAATGAGAACTGGGTGCATCAGGAGAAATGTTAAATTAACTTGAAAGCAGTAAGAATGGAGTGTGGTAAAACAAGAAGAGAGAGGGTGAAGAATGAGAAGAAGCTGAATAAATGTGAATTGAATACAAAACTGATCGATATAAAAGAAGTCTATTGAGGTGGTTTGATCATATAGAGAGAATGACTAAGGAGTGAATTGTAAAATAAAGGAATAGTAAAGTGGTTGAGAGAAAGAAAAATCAAGAAATTCACTATTGGATCTTCAAAAAGAAATATGCAGAATTATTTAACACTATTGAATGCTTTTTCCCCCCTTTTGGTACTGTCCATGGGGTTTTCATGGCAAAGGATTTCGAAGAGGCAGAGGAACTAGAGATCAAATTGCCAACATACGCTGGATCATGGAGAAAGCTAGGGAGTTCCAGAAAAACATCTACTTCTGCTACATTGACTATGCTAAAGCATTTGATTGTGTGGATCACAACAAACTGTGGCAAGTTCTTAAAGAGATGGGAGTACCAGACCATCTTATTTGTCTCTTGAGAAACTTATATGCGGGTCAAGAAGCAACGGTGAGAACTGGACACGGAACCACTGATTGGTTCAAAATTGGGAAAGGAGTCTGGCAAGGCTGTATACTGTTACCCTGCCTGTTTAACTTATATGCAGACCACATCATGAGAAAGGCAGGGCTAGATGAATCTAAAGTTGGAATTTAGATTGCCGGGAGAAATATCGACAACCTAAGATATGCAGATGATACCACTCTAATGGCAGAAAGTGAAGAGAAACTAAAGAGCCTCTTGTTACAAGTGAAGAAGGAGAGTGCAAAACATGGGTTGAAACTAAACATCAAGAAAACCAAGATCATGGCATCCGGCCCTCTCAATTCCTGGCAAATAGATGGGGAAGAAATGGAGGTAGTGACAGATTTTATTTTCCTGGGCTCCAAGATCACCGCAGATGGAGACTGCAGCCAAGAAATTAAAAGACGCTTGCTCCTGGGGAGGAAAGCCATGACAAATCTAGACAGCACACTAAAAAGCAGAGACATCACCCTGCCAACAAAAGTGCATATAGTCAAGGCTATGGTCTTTCTAGTTGCAACGTATGACTGTGAAAGCTGGACCATAAGAAAGGCTGAGCACCAAAGAATTGAAGCCTTTGAACTATGGTGCTGGAGAAGACTTCTGCGAGTCCCTTGGACTGCAAGGTGATCAAACCGGTCAGTCCTAGAGGAGATCAACCCTGACTGCTCTTTAGAAGGTCAGATCCTGAAGTTGAAACTCAAATACTTTGGCCACCTAATGAGAAGGAAGGACTCACTGGATAAGAGCCTAATGCTGGGAAATGTTGAGGGCAAGAGAAGAAGGGGACGACAGAGAATGAGGTGGCTGGATGGAGTCACTGAAGCAGTAGGTGTGAGCCTAAATGTACTCCAAAAGATGGTAGAAGACAGGAAGGCCTGGAGGAACGTTGTCCATGGGGTCGCGATGGGTTGGACACAACTTCGCAACTAACAACAACAACAACAACAACATTGAATGCTATTGTAATAGTAAAGACAAATGGATGGTGTCTCCACTTTTGTTATGTGCTTTTGTGTAAAAATTGGTATCTCTTTTGTCTTCTTCTACACAGCCTGGTTGAGTATAGCCTGATATCTGTGGAACAAGCTTCAGAGTCTCCCCTCCTTCCTCCTCAGCTCTCTTAGTTATTTTCTCATCTCTTGAGGCTGACTAGCTGAAGAGCGTTATCTTGTTCTTTTAATAAATGCTCTCAGCCCCAAGGCCAACCACTCATGGAAGGAAGACTTGAAATATGAAGTAGTACTGTCTCCCCAAGCCTTTTTATGGCTGATAGGCAGGAAGGAGAAACAATACATGTGCTTAATTAGAAATGCAGTAATTGCAATTATATGCTATATATAGGGAGGAGTTTTGGTTAAAGAGATCAGTTCCAAGGAAGATGCTACATACAAGCTGGTGTAATCTAAGAATGCCCATGGACAAGGATGGAGCTTTCAGCTGAAAGGAACATGGGATTTGATTCTG
Source organism: Vipera ursinii (assembly GCF_947247035.1). Taxonomy (NCBI): domain Eukaryota; kingdom Metazoa; phylum Chordata; class Lepidosauria; order Squamata; family Viperidae; genus Vipera; species Vipera ursinii. The sequence continues at coordinate 214,712,544 of NC_139512.1, read as the reverse complement.
TGCTTAATATTCTTCTATGAATGTTGCCATTTCTTGCTCTGCTGCCTTGACCATGAATATTTCTCTCTATATGTTGCATGTAAAACTTTTTCTTGCTTTGCTTTCTCCAATAAATCCTTTCATCTTCTACTTAAATGACTGTTCATTTGAATCCACAGTCTGCCCACAATTCAGAGGTGGAAAGGTTAAAGAAAAGAAAAATTAAGGAAGAGTATATAGATGTGTAAGAACCAAAATGATTTGAAAGAGTAGAAAAGTAAAGAGTAAAAAGTAAAGAGAATGAGTAAATAAAGAGTAAAGAGAATGGAGTAAACATGAGCTAGACGTAGCTAGATGCAGCTATATTCCCTTGTACTATTTCATACCTTTTATTTCTGGGCTAATTATTGCCTATTTCCTTTCTGCACCTTGCATAACATTGTTTACTCTGACAGGGAATAATGTGATAGGTATATATGCGCAAAGAAAACATATATTTTATGCAGGGAAGTTGATTAGAGGTATTTTGAATGCATACAATCTGATTTTGGGGGAGGGGAGTATAAGAATGTTCTCAGTGTGAGAATAGTTGCTATAAAACATTATTCTGTTATAATTTTGTCACCTACTTCACATCCTAACCCTAAGCTTCATAAATAAAAGCACAGTGTTAGTGAATACATGCTTTTTTTAGTAGTCGCACTAGACAAGGCAATTAACTAACAATTTATAGTCTCTAGGCCTTTAATGAATAGATGGCAAGGAAAAATAGGTGGGAATTTTCTCAGCTTAAATAAAGTAAAACTTCTATTGATTTTCTGAACATCGTGTACATTTTAAAGACAATATCCTACTTTTCTTCTATCACTTTGCACACAGACAGCATACATGCACATGATACATGTTCCCAAAGGTCTCAGGAAGACTCAATTTATGCAAACACTAAGTGGTGTGTTGCAGGCTGGGCAATGTGATACAATCTGTGTGATGGAAAACTGTCAGTATAGTCGTTCAGCGTTTCATGGAATGTTTGTGTCCCCATATGATGTGTGGACACACGATCTTTCCTAGAAGCGTGAGACAAGGGAGGATACATCTGTTCTGTACCAGCCTGCTACCGGCCCTGCAGATAAGGCAGGGACAACCCCTTTACAAGAAGGCAAGAGGCTGGAACTAAGCCTGCCAAATTTATGGACACAAAAGCAAACAGAGCAAAACAAGACACGAACCATGAAACAGGAACTATTCAAACGATTGCCTTCAGCAAACCAGCCCTCCCACGCATTCCCCTTTTAAACAGTTCAGGGCGTGGCTTCTCTCTGCCTCCTTCTGAGGTGCCCCATTGCCTTCCTCTGTTTACTCCTGATTGACTGCCTCCTGCATCGGGCGTCCTTGAACAGGGCCAGCTGTGGGTCATCTTCATCCACACTGTCAGGCTCACACAGCTGGGTCTGCGTCGTAACCAGATGGGAGGGGCCTGGCTGAGGGCTCTCATCAGCAAACTCTGCAACCCCCTCAGCAACCTCTCCAACACCCCCCTCCTCCTCCTCTGAATCGTCCAACCCAACTGCTGAACCCACAGGCTGACCCTGAATCACAACAGAAAAAAGCCAGAGCAGTTATAAGTTTATCGTGATTTAATAAATAAATAAATGCAGCTGGAAGAGATTTCTCGGATAATTTATTCATTTTTAAGAACGTGCCAAGTCCCGGTGTGAAAATTGCCCTGCCAAAGTGACAATACAGTGAAGTACATTTTTAAGGCTCTGCCTGTCCTCTGCCACAGCGCGGGCTGTAAATGAAAGCTGTGAGATAACTTTTAAATATGTTTTACGTAAAGCCTGGGGGTATCCAAGTGAGCTGATGAAAACAATGAGGGTGGTTGCTTTCAACATGCACTATGGATTGTCTCAGTATAAACAATTTTCTTAATTCATCACAGCCATTTAAATGTTGAGAAATCATATCTTTTATCGGGATACAGGGCAGGAAGGCATCATGGCAGTACAGAACTATAAGCAGAGAAGACTTCTTTAAAATGAAAATGGATTTGTGATTATGACTATGTTTGATCATTAGATGGACATAAGTGTTGCTTGAGGAAAACTGTAATCACCACCAGTAGATAGTTCATTGGTTTTATGACTCTTGATTGTATATTTGGCCAATAAAGCAGGAAGCAGCATAGGGAAACAAGACTGAATCATTTGAAATTTATTGGTAGTGTCTGCTGTTCTTCTTAATTGTCCCCAGATTTACCTGATCCACCAAGAATCTGTTTCTCACGTTACTCTTTTGGAAGAGAAATAGTAAGGCTGTACAGATAGCAGATAATTCAGACAATAAATACATTAATTCTTGTTAATATCTTTTTTCTTCCTTTTATTAACATGTTATATCTTTTTCTCTAGCTATCCTATATCTATTTATCTATCTATACAACTGAGATATCAACGCTGAGTTTAAGACTGAAATCCGCATTGTATAATAAATACATTGATGCAATCTGTAGCAGTTTCTTTTATCTAATGCTATACTCATCTTGGGACAAAAGTCAAATAATTGCATGTTTGTGATATTAACAATCTAAATTGAAATTCATATTGATAGATATTATTTTTTCTTTGTTTACAGCACTCTACATTATCTAAACAATAGACTGTCAATACATTTAATTAATATTGTATAAACATTGGTATAAACACTGCACTGAAGCAATGTATGTATTAAGATTCATAACAATAAAATCAGGAAAAAAACACCCCAAGATAACCATTTTGTGAGTTGGGGAAGTAAGGAGAAAAACTATTCAATCCTTTCTTCTTTGGTTATAAAGCAGCTTCAAATCTCTCTCCCCAAAATGCAGGTCATTAAAAAATGTTTCTCCTCTCACTCCCTCCCTTATTTTTTATCTAACTTGAGCAGGAGACTTTTGAGTTTTATTATAGTCAGAAAAGAAAGAACTACTCTTCCCTGACCCCGACCTTTTTTTCTCACAGCTCACATTCTGCCCAGAATCTGTCCATCAAAACATACTCATTTACATGCTTATTAGAAAATATTTTAAGACTGTTTTCTTTCAGAATATACTGTAAGTTCTCATTTTTTAGCCAAAGCTATGCCATCCTATTCAGAGATGTTTGAAATCTTACAGATAAGTATATTCAGGTTTACACACTACCTCTAGTCATGTGGATCTAGTCAATTCATGTCAGAATGAATGACTCTCACCAGCTTCCTTATTACGGGTAGTCCTTGACATACGACCACGGTTGAGACCAAAATTTCTGTTGCTAAGTGAAACATTTGTTCAGTGAATTTTGCCCCATTTTACAGTTTCTCTTGCCACGGTTGTTAAGCGGATCACTGCAGTGAAGTTAGTAACACAGTTGTGAAGTGAGTTTGGATCCTCCATGGACTTTGCTTGTAAGAAGATCGCAAATGGTGATCATATGACACCAGGATACTGCAACCATCATAAATATGAATCAGTTACCAGGCCTCTGAATTTTGATCACATGATCTTTGGGATGCTGCAATGGTGGTAAGTGTGAAAAACAGTCATAAGTCACTTTTTTCAGTGACGTAACTTCGAGCTATCCCTAAATGAACTGTTGTAAGTCTAGAACAGGGATAGGCAACCTTGGCTCTTTTATGACTTATGAGGTGGGCTGGGCTGAGAGTGATTGAGACAGAGGAATATAAGCAACAACTATCCAAAGAACCGACAACTCTTACAGTACAAGGAACTATCACTATGGCAAATAACCTTAAGGACCAACAACGAACTATGGGAAAACTTAATACTCAACTTTTGACTCCATCAAAAGAGCCTATAACTTTAGAAGTATATTGTGTACAAGATAGTGATGCTAACATAGAGGACGTGGAAGATCAACAAAGACAGTTTCCTGAAAGCTTGGATAGCCAAGCATTAATTACAAAATTGGATAAGACACTTTACTTAAAGCAGATGAACCCAGATGGAAGAGGAATCCAGACCAAACTGAAGATAAAATTTTTAGAGCAAATACAGAGACTAGAACTAACAGGGCAACAACATAATGATTACAAATGGTTTGGTTTTTGTGGATCACTGATAGCTAGATGGCCTCCTTCGATTCAAATAATATGTATTGGAGCGAAGGGAAAGCTATCTGGCAATTCAAAGGCCTTGGTCTGGAAACCTGATTGGCAAAAAAAGAAACCCAGAGTTAGATTTAAAAAGTGAGTTCCTAGAGAAGGTTATCCTTTTAGTAATCAGTGATCTATCAGGATCTAAAATAGAAAATGTTTATGAGATAGAACTAAAATGTGTTTATGTATCTATTAGGCTTATTTTAGACATTATAATTTGTGCACTGACATAATGGAAATTTGGTTTGTAGATCCCACTTTTGATGTTAAAGGACATTTGATTATTCTATTTAAAAATTAAGAATTAGCTAAAATTTAAAACAGAATCCGGTTGCGTATAAATAGTTGTAGATTGATAAACATAGGCTGTGGTCCCGTCAGTAACGTGTGATGTATTAGGATGTGAAACAGACGGTGTTTATTAGGTAGAACATAGCTACTCAGTCCCTGTGTACATGTTAGATGCTATAGTTTTTGCTGTAATGAAATAAGGGAAATTTGGGTTGTGAACATTATTTGGGATGTTAAAGGCTAAATTTGAATAATATAATTAAAATTAAAATTAGGTAAACTTTAATAACAGGCCATAGATATATCTCAATGAAATTGAATTGACAGTTTTTTCAACTGACCATGCTATTTCTAGAAACTTATTAGTTTAAACCGGCTGTATGAAATGTTAAGGGAAATTGAGAAGGATGTTTTGATAATGTAACCTGAATTATGTACTGAAAACTGTTACTGAATCTCTGATTACCCAGTCATCACGATGCTTTCTAAATATGTAGATTTTAACCAAAAAAACGATAAAACTTGTTTTTTTAAAAAAGAAATGCTGTAGGGTCTCGTGCTTGGGCAGGGAGGTGGACTAGATGACCTCCAAGGTCCCTTCCAGCTCTACTCTATTCTATTCTATTCTAAATTTAATTTAAATTTAATTTAATTTAATTTAATTTGTATACCGCCCTTCTCCCGAAGGACTCAGGGCGGTGAACAGGGCAATACATAATAAAAACTGGATACAAAAATTAAAAAGTAATTAAACAGCAATGCCCGTAAATAAATTAATACACATTAAAAGTTAAGACCAATTTATAAAACCCAACCCCATCCCATCAGGCCAGGCCGGATTGTTCAAATAGATACGTTTTTAGATTGCGCCGGAAGGAGCGAAGGTCGGGGGCCGTCTGGAGCTCAACCGGCAAGCGGTTCCATAGGTCTGGTGCGCCCACAGAGAACGCCCTCCCCCTGGGGGCCACCAATCGACATTCTTTGATCGGAGGCACCCTGAAGAGGCCCTCTCTGTGGGAGCGCACTGGACGGAGGGAAGTTGACGCCAGCCGCAGGTGTTGCCGTAGGTAATCCGGACCCATGCCATGTAGGGCTTTGTAAGTCATCACTAACACCTTGAACCTCACCCGGAGGGCAACCGGCAGCCAATGCAGCTCGCGGAGCAAAGGTGTAAATTGGACATATGGGCAATGGCTTCATTCATACTATTCTATGAAAGGTTTGTTATTAACTGGGAATGCATTAAAACAAACAAACAAATGGATTTCTGTAATGAATAGAATAGAATAGAATAGAATAGAATAGAATAGAATAGAATAGAATAGAATAGAATAGAATAGAATAACTTTATTGTCACTTTGAATGTACACTAATCAGCATCATTAAAATGAAATTTCATTGCATTCAACTCTCAAAGGGTCACCTCCTCCGATATACACTACATAAATATGACAAAAATAAATACAGAATTATGCATATACCCACATATTGCTGAAGTTGCTCTAGTTAAGGTTAATGAGAAAAAGTAACCAGAACAAATACCTTTGAAATAGATGTCCTACATCCACAGTGGTCTCCTCCCCTTGGGGGCTTCCTGCTTGCCACAAGTGTCATCCTTGCCTTGAAAAAGGTGGCACAGGTGACTTCCTGGGACTTGGGATCCATCCCATGGGAAAAACTATGGCCCAATTTTCATCAATGAACTTCAGAGTGAAGCCCCATTTTTCTTTGAAAAAACTAATAGTGACTTTGCACTGAGTCCAAAGTGGAACATTCTCTGGAGGTAAAGAAAGGCTCACTGTTGTTGTTGTTGTTGTTATTTAAAAAAATCAAATCATTGTATTGATCTCTTTCTGTGATTTTGGATTAGTGCAATTTGGTGGCAAGGCATAATTTTCCACACTTTTCAAAGCATGGCTGTGATTACAACCTGTGATTGTAAATACATTCCTGGACAGGAACAGATATAGAAATGATGTAAGAAATATTGTGTACTGGGTTTCTTGCAAGTAGGAGGTGAGATGAGAGCATTCAAACAGGAACATTGCTTTATTGTAGAACAGGAACAAAACTAGTAACCAAGGCTTCTACGCAGCTACTTATACAGCTGGCCACTAGGTGGCGACCAATAGGTTTGAAGGAACCTATTCCTGCCCCAGACCCAACCAATGGTCGTCCTGGAGATTGCATGTCTGGGAAGCCAGCGACCGTTACACAGACTCCCTGATTAAGCAATCTCAAGCAGCATTCAAAGACATGTGGAAACAGTTCAAGTAAATGGGCCCAATACATTACACCCCTTCCTTCTAGAATGTACAAACATTATCAAAATAGTTGAGAATAAAGTACAGCATTATTACAATTATTTGAAAACAAAATCTTGCAAATAGGTTAGTGGTCTGCACGACCATGCAGATCGCCTGGGGGATCCAGGCAACTCCTGGTCTACCAGCTTGCCTGCCTGGCTGGGTAGACCAGGACTCATGAGTTCATGAGAGTCAGATTGACTAGAGCCCCTTTGGCTGGCCATTCCAGGTTGGCCCAGACCAAAGTCCAATGAAGAAGCAGAGTTAGCACAGTGGCTGTCTTGATCAGGTTGACTTTCCCCATCAGGGAACCCATGTTGCACTCCCAGGCTTTGCCCATCTATGACCACCTCCCCGTTGTACTGACTGGTGGAGTCCTCAGAGCATGTGAACTGCCCTGCTTGGCCGCCAGTTTCTGGCTCTAGGAGCGGACCTGATGTGACCTCACTTTGTGGCCGTTCTGCGAACTGCTTCTGCAGCTGATCAGTGTGGCGGCAAATGACTAGCCCGCCATCCAGAGCCACCTCATATGAGAGAGGGCCTGAGACATTGACAATTTTACCCGGCACCCACAAGTTCCCATGCCTATAGTTCCAGGCCCACACCCCATCACCCATATGCAACACCCTCGGAGGCTTTGGGTGAGAAGTGTCTGCTGCCACCCAGTCTGGATGCAATCTGTCCAGTTTCGTGATGAGACTTCTTCCCCAGTGAAGCTCTGCTGGACTCTTGCCTATTGCTGTGCAAGGCATGGTGTGCTGGCAAAGCAAGAAATCAGCCAGCCTATGGTGCCAATCTCCAGTCACTATACACTTGAGTGACTTCTTTGTAGTGTGCACCATATGTTCAGCCTGCCCATTAGTCGAGGGGTGAAAGGGAGCCGATGTAGCATGCCTTATGAGGTTAGTCCTCAAGAAGACTTGAAACTCTGCCACTGTGAACTAGGTACCGTTATCTGAGACTACAATGTGTGGTAGCCCACGTGTGGCAAAAAGCTTTCTAAGCACCTAGATGGTCCTAGTAGTAGTCATATTTGCAATAGGAATTACTTCCAGCCATTTAGAGTGGCTGTCAACAACTATCAAAAATTGCTGTCCCTGAAAGGGCCCAGTGAAGTTGATGTGAATCCTTGACCAAGGAGTATGAGTTTCCTCCCATCTGTGGACAAGTGAGTGTTGTCATGTGTAACACCTGTGTACTTGGACCTCAATAGCCTTATCTAACCCTGGCCACCATAGGTAGCTTTGTGCCAATGCCTTCATCCGGACTATGCCCGGATGTCCCTCATGCATAGATTGAAGTACACGATCCTTTATTTTATTTATTTTATTTATTTTATTTTAATTCCATTTATATCCCGCCCTTCTCTGAAGACTCAGGGCGGCTTACAAGCTTAGCAGTAGCCTTTAATGAACTGGGGACTATAACCCTGCTCCCCCATAAAATGCAGCCTTTGTGTGCTGAAAGCTTGTGTCTACATGTGAAGTAGCTGTGGAACTCAGGTCCAGGACTATTTTCAAGCCACCCTGTGTGTATCCAGGACAATACTCTACTTAGAACCTTGTCTGCAGCAGTTTCTTCAGCCACATCCCCAGCATGGAAGGAAAACTCAGGCAAATCCTGAATTGACAAAATGTGAGTTGCAGGAGCTGGATCTGGCTCTATCTGTGGCAATGGCAACCTGCTAAGGCCGTCATAGTGGCCCATGTCTTTGCCGGGTTTGTGAACCAGCCTGTAGCTGTAGGCTGACATGAAGATGGACCATCTTAACATCCTAGGGGAGAGTATTTGAGGCGTTTGCCTATCTGTAGTAAATAACTCCAACAGTGGCTTATGGTGAAGACCGTGAATTCCCTGCCATACAAGTAGTCATGGAATTTCTTCACCTGGCCACAGTGGCCAAGGCCTCTTTGTCAATTTGTGCATAATTGCGCTCAGCAGAGGACAATGTCCTTGAGTAATTGGCAATTGGGACTTGAGTCCCATCCCTTTCCAAATGACTTAAAACCGCCCCCACCCCACACGCTAGGCATACAGGCAATGACTCTTTAAAGTGAGTGAGCACTGAGTTGGAAGACAGTAGTGATTTTACTGCCTTAAAGCTGTTTTCATGAACCTTGGTCCACTTCCATGGGTTGTTTTTATCTAAGAGCCGGGGTAACAGCTGTGCCACTGCGACCTTGTTAGGAAGGAACGCATGGTAAAAATTAAGGAGACTCAGGAATACCTGAAGCTCTCCTTTTGACCTGGGGCTAGGTGCCAACTGAATGGCCTTCAGATTGGACTCGGCAGGGTGGATGCCTTCAGCATCAATACGGAAACCCAGGAACTCAGTAGAGGGGACTCCAATGTTACATTTTTTTTTAAGTTTAAGGCCCGCTTCGCAGAACCATTGAAGGATGGGTTGCAAGCACCTCAGTGGCAATGAGCACAACGTTGAAATAGGGGCAAACCCCCGGAATGCCCTTGAGTGTATGCTCCATAACTCCTTGAAAAATGCAAGGGGCTACACTAACCCTGAATTGGAGGTGTTTAACTTTAAAAGCCCCCCCCTGTGCGATACAATGGTTTGTGCAGCTACTGTGGCCTCGTCCACAGGTAACTGCTGATAAGCCTGTGCCAAATCTAACTTTGCAAATACCATACCCCCTTGCAGTGATGCCAAGATGTGGCTAACGACTGGCACCGGGTACACATGCCTATTAATGGTGCATTTATAATCAGCGCAAATCCTGACCTCCCCTATGGCCTTAAGTGGTGTGACAATTGGGGTTTCTTATTCACCCTTATCTATGGGCTGTAGTACCCCCTGGTTCACTAGCTTATCCAGCTCTGCATCAATCTTATGTTTAAGCTCAAATGGCACTCTGCGGGGTTTGATCCTGATAGGCATTATGGCAGGATCAAGTTTAAAGGCTATTGGAGGACCCTTGTACGTTCTCAGGCTAGTGTCAAAAACGTCTGTGAACTCCTCGCATACCTACGCCAAATTCGCCGCTTGTGCCCAGTGGATTCCAGTGACTTGGATGCCCAGAGCATCAAACCAATCAAGCCCTATGAAGCTTGTTCGCTGGCCCTCCACCACACTCACATCCAGGGGCCCTGAAAACCCCAATGTGGCCTCGCCTTTGACAGCAACTTGAGAGTTTTGGAAGTCAGTCAGGATGATGTCAGATGGCCTAAGCTTGGCCAACCTCTTGCTGCAGTTGCAGACAAAACGGAAGGTTTCGAGGGAAATGATGGACATGGCTGAACCAGTTTCAGTTCCATCCTGCAGCTCGATTTGAAGTCGCAGTTTGGGCTTAAGGGGGTGGTGAGCTCCTGTGGAGCAAACGCTCCGTCGGCTGGAGCAAAACCCTACACTAAACTGCCCTGGGGCCCCGGTACCTCTCCTGATTGGAATGTCTGATTGGAGGTCCTTCTGTCGACCTCTACAGACTGTACAGAACTAATAACCAAGGCTTCTATGCAGCTACTTATATGGCTGGCCACTAGGCAGTGGCCAATAGTTTTGAAGGAACCTATTCCCACCCCAGAACCAACCAATGATCATCCTGGAGACTGCATGTCTGGGAAGCCAGCAACCGTTACACAGACCCCCTGATTAAGCAATCTCAAGCAGCATTCAAAGACACGTGGAAACAGTTCAAGTAAATGGGCCCAATAGATGACAAGAAAGGAAAAGATATTTGTTCCCTGTGCTGGGCCACTTTTCTATTTTCCTCCATCAGCAAACTTTAGAGTGACCGTTGCTGACATGAATCTCAAGTGGAAAATTAACCTTTTCTCTTTTCCTCTTTCTTTCTCTCCTAGGCAACGGTGTTGTAGCTCCTTCCTTTTCTTTATTTACAAATAAATCCGCCTCCTGACATGAAGGGCAAGATCTTTTCTGCATTTTGCCCACACTGACATGGCAGCTGTCCTATTCCTCCTCCTTTTTAATTACAGCTTGCCTCTTGTGCCCTTTTGTATCTGATAATTAACATTTCTTCTACCCTCATTGTACAATGGCAATTTGTCTCTTGAAAAGTATGAGTCGCTTCTTGCCCTCCTTTATTTTTGCTCTGAAAGAGGGCAGAGACTTAAAATATTTTCAGAGGGGAAAGCTACTGTTGTCCTCTTCTGTAACAAGCCTTTATGAGCTCCTGCAACTACTAACACAATTATATACAATACATTTCCTTCTGCCATGTTATGCTTTATTAATGTTTTAACTTTCCTGTCTCCATGGTTACTTGATATTAAGTATTCCTGAGACAAGGAGAGGCTGAATACACACGGAGAAGATGCACCCAAAAGAACTATCAGTGGAATATTCCCTCGGGGAGTTCATACAAACCAAAATGTGTGAGATAATTCCTTTTCCTTAATGGATCTTGTTGACCAGTGACAATAACTGATTCTACATATGGTGTGGACTTCCTCAAAGTTGAGGGCAGAATGAGGTGTACCTCACTTTGGAAGGTGCAGACCGAGTCCAAGGAGGCATGAAGAGCCATTTAGTTGATAAATCCACCTTTCCAAAAGTTTCATTGCATTGCTTTCACTACAGGTAGTCCTCAACTTATGGCCACAATTGAGCCCAAACTTTCTGTTGCCAAGTGAGATATTTGTTAAGTGAATTTTGACCCAATTTACTTGCCACGGTTGTTAAGTGAAGTTCTTAAGTGAATAACACAGTTGTTAAGTGAATCTGGCTTCCCCTTTGACATTGCTTGTCAGAAGACCTCAAAGGGGGATCACATGACCCTGGGTTGTGATCATGTGACCATGGGGAAGCTGTGTGAAAAATAATCATAAGTCACTTTCTTCAGGGCCATTGAAGTTTGAGCTGTCACTAGATGAACTATTGTAAGTCTAGGATTACCTGTATTCATTTTTGTTCATGTTGGTGTTTGGATTTTTAGAGGAGGTGGGTACCAGTACATTAAAATCAGGGTACTGAAAGAGGTGTGATGGCAAAAAAAAAAAAATAGGGATCCCTGGTTTAGAGCCAGCAATCCATTTTCCACATGACCTCAAGATCACCAACATGTACCTATCACTTCAGTATGCAGAAACCTTCCCCTATTGTTCCCAGCACTTATGCAGTGGGTGGGGACCCATCACATGTTTCTTTTACATTAAAATGCCTCAACTTTCCAAAGTGGGCTGCATTGTGAATTGGATGACAGCAATGGGGGTCTTCTGTCATTCTTAATTTGAAAGTTCTCTCAGGTTAGACGGCATGCAAAACCCAGTATGGGTTTGGGAAAATTGTTTAAGAACAAGCATGTTACACCAAATTGAATCAGATGAAGGAGAAAGGTGTACATGGGACAGAGTGGAACGCTGAGGTTGAAAAATTAGAAAAAGCTATACAAAATCCATATAATAGTAACACTAAAAGCCCAGGGCCTTTTGCCTTGGGGCAGCTATAATAATAATAAGATCCTTGGGGAGGACTCGATAGATGGACAAAAATGCCATATCCAGTTTTAAACATATGGCTGATTGTGCGGCCAACCATGATAATATGTCACGAGGATTCTCAGGACATATCCATACATTTGCTATGAAATTTGATGGAATGGGAGCACAAACAAGCAGACCTAAATTATTTACAATATATCCTCCCCCCCCGAGTGTTCCAACCTGTTAGAGTAAATTAGAAATGAACAGCACTTCAAATTACATAAAAGGAATAAAACCAACACAGACCCTAATATTAACAATCACAGTGAAAATAAAGTCTATATAATTATGAACGAATATGTGAGTACATGCAGCTTTCACGCAGATTTATCTGAACATTCCAAGACTTTCAGTGGCATGAATATTTTATGCGAAACAGAAAGTAGTTCATTAAAACCACTTGATGTTTTAATGAAAACATGACACGCTAATTAGCAAGTTCATTAAGTGTGGGCTGGAAAGCATGACAATTAAGTGGCGATATAGTTGGCTCAAAGGGCACTTGTCAATGGTGCCTCATTAGATTGGAGACAGAAATCAAATAGGATGTTACCAAGTTGAGCCCTCTTATTGTTCAAGATTTGCATGTACGTATAATTGGGATGCAAAACTGAACAAAGTTCTTGTTAAACTCTCAGATGATACAGATTTGGGTGGGATACATGAATACCTCCAAATTTAGAAATAAAATTCAAACTGATTTGGATTGCTTGGAAGTAGGACTAAAAGTGAGACCGTTCAATTTATTTACTTTGCTTTACATCCAATGAACATGTACAGGATGGAAGCTAGCTGGGTTAGTCTGAAAAAGAATGCACGTGAAAGAGCTCGGAACTATTGAATAGGAACTATTTTCCTATTGAAAAGTCTGATGCCAAGGCAAATGCAAATTTAAGCTGCATCAACAGAAGTATAGTTTACAAGTACAACATAACTCCATTGTTCTATTTCTTTTTGGTCAGACAGTACACAGACTGTCCATTTCTGGGCACAATGCATTAAGAAGGCGTCAGAGAAATTTGGACTGCTTTCAGAGAAAGGCAGGTGAAGAAGGACAGGAGGACAAGAAAAGCAGCCCTTTGAAGGTGTGTTGGGTGTGTGTAAACTTGAGGAAAGACAACGGAGAGGAAGTATCAGAAACCCCTTCAGATACCCAAGAAGTATGTCACACAGCAGAAGGTCAAGACCTGCTCTCTCTCTCACATTCTGGAGTGCTGGGCACAAAATAATGGATTTCAGATTCTATCTGAAGGGAAGAAAAGACTTTCTAAGAGGAAAAACAGTTTAACAGTGAAACCAATTATCTAGAGAAGTGATGGGCTCCTTGTCACTCGAAGCATTCAGGGGAAAGCCGAAGAGCCATCTGTCAAGGATGTCGGAATTCAGATTCCTACCCTCAGCAGAAGTTTAGGCTTGATGAGGTTAAATGGCTTCTTCTTTTGGCTAGGGTTCGAAAGCGGCTGCCAATTTCTGATTTTTGTAGTGGTGGTCACAAAGGATACCCAATCCAATTTAATTCTAGTTAGAGCCAATCCACTAAAATCAGTGGTACTTAAGTTAGTTCTGTTGGTTTCAGTGAGAAGAGCCAAGGTAAATGTGCAACCCATCCTTTTGTGTTATCCTTGCCGGAATCAGTGAGGTCTCTAGATTTTCTAAAGAATGATTATATGACGCCTGAAGTTCAAAGGCAACTTCTTTCTCAATTCCAAACAGTAGGGCTGTGCAAAGTGTTCAAAAGTGGTGCTTTTCAAAAATCATCAGGCAAGCAAAACATTCCTCTTCAGCTTTAAAACATCTGCATCCCCAGCACAGAGATGCTTTCAATTCTCTCCCCATCTGTCCACCCCTCTCTATGCATGCAAAACGGCTTTGTTTTGCTGACAGTCCCATCCTAGTGGTCATGTTTTCCAGAATTACCCAGAGAGAGCCAGAAATAACCTTTGAAGCAAATTGCACTCGGTTTTTCAATGCCCATCCTTTGGCTTTTCTAAACTCACAAGTCCTGCTCAAAGAGCAGGAGGCAATTGTGGCTAGGAGGGCGTTGTGAGCCAGTTGTGCCCTTTCCTGGATCATGAATCTTGTGTTCAGTCACTAATCCCTGGTCTTCTTGCGTTTCTGCTCTACATGGGATTACTCTTGAAGAATATTTGGAGGCTACAGCTGGCACAGAATGCAGCTGTGCAGACAGTTTTAGGTGGCCCATGTAACACCACTCTTCATGAGCACTGGTGGCACAGTGGCTAGAATGCAGAATTGCAGGCTGACTCTGCCCACAGCCAGGAGTTCGATCCTGACTGGCTCAAGATTGACTCAGCCTTCCATCCTCCAGAGATCAGTAAAATGAGGACCCAGATTGTTGGGAGCAGTATGCAGACTCTATAAACTGTCCAGAGAGTGTTGTAAAGCACTATGAAATGGTATACAGATAATCCTTGACTTGCAATAGTTCATTTAATGACCATTCAAAGTTACATTGGCACTGAAATAAGTGACCTATAACTGTTTTTCACAGTTGAAAAAGACCTTCCTAGCATCCCCATGATCCCGTGATCAAAATTCAGATGCTTGCCAACTGGTTCATATTTATGACTGTTGCTGTGTCCCAAGATCATGTCATCCTTTTTTGCATCTTTCTCACAAGCAAAGTCAATGGGGAAGCCAGATTCACTTAACAATCAGGTTACCAACTTATCAACTCCAATGACTGACTTAACAACTGAGCCAAGAAAAGCCATAAAATGGGGCAAAACTCACCTAACAACAGAAATTTTGGGTTCAATTGTGACCATAAGTCAAGGACTAAATGTGTAAGTCTAGGTTGGGGATAGGCAACCTCAGCTCTTTTATGACACATGGACTTCAACTCCCAGAATTCCTGAGTCAGCTATGCTGACTCTGGAATTCTGGGAGTTGAAGTCCATGAGTCATAAAAGAGGCGAGGTTGCCTACCCCTGGTCTAGATGCTATTGCTATCATGAGCTGCACTATTTGCTTCCAGATCCAATTCAAGTTGTTGATCAGTACCTTTAAAGCCCTTTGGGGCAGGGGTCCCCAACTCCCAGGAACCGGGCCTCACAGCTGGAGGTGAGCGGTGGGTGAGCGAGTAAGTGAAACCGAAACCATCCACCTTTCTCTCCCCCGGTCCATGGAAAAATTGTCTTTCACGAAAGCATTCCCTGGTGTCAAAAAGATTGGTGACCCTTGCTTTATGGCATAGGCCCAGGCTATCTGAAGAACCATCTCATTCCAATTAGCTTGGCCTGCTCCACTTGTTCCAGCAGAAATGGGATGATGCAGACCCCGTAAGTCAGTGGATTCCAGCTGGCAGGGTCCAGGAGAAGACTCTTTTCTGCTGTGTGGCTCTCACTCTCTGGAACAGTATGCCCCTTGAAATGAGATCAGTCCCGGGGGAAAAAATTGTAACTCTGATTTTATATATGATGACAAGCAGCAAGATTGCTCTATGCACAAAAGTGGAAGGATGCCTCAATTCCTAGCATGGACAAAGGGTTACAAAAGCTGATGGAATTAGCAGAGATGGCCAAATTGACTGTGCTGATAAAAGAAAAGAACATATGTACTTTTGTTTCTACTTGGAAACCGCTTCTGGACTTTGTGCTTGAGGTGAAAAAAAATGACATCATGATTTTGGGTTTTACCAATTATTTGTCGATACAGAAATGGCTAGCGTATATTACTATAGAAATGTAAAAAGTTGAGATTTGATTTTCATGTCTGATTTTACTGCAACGGAGAGAGTCGGAAGTCAACGCTTTTGTTTCTTCCCCTCCCTTTCTTCACACCTTTTTTTTGTTTTCCCTTTCTCTACTGTTGTCCCTTAATATTTGCTTTTGTATTTTCACATTTTATGTTATAAATGAATAAAGCTAATAATAATAATAATAAAAAAGAAATGAGATCCACCTCATCTTCTTGACCTTCCGTAGTGGCCTGAAAACATGGCTCGGAAAATGGGCCTGGAGCTCTGATCGGAGTGTTCCACATTGGAGGTGGTTAGTGTACTAGGAAAAAGATCCCGCCCTGCTGTATTTTGGTTTTTAACTTATTTAATTTTACTTCACTTTAAATATTCAGTGTTTTTTACATCTGCTTTTACAGTGTTTGCAAGCCATGCAAAGTCAGTTCAGAGCGAGATGGGCATCTTATAAATTTAATACACAATAAATAAATAAATAAAGCTTCCCTGAGGTCACAGTTGCTTTAACACAGGGTTCTTCAAACTTTTATGACTTGTGGACTTCAAGTCCCAGAATTCCTCAGCCAGCTTTGCTCAGCTTTGCAGTATCTGAAGTCAACTTGACTTAGAGGGCATTTGGCTTGCTTCTAAAATTGCCAGCAGTTTTATTAATTATGACCTACAACAGAGGAGCCTTTTTAACTGAAGGTACCACTTTTCTCTGGGCAGTGTTACACACAAATAGCAGGCACCAAATCATTGAACCATGATCGGCATTTGGAATGAGTGCCGAGCGATACATCCTCCACTCCATAAACCGATCACTGAACCATCCACTGCCCTTTGATGTTGGGCCATCAATATGTATTTGAAATAATTATATAGCAATCCACAACTTAGGGAATCACAGCACAAGCCACTCACGTTTGTTGTAGAGACATTCTAGATTCCACTTATTGCTTCATGGATGATCAACTTTCCAAATTTGAACCTGCTACTCAATACTGCAGATCAGTTTGCTATTGATTAACAGCATTCAGCCTTGACACTATGTTGGAGAGCCGCGGCGTCATAAAACAAGGCAGCAGCGGAAAGCACCAAAACAGTAATTGCAGATTGTCAACCTGACCTTCACAGCCTCCACACAGTAACCATATTCCTGGGTATAAATTATCTGCTGGCATTTCAATCTCTGGTTGATCCACCAATCAACTATGTGATAGGCTGGCAAAATGGAAAAATTGTTCACAGATTTGATCAGCAAATTGCCCTTCCATATTTCATGGCTATGTAACATGAAGAGATGGCTGAGAAATGCAGCAGCTAATTTTTGCTTACTCTTGTCAACAAGAACTTTCCCGGAAAAGCAACAAGAAAAGTCAGAAGCACAGGGGTGGGAGAGAGACTATATGAAAATTTTGGAACAAATCATTACATTTTGTAAACAGCAAAGCTGCCTCCACTTTGTAGACGCTGCTTTTGTTTACTTTTGTCAATGAGAAATTTTCTGGAAAAACAACAGGAAAAGTCAGAAGCACAGGGGAAGGAGAGAGAGTATATAAAAAATTTGGAACAAACCATTTTTTTTCATGGATGAGGTGAAACAAAATGTCCATGAACATTCAAACTTCTCAAGATGTCAGCGTGAGCTTTTGACGGAATATGTGCAGTGAAGCAACCAAATATAACCCAAATTTGCCCATTTCCATTTTCACTAAAGTCCAAGATCGTGTAATAAGTGTTATACCTGAGCAAGGATAATGTCAGCCCTTTAAGGTAATCCAGACAGGAAATCATGAATACTAATATTATCTTCATTGTAAGGTTATAATAGCAGAATCTTGCAAATCTGAAAGAACTTCCTCCCTCCCTCCCTCCCCTGCCTTTACTTTCCAGAGAACTAGGGAGGGTCCCTTGTGAGATGTTTCCTCCTCACTCAGTGCTTCTTTGGACTCAGACTTAATTCATCAGAACATTGTCCAGGCTGTAGTTCTTCTTCCTGTCTCCCAAGGTTATTGTCACAGCCATTACAAATGTAAACCCATCTTGATCAAGTCTGACAACAAAATGAATTTGTGAATATGTTGAACAAATCTGACTACAATAACAGATGCCTAAACTGGAAGAAAAACAACAAACACACTAATTCTTTTTATGTATATGTAGCTGAAAAATGTTCACATGCCAGACAGCTGACTGAAAAAGGATTTTACGGAATATATGGGAAGTTTAATCTGCCACAAAAACTTTACTCTCTGCCAGGTTTGGGGTAGTTTGCGCAACCGATAAAGCCCTAGATGAGTAGGTGCAGGTGGTCATTGACTTATGACCACAACTGAGCCCAAACTTTTTGCTGTTAAGTGAGACATTTGTAAAGTGAGTTTTGTCCCATTTTATGACATTTCTTGCCACAGTTGTTAAGTGAATCATTGCAGTTGTTAAGTTAGTAACCTGGTTATTAAGTGAATCTGAGTCCCCCATTGATACATTGCTTGCCAGTAGGTCACAAAAGGTGATCACATGACCTTGGGACACTGGAACCCTCAAAAATATGAATCAGTTGCCAAACGTGTGGATTTTGATTACATTTCCGTGGGAATACTGCAACGGTTTTAAGTGTGAAAAATGGGCATAAGTCACTTTTTTCAGGACCGTGGTAACTTCAAATGGTTACTAAATTGACTGTTGCAAATCGAGAATTACCTGTATTAGGGTTTTTCAATTAACACTTATTTCGTATCAGTAATCTTATTTCTTATAAGTAATCCAGGTATCTGTCATTCTCAAATAGGTTTGTTGGGAACACGAAGGATTGAGATTTTTCATCTATTAACTGTTTTTTTTCCCCTGCGGTACTTTTTGGAAACACAATGTGACTGTGTGAACATCTGATTTTGCTCCCCAAAGGATCTGAGGTCGAATTCTTTAGCGTTTCTTGTTTCCATCTCTTCTTTTTTGTTTGAGGCATAGTGCATTAGTTCAAATTAAGTGGGGACCTGCTGTCTTCTTAAATTAGAATTCTTCTCCTCTAAGTTTGCTCTTCAGAACTTCAGAGTACCTGTGAAAAACATGTCAAGCATGACCTTCTAGTACTTCTTTTCTATTTGAAATGTTCAACCAATCCAAAAGTGATACAGCTAGTCCTCAACATATAGCTACAATTGGGACAGGGAGCAAGGGAGTCTTTAAGTGAATTACACCTGAACTTACCACCTTTTTGCCATGGTCATTAAATGAATCACCACGGTTGTTAAGGGAATCATGTGGTCATTAAGTCAATTTCCATTGCTTGTTGGAAACCAGCTGGGAAGATCAAAAGTGGTGATCATGTGATTCTGGGATACTGTAAGCATCATAACTACCTGCCAGTTGCCAAATGCACAAATTTTGATCATGTAACTGTAATGACTTGGCGATGGTTATAAGTACAAGGAGCAGTCTAAGTCTTTTTTTTCCAGCACTGTTGTAACTTTGAACAGTCACAAAATGAATGGTCACCTGCATTGGCCTCCATAGAATCAGTTGGTTATGTGTTAAATTCCTTTAAGATTGTAATCCTCCTACTTTTTTATTTTAAACCCAAATCTGGGAAAATTTAATTCTACTTTTTGATCCAAATTTTCATCATCGCCATTTATCTGTATCCTACTAAAACTCTTGTGTCTTTTTGTTCGTAACCTTCAGTTGGGTGAAATGGTGTGCCATAGGGCAACAACGTTTGAATCAACATCCCTTAAATGTGGTAACTTACAGAATTAAGTCACATGCGATTGAAATCTGGCAAAGATGTGGGCATTTCAGGAAAGATCAATCATTTCCTACTATACCAGGGGTAGGCAACCTTGGCTCTTTTATGACTCATGGACTTCAACTCCCAGAATTCCTGAGCCAGCCATGGCTCAGGAATTCTGAGAGTTGAAGTCCACGAGTCATAAAAGAGCCAAGGTTGCCTACTCCTGTACTATACTTTCCAGAATGCTGTATTTTGCATGGCACAAGGCAAGAAGGGAGGTGTGCCTCCACATCCATTTTCCTGCCTCCCTCTGGCCTCTGTGCCCAATTGGCTAGTGACAAGGCTTGATGGCAAACGGCAATTGGCTGCTAGACTGATGGCAGACTCCCCCTCCTTCCCCCTTGCTCTCTGCTCTTTGTCATCGTTTGCACTATTGTTCTATTCTTTTACTTCTGTTCTTGTTTACACACCTTTTCATTTTTCTTCTTCTTTTATTCTTATAAACCAGGGGCCGTAACCTTTTGGGCACTAGGGACCAGTTCTGTGGAGAGAGGTTTTTCCACAGACCAGAAGGGGCCTAGTTTCATGTGTTGCCTGCATCCCGCCGAGGGGGCTTTGCTTGTTTGCGTGGCCCTGTTGCTGGCATGCTGCGGCCTGGTGCCGGTCCATAGATCAGGGGTTGGAGGCCCCTGTTGTAAACCACCTGGCAAAACCCAATGGCAAGATAGGCGGCAAATCAATTTAACAAATAAATAAATACATTTGAAATCTCTTAATGGCAGTGGGTGGCAAGGGAAGGACAAGGGATTGACATGGTTACCTGTTATGAGTAGGGCTGGCTGGGGGTCACTGGAGATTAAGGAGTGACTATTCTTCCTCCCTGGAGGGTGGAGGGTCTTGGGGGACATGCTGGGATTAATTAATTAATTAATGAGGATGAGGATTGCAGATGCAGTTTTCCTCACAGTGCCTTTGTTCTTCCTTACTTAACATTTTAATTTATTATATGCAGAATGTACATTTTAAATAGCTGAATATTAAAAATTATCTACGTGTGTACTTAAGTATATTGGTACTTGAAAATAGTATTGCCTACTTTTAATTAAGACAAAGACCTTACTAAGGTTTATGATTGCTCAAAAATGGGAAAATTAATTTGTTACTGCAGCAATTTCCCCTCCTCCTTTCCTTTTTCCCCCTTTCCTTTCTCTTTTTGATCTAAGCTACTCTTAGATGGTGGCTCAGCGGGTTAGGACACTGAGCTTGTTGATCAGACGGTCGGCAGTTTAGCAGGTCCAATCCTGAGTGCTGCATAGCAGAGTGAGCGCCTGTCACTCGTCCCAGCTTCTGCCAACCTAGCAGTTCGAAAGCACGTAAAAATGCAAGTAGAAAAATAGGGAACACTCCGGTGGGAAGGTAACAGTGTTCCGTGCGCCTTTGGCGTCTAGTCATGCCGACCACATGACCACGGAGATGTCCTCGGACAAACACTGGCTCTTCGGCTTTGAAATGGAGATGAGCACCAGCCCCTAGAGTTGGAAACGACTAGCACGCATGTGTGGGGGAAACTTTACCTTTACCTTTACTCTTACTGTTATGGATTGGACAACCATTTGTCTGAAATGGTACAGGGTCTCCTGCCTGAGCAGGGTGTTGGACTAGAAAATAGATCCAGGAAACTACAGACCTATCAGCCTGACCTCAATACCTGGGAAGATTCTGGAAAAGATAATCAAACAACAAATCAGTGAACACCTTGATGCAAACAAAGTCATCACTAAAAGTCAACTTGGGTTTGTCAAAAACAGATCATGCCAGACAAATCATCACATTCTTTGACCAAGTGACAAAATTAGTGGATCAGAGGAATGCTGTAGATATAATTTACTTGGACTTTAGTAAGGCAATTGATAAAGTAGATCACAACCTACTACTTGATAAGATAGAAAAATGTGGGTTAGATAGCATCACCACCAGATGGATTTGTGGCGGGCTGACCACCCATACCCAGCATGTGGTCCTCAATGGAACTGCATCTACATGGAGGGAAGTGTGTAGTGGGGTGCCCCAGGGCTCTGTTCTGGGCCCAGTGCTCTTTAACATCTTCATCAACGATTTGGATGAGGGGATAGATGGGGAACTCATCAAATTTGCAGATGACACCAAGCTGGCAGGAATAGCCAATACTCCAGAAGACAGGCTTAAAATACAGGAGGATCTGGTCAGACTCGAACACTGAGCGCTATCTGACAAAATGAAATTCAATGGTGAAAAAAGTAAGGTTCTACATTTAGGCAGGAAAAATCAAATGCACAGGTATAGTATAAGTGGTACCTTGCTCAATAGTAGTAACTGTGAGAGGGATCTTGGAGTCCTAGTAGACAATCACTTCAATATGAGCCAGCAGTGTGCTGCAGCTGCCAAAAAAGCAAAACACAGTGCTAGGCTGCATTAACAGAGGGATAGAATCAAGATCACGTAAAGTACTAATACCACTTTACAATGCCTTGGTAAGGCCACACCTGGAATACTGCATCCAGTTTTGGTCACCATGATGTAAAAAAGATGTCAAGACTCTAGAAAGGGTACAGAGAAGAGCAACAAAGATGATTGGGGGACTGGAGGCTAAATCATATACGGAACGGTTGCTGGAATTGGGTATGTGTAGTTTAACGAAGAGAAGGGTGAGGGGTGACATGATAGCAGTGTTCCAATATCTCAGGGGCTGCCACAAAGAAGAGGGAGTCAAGCTATTCTCCAAAGCACCTGAAAGCAGGACAAGAGGCAACGGATGGAAACTAGTCAAGGAGAGAAGCAACCTAGAACTAAGGAGAAACTTCCTGACAGTTAGAACAATTAATCAGTGGAACAACCTGCCTCCAGAAGTGGTGAATGCTCCAACACTGGAAGTTTTTAAGAAGAGACTGGACAGCCATTTGCCTGAAATGGTATAGGGTTTCCTGCCTGAGCAGGGGGTTGGACTAGATGACCTCCAAGGTCCCATCCAACAACTTCTTCTTCTTCTTCTTCTTCTTCTTCTTCTTCTTCTTCTTCTTCTTCTTCTTCTTCTTCTTCTTCTTCTTATTATTATTATTATTATTATTATTATTATTATTATTATTATTATTATTATTATTATTATTATTATTATTATTATATCTTCAAAGGTCCCTTCCAACTCTGTAATCCTGATATTCTCCCAACAAAGTGGCGGGCAGTTCTATGGGTAAACTGAGGAGGAGGAGGGGATGGCCTCATTTGGGGATCTGCTGAGGGTTGTGAGGGGAGGGGAAAAGGCACCAGACTGTATTATACATGGAAAAAAAGATGATCCAACATGTCACAGGTTGTCTGGCATTATTATTAAAAGCACATGAAAAAGGAAAATATTTTTCTTTATTAAACCTATAGATACAACACATTAATCTTTTAATGTGTAACAAAATGCAATGTAGTTGGAAACAACTTTTAAGAAATTAACATTTCAATTAATTCAGCTAACAAGTTAATAATCTGCTGTTATTTTTCAAATTACTCATGCCCTGATAAGTAACAAGGCAGAGCAATTGGGGATCGTTTGAAATGTCAAATGGCTCCACTTAATTTATGTATGAATTTGATCTTTCATGTTTGAATACCCAGAGGATGAGGTACATGTGCAGGGGGATGTTTACTCCATCCACTGAATGTTAGGTATTTTACATTTTCATACATGAGTTGTTACTCTAATTCAGACTGTTCAAAGTGATCCAAAGTAGGTTGATTAAAACTGTACAATGCAAACTTAAATGTGAGATTGCCAAAAGACAAATAATTAATTCAACTACTTACATAATTTAATCTTTTCAAATATTCAGACTGTAGTTCTTAAGAATTTGACTCATAAATTAATTTCTTTTTCCTTGTTATCTACAGGCTGTGAGATAAATATAAAAAAGCAATGGAAAAAAGGAATGCATGGCTTTATTGAGCCAACAGATCTTGTTGCCAGACGTACATGCCAATGGGCAATTCACCTTCTGCTCCTTAGACTGAAATATTTGTCAACTCCCTCCCCCTCCCAGGCTTCAGATTTAATGGAATCACTTTTTCCTAAAAAAAAAGGTAAATGGGCTATCAAGCATATATTGTGATCATTACCTCATATACTTCATTTATGTACATCCAAACGTAATATGCTTTGAACACAATTTGTAAGCCCTGGAGATTCACACCAAACCAATACTGTAAGTACTTCTCTGCTGGTTTCATAATTTCAATTTCCTTGTTAGCTAATTCTGAGATCAAGTCAAAAATACTCAGAGTTCTATACTGGCATTAAGAACACCTCAATTCATATGTTGACTAAACATGCCTGCATAAGGCACGGTGTGTATAATGAGGGAATTATTTACTGAATATAAGCCATAGTGTATACTAAGATATAAATCATCACACTCAAGGTGGTTGATAAATTAAGAGGCAATCCCACCTCCCCACACACACACACATCTGCTTCTTCCCTCCTCATCTTTTATAATTCTATTTTTCATTGTCATTTCCATGTTTTAGAAATATTTATCTTTTATGATTTTGATGTTTTTAATGCTGTAAGCCACCCAGAGTCGCTTCAAAAGGAGATGGGCAGCAAATAAATTTTATAAATAAAATATTTTTAAAAAATAGTACATAAATACTTTACAACTGCAATGGCTCCATTGACATCCCAGATGAATCCTAGAGCTTATAAATGATTCTAATTTTAGCTTAATATGGAAATTTCCCCTAAACCATTTGGAATCAAAACTCTAAAGGTGGCGTATCTTAATGGACACCTGCCTCTACATCAACATTTGAATAAGGAAAACTAAGCAAATCAAAAAACTATCATTTACTTTCTCAGAGTATTCCCTCCACCTCCACAATTTTCTTCTGTTTTGAGGAAGAAACAGCAGGGAAAAAAGAATTTGATCCCCCAAGATGCTGCACGCCTTTTGCTTTTTCTTGTTCCCTCATCAAATATAACTTCCTTTGTCACCATTCCCGAATCAGAAACTGCAACTTTTCAATTGTCCTTTTAAAGGCAGTTTCTGTTGGAGCTTAGAACTTAAGAAAAAACTGGGTTTGGCTGACACTGATCTTCGAAAGCATGATGCGATTTAAAAAGCCACAGCTGCTTGCTAAATAACCCACAAAGTCTCTGAGTGCAGCATGGCAAACAGCCCCAGAGCTGCATAACTGGCACTCCTTGCCACCTCACAAGGCAGGGTGCATCATCAGCATCGGTTCCTTTTGTGTGAAGTGCGCAGGGTAGCAAGTTTCTTGCAATGAATCCTAAAACAGGGTGCGGGACAGTCAAAGAGCCAGAGATGAGGATGAGATAGGTTGGTGGAGGGAGTTGGAGGCAGCCCCTTACCTTACCAAGGCTTGGAGTGCAGAGGGACCAAACCTAGAATGACTTTCCTTGGCTAACAACCAGTGGAATTCAGCAATGGAAATTCTGGTCCCAGTTACCATCAATATTTGAGGACTTTCTATAGTTTATATCAGGAATGTACTAAGCTTAAGGTGTGGCTGTGAATTTTGTGGGTACCGGTGACTGTCAAAGGTTTGCTCTCCTCCTTGTGTTCTTATGGAATACAGTCCTGATAGGACAGTCTTTTTCTTCATATGAATCTGGAAGTCAGAACTCAGCACCAATGAATGTCTTTGACCCTCCCCCTCTCAAAATTAACCCTCTATACCAGGGGTAGGGAACCTTGGCTCTTTTATGACTTGTGGACTTCAACTCCCAGAATTCCTGAGCCAGCAAATATTGGTGATACAAGTATTTTATACATATTTTTCTCAGCATGCGAATTTTTGGCAATCAGTTGCTTAAAGTACAATGCAGTCTTGTTCATGCTTTAGCATGCATACCCTCTTTTAGCTGCAGGCATCTATTTCAGCATGCAGATGCATCCTGGGCTTTTTTGTCTCCAAGGCAGGTCACTTGGGGGAGAGTCAGAAGCTTATACTTTGGGGCCATTTTCTTTTAGCACCGTGAGTTGCAGTGGGCATGTCAAAAATATAACAACATTACTGGAGAAGGCAGTAAACTAACAGAGTGCATCCACAAACACCCCTTAGCACTCAGAAGAAATGATGAAAACTCCTTAATTTCAGAATACCTGGACAGACTGAACCATAGATTCAGTTGGGGAACTAAATTAATTCAGAAGCAGTTAGCAGCTGACCACTAGAAACAGGAAATGTGGCACTACAATGTCCAAACAATGCATTTCAACTGCAGAACTGGATAACAGAATAACAGAATTGGGAGAGACTTGGAAGTCTTCCAATCCAACGCTCTGCTCAAGCAGGAAACGCTGTACGATTTCAGATAAATGGCTGTCCATTTTCTTCTTACAAACTTCCAGTGTTGGAGCATTCACAGCTTCTGGAGGTAAGTTGTTCCACTGATTAATTGTTCTCACTGTTAGGAAATTTTTCCTTAGTTCTTGGTTGCTTCTCTCCTTGATTAGTTCCCCGCCGTTGCTTCTTGCCCTGTTCTGTGGTGCTTTGGAAAATAGGTTAATTATGATTAGGGACATGAAACAGATGCATTCTTATCTCTACATCAACCAGTTAAATTTTTTACTTTCCATAACAAAGACATCTAATTGATATCATTTCACAGTTCAGGTAGTTATTTATGAAATAAATTCTTTACATTCTAAGGCTTATTTTAGCAGCAACCTTGTTTAAATACTAAGGACAAAATTAGTCACTTTCACAGAAATCTGCCTGTACCTCTGTAATGGCTATTTGCCTAGAAGAACTTTTAATACAACTTTATTTAGTCATGCCAATGATTCATTATATATAATGGGTGACATAATTAATATCTAAGTGTGTCTTTAATGGCAGGATGCCTTGCAAGAGTTTGCCTAATTCAGTGTTTTGTAAATTTCTCCTGCCTGAGGTGTGTTTTATTTCCTATATTCAAACTGAATTAGCAAAAATGAACTCTTAGAGAGTTGGCAATGAATACTCCCCCCCCCCCGCCGTTAAGCTGGTTCCAGTGCATATTCAATATTCCAGTTCTTTCTAAGGCAACCCTTCTACTGTTAATCTTTAGGATGGATAATGTTTGGTTAAAATCTGCCATACAATTTTTTCTGAAGTTATTCTCCTATGAAGGAAGCTTCTGTTTTTTTCTATGTATTTTCAAAGTGTTTTAAAATTATTGCCAAGTTTTTCTCAGTGGAATTTTTGAGATTATGGTATCACGGTGGGTGGCAGAGGGAATGGCATCCCTGTTTTCAGCTACACAATCCTGCCCTTTGACACCCCCGTGAATACTCATCCTTTCCAATTGCAAAGGAGAAGTTCTCTTGGAAGATCTTCCTTAAAGTGATTCAGGAGCCCTGGAGAGATATTTACACAACGCACCATTCGGCCACACTGAACAAAAAAAAAAAAAAAAAGGCCACAAACCGTCTTAGAGAACCTCAGGAAATGCTCTTTTCCTTTGAAAGAAATTTCACAAAGCACTTTTATTTCAGCAGTTGGAAGAAAACGCGGGACAATTTTCCTGCACTGCAATGGGCGTCGTAAATTCAGCAGAGGTCTATCTGAGGGAGACAAGAAATTGCCCTCCCATTTAACGCAAAAACAATCCATTACATTGCCCCCCACTCTGGGACAAGCATGAGACCTTGCCTACCCTTGAGTCTGAGGATTTCAGATCAGAAGCCCACCAGAAGCCCTGTTTCCTTGGACCACCAATTTCAGTGACTGATTACCTTCAACAGAAGCAGCTTTTTTAGATTTAGGGAAGAGCCTGTCACTCTGACTGAACTGCAATTTCTATTTAACGCACATTCTATCGCTGGAACAACGTTTTAAGTTTTCATCCTGTTAGCCTGTAGATCAGGGGTGTCAAACTCAATTTCATTGAGGGCCGCATCAGCATTGCGGTTGCCCTCAAGGGGCCAGGTGGGTATGGCCAGGCTGGGCGTGGCCTACTGGGTGGGCGTGGTTAGAGTGCGTATGGCCTACTGGGTGGGCGTGGCCAGCTCAACATCGTTTGCATCAAGGGTCCCTATGGGGGCCTGGGCAGGAGTGGGACAGATCTGAGGGTCTCTGGCAGAAGGAGGGTCTCTGGACCAAGGCCAAGGCAGTGGGGGCCGTTCCCTCACTGTTTCCAGGATGGCTTTGCGGGCCGCATGAAACCACTTTGCGGGCCGGATCTGGCCCCTGGGCCTTGTGTTTGACATGTCTGCTGTAGATCGAGTTCCACTCGGAGCTCTCCAAGGTGTTAACCCGCATCCTAATTGTTGCTGTGTTTTATTTTATTTTGCTTGGCTGAAGCTTCAGTTTTGTCTTGCCTTGCTGACTCTGCCCTGCCTCTCCGAACATCAGACTTTGCCCTGTTTTACTGGACAGGGTTAAGTATTTCTTGCTTCGATCATAACTCTGGCTCTGTTATAACCATTGTTTGAATCGGGGGCTGACTTGAAGAAGGTCAGAGCTGTGCATCATACAGAACTTGAACAACCACTGGGTGGGTGTAAAATTGATTTGGAAAACACCGGATCAGCTGCTGGATTTCCTGATCTGAGATAATATGTAAAAAGATTTCTTTTTTAACCTTCTCCTTTCTGGTGAGAATTCAAGAAGCACTTCAGCCCGCTTCTCACTTTGAGTCTTTAAATGCTTTTAAAAACAAACACAATAGAAAACAGTCAATAGCAAGCTACCCATGGCCAACCAAGTCATAGGGCCCTCTAAGCATGTATTTTTTTTCTCTTCTTCTGCATTTATTTTCTTACATTGACCTAAAAATCCTTTAAACCAAGCATGGAGACCTTCCAGCCATGATCTAAATCTAGCCTATCAAAGAGGGGAGGGTCATCTGATCCACAAATACTTTGGCCCCATCTCACACCCACAATTCTTCTCGGGTTCTCTCCTTCTTCCTAGGCTCTATAA
Source organism: Vipera ursinii (assembly GCF_947247035.1). Lineage (NCBI taxonomy): Eukaryota > Metazoa > Chordata > Lepidosauria > Squamata > Viperidae > Vipera > Vipera ursinii. The sequence goes on along the minus strand of NC_139512.1, from coordinate 214,683,992 downwards.
AGCTTCCATCTCCTGTTCACATGGCAATCCTCTAAAAGACTGTGATTTGGACCAATCGGCAATCTTTGTTAAGATTTCTTGCAAGAGGGAGGGGATTTATTGCTTGGGAGCAGAATGGGCCAACTCACCGCAGCCAACGCAGTTTAGCCAATGTGCCATGGCCAACTCACCATGGGACATCTCTCCGCAGGACAATTCAACAATTCAATTTAATTATTTGAAACAAATAAAATATTATTTTAATTTTTGCCATTCACATTCCATTCTGCATCTTTCCTCTAATGATTCTATTGCACCATTTCTTTGATATTAGTGTAACTCTTGTCCTGCAGCAAGTTGTCCCATGGCGAGTTGGCCATGGCAAATTGTCATAAACCTGCTCAGGAAGGAGGGAAGAAAGAATATCATTGAACTCTGTGATCCCTTAAAAAACAATTGCCTCTGGTGCAATGAGATTTAAAAATAGGCTCCCTGGATCAAATAGAAGTGCTTGGAAAACCTGTTAACAGAGGCCAATGGGAATGTGGGTGGCAGGAGGGGAGATATGTGTTGGAAGGAATGAACAAGAGGAGGGGGTGACTAAGAGTGGAAAAAGAGTAAATGATGAGGATGGCCTCCACGGTATATTTCCCAGCCACTTTGGACTATGCCTGCTTCTGAAATGTTTGCCTGGAGCTAATTCAGTCCTTTAACTTAAAGAGGTTACCCATTCCTACATTAAGTGATTGTGAACGAGCAGCTAAGGAGCACAGCACTCAGGAGAAATGTGGGTGTAGCTAAATCTTCTCTTATATATAATAAAAATTTATGGGGTGTGTGGCAGAACTGAATTTATGGAGGAGTGGTGGGATATTATGTTCACATATATACTTATTACTTCCACTTTAATCACCAAATGAGATCCCCTTCTGTTCCTGAAATAAAGCACAATCAATTCTTTTAACTTGTATTATGATGAGCTGTGAACAAGAAGAATAAACTAGAATTTGAATTAGTTAATGGAGATATTTTTCATCACAAATGACCATTGCTGGAATTGATTCCTCCAAATCAGGAATGCTTTGAATAAAGCAAGAGGAAGTGATATGTTAAAGTTAAGAGGGAGATTGGAGGCTGTAAAAGGAGGTTTGATAGAACCAGGAGTATTCAGGGAAGCAGAGATTGGTGGGATTGCCTTAAAGATCTTGGTGACATATTCAAATATTTCATTTGTTCAAAAATTTGCAGCAAAGTAGCCCCAAATGACTAGGAAATATTTAGATTCACTTTAGAAGGGGGGAATCGCTTTGGCAAAAGGGCACGCTTTTCTACACTCAAGTATTAGCAAGGGATTTGCAAGCCACATGGTGGTGAAAAAATAAAAAAAGAGATAAAGATAACCTTTATTGTCATTTTTTATTATTGTGGGCACACTGGCACACATTAAAAATGGAATTCTGTTTCATAAGAGACAGACTACTGTTTTGATGGCGTCTGAGAGAAACATAGAAAGCAGAGATTAGGTCTATTTAGGTGTGTTACCATCTGCAGATCTATTGCTGGAATATTTAAGATCTACATTCCTACTCTGCAGAACTCATGTTTACCCACACCTGAAATACTTCTAAGCAAAGGTAAGCCTCTGTCACCCTTTTTTGGATGCACAGGTGTGCATTTTATTAACAACTTCTATATGTTTTTCATGTTGCAGGTTTCAGCTTTGGTTTTTGTCTCACAACACTGCACACGAATATGTAAGGTATGGCATCTGCATTGTAACATCACAGAGAACATTGCACTGCTTTTCTTCCCTTTCCCTCCTTGCAGATGCTTAAGTTTCAGAGGAAGTTGGACCATTGTGGCAAGTGACTGAAATGTGCTGTTTGAACAATCCGATTTTTTAAAAATGGGATTACCTTATGTGTTTTAGTAGAATAACCATTTGGCAAATGCTATGTACAGATGTACAAAACAGTAAAATAAAAATGGTAGTCGGGACAGCTGGCAATTCTAGATGCATCAAGAAAAAGAAGACAGTCAAGAAGTGATCACAGCAGTGATGGAGAATCTGTTTTTTGCTCCCAGCTTTCGGGTGCTAGTTTTTGCGCTCGTGACCTACTTGCTTAGCTTACCAAATTATTTTTCTAGGACTGTTAGCATACCAGAGTTTCAGCAGTCATCTTTATGTGCTGGTGGTCCTTTGGAGAACCACAGACAAAAAAAATGAAGTTTTGTCTCCCTTTGTGACTGGGGAGCGTCTCTTATACAAAAACAATTATTACTTTCAAACAATAATGAAGATGTCCAGTGATTTTTCTAAATCTGATTTCTTCTCTATCTCTATCTACATTTTCTTTACTATGCATTTCATTCTCTGACTATTCCTAAAGGTTTCTGTAGGTTTTCTGTGCCTATATTAGCACTTCCCCTCAATTTCTATAAATGTTACTTCCTCCAGGTTTGAAGGTCTTTGGTGCTACCATCTGTTGCCTCTCCCCTGAGCCCTTACAAGGATTTTGGCATCCCTCAGTTCCTGGCTGGGAGGGTAAAGATAGGCACAGCTGTTGGTGTCTCTGCTGGGTTCTGTTTCTCTGCACACAACTCAAAGCACCACTTGCTTCTGAACCAGATCCTGTTTCCTGAAGTGCCCCCCCCACCCAGTCATTTGTTACACATTGGCTCCGGCTTCATGCACTCGGCAGCTTTCACTTTGCTCAGCTCTCACAGTGTTTGCCTGCAGAGTGGGGGAAAAAAAAGCAATGTTGCGATGCCACACGATGCGAGCGCCAACTCTTTTGGCAACATCATCACGCTCAGGGAAATGGGGGCCGCAGCCCGGAAATAGTGACACTCCTGATATTGCTCTATTCCTCCTGACCCCCCTACGGAAGACTGCTGTCTTCTGCACACACAGACCCAAACACACTGCCTCCTTCCCACGGATCCATATCTAGGTATCTGGAAGTCTTCTTCTTTTTCAGCTGGGACACGGTGATGGTTCAACTTCTTATGGGATTAAAAAGGAGAAGGGAAGGAAGGATTCACACAGCTGTGATGTTCTCCTTCCACAGCATGTTTGAAATACAGAAATGAGGAGAGGGCCATTCTCTCCTCCCCAAGGTGAAGCTGGCCCCAGCCTATTAGCCTGCTGTTGAAATTTCTCTGGATATAGTTTTTCCAGCAGTCCTGGGGGTCCCTTGGAAACGAAATCTGCAAGATGCCTTTGCCAAGTATGAGTAGTTCTACATCTATGTTTTATTGTTTTTATTGGTTACTTGAGATGTCTTCCTATTGTTTCACTGATAAATAAAATTAAGCTGCAAAAACTCAACAGAGTGCAGAATATTGCAAAGTGCCAGATGTAACTCCTTCTTCATCAAAAAGGAATTCTTTAGGGCTCAAAGATTGAATGAACATTGCAGCGCTTACTGTGATCACTCATTCATTTCAAGCAATTCTTTTTCTGTTTGAAAAGAGTCATTTATAAGAAAAAGTTCTTGATTTGCTCCGATAGTAATTTGGCCCATGGGCATTTTGGTTAAGATCGAAAGTCATCTTAGCTATTCCTGAATGTGTTATTGAAAAATCCACAACAATCATCATTAAAGTTTATTTTCTTTCTCTTCTAAATAGATGAATAACTGGCTTTAAGGTGCACTGTACTGGATTCATTGACAAAGAATCGGCTTTCATGAAAAGAATGGTAAAAGGGTTTGATTACTTACGAAGGGCAATTGCTTTGTGATAAGCTACTGGTCTCCAAAGTTGATTACGAACTAGTCAAAATGCTATTGCTATTACAACATTCAGTCATTAATATTAATCCCTAAGTGGGTAAACAGGACAAGTTACTACATACCTGTCAGCTTCAAATGTGGAGACCATTTGCCCAAAACTCTTGGAAAAAGCTACGCTCAAATAGTCAGAAATACGTTGCAAAATCAAGCAACAGTTTCTAGAATAAATGTGAAAAAGGGCTTCTAGAAGCAATTTCCATTGTCTGTTGATTAAACAGCCCTCTCTCAGTTATTACTGTAAAGAACTTATAGTCTTCATCACACATTCCTCTTCAAATCACTTGAGACAAACACAGCCATGCTGTTCTTTATTGTACAAAACAAATGTACATATAAGAACAAAGGTAATGTTTTTGAATAATACTATAAAGGAACAGGCACATCAATAAATCCTAGCCCTTTTGTGCCATTTTAGAAGAATGAGTGACTTAAAAATTAATAATTATTATTCCAGTGCTGGATAAATCATGCCTCATTTTTTTCTTTGATTGTTTCATATCTCAGCTCATTGGTATGTACACTTTATCTTTGTATCTTATGAAGGAGGAGACTCTGGAGAGCATTCTCTAAAGTCTTTTTAGTTTCAGGAGAGGCTTGTTAGCTGGGATATATAGCCTACTCAAAAACTTTAAAACCACTCTTTAGTTACCAGTCTTAACAGCGTCAGCTGAATGACTTTTGTGCCTATCAATTAAGTAGTACAGTTGCACACTGATAATATCCAAGCGTTTGGACTACAATTGAGAATTGGAATTGACAGTAATACCTGCAAGAAGACTCAGATGGATAAAAGCTCCCATCACTTTTTCCTGCTAAGTTTCAATACTGCTCTCGGGCCCAAAGGTGGGGAGTTGGCATCCCTGCTTTCAGTAGGAAATGACGTAGGGGAAGAAGAAAATATGGACTCAATTAAGCATATAAATTATCCCCTCCTCCACACACTTCCAGGGAAAATAAACTTTCAGCTCAGCCTGAAAATATTTAGAAGGGCATGGGATACTGAGATGAATTGTTCAGAAGATAGGAGGAAAATATAGACTCTGGGAAGAAAGGGCAGTTTTCAGGTTAAACCCAACAACAATATCTTTCTAGGGGGGGAAAAAACACTATGTTCATGAAATAGGATTCTCTGTGCTCACAAAACCAAGTGTCTTTGTAGCCCTGCCCTGTTTTCTCATAGTTTTATTTTATTTATTTATTTTATTTTAATTCCATTTATATCCCGCCCTTCTCCGAAGACTCAGGGCGGCTTACAAGCTTAGCAGTAGCCTTCATTCTATGTATATGCCTGCTTATTAGGGCTTTCGCCCCCCCCCCAAGCGGCATTATTACAAAGTCAGCTTAATTGCCCCCAACAATCTGGGTCTTCATTTTACCTACCTCGGAAGGATGGAAGGCTGAGTCAACCTTGAGCCTGGTGGGACTCGAACCTGCACTAATTGCAGGCAGCTGGTGTTACTTAAGGAGGCATTAGCCCACTGCTCCACCAAGGCTCAGTATTACTTATTCTAAGTACTTCCTTAAACATGATGCACTACAACCAATCAAATGCTTTGCAAGATGTTTACTCTAATTTGCATAACTTTCCAAAGAGAGGTTTTATGCCTTCTTTTTTTGGGGGGTGGGGACTGTCCTTCCCCTTTGGTACTACAATAAACCAATTTGGGTTACAATGGAATTGGGTGCTGATTTACAGTTTAAACAAAGTTCCACACATTTTCATTTATGGGACTTTTTTTGGAATATCCTAGAAATGTATTTTGACAAGGAAGCAGTTCTGAAGACTGAGAAGACCAGATTGACCTGAGTTTCTTAAATGTCTGCTTTGCTATTTCTTCCATCCTGAGGCTTGCTAGTCGATCTAAGTCAAAACCCTGCCAAATGTCATTAAGATCCACCCTTGAGTTTATTATATCCTGGAAAGTTCTACTTATTCTTGAAGGATCATCCTCTTTCTCTTCTCTGAGAGACCTACATCTTCCATGTCTCTTAGTAGTTCTGAATTGCCTTGCCCCCAATTATAAATATCGATATCGATTCATTATGGTTTTTGAGAGTGCATGGCTCATATAGGATATTTAAATCCATGTGATGGAGCCACTCATAAATAATGTGTGTTTGCATGTTTGCATGCATGCCTACCTGGTCTGTTCTGTCCATGATTTGCCATTCACCACAAAGTCTGAACAGAACTTCTAAGATGATTGAACATGAGTAGAATTTGTTTATTGTTAAGTTCTATTTGTGTTTAAATGAATGCATTCCTGCCTTTCAGACTTTCTTAGTCCGTGCAACGTTTCCACATAAGAAGCATAAATTTTTTCCTATGTTGTTCCAATGGGAATTTTGAAGACTGGTTCATTAAAAATAACACACAATATTGGGCACAGTGAATCCGAAGAACTATCTTTAAGTTCCATAGGTCTTGGGATAATGTTAAGCAGATGCTAGCCTATTGATAGACTGAAAAGAGGATAGCAGTAAGGAAGTGTGGGAAAATATACAACATCGGTTGTATTAAAAGAAAAACTGAACAATATGAAACACAACTGTGGCTATTTGACAAAGATGCATAATTGACACATTCTACTCTGAAAATGGCAACAGAGGGGGAAAATGTTTGTGTATGATATTTGTATTTTATTAGCAAAAAATAACATTGTTTAACCTGCCTTTCTTTGGAGGAAGGTGACAAGGGTTTTTCAGTCGAGCAAACCCACCATTATGGCTGGACTGGCTACCCCATTTTTTAAAAAAAAAATCCTCTAAACTCCATCAGTAGGGGAGTTGAGAGAAGAACAGTCATCTGTCCATTTTAAGAAAAATGAAAAGAATGTTAAAATTACACAGAGAGAGAGAGAGAGAGAGAGAGAGAGAGAGAGAGAGAGAGAGAGAGAGAGAGAGAGAGAGAGAGAGAGAGAGAGAGAGAACTGGGCATTTGTCAGTATGAGCAAGTTATTCAAACGGAAATATTTTCATGTTTGAATTTTACATTGTCCGCTTTATGAGGCAAACTAATTATGATTTCTGCTTGGCCACCTGTAAAGACTGCAGGGTGGTCCTTTTACACATCTTTTATACTTAACAAGAGATCTGACGAGTGTGTGCCAGGAGGTCATATGGGAGCCTTTGAAAAAAAGCACACTGCTAGGACTCTCATCTTTGCCTGCCTGTAATGCCAGCTGTATGGCAGAGATACACAATCTAAGGTCTCGGGGCTGCAAATGGCTGTCCAAAACAACTCTCTGAAGGTTGTTTTAGGTAAGAGTACAGGTAGTCCTCGACTTACGACCACAATTGAGCCCAAAATTTCTGTTGCTAAGTGAAACACTTGTTAAGTGAATGTTGCCCCATTTTATGACCTTTCTTGCCACAGTTGCTAAGTGAGTCACTGCAGTTATTCAGTTAGCAACACGGTTGTTAAGTGAATCTGGTTTCCCCATTGACTTTGCTTGCCAGAAGGTCACAAAAGGTGATCACATGACCCGGGACATTGTAACCGTCATAAATATGAGTCAGTTGCCAAGTGTCTGAATTTTGATCATGTGACCACGGGGATGCTGCAATGGTCATAAGTGTGAAAAACGGTCATAAGTCATTTACTTCAGTGCCATTGTAACTTTGAACAGTCACTAAATGAACTGTTGTAAGTTGAGGACTACCTGTACAAATTTGTGGTGATATTCGTGTTAACTGCATATAACTAATTTATCCTAACTGCATATATCCTAATTTAAAGCAGAGGAAATCAAAATGAGTTATATAATTGCCACTTCCTCCTTCCCTTTTTTAAAGTGCCTTGAGGATCAAGACTACAACTTCACTACATTAATTCAACAGAGAGAAGGTCTGCCTGCAGCTGCAAAATGCTAAATGATAAGGTCAGGTAAGCCACCTGGGCCCCCGATGTTTACAACATGGTGCCCAAACCTCATCTAAACTTCAATGTGTTCATGATCAACAGGTGCACAATCAACAAAAGTGCTGCCACAGGCTGAGATTTTCCACTATGAGAGTGGGCAAAGGTGGAATTGTTTGTGCATTATTGCATTCCAAGGTAGCTAAAGGAGAGAAAATATTTGGAAAGTCCTGAGTAATGTGCACATTCTGGAACTAATTCAATGTAGTTATTTTTTTTTTCAACCACGTCCTTAGGGCCACTGTGGTATCTCTACGTATGGAGAGATGGAGAGGAACTTAGGAAGCAACTGAGTCAGAACTAAAGAATGTCAGATCTAAAGAAAGTCAATGTCCTGGACAGAAAAGTCTGTTTAAACAAATGACTCACAGTTAAAATTTGGATCTACTAAGTCTGGGATCTATTTGGATATTAATAGTCTAAGACAGGGCTTTTCAACTTTTTCACCCATTGTTACCACTTTTAGGATATGGCAACATCTGAATATCACCAGTCGCCTACCAAAGTGTCAAAAACTTGATGACCAAAAAAAAAGGGTGGGGGGAAGTGATAAAGTACAGGTAGTCCTCGACTTACAACAGTTCGCTTAGTGACTGTTCAAAGTTACAATGGCACTGAAAAAAGTGCCCCCCAAGCCATAGCCAAGCAAGACACCTGCCTGCCTGCCCGGCAGCCCTCTTCCTCCTGTCTGAGGTTTTCATTGTTGTGATTATTTCTGTTGAGGATTGGCAGCGGGGGTGGGGGTGGGATGTTTGGTTTTTATTTCCCCACCCTCTGCTGGGTGGTAGCAGCAGGTTTTGGTCACTTCACATGACACTGGGACACTGTAACCATCATAAATATGAATCAGTTGCCAAGCATCTGAATGTAAATCACAAGACCCTGGAGATGCTGCAACATTCCAGCTGATCGGTGCTTCTTCTGGGCTCAGAAGAGCCAGGATCAGCACCGAGCTCCAGCTGGAGCCTAGCGCTGATCCTGGTGCTTCCGCTGAGCCCTGACAGCCCTGCAGCTCCAGCCGTCTCTCGCTCAGGCTTGTGCGGTGCTGCCACCGGTTCAGCTCATTCCCCTCCCCCGCTACCGCTTTTCTAGGATGGTCACATACCACCTGCCAGGTGCCAATGTACCACAGGTGGTACCCGTACCACTGGTTGAAAAGCACTGGTCTAAGAATAAACTTACAGCAACATATTTGTGATATAGTTATATCTCAAATGTCTATGGGGGTTCTCAGTCATCCAGGTCATAGTTGTCCCAAAGATGCTTTTTCATAAGGCCACTGGACTTCTTTGCTTTTCTTTGAAGACATTTCACTTCTCATCCAGGAAGCTTCTTCAGCTCTGAGCTGAAACAAAAAACCAAAACAAGAAGGTCCAGTTGCCCTGTGAAAATGCATCTTTGCGATATTTATATCTCACTTTGTCTCCAAGAGCTCAAGGAAGTTTACGAGAGGATTTTAATAGAAGACAATTCCTGTAGCTCAGGGCTGAACTGTGGAGTACTGGGGTGCTCTCTGAGTTTAGTTATTTGCTTGCAGATGGTTCATTGCTCAATCAAATGGCAATGCTAGTATTGGTGGGGATATAGGCCAAGATCAGAGAGGACCAAGGCAAACCTGCGCCAAGGTACAACTATTTCTTTTTTTTACACAAATACGTATAACAGGATGCCCAGCCCACCAGTGTCAGATATAAACCTCCAATAAACTGCACAGCTGGATGGAAAATAGCTCAACAAAGTGGCTGAAAAATGATAAAACTACTGATCATGGTTACTCACTGCAAACTAAACAAATGCCAGCACACTATAGACAACCTCAAAGAACAACAGGAACAAGCCATGACCTCAGAACACACAAAAACGTTGGCAGCTTCCGTCAAGGCTATATCTCTCAAACAAGCTGAGAGAAGGAAAACAAAATTCCAACTCAAACTGCTCACGCTAAACCCCAGAAGCAAAGAGGTTCTTGAACCGAAATGGGTAGCCAACCTATCCAACCTCCCACTATGGACTGCAGAACGCCATAGAATAATGTTTATTTTTTAGTAGGCGCAGCATTCCACAAGCACAAACTGCATCAGACACATAGTACAAGGAATGAAAGAATATACTCCCCGTTTAATTCACACATATCCATTTGAGCCTTTTTGAAGTTACAGGAGGGGGAGAAAGGGGATTTTATCCATGTATATTGAATGCTTAACTACCAGCAAGAGAGTTTAAAGCAGGAAAGACATTTGATTAAGATGGTCGTGTAAGTAATTTCAGTTAAAGAAATGCACAGATGAAGTGTGATGTTATTGCACACAATCCAATGAATGCACAGTGTACATTTTGTGCCTGCTGTGCACCAAAACATGACAACAGGTCTCTGGGACAGTGTTGCTTAAAATTCCACTGCCAGTTACTGCATACTCTTTTAATGAGAGGTTATGCAGCTGTAGGAGATTCACATTTGGCTTTGGCTCCATTCCTGCTTCCAATCCACTTTTCCCTCCTGACACCCACTCACTGACACCTATCCAAATTATAATATGATTTCAGATTAACAAACTATTTCAGCATAGTTAAATTTACTCAGGCTCAAAATTTAAGAGAAAATTTTTATAAAATGTTTTATAGATGGCATCTGGATCCCAAGAAGTTGTCTAACATGTATCCTAATTTACAGTGTAAATGTTGGAGATGTGGTAGTTTAGAAGCTACCTATTTTCATATGTGGTGGACTTGTAGAAATATAAAAGCTTTTTGGATCAAAATTTGGTGGAACATTCAAAAGATTTTTAAGAGAAAGATAAAGTTTTCTCCGCAATTGTTTTTATTGGGTATTGTGGTAGATTGTGATGTTAAAGAAACTAACTTAATGTTGAATATGATAACGATAGCATGGTTACTGGTGGGACAATATTGGAAGAAGGATAGTTTGCCTACTATAGAAGAATGGGTGTTTAAAGTTTCGAATCTTGCAGAAATGTCTAAGATTTCTGCTTATTTGAAAGATCATTCACAGGAAAGATATATTTCAGTTTGGAGGAGATGGATAAATTATATTCAGAACAAATATGGAACTAAAAAGTTCCATTTAGCTTATGAGTAGATTTTACTGGGATATTGTTATTGGTACGTTGTTTGTAGTTATGTTAAAGGGGAGTTAAAGCACATTATGAATTTGGTTAATTGTATATTATGCATAATTTTTATTTAGAATATGATTATTGTAACTATAATCCTGTATTTAGCTCTGGGAAGTGGGGGGGAAGTGGGCGGGTTTGGGGTGGGAGGGATTTGGGGATATATTGTAAAATTTTGTTTTTGTAAAACTCTTTAATAAAAAAAACAAACTATTTCAGCAGCCAGCAACATCTGGCCATATTGTGTCTGGCTCAAAGCTTAGCAGAGGTGCTCTGGGTTGGTATTTGGGTGGGAGACTATCATGAAAATCCCAAGATGGGTACTCTAGTCTGGGAAACACAAACAAAAAAACAAAAAAACCCTACCCAAAGGATTGCTGTATTGTTCGTTAAAAACCAACAAACCAACAAACAAGCAAACACTGTGAAGTACCCTCAGAGTCATCAGGATTCAAGTTTGGCTGGAGAGCATCTCTGCTTGCCGTTTTCAGCAACAAAATAGAAGAATAGCAAAACTCTAAAGATCAGCCCAAATTTAAAGTTTTCCCTCTTTCTCTGAAAGAGTAGATGCGTCTTTTGACTTTCAACATTCCTATCCTATGGGGGACGGCAAGCAATTCCTTCTTCACTGAACGTTGAAAGTAGCAGTCCAACAAGATTTAGTACGACACAGGCTGAAATGAAGCTGCTGCATCAACACAGGCAACATTAACATTTTTCTAACCAACATCCCCTCCCCACCACAAAATAAGTTATTTCCCATTCTCCAAAGTATATAGTTTGATTATGCATAGGGGAAAATGTGTGATTGTAGCAGCATATCAACCTTCTCTTTTAAGCCCTAGGAATTCATTTAAGGATACCAATAGACAATGTATTCCAATCTACGTATTCCAATGCATGTATTCCAATATCCAATATTCAACGGGTAGACATAATTTGGACTTCCTGCCTCCATCCCAGTGAAATTTCCATAATAGGAATGCTTGAAAGAGCTTATTCTGGAAGACCCATTGCACAGAAACCTAACAGTGTATTGTACATACAAAAAAGATATATGGTATACAACAACAGCTTTTGCCTCCTGTGCCAGAAAGGACAAGAATATCCATTTTGGCTGAATCAAGCACATGCTTATTTGTTGTGGCTAACATGTTACAGTAAAACTGCTGCTGCTTTCAAAGGAATTATGCTAAGAACCATAGGCGGTTTGAGCTGAGGAATCAGCATTCAGCTCCATCATTTTCCTTGGAGTGGGAGTAGGTTGGAAAACGACCACCTTAGAAATGTTGTTGTATGTGTGATACAGCAGAACCTATTCAACAGGATGACTGGGGCTACAGAAAAATCAGCAAGGCATAAAGAGGATAGGTCTAAGGGCTTAAAGGCTTGCTGCAGTTTTTAGATTCAGCAGACCCCAATTATCAGTTTTGAAAACATTACTGCCATGGTTACTTAGACATTTTAAAATCAATGATAAGGTAGAATTGTATCAATATTTCACAAATGACCAAGCTAGTTACCCATTTCTGACTAGTTATGTAATATGAAATAGGTGCTATAACATTATACATATTTCTTCAAACGATAACGTTTAATTATTAAAAACCTTGAATCTCCCAAAGATTAAAAAAGCAGTCTACTATATTCAAGCAAAAAGCAGAAATATATCTATCAGTTTAAGAGTGATAATTAAGCATTAAGCCTAAATGTTATGTAAATAGACATAAGTATACACTGTAACATTTAAGATAAGTTAGGATTTGCAGAGTGGAAGCTACTATTTCCAAGTAACTATTCCTTACTTCTGTCCACCCACACATCCATAATATGTGTTTATTCACTGACAATTTAGAGATACTTTACAATGATGAATTATATTCCACTGCTTATTATTCAACTCTTCTGTGTTAGTTATTCATATTAATTTAAGGTCAACGTGTTAGATCAGACATGTCAAACACAAGGCCCGGGGGCCGGATCCGGCCCGCGAAGTGGTTTCATGTGGCCCGCGAAGCCATCCTGGAAACAGTGAGGGAACGGCCCCCACTGCCTTGGCCCTGGCCCAGAGACCCTCCTTCTGCCAGAGACCCCCAGATCTGTCCCACTCCTGCCCAGGCCCCCATAGGCACCCTTGATGCGTACGATGTAGAGCTGGCCATGCCCACCCAGTAGGCCATACACACTTTAGCCACGTCCACCCAGTAGGCCACACCTACCCAGCCCCCTGAGGGCAACCGCAATGCTGATGCGGCCCTCAATGAAATTGAGTTTGACACCCCTGTGTTAGATAATCCGAAGGTGAACTTTGATACTTAATCATTCAAGTCAAAACAGCTTTCTATGCAGCATTTCATTATATTTTAAATGGCAGACCATTTAATTACCTTAAAATGAGCTTTTATGGTATGCATGGGATAGATAGATGACCCCAAGATGAGGCCGTTTTGATTCCTTTGGGGGCTTCAAGCCAGGAACAGCTTCTAGGTAGGAGAGGCAGTATATTCCTATATGAGAGTGTTCATAATCACTTCATAAATCACATGTGTAATTTGGTACCCTGTACTGATTGATTATGCCATGTCATGACACATAAATCAAAGCAATCACCCAACACATATATTTCAGAGGAGCCCAAACATTCAATTAAAATATTTTTTTTAAAAAAGCCATTAATGGGGATGGTGTTCATAAATAGATGGAATTTGACATCTTGGGTCAGCTTTCCCCAGTTTGATGAGCTTCACGTGCTCAGTTCTACCATGTAATCATTTGTGCCAACTGGCTAGGATTGACAAGGTACTGTATAGTGATCTGAAAAAGCCGAAGAGCACAAGTTGGCCAAAATTGTAAAAATTTTAAAAAAATGAATTATGTCAAAGTGGCATTTAACCCCCAAGCAACAGCCTAAAGGAGGGAGGCTGAAATCACTCAGTATTATGTGTGAATCTACAACTACAGTCTATCTACAATGATATTGAGCATTGGTGAGAGAGATGGCTAAGCTGCTGGGGTGAGCTTCAATAGCAGCATAACAAGCTTGTCCCTGTGACCCAGTGTCATGTGCCAAGCCTCATATTTGTCCATCTCCTAGTAAACAATTGCCACCTCCCCTGCCCCAAACACAAAACTTGTCAGGAGAGGTTATAGTAAGGTACAGAGGGTGGTACTGAAAGACAGAGGGAAGATCCCTTATCAGGGCAAGGTACAGATAAACGTGGCTTGAGCACAGACCAAGAACGTGATTGATGAAAACACTTCAGACAGCCTCCCCTCACCCCAATTTACATGAAGATAAAAAGTAGGGGAGGGAAGCACTTACAAAATTCTGTTACTATAACTGTTCTAATAAAGGTAGTTTTATGTCTACACAGTATCTGTGTTTTAGTCTGGTCTATCTTATAGGAATGACATCCATCTTTGCACACTAGAAAAATTCATATTGCAATTTTTAGGGTAGTATATAATTAAATATTTATAAACAATAAAATACCACAGAACAAACTAGCCTCATTCAAAATGCTCCATGTATTGCCAATGCAGGTCATGATGACTGCTACTGGCTATCTCACCTACACAAAAATAGCCAAAAGGATAATTTTAGAACATTTTTAGATTTTTTTTAAAAAAAAATGGATTAGGAAACAAACAAAACACAGCTCTCCTCATACCAACTAAACAAATCAAATTTGAGTCTTTCCTTGTTTCCACATAGGTATATTTTTCAGTTGTTTAAATCAATCCAGAGGCACTCCATATATTAGGCTAATCTCATCTATATATTTTTTTCAATTTAGCACTCATCCTGGCCTGGAGATAAATGTAGATAAATGTAAATTATGTTGTGGGTTCCTTCCTTCCTACATTTGGTTATGTTTTTAAAATGCCCACGGACAACCTCTTTGCAGGTTGTTGGAAAAAAATTGGTGTAGATTGCCACTTCATTAATTAGCAAATTAAAACAAAAAAATGGTCATTCTTTAATTTTGTAGCCTGACAAATAGGCATAAACCTACTAGCTCAGCATGAATTGCTTTTTATATTTTTGCCGTGATAGAGAAATCTTTGCCTAGGATTCAACTCTCAACCTTCGGAGTGGGAGTCTAGTGTCTTCACCACTAGTCCACCACACCAGTCTTGAATGGGTAATATGCCAACTCTGCAAATATTACCAACGCTTACATGCAATTTGAAAATCCGTAAAGAAATACTATAATCACTCTAGTCAAAACAGAATCGTTGCACTTTTAAATGCACTATGCCCCTTGAACATCAAGAACATCCAAGAGAAGAACAGAGACAAATCTCATACCATGCCTATCCAAACAATATTGAACAACAGCATGAGTAACAGGTGAGTGAAGCACAACTGTGCATATCCATGTAACATTGCACTGCCTTAGAGAGCGCTATCCAGGGAATGATTGGTCACAGATTTCTCCCTTTTGTTGCATTTTCTGCCTTTATGATATAAACTGTTCTGAGTCATTTGTTGAGTCCAGTGGTATACAAATACATAAATGAACCAGTAAATAAGTGGAATACTGCACCTCCTTGAAAAATAAAGCACACAGTAAGCCATTCATCCAAGCACCTGAATTCTAACTGCAAGCAGCACAATATGAGCTCTAATTTCCACAGATCAAAGAACTAAAGCAAAAGACATTTTTAGGCTAGCGTCACAGACATCTGTGAGCAGTTGTCTTCTTTCCGGCCATGTGTCTAATTGTTGCTGTCTTCTCAATGGTCCATTACCTTATCCAACCTAAATCAATAACAACAGGCCCATGATTGGTCCCTGCTGCAGGATTATCCAGTCAAAAACCATGAACCATAGACCACTCTCTGACTCCAAATAATTGTAACAATGAAAATATGCCATATCTGTTGTTCTTGAGAGCAGAAGACTCAAAGGTTGAACTACTTTGTACAACCCTCAAGATATTTAGTCCTATCTCTCGTAAGTAAGTAAAAAATTTATGATGTGGGTCAATGCTTGAAGGAGAACAAGACTTGTCTGCTGTAATCTCTCATGTCCGTGCCAGAATTTTGTATTAAGAATGTATTGGGTATCTATGAATACCTGATAATTCTCATGCACAATCTTTATATTGATCAAGAAGCAACAGTCCAAACAGAATTAGGAGGAACAGAATTCAAATCACCAAATGTGTCTGATGAGGCTGCATGTCTGTTTTGAAGACCAGACCTGCTCAGGACAACTACACACGAAGTCTCACTGAATTGACACCAGCATGATGGTGACTAACAACCATATCAACATCTAATCACTTTGTTCTTTAGTGCAACAGGAAAAAAAATCACTTTGATTGAGAGGTCCAGAAATCAGAGCCAAGGGTATGACAAATAAATCATAAGATTGTAAGTAACTTGCTCTGAAAGCGGTGTTCTCATGATTTATTGAACACAACTGCAATGATTGTTGCTGGAGGATGCTTTTCACTGGAATCTTTAAAATGTTTTTTTAAAAAAAATCAACCATTTTATTTTCCTTTCTCTTTTTAAAAGAGCATTAACGAAGGGAACAGATGGTGACTGCTTAAATGATCGTAGAATCAAGCATCCTTAAATGTAGCAAGATTTTTGTGAAATGGGAGCCTCATTTCAAATTCTTTTCCCTAAGCCAGCTATCATTAAACAATCTATCTTGTAAGGGTATTTTCCCAATCAGCCTGAAGCAGAGCAGAATTTGGCACTGGGTCCTAATCAAAAGAATCTCTATGTGTCTTTTCATATATAATGTATTCTGCGAACAAACACCAACTACATTGGAAAGAAGCTCCCCGCTCGAGTGAAATCTGCATATTATCAAGCAAATATTTTATTTAATTATCTCTGATTGCAAGATAGCTATACGTCTTGTTCTAGGTGACTAAGTAGATAGCCGATTCAGAGAGTATACGTTTCGTATGTTTGTAATTCTTCAGGTTAACAAGCAACAAGTATTTTCAAGCTTCAGGGATCAAGCTTCCCATTTTGTAGCAGACTGTAACTCAACACAAATACGCATTTCACAACCTAGAGAGGAATGGCCTTCTTAAGGCAAATAGACAAGAATTCTGCACAAATTTCACTAAAGCTAAGGCTGGATAATTTAGTGCCCTAAGTTAGGTTTAGGCTAGGAACAACCAATCCCTGGAGATCCTTTCTGTTAATTCTGCAATGGGCTATAGATGTGAATGACTGCTTGTAAGATGCAAGACAGACTCTTTCTGGTTTAGACCACTTTCCAAAGCAAGAATTCCATAGAATAAAACAATGTTTTAAAAATCAGCTTCATTTGTTTGTGCTGTTAACTGCTTGAGCCGTAATCTTAGCCTGCCCTAGTACAGCTCCATCAGCATGGCCATCTCTCTCTGAACAGAGAAAATGCAATTCATCAGCTCAAATACATTAATCTGGGTTGATTAGCAATGTAGAAGTCAGCAATGCAGCCTGTTAAGAAGCAAATCTTCTGTTAAGACATAATAGTAAGGAGCTGATGAATGGCTGAACTTGTAATTGATCACTTACTCAGCAAAGCTTGGAGTCTTAAAGCTACAAAGAAACAACGAAGCTAATTATTGGCATAAATTATATAGATATTGCCAACATCAACCAGCCCTACAACTTGTTGAGACGTGCTCAGAGACCCAACTGACCTCCTGGCTTCTAGAACCAGACAGGAACAAATGGAGCTGCTGACCAGAGGAGATGTTTAGATTGAAGTGACCACTGTCTAACTCGTGACTTTAAATCATTGCACTTAATATTATATCCATCATACAGTATATGTATAGAGAGCTTCAGCTCGGTTGCTATGGGAATACCATCACTCTCTTAGCAACCATATCCCCCACTTTGGTTGCACTACAGCTTCGTTCAGTGCAGTTGAATTTAGATTTGCCTTTGCACAAATATTTCTGTCCTTAGAATGAAAGGCATGATGGAAAGGAAAGCAGGAGAGGAAAATAAGGCTAAAAGATGGAAAGTGATACTAAGATATTGTTTGAAAATAGAGTTGTTGTTATTGTGGTATAAAAAGTAGTAGATAAAGGGATAGCTTTCAGATGACAGAGCCTGATCAGAACAACTTGGTGGAGAAATATGAACGAGTTATTGTACACAAGGTAGAGTACAGGCTGGTAAATCTCTTAAGATGAAAACTGGCCTCTAAAGTCCCCTTGCATAGGGAGGCAGGACTAGTTCAGTCTGCCTCAGCAACTGATGGACCTGGAGAGGTTTCTGAAGAAGCTGGGGGTTATAACTGAAGATCTGCTGCATATCCTGCCAAGTCCCTAGTTGCCACCTGCAATAGAGAGGTGACAGGGACTTTTTACAGAAGCCATGGTAGCGCAGTGGTCAAAGTATTGCAGCTGACTCTGCCCACAGTCAGAAGTTTGATCCTGATTGGCTCAAGGTTGACTCAGCCTTCTGTCTTTCTGAGGTCGGTAAAATAAGGACCCAGATTGTTGGGGGGCAATATGCTGATGTTGTAAATGACTCAGAGAGTGCTGTAAAGCACAATGGAGCACCATACAAGTCTAAGGGCTATTGCCATTGCTACAGGATTGTGCCCATGCAAACCTCTTTCGAACCATGGTCCTCATCACCTCCCCATGGCATACAGAGGAACTGAGAGGGGAAAAATGGATTCAGAGTCATCTAGAGTACCGTTGGTGGAGGATGAACAAACTTGATCAAAGACAGGTAAGAGGCACTATTAAAGCCTATCTCATGGCAATTCGGGCTGTGAAGCATGAATATTTCTCTGCACTGATTGCATCTGCATATAATTGCCCAGTGACCCTTTTTAAGGTAAACTGTTTCCTTCTGGGAAAGGAAGATACAGAAGTCTACTTGCAGGGGCGCAGTGTGGCATTTGCTAACTTTCTGGAGGACAAAGTTGCTTGGCTTCATTCCCAGTTAGGTAATGGCATGGCTGCTGGTCTGATGAGGCAGGTTATTTGGGAACAGTTTGAACTCAAGGAAGTGAGCAGGATCCTAGGAAGTGTGAGCACAACCATCTGTGTTTTAGATCCATGTCCCTCCTGAGAGCCTCCCCAAAGGTGACATGTGGGTGTGTTCTGGTCATGATTAATGCTTCTCTAATGATTGCTTCTCCAATCTTTCAAGCAGGCCGTGGTCCACCTTCTTCTTAAGAGACCATAGCTAAATTCCAGCCTATTGGATGCTTTCCATCCTGTCTCCAATCTTTCCTTTGATAAGTGAGTGGCACTGTGCTTTTTTGGTTCACTTCTTTCCTCTGAGGCTGTTCCCAGTCAGTGCTGCTAGTGAGGGAGAGGTCCGGCCCTTGGCCTCTGCTTTGCAGACTTCTTCAGGTTTCCGTTCTTTCTCCACTTCTGTTTAAATCTACACAAAGCTGCTGGGCGAGATTGAAGTGGCTGGAACAGACCACTCAAGACAGCTGGTAACCTTAACAGATTTATTAGAACAGAGCAAACAATAACAGGAGCCTCTCGGCTTTTTATAGTCTGGCGCCGGTCGTCAGGTCCAATCACCGGCCGATCTTTTTCCCGCTTTGCTTCCGCTCCAATCAGCTTCGCGGAACGCCTGACAGTTCGGTTCCTCGTGCTGGCGGCTTGTGTTGCTTTGACAGCTGCGAGCTGTCAACTAGTGCGCCTGCGTAAGTCGGGAGTTTTGACAGCTGTCAAAACTCCCTCGTGTTCGGCTGTCAAGCGCTTTACCTCATGTCCGCCTGTCAAACGCTTTCACCTCATGTTACGAACCACTTAAATGAACTATATACATATAATACACCCCTTACCCTTCCCCTGGATTGTTTCCACCCCCGTGTGTTTGTTTGTTGCTTCCTCCCCATTCATAGTCCTGTAAGTAAGCCGGTGTTTTCCTCAATCGGCTGGATCGTCGTGGGAGAGTCTCATTTCCGAGTTCTCCTTCCCCCTGCGGTTGTTGTGGCTGTGCCTCTTCGGGGGATGGGATATTTGGTATGAAGGGGGGTAAAAGGGGTTGTTGAGATGGTGGGGGTGTGTTTTGTGGTTTGCGAATGCGTAGTTGGTCGAGGTGTCGCCGTAGTTGGCCTTGTGTGTCTGAATGAATTAAGTATGAGACGGGTCCGGTTTGTTTTATTATGACCCCTTGAATCCACTTTTGGTTGCCGGTGTAATTCCTTGCCCAGATAGTTTGGCCTGGAGAGAAGGTTCGTGGTACAGGTGTTGGAGGTTCTTGGTCGTTAGAAGTTCTATCAGGGTGCAGTCGGTCTAGTCTCGTTATTAACTTCCTGCCCCACCGTAGCTCAGCTGGTGATTTTCCGGTGGTGGTGCCGGGTGTGGTATGTTGGGCCAGGAGGAATTGGCTGAGTCGACGGTGCCAGTTCCCTTTTATGAATTTATTAAGTGCCTCTTTTGTGGACCTCACCATTATTTCTGCCATACCATTGGTCGATGGGTGGAATGGCGCTGACGTCACCAGTCTAATACAGTTCCTCGAAGCGAACATCTGAAATTCACGAGAAGTGAATTGTGGCCCGTTATCAGAAACTATGACGTCTGGAAGGCCATGTGTCGCGAAAACTTTCCTAAGTGCTTGTATAGTGGAGTATGTTGTTATTTTATTTAGGGGTATCACCTCGAGCCATTTAGAAAAACTATCGACAATTATTAAGAAATTCTGCCCTCGGATTGGTCCCGCAAAATCTAGGTGGATACGGGACCATGGGTTTTTTGTCGTTTCCCATTTATGGACTGGGGCGTGGGGTGGCTCGCTTCTCGTTAGTTGGCAAGTATAACATCCCCCTACGTGTTGTTCTATGTCCTTATCAATCCCTGGCCACCATACATAGCTTCTTGCAAGTAGCTTCATTTTCACCATTCCTGGGTGCCCTTCGTGAAGGGTTTTTAATGTTTGTTGTATGTTTATGTGTGGAATCACCACTCTGTTTCCCCATAGCAGGCAGCCTAGGTGAGAGGTTAGTTCTAATTGTTTGAAAAAAAAGGGGCGGAAGGTTTCCTCTGGGCATTTGTGTGGCCATCCTGTTGTGACCCATTGCAGGACCCTGCAGAGAGTTTTATCCTTAGCGGAGTTGTCAGCAATGATTTTTGCTGTAAGGGGGCATTCTGGTAATTCATTGATAGCCAATATGTTGCCAGCGGGGTCTGGGTCTGGGTCGTGGCGTTGTATAGGGAGCCTGCTTAGACAGTCTGCATGTCCTAGTTCCCTGCCTGGCTTGTATACTAATTTGTAGGAGTATGCTGATAAAAAGGTTGACCAGCGCAGGATTCTAGGGGATAATATTTGTGGGGTTGTTTTGTCCCAGGTAAATATGCCTAATAGGGGTTTGTGGTCTGTGAAGATAGTGAAGGGTCTGCCGTACAGATAGTCATGAAATTTTTTAACCCCGGTGACGATGGCCAGAGCCTCCCTATCAATTTGAGCGTAATTTCTTTCTGTTTTAGTCAGGGTCCGGGAATAAAATGCGATGGGTCTTTGGGTGTTGTCCTGGTCCAGGTGGCTCAAGACGGCTCCTATTCCGTATGGGGACGCATCGCAAGCGATGCAGACAGGGGCGTCCTCCTGGAATAAGGTGATAGTGGAGCTTTTACAAATGATGCTCTTAAGTGACTGAAAACTATTTTCATGTACTTTTGTCCAGGTCCAGGGGTTGCCCTTGTCTAATAACCTATGAAGTGGCTCTGCAATTGTAGCCTTGTGGGGAAGGAAGGCGTGATAAAAATTTAATAGTCCTAAAAACGCCTGAAGTTCCTGTTTGTTTTTGGGGCTGGGGGCTGCTTGAATGGCTTTTAGTTTGTCGTTTGTAGGGTGGATGCCCTGGGCGTCGATTTTGTACCCGAGGAATTCCGTAGAGGGAACTCCTATAGAGCACTTTTCTCTTTTTAGTTTAAATCCGGCAGTTTGGAATCGCTCTAGTACAGCTGACAGTCTGTCAGCTAGAATGGCTTCTGTTTCTCCGGCGATGAGTACATCGTCAAAATAAGGGGAGACCCCGGGAATTCCTTTTAATGTTTTTTCCATAATGCTTTGGAAAATGCCTGGGGCAGTCGAAATACCGAATTGCAGTCTTGTCACTTCGTCTATTTTGCCTTCTCTCCATTCGGCGTTGTATCGCGTCGGTATCTGTCAGATCTATGGACTCTTCGTCGCTGAAAGACGCTTCGTCCTGATGGACGCTGCCTTGGGGTTCCATTGCTGTTCGGTTGAGGGACTTCTTGTGGTTATCTTCATATGCCAAGATCTCCCGGGAGACCTGGGCGAGTGTCATCTCGGGTTTTGACGTGATTTTTTTCTTGAGGCGTTCGTCTCTCAGCCCGATAACCACTTGGTCCCGGATCCGATCTTCTAAGTCAGGAAAATTGCAGCTCCACGCAGCGTGCCGGACTCCCGCGATGAAGTCGTTCGCAGCTTCATCCGGCCGCTGCCTTCGCTGGGCGAACTGTACCCGCCAGTACAGTTCTGAGCGGGCCGGCATGTAGTGCTTGCTGAGCCGGTCGACGAGTTCGGAATATGGAACCTCTGTGATCGGCACGGGGCTGAATAGCCCGACAGCAGCATCGTAGACGGGTGGACCGCTGATGTATAGAAGTGCTGCTGCTTTGGCTCTGTCATCCGTAATTTTGCTGACGAGGAGGAACCCCTCGACCTGCCCCAGATGCGACTCCCATCGCTCGGGGTGGCGAGTGTCGAATTCTCTCACTCGTCCGAAATTTGCCATGCTGTCTGGGCTCGGTGGTCCGCTTCGCTGTGGAAGTTAAAACTCCCAGTGACTTAGCTCTGCCGGCCGAGGACTCCTTCCTGGCCGTGACTTCAGCTCTGGAAGCGGATCCCACCTTCGTCGCCAGTGAAGTGGCTGGAACAGACCACTCAAGACAGCTGGTAACCTTAACAGATTTATTAGAACAGAGCAAACAATAACAGGAGCCTCTCGGCTTTTTATAGTCTGGCGCCGGTCGTCAGGTCCAATCACCGGCCAATCTTTTTCCCGCTTTGCTTCCGCTCCAATCAGCTTCGCGGAACGCCTGACAGTTCGGTTCCTCGTGCTGGCGGCTTGTGTTGCTTTGACAGCTGCGAGCTGTCAACTAGTGCGCCTGCGTAAGTCGGGAGTTTTGACAGCTGTCAAAACTCCCTCGTGTTCAGCTGTCAAGCGCTTTACCTCATGTCCGCCTGTCAAACGCTTTCACCTCATGTTACGAACCACTTAAATGAACTATATACATATAATACAGAGATCATCCATCATCATGGGAAGAGATATATCACCAATATGCTGATTATACCCAGCTGTATATCTCAGCCCATGGTGAGTCAAGCAATGCCATGGCCTCTCTCTCGCAATACCTGGAGGCTGTCAAGGGCTCGTTAGGGAGCAGCAGGCTGAAACTGGACCCTGGCAGTTTGGGACTTTTGGGCTCAAGAAGAATTGAGAGTCACCTCTCTTACGGGAGCTGTATTGGTTTCCAGTTTGCCTCCAGCTCCAATTCAAGGTGCTGATTAAAGCCATGGCTTGAGCCCAGGCTATTTGAAGGATCATCTTTTCTCAGTTACAGCTAGCCAATTCACCAGATCGTGGAGGCAGTGTGTGTTATGGTCTCCCCCCATTAAGGAGGTCCATCTAGTGCGACCAAAAGGAAGAGGCTTCTCCGTGGTGGCTCTCTCATTGTGGAAAGAAAGAAAGATAATACTAGCCCCCACCCTAATACTCTTCTTAAAGGCCTGAAGACATAGTTTTGCCTGAGTGGCCCCTTGTTTCTTATATCAAAGAAAAGCAGAAGTTAAGCTCAGAGAGAGCTTAAGAGAGTTACAATTCAGCCAGGGTAAATAGAGCGATCCTACCTAGGTCCATCCACAAAGGAATGGAATGAACCTGCGGAAAAATAACTTAGTAAGGACAAAGGCAAGGCTTTGCATGCGCCAAAATAAAATAAAAAAGTCTAATGGGGTCTCTCCGATTATTCCCTGCCTCTAGTAGTCTGGTGAATTGGATTTTCCTTCCAAATCATAGAAGATCACACTCTTTGAATTAGGAATTCAAGGAATAGAATCTTCCAAGATTCAGGAAGGAAAATTGGGAATGTTAAGAGGGTAAATTATTTTTCCTCCACACAACCAGCTCATCACTGAGAAATTTCCCCGATGATTATTTAATTTTAAAGAGGAGGAAATTGTGTTGCTCAAGAATTTAGCCTTCCTGGACTTCCATACAGAAGATGAAAGAATTAGGTTACATGTCAGTTATAGGTGCAGTCTGGTCTGATGGAGATCTCAGGAAAATGCTCTAGCCTAGCTCAAGAAACCCATTACAAGATCTTCATTCCTTTAGGTGTCCACTTTATACCCAACCCTCAGCTGGCCACAATGGCATTAAGGGTGGATGAGTGGATCAGGACAAGGAGAAGTAAACACACACACATTCTCCTGACAACCTCTATAGAATGAAGAGTGAGGAAGTGCTCGTGGAAGGAAAAGGACAACTGGCTGGAAGTAACTCCCCAATCCTTATAAACTCAAGGGTCATTCCTCTTAGCTTGCCTTTAGGGCAGGCTGAAAAGGATCTGTTTGGATAAAGAGGGCCAGATGCATTTGGAATCTATCAAGGTACTAAACACTTTGGATTTTTCATGACTGGGGCTGAAGAAGAAGTCAACACCAGATTTGCACACTGTTAATATGTGTTGTTTGTCAGCATTTGGGTTAACCTGTTTCCCAACCGCCTGACTTCCCCCCACACCACACAATAAAGTTGCAAGAAAGAAGATATTCAAACTTTTTAAAGTTGTTCTGTTTATAACACCACTGTATGCATAAGCTTATTTTCAGGCTTGGTTTCTCTTTGAGTTTTTCATTTCTATGCTTATTAGCTTTATGGTTGTGTTGTGTTCTTTAATGTAATTGTATGTAAGCACAGATTAGATCTGCATGAATCAGATTTCATCCCCTTTGAATTCAGAAAACCAATTCAATTTCATTCAAGCTCCAAAATAGAATCATTGAATCCAGTTATTTGATTCACATTATCAATTTGATCTGGAAGAAAAACAAAGCAAAATAAGTCCCAGATGGTCAAAACTTCATCAAATTGTCAAATTGATTAAAAAGCATCTGGTTTGATTTAATGCCCCAAACTGAACTGACAATTTGATACAGAAAGTCAACTGAATTTGAATATCCAACTGAACTGCCTTTGAATTCAACCTCCAGATGGCAGTGATACAGATTTAATACAGGTATTCCAATTATAATTGACTGTGTTTTATACTACATAAGAAAGACTACCAAGACTTTGGGCCAGTTATCTGGAAATGCTCCTTGATTCACTTTTCTGTATTTTAGGGGTACTTGAGGGCAGTTCAGAGTTGGCAGCATCTTGCATAGGACCAATAATTTTTCCACATAAATAATCTGGCACCTAATTAGCAACCAAAATTCTGTGAAAGGCAGCAGGGCTGTGACTCATTTAATTCACAGCCATTAAAGTCAGCAAATGCTTTCATTCATCCTGATCTGTCAATTTATGTTACATCTAATGTTGCAAGGGCCCTTTTCAAGCTCACCTAGTATTGTGGCTAAATATAAGAAATTTAATTTAATTTTAATTTAATAACATTTATATACCGCCCTTCTCCCTGAGGACTCAGGGCGGTTCACAGGGCAGAATAAAATAGCAAATACAAACATTAAAAGGAGATTAAACAATTGCCCTAATTAAAAACAATAGAAGTACAATTCTAAAAAAAACCCCGAGATAAAATTAAAAGACCAAAAATAAAACAACCCCACCGATCCCCATCAGGCTAGGCCAGCTTGTACAAAAAAAAATGTCTTGAGATCGCGACGAAAGGAGCGAAGATCGGGCGCCATCCGGAGCTCTACCGGTAGCTGATTCCACAGCTCCGGAGCGCCCACAGAGAAGGATCTCCCCCTGGGGGCCACCAATCGACATTCTCTGATCGGTGGCACCCTGAGGAGGCCCTCTCTGTGGGAACGCACAGGGCGCAGGGAGCTTGATGCCGGCAGCAGATGTTCCCTGAGGTACTCCAGCCCCATGCCATGGAGGGCTTTAAACACCGTTACCAGTACCTTGAATCTCACCCGGAAGACAACTGGCAACCAATGCAGCTCACGGAGCAGAGGTGTAACGTGGGAGTATCGGGAGACTCCCAACACCACTCTCGCGGCTGCATTCTGTACCAGTTGGAGCTTCCGGGTGGTCCTCAAGGGCAGCCCCATGTAGAGAGCGTTGCAGTAGTCCAGACGAGAGGACACGAGCGCATGAGTGACCGTGTACAAATCATCCCGGCTAAGATAGGGCCGCAACTGGCGCACCAGGCGAACCTGGGCGAAGGCGAAGGCCCCCCTAGTCACAGCTCCTATGTGGTCTTCTAAGGTGAAATGCAAATATTTTTTTTTAATATTTTCAAGTATTCACTGCCTCTGGGGAGACTGAGTTTCTGCATCTGAAATTCTGAAGACAGTTCAAGGAAACCAGACAACCTGCCCTGACATTACAATTTTGAATGATGTTCAAATTAAGTGGCTATTTGGCCCGCAGGCACGTTATAAATTGGAAGGCTAACACTGGTTGTCAATGAGATATATGCTTTTTATTCAGGAAAACATCAATAAAATATGGTCTTCTGTCCCTTTAGTCCTTTTAAATATTAGCATTTGTAAAAGTGAGACTTTCCAGCTCATTAAATGCAGCTTGCAGGGCAATCCACCAAAACTAGTTAATCTCTATAAACGGCTGTTCTGTTGGAGCTGTGTCATAGACTTTTATGGTCTCCATATCAAATAATAAACTAGATTTTTCAAAGCAAGTTGTTGCACAAATTTACAGTGGCAAATGTGCTTGACAACTTTGAGAATTAAAAAAGAGTGGAACAAAGCAAGAATCCAAGTCAATACAGTTTCCCTGAATTAACTCTGAATCCTGCTCTTTGTTAACGAAAAAGACATTCTCTTCAAATCCAAGCAGTTGAATGCTCTTGGGCTTTCCTTTCTCTTTGGCATTTATATCAGCCAAGTGGGACCAGCAACACAGTGTTGGGATGCATCCACCCTAGAAGTAACGTGTACAACAGTTGCAGGCTACAAATTGCTCTAGGTAGGACTTTGAGTAGCATGCAAGAGGCCATACACCGAAAGAGAATGTTATGTCTGATTAAATTTCAATATAATTTAACTTAAATTTGATGCAATTAAATATGAGGTTAAGATGAACATTTCTACACTTTCTATAAAGGTCTGACTCTAGGGGGCAAATAATCATTCTGTTTCTTAACTGAGGGAGCCAGCGGTGTCCAAAGAGCTTTCCATGGTCATATGGTCCGCATGGCTATACACTGAGGAGCACAGAATGATGCTACCTTTCCACCAAAGTGATACCTATTTAATTACTCGCATTTGCAATATTTCCAACTGTCAGGTGGGGAGGTGCTGGGACAAGTAACAGGAGCTCACCCGTCCAGCTGACAAGCTCAGCATCTTTAACCACTGAGCCACTGCACCACCTTCCAGTTTCTATAGTAATCTACAAATTGTTTTTTTAATTAAAAAACATGTGTTTTTAGAATATATGTATTTGAAATGTATTCTGTTTCCTTACACATTTTAAACTGCAGTTTAATGCATGATCTAATATGTTGTGGAACTATGTTTCAACATTCAGTGAACTACAAGATTTGATGGACAGTTATGCTCCAGTCTGCACATTATTTGTATCAGGTTATATTGAGAAATCAGTTTATATCTCAAACAAGTAGTTCCTACTGAAAAATTAAACTCCTCAAAAATCTCTAGAGAAAACAGAAAATCCCATAGTCTTACAGGATGTTAATTCTCACCCAAGAATTGAAAAAACATAGCTAAAAATGTTAGACCATACAGAGCGGGGTTGTGGGTTTTTTTTATGCTTGACTTTGCTTTTCCAAAGTACTTTGAAGCAAGGGCAATTTATAAAATGATTTGATGCAATCATTAAGTCTCTTTGGAAGTAAACATAACAGAATGAATGTTACGCTAGGTGAAAGCAACTGAGAGACTGTCTGCTCACTTCATTCTCAGGAACTAGGCTTTGAAGTCACAAGTTGATCTTCAGTTGATATTAGAATGCCAAACAGGTTTTTTAAAAATGCAGAAACAAATTCTTTAAAGCTCTGAGAAGCTTATGATACTTATTTATTTATTTTATTTTATTTTAATTCCATTTATATCCCGCCCTTCTCCGAAGACTCAGGATGGCTTACAAGCTTAGCAGTACATTACATTTATTTTTTTTTTTAAAAAAAAAACAGAAACAGACCCTGCAACTTTCAATACTAGCCAGATATTTCTTGCTTTGTGGTGGTGGTGGTGGCGGTGGGGACAGCACCATCTCTAGTTTGCACTAATTTGGAAATGAGTCTGCTCTAAATATTTTCATCAAAGCAACATATCAAGGATTATTCCGTACAAATCTATGGAAGGACACTTTGATTCCCACAAGGGATGAATGGCTGCAAAAAGTTGATGGAGTTAGCAGAGATGGCTAAACTGTTTGCTTTGATTAAAGAAAAAAAAACACCAATTACTTTTGTTTCTACTTGAAAACCACTTCTGGACTTAGTGCTTGAGGTGGAAGAAAATGAAAATTTGATTTTGGGTTTTACCAATTAAATAGGTTTGTTGTTATCCTATTACATAAAAGTAAAAAAAAAGTTGAGGTTTGATGTTATTGTCTCATTCTACTGCACCCAAGGAAGTCGGAAGTCAATGCCTTTTCTTTTCCCCCTTTGTCCTACACTCCTCCCTTTCCCCTTCCCTTCCCTATCTTTCCTACTATTTTCTTTTGTATTTTTGTATTTTATATCATCAATTAATAAAAAAGAAAGAAAAAGGGATTATTCCACACGCTCTGATCCAAGTATTCACTACCTATGGGGAGACTGAGCCACACATTCTGATCAGTCAAGCCAGTTCTATCACTAAAAAGACAATCCTCTGTGGCAGCCTAAACTTTCTGAAACCACTTTTAAAAAGCCCAGTTGGATTACAGTGGTTTGGCAATGAAGTCAGTCAATGGCCACCACTGGCCCTGATTTGTCATTTCCATTTCTTCTCCTTCCTTCCCATCCTGAGGTGTCAAACTGCTGGCCTGCAGACCGGATGCATCATGGTGAAACCGCGCCCACCCCATTGCCGGCAATGGAAAAAAAGTCGCGATATGTTGCGACACGTCACGTGATGTGGCAGGTTTGATACCCCTGTTCCCATTTTTTCTTGAAAAGCAAGGCCTGCTTTGTCTTTTCAGGAACTGCTCCCTTCTCACTAATCCCTTGGGTTGTTTTTTTTTTTTTGCTTTCTCAGACATTTGCACATATGGCTATTTCTTGCCCTCTTCTTAGCGTCTCTCTTTACACACCAATATAAACCCTTTCTTTTTCTGCTAATTTTATCATCATTGCTTTGATGCTGTAACGATTAAAGCAACAGAAGCTTTGCTGTACTATGGGCAAGTAAGGGGGTGGGGCATAGGGAATGTAATGTATTGGGCTTTGTCTTGCTTGGAATATCACGTGGGGTTAGTTGCTGGAAGGCTGCTTAAGCAGGGAAGCTGGCTAAGGCTCCCAGCATCTCAGTCAACCCGTCTCCAGTGCCGTCATTGGCTGCCTCTAGGGTGGCAATAGGTTGCTTTAAACCTATTGGCCGCCTCCTAGAGGCCAGGTTATAAATAGCTGCATTCGCAGCCTTGTTTCCCCAGTTCGGTTCCTGCGACCAAATAAACAATGATCTTTGCTGAACTCACTCGCCTCGTCTCGTCAATCAATGCAATGAACCCAGTATCTAACAGGGAACATATTTCATCCAGCCTGAGCAGAAATCGAAAGGTGATTGATTGGAGCCTGAGCATTGAGAAAGTTGGGAAAACATGGGATGAGGAAAGCTTGTTGCCTTATTGGGTCATTGTTGGATCAATTGCAAGGTAATCGCAAAAAGACAACTGTGTACCAGAAGAGGACATAGGGCAAAACTGATCCAGCTCAGTGTTTCTCAACCTCATCAACTTTAAGAGGTGTGGACTTCAACTCCCAGCATTTCCCAACCAGCCAGCCAGAGACTTCTGGGAAGTGCCGTCCACACCTCTTAAAGTTGAGAAAGTTGAGAAAGACTGCTCTCACTTATCAGAACTGTTGGGGCCATTACTAAATTGGAAGAAAGCTGGGCAAGCCCATCTATGCCTTAAGGCAGGGCTCTTCAAACTTGGCCCTTTTATGACTTGTGGACTTCAACTCCCAGAATTCCTCAGCCAGGCCTGCTGGCTGAGGAATTCTGGGAGTTGAAGTTCACAAGTCATAAAAGGGCCAAGTTTGAAGAGCCCTGACTTAAGATGACATTAGGATGGAAAAGAGCAGTTTTGAAGTGGAGTTTCAAAAAATAGGCAGGGATATATTTGTGATGGAATCAGGGGATGATTGCATCGTCTGCTCCTGCGTTCCAAAAGGAGTGGGTGGCCCATACTGGCAATGAATCAAGCAGAAAGTGCAGATTTGTAGAGGAACATAGAAATGACTTTGGAAAAAGTCTACAGAGACAATTAACAAAATCAACAATCAACGAAATGAGCTTAACCTGGGAAATGGTGAGAAAAGGCCTTCATGTTGCCCCATCTTATATGAAATAAAATGAGGTATTTGACCTTACAATGCTGTTTGGCCATTTGGACTAATTCTGCAGGAACTGAACTGGCAGGAAAAGGGAGCTAACTGAATTAAACAATGATGAGCGAGAGCCAGTTTGGCCTAGTGGTAAAGCCACCAGGCTGGAAAGCAGGAGACTCTGAGTTCTAGTTCTGCCTTAGGCATGAAAGCCAATTGGGTGACTTCAGGCCAGTCTCATTTTCTCTCTCTCTCAGCCCAACCCATCTCCCAGGGTTGTTGTTGTGTGGCAAAGAGGAGGAGGGAGTATTGGGTATGTTTGCCGCCTTCAGTTACTTACAATAATAATAAAGGAGAGATGTAAAATAAATAAAATAGTGATCATATTATGATTTCTGCAGTTTTACTTTGGGTTTTTTTCCTGATTGCTCTAGGCATATTGAGATTTGCAACAGAGTATACACTGGTATACAAGGGACGCGGTGGCTCAGTGGGTTAGGACGCTGAGCTTGTCAATCAGAAGGTTGGCAGTTTGGTGGGTTGAATCCCAAGTGCCACGTAGCAGAGTGAGCGCCTGTTACTCGTCCCAGCTTCTGCCAACCTAGCAGTTTGAAAGCACGTAAAAATGCAAGTAGAAAAATAGGGACCACTACGGTGGGAAGGTAACAGCATTCCGTGCGCCTTTGGCGTCTAGTCATGCCGGCCACATGACCACGGAGACGTCCTCGGACAAGCGCTGGCTCTTCGGCTTTGAAACGGAGATGAGCACCGGCCACTAGAGTCGGAAACGACTAGCATGCATGTGCGGGGGAACCTTTACCTTTTATACATTGATAACAAATCTGCAGCTAATTGTGATATTCCATCATTAAATTACTTGAATAAAACCTTGTCAGCAAGCACATTCATTGAAGCAGAATTTTGCATTGTGCAATTTAAAGTGAAGGGTTATACTCTACTGTATATACTCCTTTATATTATATCCCTATACGTATATATAGGGCTGTAGTATATATACATACACATACTGTACATATCTGTGGTAGCATACAAACTGTAGAAGACTTGTGAGTCCTTCAAAGTTTATGAAATTCTTATTTTTCCATGCAATCTCCATTAACAACTTAGGCAAACATCAAGCAGAAAATACAGGATCAATTCTTGTACATTCATTTGCAGACAGTCACAGTATATAAATCTCTGCATTTCAGTAATATTTTATGTTAATTGTCTTGACAGAATAAAAAAAATGTAATTATTATATGGCATTATATGACAACACTAAGAGAAAACCCAATCAAGAGTAAAGATAACAAAATGAAACATGTTACCTACAAAACTACATTTAAAATAATCCTTCATTGATTTGTCCAGCTCGATATGCTTTGATTTCATTCCCATAAGTCTGAAGGAGGGCAATGTTCAGATTTTTCCAGAAGGCAGCCGATGCAGAATTGATGAATCTTCAGAAGCTGCTGAATTTAAACTCCCCAATGTTCTTCTACATTAGTCAATGGCTAAATTGGAAGAGTGACTTCAGAGGCAATAGGTCTTAGCATCTCACAACTTTCTGACTACAAGGTGCTGTGGGGTAGAGAGAGTAAGAATTTCCTCTGTGTTTATTCTCTCATCCAGTTTATGCTTTGCTTGTAATATGGCTTTTTGATTCTCTACCTAATAGGAAGGATCTAGCTAGCAAATAAGCTTACCCCCTCCCTCTTTGAAAGTACTGTTTGTAATAAACCTTTCCATAAAAATTAAATATTTCAATCATTTCTGTTTTCATCTGGAACTCTAGCTGAGAAGTATATGTAGGGCAGTGTTTCCCAACCTTGGCAACTTTAAGATGTATGGACTTCCACTCTCAGAATTCCCCGGCTAGCCATGCTGACTGGGGTGTTCTGAGTGTTGAAGTCCACATATCTTAAAGTTGCCCAGGTTGGGAAACTCTACTTGTTAGATACTGGGTTCGTTGCTTCAATGAAGAGACGAGGCGAGTGAGTTCAGCAAAAAGCATTGTTTATTTGGTTGCAGGAACTGAACTGAGAAACAGGGCTGCGAATGCAGGAATTTATACCCGGGCCTCTAGGCAGTGGCCAATAGGGTTAAAGCAACCTATTGCCACCCTAGAAGCAGCCAATGGCGGCGCTGGAGACAGGTTGTCTGAGGAGCTGGGAGCTGTTAGCCAGCTTCCCTGCTTGAGCAACCTTCCAGCAATTAACCCACGTGATATTCCCTTAGCAAGACAAAGCCCAATACATTACATTACTATACGGCCAGGAGTCATGATCCAAAGACTTCAGGTTGTCACGCTGAAAATGCTGCTTCTGGATATTTTAGCAATGCAGTGAAAGCACCATCAAAAATCTCTGACAAACGGGGATAATGATATCAGTGCCGTCAGTCTGGCATGTTTTTAAAAAAACACAAGGGCAAAATTATTCACTATTGGGCAGGAACACACAAAACACATGCATATGTTAAAGCTGCCAAGTGGCAAGTCAGTTGATAAAAAAACACAACTTAACTGACTGTTGGACTTCTTAGTAACAATGCTGTGTCTTCCTAATTTTAAGCCCCAGCTGCCTACCAAGCCAAGGTAACAATATTTTATATTGTCCAGTTCTGCTGAGAAAGACTATGTAGCTTTGCAAAAAATGAATTGTCCAGGTGGATGAAGCCATTAGGCACTGGGAGGGCTGGGCACCCAGCACTGTAGGCTTTGCCACGCCATGTTGACTGACTAACAGTAGCTGAATAATCCAAAGAGAACATTATTTTAATCACCGCCAATCCCCTCGTATCTCTCCACTGCACAAACATGAGCTATGTGCGCTCCATAGCTGAGAAAATTATAAGGCAGGCATGGCGATGGCATGCAAAATGCAGGGAGCAGCAAAAGTTAATCACCACCTTCAAACAATACATGAGCAAATCCTTTGTGCTTGTTGGAGACAGATTTTCCCAAATGCTCATGTTGCCTTCGCCCCATCTGTGAAATGTCATCCAGCGATGGGAGGAGAAAGTAATTGTCTCAAGGGGCTAAATGCATTGTGTTCGCCTTTTTAATGAACCACCCGTGAGGGTGTCATGCAGCTGACAAAGTGGGGTAGAACTGCGGCAGATCTGATGGTGAGTTTTTTCTTCAATCACTAGTTGCTAATAGATAAGCCCATGGTGGTGGGTCTATGGTGGGGTACATCCTTCGATACAAATGATGGAGGTTTTTAAGAAGAGACTGGACAACCATTTGACAGAAATGCTATGGGGTCTCCTGTTTGAGCAGGAGGTTGGATTAGAAGACCTCCAAGGTCCCTTCCAATGCTGTTATTGTACTACAGTAAATGCATTGCATAACATGCGGTGGAATCAGCAGATCGCAGTACCAAGCTAATCATAGCTGATCTCAGAATCTGTGTTGACTTGGATTGGCAATCCCAGGGCTACAGGCAAGGTCAAACAAACAAACAAACAAAACTCAATAAAGCCAATGTTAAACCACTTCCATAATGTTGCCAAGGATAGGTGCAATTGCTAGGGGTCATCCAAGGGTTTCCTTCCTCCAAGAGTTTCTTTCTCTTGAATATTTGGAAATATTCAAAAGTCAAGTGTTCCAGATAGATACTGTAATCCATTTGGAAATGATGGGATTGAGTTGTAAAGTGTAGTAAAGGTTTTGGATGAAAAATCCTCCTAAATCCTTATGGTCTATCTGAAAATAATGGGCAGACATGGTGGTGAAGACAGAGATAAAACTACCAGAAGAAGTACAAATAACAGATTGATAGGACAAACTGTGTCAATGGGAGAAAGCACCATGGTGCTAGTAAAAGCATAGTGTTGTGATACCTCTTTGGGTCAATATGAGAGTTGTACTTAAATGGATGGTGGTGAATAAGATAAAGGTTCCCCCGCACATGTGTGCTAGTCGTTTCCAACTCTAGGGGCCAGTGCTCATCTCTGTTTCAAAGCCGAAGAGCCAGCACTTGTCCGAGGACATCTCCGTGGTCATGTGGCCGGTATGACTAGACGCCAAAGGCGCACAGAACGCTGTTACCTTCCCACTGTAGTGGTCCCTATTTTTCTACTTGCATTTTTATGTGCTTTCGAACTGCTAGGTTGGCAGAAGCTGGGACGAGTAACAGGTGCAGAAGCTGGGACGAGTAACAGGTGATGAATATACATACACTAATCCACCTTGATGCCTCAGTATTCACAGGAGATGTCTGGCCTATTATTTGAAGTGAATGGCCTCTTTGAAAATATGTGCTGGGCCTGAAATAGCAGCCGTATAGTTTCTCCAGAGAAGCGCTATGTTTGAGTTGAATGGTTGAGCCTAGCAAGGTAGGCTCAGAGTATTCGATTTCATACCCCAAAGGTTCCATCCTCCCGACTGGCACCAGGACAAAACCCCTCATATTTGAGAAGGAGCAAAGGAAGAGCTCACCTGGAGTTCAACCCAGAGGAAATTATCTTCTCTGAGTGCTGAGCTGGATTTCCTCTCAGTTTAACCCCGGGTGAGCTTTGCCTTTGCTCCTTTCTCAAAAGTGAGGGATTCTGTCCTGGTGCCAACGGAAAGGATTGGCAGGCATAAAAGGCAGGGCAGAAACTTTGGGTCACTCACCTTTCCGCAAGGCCTTCTAGTTTCTCTATCATCTTCATTGCTGAACTCTAAACCTGTTCTAATTTCTCTGAATTCCTCTTAAAGTGTGACAAACACATGTAGGCAGTTTTTTCCAGCCAGAATACAGATGGGATTGGTAGTGGGTAGATGTGTGGATTAATGCAAGCAACCTAACAATCAAGCCCCAGACTCAGGAATGTCAACACAACAGTCAGTGATTTCAGAATAGTTCATGTAACTGGGTAATTGAAACTCCACCCATTTTAAGCAGGCACATAAAAAGAGGGTGGGCTTCAGTTGCCCGGTTGCACCTTCCATTTTGACATCATTGATGTTCCTACCCAAGGTTGTGTAGCTTTATAAAGCATTAACACCTGTGGCAAAATGGAATCTAAATGTTAAGTTTGTGCAAATAGCATTTAGACTTATATACCGCTCCATAGTGCTTTATGAAATTCTCTGAGTGATTTACAACATCTGCGTATTGCCCCCACCCACCCACCCAACAATCTGGGTCCTCGACTTCCGGTGGCTCCGCGGCGCCGGAGACAGCCTTCCCGGGCTGCCCGCGGCTCAGCTGTGTGATTTTTCGCCCGAAACAACACCGATCAGCTGTTCGGGCGAATTTGAAGCCCCCTCCTCGGGAGAAGAGGAGGGGGTGAGCCCCCAGGTAGGGGTCGAGTTCTCCGGGGCCGCCTGAGCTTGGAGCTTGGGCGGCTGAAGGATTGAACTCCCCCGTAGCCTGGGCTGCTCCCAGCTGGCTAGCGTCTCTGCTCCGGACTTTATGGAGCAGAGCCAGGCGTCTGCGACCATCCCTGCTTGAAGGAGAGACTATGAAAGGAAAAGAGCAGGCAGAGCAGTACAAGAGGGAAAGATAAAGAGATGAAGAGGATTATTTTATTTTACTCTCAAGCTTGATGGACTTTGCTTAAAACTTAAAGTGAAAGTGCGTCACAATTGTAAGTAAAAGATGGCGGCTAAACCTCCCCCTAGAACTTTTCGGAGTGCTGGAAATTCTCCGGTGCAACAACAATCATTACTGCAGGCGTTGCATTCTCCTGATGTATTGACATCGAAGGATCTTGAAAAACATACCCAGTTAATTTTGGAGTCAATGGGTGTTAAATTTGCACAGATGGAGGAGAAATTGGAGAAATTGGAGCAGAGAATGGAAGAAAGGATGGAGCAGAAACTTAGAGAGATGAAGGTAGACATTTTGTCCTCAGTGCATAAAGTAGCTAAATGTGTGGAGGTGCTGGATGATCAAGTGGAAGACTTGACTCAAAAGAATGCTATATTAGAAGCAAAAGTATTGGAAATTGAAGATTTAAAAGACAAAATGGATAGCGAACAGAGTCTGGCTCAATTTTACCAGATGCAGTTTGCTGTTAGAATTAGAGGCCTAAAAGAGAATATTAAGGAAGATTTAAAGCAGCTGGTTTCTGAGGCTTTTGAGGGGGTATTGAACCATCCAGCATCTGAAATAAAACAAGGCATGGACAAAGTGTTTCGTGTGAATTCGTGGATTGCTAAGCAGAGAAAGTTGCCTAGAGATGTGGTGGTTTATTTTGTAAAAAGGGAAATTAGAGATGAAGTTATACAAGCTGCCTATGATACTAAAGTTGTGATTGCTGGTCAAGAAGTTTTGGTTCTAAAAGAAATTCCTCCAAAGATTTTAAAGAGAAGGAAGGACTTTATATTTCTTGTGCAAGAGCTCAAGCAAAGAGATATAAGGTTCAGATGGGAGATCCCAGCTGGGTTGAGCTTCATGTATGATGGCAAAAGGTACTGTTTGGGTACTGTGAAGCAAGCGCATGATTTTTACAACAATGTTTTAAAAGCAACCCCATCAACACTTCTGGAAGCTGCAGAGGGATCTGGAGAAGGAGAACATCAAGAGGATGAAGATGGACAGATAGACGAGAAGGGTACAGGAGGAGATCAAGCTGCAACTCTTTTGGATGATCCTAGAGAACAGAGGGTGACGCGTGCTGCCTTAAAACGCTCAAAAAAGATTAAAAAATAAGACCAGTAGAAATCTATGGAACTTCCACAATATACTTATAGTCAAGTGGTAGTTGTGTTTTTAAGAGTTTTGGGACGTTATGTATGGTAACAGAATTTTCAATTTGGAATTAATGGACAATTAACTACAGAGGAAGAGGAAGAGGAAGAGGAAGAAAGTTTGGTGGGTTAATGCGGGTTAATTTGTGTAAGAACTATCTATTATAGCCTATTTTGGCTAGAGAGGTTAATAGGGATAGGTGCTTGTGATGTGTAAGTGAGAATATGTCTAGGTAATAGTGAATTGTGGAAGAACATAGATGGGAATGATGCTAGTTTTCTTTTATTTTAGTTCTTTATACATATTTAGTATTGTTAAGGATTGGTTTACTCTATATAAGCTAGAGAGTGATGGATTTTAGAGTTTATAATTGTTAGTATATGATTGTTTATGATTGCTTTTTAGATATATACCTTGTATTTTGCTCTGGGAAGTCGGGGGGGGAGGGGGGGAGGAGGGGAAGTAGAGGGGGGGGCAGGGGAGGGAGGAGGGAGAGGGGGAGGGGGGGAGATAGGGGGGAGGTAGGGAGGGGAGGAGGGAGGGGGAAGGGGGGTTTTTCAAAGGAAAATTGTATTTTAAAACTTTTCAATAAAAAAAAAAAACAATCTGGGTCCTCATTTTATTGACCTCAGAAGGATGGAAGGCTGAGTCAACCTTGAGCCAGTCAGGATCGAACTCCAAGTTGTGGGAACAGTCAGCCTGAAATACAGCACTCTATAACCACTGTGCTACCACGGCAGATAAGCAGAACAAAGTGAAGTCTTTACAAATAAAATAAAGCTTGTACAAGTGAAATTTTATTATTGGTTACAACTGTCAAGCACCAGAGACCCAGTTCACTCATGAAGGCTCAGTTTAACTAAGCCTTTAACTGAGTTATTGCTGAAAGCCTATACGCAGGAAACTTTTCATCCAATGGCCAGCACTTCAATGGGTCAATGGCAGTCAAGGGGGTTGAATTGAATTTGTATGTGGTTATGTAGTGATTCTAGGTTGATCCCTCTTTTCACACCCACCCAGCTCTGCCAGTCCTTCTTCTATAAAGTAAAAGGTAAAGGTTCCCCCGCACATGTGTGCTAGTCGTTTCCAACTCTAGGGGCCGGTGCTCATCTCCGTTTCAAAGCCGAAGAGCCAGTGCTTGTCCGAGGATGTCTCCGTGGTCATGTGGCCGGCATGACTAGATGCCAAAGGCTCATGGAAAGCTGTTACCTTCCCACCGTAGTGGTCCCTATTTTTCTACTTGCATTATTACGTGCTTTCGAACTGCTAGGTTAGCAGAAGCTGGGACGAGTAACAGGCACTTACTCTGTTACGCAGCACTCAGGATTTGACAAGACCTTCTGATCGACAAGCTCAGCGCCCTAACTCACTGAGCCACCGCGTCCCAATCCTTCTTCTATAATAACCCATATAATAACGGGTAAAACTAGAACTTTAATTTTCCCCTTTTCATGCTTTGGGGTTCATTAAAAAAAGATTAACCAAAAAAGTTGGGACTATAGAATACATAAGATATTCCCCATGGCTAACTTGGCATAGGTTTTTAAAGAAAATGCTACTTCAAAAATCTGCCACTACCATTACTTTAGCAGTTAAGCAAGAAAAATGAAACATCTTCAGAGATTTAAATTTCAAACTGCATTAATTCAAAATAAGAGCTTCATCTCGTACATATTTAATATTAATAAAATTATATTAAATAAAATTCATGGTTGACCTACAAAGTACATTGTTTTCAGAGTATCAATTACTAGAATCCACACTCGGTAATGAAGTGAATTGTGTGGTATTCATAGCCAATTACTTTATGTTAAATAGCAGCTATTAGAAGCAGGGTGTGGTATAATGGAATATCTGTGGAGAAGTAATAAAGTCTATAGCAGGGCTTTTCAACCTTTTCACCTATTGTACCACTTTTAGGATATGGTAACATCCGACTACCACCAGTCGCCTAGCAAGGTGTCAAAAACTTGATGACCAAAAAAAAAAAAGGAAAAAAGTGATGAAATATAGGTACTCCTTGACTTACAACTGTTCGTTTAGTGACTGTTTGAAATTACAATGACACTGAAAAAAGTGCCTCCCAAGCCACAGCCGAGCAAGACACCTGCCTGCCCGCCCGGCAACGCTCTTCCTCCTGTCCAAGGTTTTCATTGTTGTGAGCATTTCTGTTGAGGATTGGCAGTGGGGGTGGGGGGGTGGGGGTGTTTGTCTTTATTATCCCCATCTGCTGGGTGGTTGCAGCATGTTTTGGTCACTTCACATGACCCAGGGAAACTGTGACCATCATAAATATGAATCAGGTGCCAAGCATCTGAATGTAAATCACAAGACCCTGGATTGCTGCAACATTCCAGCTGATTGGCGCTTCTTCTGGGCTCAGAAGCACCAGGATCAGCACCAAGCTTCAGCTGGATCCTGGCGCTTCCGCTGAGCCCTGACAGCCCTGGAGCTCCAGCCGTCTCTCGCTCAGGCTTGTGCAGTGCTACCATCGGTTCAGCTCATTCCCCTCCCCCGCTACCACTTTTCTAGGATGGTCATGTACCACCTGCCAGGTGCCAATGTACCATAGGTGGTACCCATACCACTGGTTGAAAAGCCCTGGTCTATAGTATACTTTAAGACTGAAGTGAGCAGCAACGTAAATATGCTAAATATCTGGAGTTGCAACAAAGTCAAACAAAATGGGGGAGGGAGAAATGATAGTTTAAAAATAAAATTCACTTAGTGTAAAAGTTCAATCTTCCATACTTCTAATTAAAAAGCACCAGGGAGCAGTTAATAAGAATGATGTCTAGGACTTCAATGAGCTTTATTTGAACACTTATCAGAAAAGATGTATAAAATATTTTAAACACAAAATGGTTGTTCTGACCTTTTTGGAAGCACTTTTCTAACCATTCCATCCTATTTATATGCATCCACACACGAACATACGTTTGTGCTTTTTTATTCCTACATTTTAGGTTTTTTTTTTTCTTTTTTGGACTTTAAAGGTTAGGTGTTTTCATATTTAGGAGACCTCCATTCGATCAGAACAGCATTAGAACATTTCTTTCTCAGGTTCTTGTTCAGCTGACTCAAGGTCAGAGTAAAGCATTTTTCTCTCAGAAGAGAACATTTCAACCTCAAGATAGTTCAGAGGCAAAACATTCTGCCCACAATATTTTCAGAAAACAGTGGTTTGTGCTGTTCTTTAAGGGTAGTTTCATCCATTTTTAAGTCAAGCTGGAGACGCATGAGAAGGAGGGGTGTAGGCAACCTTGGCTCTTTTATGACTCATGGACTTCAACTCCCAGAATTCCTGATTCAGCTATTTTCTTTCTCTCTCTCTCTCTCTCTCTCTCTCTCTCTCTCTCTCTCTCTCTCTCTCTCTCTCTCTCTCTCTCTCTCTCTCTCTCTCTTTCTTTCTTTCTTTCATTTATTTGCTGCTATTCCAGGCAGCTTACAACAGTAAAAGTGGAGAAATAAAAAGTATAACCATAAGAGTAGCAAAGTAATGCCACAATAGAATAAACAATGGGGGAAAAAAGAAAACAATGAGAATCATGCTGATATGAGAATAAAAGATGGGCAGGTGAGGAAGCATAGAACGAGGGGGAGGGGGGAGCTCGGGTTTGCAATCTAGTAACCATATTCAGTGTGGTACTCCCTCAAGAATATTTATACTATGTGGTGCTCCTTTTTTAAGAGATACATTATATCTGATAGAAGGTACGATGGTTCTGTGGTTGAAGATGCTGAGCTTTTCAGCTGGAAAGCTGACAGTCAGGGCTCAAGACCCCAGTGCCATATGATAGGGTGAGCTCCCGTTATCTGCTCCAGTTCCTGCCCATCTAGCACTTTGAAAGAATGCAAAGGCAAGTAGATAAATAGGTACCACTTTGGTGGGAAGGCAAAAGCGTTAAATGCTACTTGGTGTACAGTCATGCTGGCTACATGACCACAAAAGCATCTTCAGACAAGGCTGGCTCCTTTAACTAATAAATGCAGATGAGCACCTCAGATATGAATTAATAGGGGAAACCTTTACGTATGTCTGATATCCAGTGGTGGGATTCAGATATATGAACAACTGGTTCTCTGTGTGGATGCCGCTTCCAGAAGTCCATTCTGGGCCTGAGCAACAAAAAATTAGCTACCGGTTCTGCCGAAGTGGTACGAACTGGCTGAATCCCACCACTGCTGATATCCCAGTGACCTTTTTCCTGTAAAGCTGAATTCTACTACTAGGTGAGCCAATATGCAGATATGCAAGTTTCCTAACTCTTAATTTCAAACTTGCAAGTTTCTCTTAAAATAACCATACCACAAAAATAAAGCTACTATTTATTGTTGTGCTTCTTGTCTGGACTACCTCAAAGGGCTAACAATTAAACCTAAATTAAAAAAAAATCTGTGACTGTGATAATGTTGCATTTCTTTTTCCAGTGAAATTTACTCACAGCGCAACTTAGGAGAAGGAAAAAAAAATACCTGTGTGAATTTGTGTTGAACCAGCAAGCATGTGTCTGCAATGGCCAGGCCTTTCCTGTAAATTGCTGAACTAGAGAATACCTGATTCCAGTACTGGATTCTTATTAGTGTTTGAATATGCAACTCTTCTAATTATTTATAAGAACAGGCAGTGCTTTTTTTGTAAAAGAAAAATGTGCCGGAACTCACACATGTCATACAACCCGCCTTGCTTACCCTACAAGGTTCCATCCAAAAAAGGTGCCGGAACTCCGTTCTGGGCGTTCTATGAGAAAAAAGCCCTGAGAACAGGTATTTTCCTCCTCTAAAAGCAAAGACTTCTATCTAGAGCCTATTGGTTTCGTTCAAAATATTGAAATGATGATTTAATATTAGAAGGAAAATAGAAGTTTGATGTACGGACTATCAAGGCTCAGTGATCCAGTCTATTTTTCTTTCTCTTTTCTCTGGTGTTGCTCAGCACCGCTTGCCTGTCATAGGAATGGCGGAAGCTGAAAATCCCTGAAAAGATTTTCCCGATGCTGAAACAATTATCTGGTTGGTAGACTGAAGATTCAACTTTTATCAAACAGTCTAAATAGAAAACAACCACATTCACAAATCATATTAAGCCACACTGCTTCTGCTTCTGCTTGACACTTAGCCATAAACTAAGGTTAAAAAGGGATAGCTCATATATTATGCTAAGCCAAATGGGTTTTCGTTTGAGCTTAATGTCTTGTGTCAACCCAGCCAATGTACAAAGACATCAACTATGGTGCTAACATCAAGGTTACTAAATGCAAGGTTATTCTTTGGTTTAGTATTTTTCGCTGATATTCCACGCACACACACAAATGCACACAGACATACACATACACATACACACCTACACCTATTTTTATCTAGCATAGCTTTGTTTCAGGCACAGAAACAAGAAAGGTTTCAGGCCGAATTTAGATTATAAGCCCATTTTCACGGATAAGAATCCAGGCTAAAGCGAGTAAGCAAAATTGTGTCATCGTGCTTTCTCCAACATCCCCACCCAAACCCGTCCAACAGGCTCTCCAAGGGAAATGGAGAGTGGGAATCTGAATATTTTATGCGTAGTTAAATCTTGTTTTTTTCAGCAAGCCAGAAGGCATAGAACAGGTGTTGTGAAAGTTTTTTATGATTATGATGAAGGTTTTTTTTAATGATGTGGTTACAATCCTATAATAAGCATTAGCTTGTTTTACATCATCATCAGTACGCAAAGGCTTTGATCAAGCCAAGGAGCCGCTCTTAGTAATCCTGCCTTATAAGATGGTAAGATGGCAAAATGAAACTTATCCCAGGAGCTGCAGAGTCTACTGCTTGGTTAATATTCTGCTGGTTGTTAGCTTGGGATAACTGGGGAAGAGGAGGAGGAGGAGGAGGAGGAGGAGGAGGAGGAGGAGGAGGAGGAGGGTGATTTGGACTGATTTTTTTCATCTTCATTGGCCTTATCAATAAGAGGATTGGAAAGAATTCTTTCATGACTCAGTACTGCAATTTGCCTTCAGAAACATACATTGGCCAGTATATTGTTTATTCCCATTAGAAAAACATTTAGGAATTTGACAATGATTTGTGAAAAGGGCCCTATCTTAGCCACTGCAAGTTCTTTCAGTTGGCATGAGATTTGGAAATATCACATTGACCACATGGTGATCTATGATTGATAGGTGTCTGACCAGAAGGTCCATGAATGGATCAACTACATTTTCCTCCCAAAGGTGAAAAATTGCAGAATCCTTTAAAACAGATTAGAAGCAGAAGGCAAATGGGATTTAAATATTTTTTTCCATTGAGTTCTGTTTTGGTATGCCTTTGGGGAGAAGAATGGATTTGAAACATTGCACAAAAATTCCATTTTTTGGACACCTAAATCCCTGATAGACTGAAAATGAATTCATGCAAAATAACCCCTATAGCTCTTTTTTTCTGAAATAGTTAAAATAACTTTTCCTTGTTAATAACTTAGAATCTGAACAATGCTTATAAAGCCATTTGCATTTAAGAGCAATAATTTGCAAGCATCATTAATGAAAAGCACTTCACTGAACCATAATATACATTTGTATCCCCCAAAATGAGATGATTTAATTCCAGCAAATTACAAACATTTCTCATCTCCATTTCTTAACATGTGTTTTTCTATAAGGTGTGTTATTTAGCATCTTCCTGGATTGTCCTGACATTGTCAGGTCACAAAAGGGGATCATATGGCCCCAAGACACTGAAACCATCATAAATATGAACCAATTGCCAAGCAGCCAAATTTTGATCATTTGACTATGGGGATGCTGTAATGGTCATAAGTGTGAAAAACAGTCATAAGTCACTTTTTCAGTGCCGTTGTAACTTTGAATGGTCACTAAATGAACTCTTGTAAATCAAAGACTACCTGTATTTCATGCCCAGATCCATCAGCATGTGTGGATGAATGCTAGAAAATGCTAGAATTACACAAAGCTCTGATTCAAATATTTTAATTGTAGCCAGTTCAATTGAATCTATGAATTGAATCAACTTAACTGTGCCAGAAAGTTGGACAGAGTCTGCAAATTAGTTACAAATCAGTTCAGAAAATTGAATGTTTGAATCAAATGGATTTTCTGAATTGATTCATACCCAGGTTCAACTCTCAACCTCCAGTTCTTCGTTCTTCTAACACTTATCTTTAAACTGGGCGGCCTTGTTAACAGAAACTAGACTTTCTAACTTGCTCTAAAATATTGTAAAATAAAGGACTGTCCTCTAGAAAGTGATGGCTCCCCTAGTAGATTCAATGAATACTGTCAAGGTAATGATTTAAAAGCTAACCAGCTGACATAATGTAAGATGTATGATGGAATGACTCAGCAGGGTCTATGTCCCTTTAAGACCCAGCTGGGTCTGTATCTCTTTAAGAGCTTTATGTAAAAGGGAAGGCTCTGCAGATGTGTTCTCTCTTCTGTTTCCTGCTGTAACTGCTTTGTGTTGTAGCCTACTGTATTAACACGTGTATGTA
Source organism: Vipera ursinii (assembly GCF_947247035.1). NCBI lineage: Eukaryota > Metazoa > Chordata > Lepidosauria > Squamata > Viperidae > Vipera > Vipera ursinii. Next base: position 214,639,360 of record NC_139512.1, on the reverse strand, counting down.
CAGTATATTGTTCCTGGTGTATGATATTGTAGATAGTGTAAGATAAAGCACCATTTAATATAGACCACTGTTTACTCCTGGGTTATCTCAGCGCAATAAGACTGTGCATGCTCTGACAGGTTCCAATATGTTCATGCCCTAATCTAAAGAATTCCTCTTCTCTAAATTGATATCCACTAGAGACAGTGGTGGGATTCAAACATCTGGTTCTCTGTGGATGCTACGTCCAGAGGTCCATTCTGGGACTGGGCAACAAAAAAATTAGCTACCAGTTCTGCTGAAATGGTGTGAACTGGCTGAATCCCACCACTGACTAGAGACGATATCTCCCAGATTTCCCCAATCAGTATGAATCCTTGCTGACAGTTTATGGATTCACAGTTTCAGCACCTCTGAACAACCAAAGGTTACAGAAACTACCCCAGGATCTTGTCATTGGCCAGTAAGGCTATTACAGATAGTCCTCGACTTACAAGCACAACTGAACCCCAAATTTCCATTGCTAAGCAAGACAGTTATTAAGTGAGTTTTTGCCTGATTTTACAACAGCCACAGCTGTTAAGTGAATCACTGCAGTGGTTAAGTTAGGTCGCAAAAGGGGATTATGTGACACACACACACACATCCAGGACAGTGCAGTTGTAGTAAATACATGACTGTTGCCAAGCATCCAAATTCTGATCGCGTGACTGTGGAGGTGCTGCAATAGTCGTGTGTGTGTGTGTGTGAAAAATAATCATCAGTCACGTTTTTCAGTAATGTTGTAACTTCAAGCAGTCATTCAATGAATGGCTGTAAGCCAAGGACTACCCCTATAAGCATCTAACATTTTGGCTGTATAATAAAGGCTGAGCATAATTAATTACACTTAATGTACACCATGAGTTTTAAAACTGAATATTTGTATTCTTTAGAAGGCAGACATAGCTTTAGGGTCTGCAATAACCCTACCTTTCAATTTCTGAGAAATGTTAGATTTGAAGTTAATTAATCACACGCTTTCTTATTCCCTGAATTTGCACAATTCAGTTTAGGCTGGATTTGAAGTCTAATGTACAGTTTATAGTACTGCAGTACTGTGAAAGATCAACCTTCCCCCCCTCCTCCCGCCTTCCTCTCCCCTCCATCCCCCCCCACTTTGGCAGAAATAAAATTATGCAAAAAACACTATTGCGATTAAGTTTTCGAGCCTCATGAACAAAATCTAAAATTCTAAAGAAACAGATGGTCTCTCTTGTCCAGGAACTGTAGAACCTAACATACTTTAAATGCTCCACCTAATGAAGTTTCTCCTCTTACATTCCTCTGACATTCCTATTTACAGAGGCTTCTCTGGCACTGAAGTAATGAGAGCAACTCTTGCCGTGTGAAGTTTAAGGGCCATGCCATCAGAAATATACGGTCATTTCAACCCTGAATGTAATGGTAATGCGTAATTGCATGGTCAGATTGTAAACTAGCTTGCTAAATGTCCTCCCATCACTTATGTTGCTGAGTAAATAAAGCCTCTGCGTGCCTTAGGCACCAATTGTGCTAGAATTACTAGCTAAGAATGAATATATTCAGTGGTGGGATTCAAATACCTGAAAAACCAGTTCTCATATTTGATGCAGCCCTGGGCCTCCGATGCCTAGAACAGACTTCCAGAGATGGCATCATGCACTTGCAGTGGGCCATTCTAGGTCTGGGAGGCCTCCTCCAGGCCTCCGATGTCTAGGACGGACTTCCAGAAGTAGCATCCACACACTTCCGGTGGGCTGTTCTAGGCCTGGGAGGCCTCCTCCAGACCTCTGAGGCCTAGACTGGACTTCTGGAAGCCAGCCGGTTCTCCGAATTCAAGTAAATTTAGGTATTGGTTCTCCCGAACTGGTGCAAACTGGCTTAATCCACCACTGAATATATTTCTGAGAAGGAAACAGTAGCTAAATTCACATATGTCACATATGCAGGTGGTCCTCGACTTACAACAGTTCATTTAGTGACCATTTGAACGGCACTGGAAAAAAATGACTTGTGACCATTTTTCTCACTTATGACTATTGCAGAAGCCCCATGGTCACGTGATTTGGATACTTGATAACTGACTCGAATTTATGACGGTTGAAGTGTCCCAGAGTCACGTGATCCTCTTTTGCAACTGTCTGACAAGCAAAGTCAATGGGGAAATAACCATTCACTTAACAACCTGTGCCACTAATTTAAGAACTGCAGTGATCCACTTAACAAACATAGCGAGAAAAATCGTAAAATGGGGCAAAACTCACTTAACAAATTTCTCCCATAGCAACATGAAGTTTGGGCTCAATTATGGTCATAGGATGAGGACTACCTATGTTGCCTTTTAAATTAAAATTATGATTTGCAAACTATATTCTTGCGATCCAAACCTCATGCTACTCTCAACATACTACAGCTTATTGTAATGTGTGAACACACCCAACAATAATCTCTTACTGTACTGCAATAATAATTGTATTCTTACTACATCTACATGAAGGGAAGTAAACAGTGGGGCACCACAAGGCTCCGTCTTAGACCCAGTACTCTTCAACATCTTCATAAATGACTTAAATGAGGGAATAGAAAGGGAACTCATCAAATTTGCAGATGACACTAAGCTGGCAAGAATAGCCAACAGCCCAGATGATAGGCTCAGGATACAAATGGATCTTGACAGTCTTGAACACTAGGCCCTATCCAACAAAATATAATTTAATGCAGAGAAAAGTAAAGTTTTACACTTAGGCAAGAAAAACCTAAAAAAATGTACAAGTATAGATTAGATGAAACCTAGCTCAAAAGTAGTAACTGTGGGAGGGATCTTGGAGTCCTAGTGGATAATCACTTAAGTATGAGCCAGCAGTATGTGGTAGCAGCCAAGAAAGAAGCCAACACAACTCTTGATTGCATAAATAGAGGGATAGAATCAAGATCACGCGAAGTATTAGTAGCTCTTTATAAAACTTAGTAGGACCACAACTGGAATACTGCATCTAGTTTTGGTCACCTCATTATTGAAACTTTGGAAAGAGGTGCAGAGAAGAGTAACTAAGATGATTAAGGGCCTGGAGATTAAAAGATATGAAGAATGGTTGCAGGAATTGGGTATGGATAGTCTAGAGGAAAAAAAAGGACTAAGAGGGACATGATAGCAGTGTTCCAAAATTCGAGAAGCTGTCACAAGCAAGAGGGGGTCAACTTATTCTCTAAAGCACCTGTAGACAGGCCAAGAAGCAATGGATGGAAACTAATCAAAGAGAGAACCAAGCTAAAACTAAGGAGAAATTTCCTGAAGAACAATTAACCAGTGGAATGACTTGCCTTAAGAAGATGTGGATGCTCCATCACTGGAGGCTTAAAAAAAATACTGGTCAGCCACTAGTCTGAAATGGTATAGGGTCTCCTACCTCTCCTAGCAGAGGTTTGGTCTAGAAGACCTCCAAGGTCCCTTCCAACTCTATTGTTCGATATTCTGTGTTCTTATTTTCTTAATCAACTATATGGCTTTAGAAATCTCATTTACTATTTTCCTCTTTTGATTATCCTTCCTCTTACTACTCAATAATTGCAATATCAGTACTCTGGAATATTTAAGGCTATCATGCTCCTGAAAACAGGATGGAACTTAAGGTTAACTTCATGAAACATACAACATTTTTCAAAGAACAATATGCTACTAAGGCATATACAGAATGCTCTTACAGTTTGATGCTTAGGCTGACTTTTAACATGTCCCAAATAATCACAGTTTCTCAAATCAGTAGTTTATAAATCATATGTCCAAAGAAATATGGAAGCTTCTCTCACGTCCATCCTTAAGACTGGACCAAACCCAGAGGCAAAGCTTCCTAAAGGAGAATCCATCTTTTTTTGCAAGACATCTGCTTACTATACACATTCATTGGAAACCTTATGAATCCTGGCAACCAGTGGTGGGATTCAGCCAGTTTGCACCACTTCAGCCGAACCGGTAGCTAATTTTTTGTTGCCCAGGCCCAGAATGGACTTCCAGAAGCGGCATCCACACAGAGAACCAGTTGTTCACATATTTGAATAGCACCACTGCTGGCAACCATTCCATCTGACATGGCTACATGCATAGACCAACCAGAAAATATTTTGCTAGAGAATACTTGACTGTTCTTTGCCTATCCATTGTTGTAGAAAGCCTCCCCTGAATTTAAAGAGTTTGAAATTAATTGGAGATGCTTATCTTATCTCCCATTGCAAATAAGACTCCGTTAAAAGCTTTATGCAATACCTAAGTTCAAAATTAGAGTGTCATTTGATTGCTAGTTGTTGGGAAGATGCTGTAGCTTAAATGTCATGTGATTTACAGAGATATACTAAACAAATATCACTGTGCAGAACAAGAGGTCTAGAAAGGGTTTTTCCTTATATTTTTATTTTTTCCAAATATTTGTCTGTTTCAGTCACCAAGAATTGGTTTTTGTATGTAACGTAGAATTCTTTATTCCATTCCATGTATTAAGTCATCAGGCATTATAGCCCGGTTTTTCTGGCTATTTTTCTGACTTGTTACGATTTTTTTTCTCTGATTCCTTAACTGTTTACAATAATAGATAAATGTGGAACCACAAGAAGCAGAAATGGAGACAGAAACAGGTGCTGCAGAGGCAGAACAACTAGAAATAGCAATTCACAACTAACCCAGTGCAAGCATGTACGCGCACACAGGCACACAAAAACACATGTGCACACACAAATAGAAAGAGAGAGAGACAGACAGAGAGAGAGAGAGATCTATCAAAGCAGCAAACAAAAATTCAGAGACAGGAATCTTTCTTTTTTTCTTTCTTTTTCCTTTCTTTCTTTCTCTCCATTCCTCCCTCCCTCCATTCCTTCTTTCTTCTGCCAACCATATAGAGCTTCTTTCCTTCTACCATTTTACAGGTATATTACAGCAAAATTTACCTGTTCTCATACCTTTTACTATGTTCTTCAGTCCCCATATCAAATCTTTTGCTTATTCCTCATAATGGTTTGATTTTTATTAATATAAGATACTTAGCAGAACTGTTGAATGCATGTCAACTAACTAAAGGAATTAATTAATGCTCAGGCATAAATGACAAAGAAATAAATAACAAGCAGCAGATGCATTGACATGACTGGTCCTTGTATGATTTCAGATTCAAATTTTGAATGAGTTGTCCTTCAGGAAGTCATAATGAAAGGGCTAAAATGAACTTTTTCAATTTCTAATGTGTCAGCAAGTATGTAATATGACATACAAACACACCCACACCAAAATCCACAGCCTATCAGAATTTGGACTAAGGAAGACCTTAAGTGAGCTGGATTAATGTCATGGCATGTTGTATGGTATGTTACCTAGAGGAAAATAAGGCTCCTAGGATTCAGCTTAAAGAGCAACTAAATACAAAAATCTCACTAACAAATAAGATGAACTTGACACAAAAATTGGTAACTGTCTATGGAGATTCTCAGTCATCCAGGTCATGGTTAGCCCAAAGATGCTTTTTTCAAAAGGCAACTGGATTTTGATTTTCCTTGAAGACATTTCGCTTCTCATCCAAGAAGCTTCTTCACTTTTGACTGAATGGTGGAAGGTGGATTTGTATTCCTTGCAATCATCTGGTCGTTAGCACTCTTTCTGAGGCCACTTAGGGGTTTATCTATGCCTGCATGGTCACCTGAATAGTGCAAATGGATGTGGAACTTTCTTGGAACTGCTGAAAGGACTGTGTTGTAAACAGGAGATGGGTGGTGTCGTATCCCTCCCCCTCTGTTGAGAGAGGACCTTTCAGTCTTAATGTAAATGGCCTCTTTGTCCCCTCTTTCTGCATCCAAGTGATCCAGACATATGTCACTGCTGCTGATAATATTTTAGGAAAGGAAATATTTTGTGGTTTAGCAGGATATCAGTTGAATGTTGATACACCTCAGTTTGAGATTCTTCTGTCCACTGCAGAGTCATTTGACTGGGGTGCTATAAAAATGTTGTTAAAATATAAATAAATAAGGGTACACAATAGCTGTGCCCAGATAGAGACAATGAAGAAACGACAATCTGGCCAAGCTCAGTATTGTACCTTATTATCCTATATTGTTGTACTCCTTTACACACGGCAACAGCATTGCAGTGCATGTTCAGCAATTTCAAATAGCATGTGAATCATGGAGGAAAATGAAAAAGCAAATGAAGTAAAAAAAAAGGAACTAAACAAGATAAATGGCAAAAGCTTAATACTAACAGAAGCTGCTGTTGAGGAAACGCAACATGTTGATACACCATTAAATGCCATTTACAAATTCATCTGTGTCATAAAACTAGCAGAGTTGGCAGCTTCCCAGGAGTGAAGGAAACAGGCAATCTGCTATAATGTCCTCCTTCCTTAGACTGCTGGGCAAATTGAAGGAAGCCTCTTCATTTGTGCTGAAAAGGTCACAGCCCTTGAAATCAGCAGTCCCATCAATGTCAACAGTAAGGCTGACAAGCCAGTTGTGATAGGCAAGCTTCCTATGTATGCTGGCTGGGGAATTCTGGGAGTTGAAGTCCACAGGTTTTTAAAGTTGCCAAGGTTGGGCACCCCTGCTCTAGTGTAATTTGCGATTGGCTGGTTGCTCTTGGTGAGCAACATTATTTTAGCAACTATAAAACAAACAAACGCATTCTTGGCTCTACATCCCCACCAAATGCCTAATTTTGTCTCTGTAAAGCCAACACACACAAGCACATTTGGGGGTTATTTGGCAGTTGTCGTTTTATTATTATTATTATTATTTGGTTAAGGTTTTTCTCTTCAGAACATTGCTTTGCCCAAAGTCCTTGTCAAACTCTGATTACTCTTCAGATCATATAAATGTTTTGCCTTTAATAAAGTATAAACAATTGCTTGATTTTGAAAAGTTTATTTTGGAATTCCAACAGCTAAGGTAATAGAGGAAATCCTTTCAGGGCAGTTGTGGAGAATCATATAGTTTAAAAGCAGTTTGTTTAGAACATTCAGCACAGTTGTCTGCTTAACACAGGAATCTAAATTAAATATCCCTTCTAAAAGGACTCAGCTGTTGTATAACACACATCCAGCAAAGGAGAGTTTGCCACTTTCCTTAATAATCAGTTTCTTTATTGGACTACTCTTTCCTTAAGACATTTTTTGCTAACATTCAACTTTCTTGTAACTTAACATCAAACATTTTATTGAAGTTAAGATATATTATATCTTCAATGTTTCCACGATCTACTAAGGAAGTTACCCGGTGAACATAGGACATAGTCTGTTTGGGAAATATCCACTGTGACTTCTAGTGATCCTTGTATTGTTGTCAAAGTGCTCATAGATCATTCACATTATGGTCTATCTAGAATTTTCCCAAGGTGTGTCAGACTGTTGGATCCTTATTTTTTGCTACAAAGTTTTGCCCTTCCCCAGCCATCTAATATTCCACATTCTCCAGGATATATAGTGGCCTTCCAGAAAGTTCCATCAGTCTCCTAGGACAGGGCTTTTAAACTTTTTCACCCATTGTACCACTTTTAGAATATGGCAACATCTGAGTACAACCAGTTGCCTGGCAAAGTGTCAAAAACTTGATGACCAAAAAAAAAAAGGAAAAAAGTGATGAAGTATAGGTAGTCCTCAACTTACAACAGTTTGCTTAGTGACTGTTTGAAGTTACAATGGCATTGAAAAAGTGCCCCCCAAGCCACAGCCGAGCAAGACACCTGCCTGCCCACCCGGTGGTGCTCTTCCTCCTGTCTGAGGTTTTCATTGTTGTGAGCATTTCTGTTGAGGATTGGCAGCAAGGGTGGGATGGGGGGTGTTTGGTTTTTATTCCCCCCCCCTCTGCTGGGTGGTTGCAGCAGGTTTGGGTCACTTCACATGACCCATAAATATGAATCCGTTGCCAAGCATCTGAATGTAAATCACAAGACCTGGAGATGCTGCAACATTCCAGCTGATCGGCACTTCTTCTGGGCTCAGCAGAAGCACCAGGATCAGTGCCGAGCTCCAGCAGGAGCTTGACACTGATCCTGGTGCTTCCGCTGAGCCCTGACAGCCCTGCAGCTCCAGCCGTCTCTGGCTCAGGCTTGTGCAGTGCTACCATTGGTTCATCTCATTCCCCTCCCCTGCTACCACTTTTCTAGGATGGTCGTGTACCACCTGCTAGGTGCCAATGTACCCCAGGTGGTACCCGTACCACTAGTTGAAAAGCCCTGTCCTAGGATATCATCCATCTGACCCCTGAAATTTTGATCTCATTTTTGAACCAGTGGTTCAAAAGATATCTTTCCAGACAAGCTGATTCAGAATAGGAACTGAGAAGGTTTACCTTGTTTTTGTTATGTTATTTTCCTTGAGCAGCTGAGCTACCATGTTTTTCCTCTGTTATTTTGAAGTTGTATGAAGAAGCCTATTTTGTTGAACTTAGTTTACATCAATAAACACAACTGTTGTCTGAATTTTAGCTTTCTGGACAGGGATTCTACAAACCAAGTACTTTACTTGGTTTGTAGAGTCCCTGTACAAAAAGCTGTAAATATTCTTCTTTGCTGCACAGACATACTGATTAAATCACAGGCTGTGATTATAATTGCAATGTGAATATTCTCTGATGCAAGAAAGAGATCTTCAGCCCTCTTATATTCTTCATATTCCTGCTTACTCCAAATTATTTTTACTCATGCACAAGAGGAGTTCTCCAAAATCAGTGTTTCTCTGTTCAACAATGTATATGGATTCTTTATAGGTCCTGTCACTGATGTTAGCAAGAATAAGGGTGAATATATTATTTCCTGCTATTGGTGTTTGGTTTTATTTTGCTTTTTAATTTTTCTCATGCGCATTTTTTTCCAGGAAACCTATCCAGAGATTGTGATCTTAATTAAACTGGTATTTTAGTAAGGTTATTTAGGGTGTAACAACAATGAAACCATGAATCATCATGAACAGAAACTTTAAAGGAAAGCTGAATGGGGCACTAGTCTAATGAAGAGAAGGGTGAGGGGTGACATGATAGCAGTGTTCCAATATCTCAGGGGCTGCCACAAAGAAGAGGGAGCCAAGCTATTCTCCAAAGCACCTGAAAGCAGGACAAGAAGCAACGGATGGAAACTAGTCAAGGAGAGAAGCAACCTAGAACTAAGGAGAAACTTCCTGACAGTTAGAACAATTAACCAGTGGAACAACCTGCCTCCAGAGGTGGTGAATGCTCCAACACTGGAAGTTTTTAAGAAGAGACTGGACAGCCATTTGTCTGAAATGGTATAGGGTTTCCTGCCTGAGCAGGGGGTTGGACTAGATGACCAAGGTCCCTTCCAACTTTATTATTTATTATTATTATTACTATCAGCATATATAGCTAATCTTCCCCAAGCCCTTCATTGTGAAGGGAAAAAAGCTACAGAAGTATTATAACAGCTCCTTCCCATACATTTGTATCTGAAACTTCCTTGTCATAAAAATATTTCTTTTGCTCAGCAGACAGAGTGTAGCCTCCAAAGGAACCAAAGCAGTGTGATATTTTGTATTCTACAAAGATCAAGCAGAATTTTCACCTCATCTTCCATCTATGTATTTCCCTTATCTCCTGACTCACTCCCCCTCCTCAGCCTAATACTTTACATATTGCATTAGTAATACCAAACAATGATGATGATGATGATGTTATCCATTCAGTCATGTCCGACTCTTGGCTATTCTATGGGACAGGTCTCTCCACATCTTCTGATCTTCCATTGCTTCTTTGAGTTGTTCTAGGCTCTGGCTGGTGTCAATTTTGATGGTGTATACCAGACATGTCAAACTCACATCACGTGACGTCACACAATATATCGGGACAGTTTTGCCATTGCCGGCAATGGGGTGGGCGCAGCTTCCAGATGACATGTCCGGCCTGCGGGCCAGCAGTTTGACACCCCAGTACAGACACTGATTCACTGAAGACTGGCAAATCTTCATATATATATTTTATTTTGGAAGCCAAAAAAGCCTGATTCTTAATGATTTTGTCCTAGCACTATTAATCTATGATATCACAACCAGTTTCCCACACTTTGCCAAAACATTGCCAAGGCATAGACTCAGGATGGATCATTTATTTAAGTAGCAGGAAGGTTTCTTTCAAATATAATATTGGAAATACAGTTACATAGATCAGCTTTCTACACACACACAAACACACACACACACAAATCCTTCTTATTGCTTCGTTCCATTTTTAGAATAATTTGCCTTTAGTAACAACAAATCTTTTGAGCTGATAATAGTTTTCTGTTGTTCACTTATTATAAGAATACAGACTTAAGTCAATTCTTTTTTTTCTATCTCTCACAAATAAAACTTGTTTCAAAGTGTAAAACATGTTGGTGGGAGATGGGGAGGTGGAGAAATAATAACATCACTGCTAATTCTCTATGTCAGGGGTAGGCAACCTTGGCTCTTTTATGACTTGTGGACTTCAACTCCCAGAATTCCTGAGCCAGCTATTCTGGGAGTTGAAGTCCACAAGTCACAAAAGAGCCAAGGTTGCCTACCCCTGCTCTATGTTTTAGGGATTTTAAGTATGAAAATCTGAATAGCTTTAAGTGACTATTTGGTGCCACCTACCGGCTTGCCAATACAATATGCAGATCTTTCATTGCTTTCCATGAAACAGGCAAAAACTAGCCACTGTTTTATTTGATATTTTCCCCTTCTACATTATTACATATGTAATTGCTTCATAGAAAATTAAAGCCCTTGAAAATGGATAAATATTTATTATCTTTATTTTCCAACCAAAAAAATAACACTTTCCAAATGTCTTTTAAAAAAAAAGATAGAAAACTAGATTTTGGCAAATAAAAATGATGAAATCTTCAGTCTTTTCCTTCTGCCCACATCCCCAAACTTTCTTATACACATGGCCTGTTTAAAAAAGAAAATGTCACAGTAAAATAAATGTCACATTCAGTGAGAAAACAGTACAATAGAAATGAGGGGTATGTCAAAATAAGCAGGTAGATTAATTATATATTAAATGTATAAAAGACAAACAAGGGCCAATATAATGCAAGCTAAATATAGAGTTTTTTGTGGATTTCTGAAAATGTCATGTTCTTCTACATTTTCTGAAGATCAAATTGCAGCTTAAAGTAGAAGATGGAAAAGAACAAGGGAATTCAGCCTCTGATTCTAATGTTGGGCTTGTAGAGTAACCAAAGGTCTGAATAGACTATATTTGGTTGAGGTTTTAGCTCACAGTTTGAGGCGCTCTATAGCATTTCCAACCCAGCCCTCCCAATTACTTATTCTGGGTTGTTTCATGATGTGTCCATGACTTTTCAAGGGTTATTATTGGGATCAACATGCTTTATAAGAACCACAGAAGTGGGATGGCCACATATGCTATTTTAAATAGAACATACCTTCATTTGAAGGTAAAGTTTCCTTGAAAGAGAGATCAGGTTCTGGCATTTATACCTTTGGGAGCAGATTAATTGGGCAATGGTCTAGGGCAGGGGTAGGCAACCTTGGCTCTTTGATGACTTGTGAGCCAGCTAGGAATTCTAGGAGTTGAAGTCCACAAGTCATAAAAGAGCCAAGGTTGCCTACCCTTGGTCTAGGGCCCCACAAATTGAGGCTTCCACCAGTTTTGACATTGTAATCAAGAAGAACCCTTATATCAAGATGAAATGAAGTCTTCATCATGAAAATATAGGAAAAGTGCAGAATTTAAATCTTTATTATTTGCTTCTTTTACAAATGACAGTTGCACTTCTACAGCTACATTGTGGGTTGAGATAGCTTAGGGGAAAAAATCAGGTACTTCAGCCTGATTTTTTTTTTAATCTACCTTCCGTGGCTCCAATAAGACTCTGTTCCTTATTTGGTTTTACTTAGAAGAGAAGCCCAGAGAAGGGAAAGGAGTTATATTACGTGGGAAAGTAACTTTGAAGGAGTGCTTTTCATGAAGCTTTGTCAATACGAAGCGCCATTTTGAAGTTTGACATACAGTACTTTTGTCTTTTTAATTAGATTTATATTCTGCATTTATTAGTACAACTCTAAAGTGATGTATATACTGCTCTGGTCTCCTCTTTTCCCTACGACAACAACCCTGGAAGGTTATTTGGTTGGAGTGAGAGGAGAGTAGCTGGCCCAATGTCACTCAGCCAGCTTTCACATCTAAAGAAGGGACTTAAGGTGTGCTGGTTTCAAGTCCAGCTCCTAAAATGTCTACACCAGACTGGTTCTTAATCTTTTTTTTCTTCAGGGTATGTAAGTAAAGGTGAAGCTTGTTGGTATAGTTCAAGCAGCTTTCAAAAATCATCCGCCCAATTGATGTCATCCCTGAGCTGGGAGCAGATCATATCCATATGCATACATAATTGAACATAAATAATGGAATACTGCAATCTTATGCATAATAACAAAACGCTCAGTTCCACTGAATCAAGTGCATATTTACTGCCAGTAAATAAACATATGCAGATGACTGCTCTGTTGAAGCTCTGTTGCCAGATACTTCCTGCTATGTCATATGGTGCAGCTAGCAATGCATTTTCAATCATCTTGAAAACAAAAGAGGGCTTTTTGGAAATTTATGTCAGGATGGGACCAAGACTGGCAGTTAGTAATGCTTAGCTAATATTTCCATATGTGGAGGATTTGGGACAGTGGGATAGAATTACTGTATTTTTAAGAATCTAACAGCCTATGTATCCATAAATGTGAATTTCTTCTGTAAATTAATGGATAGCAGCATACAAATGATGTAAAGCTCATTGTTTATAGTTTTTTTTTAAAAAATCCATTTATATCCTGCCCTTCTCCAAAGACTCAGGGTGGCTTACAAGCTTAGCAATAGCCTTCATTCTATGTATATGCCTGCTTATTAGGGCTTTCACACACACCCCCAAGCAGCATTATTACAAAGTCAGCTTAATTGCCCCCAACAATCTGGGTCCTCATTTTACCTACCTCGGAAGGATGGAAGGCTGAGTCAACCTTGAGCCTGGTGGGATGCGAATCTGCACTAATTGCAGGCAGCTGGTGTTACTTAAGGAGGCATTAGCCCACTGCTCCACCAAGGCTCCTATAGTTTTGTCTTTAATCTGTCATCTTTGTACTAATTTTGAAATAAATTGAGATTAATATTTGCATCTCAAATCACCTATGTCAGTCCATGTCATCTAAACTAATAATCAAAATTAATTGATTGTCAGTTTAGATGACAAAATCAATTACTGAAGTACAATGTGGAGTATTGAGCACCTCACATAAAATATTTATTAGTAAAGGGTTTGGAGATTTTTTGGTATTTGTATCAAATCTAATAAAATTTCAATAGGGACTATATTTTCCTAAAATATTTGCTAGCAACTTGCTAGAAATACAAGAACAGGTAGGATGCATTTACAAAAATTTCTCCATTCTGTCTTCTGCCTAAATCTGCCTTATCTGGGAATGGACTGAACAGGCAATAATTTCAGGATTTCTTGTGGAGGCTACCTTACAAATGTATATTTATAAACTACACTCTGCCCCAGGACAAAAGCGGGATTTATGATCATGGACACCAACCCTTAGGTTGAAATCCTTCAATATAGAAAGCTGAAGGATCTACCTCCAAATCAGGATAGTTTTCATTGCGTGGCTAATACTAAAAGGCAAATTGTGATCTGGTCTTTGTACAGCTTATATATTTTGAAGCAACAACTGAGGAGAGCTTGGCTTTCTTTTCCCAAACCAGCAAACTGTCATTTTGTCTCTATTATCCGTTTTCCCAATCCTGATGGGGAAGAGACAGGTGGCAGCAGTTGAACCATTTGCAAACTAGCTTCACAGTGAAAGGCAGTTTTACAGCACAGAGCCAGACCCTTGGTATGAAAGTGATTACTGTGTGAAGAAACATGTGAAAGCAAGCGTGATCTGTTCAGGAGAAATACATGCAAGAGAAATCATAATCAAATCACAATGCTAAGTAGAAGCAGAGACAGAAAGATTGAAAATAAAACTTACCTAAAGTTTACTTTGATAAAGGGGCTGTTTACTTTCCCTATCTGAATGGGCAGTGAACAAGTGATACAATTGTAATGCAATGGTTCTTAAGCATTCAAAAATTAAACTAAGAACTAAGTAAAAAGTTTCTGACACTTAGAACAATCAATCAGTGGAACAACCTGCCTCCAGAAGCTGTGAATGCTCCAGCACTGGAAGGTTTTTAAGAAGAGACTGGACATCCATCTGTCTGAAATGGTATAGGGTTTCCTGCCTCAGCAGAGGGTTGGACTAGATGACCTCCAAGGTCCCTTCCAATATTATTATTATTATTATTATTATTATTATTATTATTATTATTATTATTATTATTATTATTATTATTATTATTAAATTGTTGTTGTTGTTATATTCCTCAGCATGCTGGCTGAGGAATTCTGGGAGTTGAAGTCCACAAGTCATAAAAGGGCCAAATTTGAAAACCCCTGATCTAGATCATCACATAATGTCTGCAGACTCAGACCAAATATCTTTCACTAGAGAGAAACAGAAAGAGGATGTTAATCTCCTCAAGTCCTACCTCTTGAGTTTTCTCTAGGCATTTGATTAGCCACTGTTAGAAAGAATGCTGGGTTAGATATTTTATGTGCAAAAGAGAAGAGAAATCAGAACACACCTTTGATCTATTCTAGCTTAGTTCTTGTGGTCTTCAATCAGGGAGCATCCTTATTCCCGTAGTGAATCCTCTGTTTCTAAATTTCCTGCCATATGGACTGTGAATTATATGTGAATTACTGTTAACAGTACCACCATATGACCTAGAAAAATGGTTTTTAGCTGACACATAATGTAAAACTTTTTGACCACTAGAACCAATGGTAGGAAATATTTGCATAACATAGTGTAAGTATGGAAAGCCTATTTTATTGCTAAATAATTAAAATAATCTAGAAAGAGAAAGGAAACCAACTAACCAATTTCGTATGGTTCATTCCTGCAAAATAGCTAGTTTCATACTATCCAACATAATCTGAAATTTAATACAGATATAACCCGGCACAGATTGGATTTTTGAAATATTTTTTTCCATCTATCAGGAAAAGCTCAGTATTAAAATTATCTCCTAATAGGTGGCAGTCTAGGATGGATTTTTTAAATTAATAAAGCATTACTTGTTGATGCAAGTGCTAATCAGTAGTATGTAAATTGATCTTATATTTATCTTTTAAATATTATAGATGTCACTTGCATAATGCTAGTGTCTTAATAGTATAGTGAAAATAATACATTTAGAAGAAAAGCATTCTTCATAGTTAAACTGAATAGAGTTTTGCAAAGCTTCAAAGGATTGCTTCGCTTCAAATCAGCTCATTAAAACTGATTTGCAAATTAAAGCTTTGATGCTGTAAATGAAATTAGATAGCTGTGAAGTGCATCACAGCCTTGCAAAATGTTTTGCAAATTCCATTGCTTTTCTGCTGCTTCTGGGGGTTTTACAAAATGATAGGGTTGCACAGCTGTTCAGACCCATAAAGGGCTTTAGGCAGGGTGTGGGCATCTTGGTAAAAAAAAATCCTGCCATTTTCTGGGTTTGTGACACAGTCCCAGGAAAATAACTGTTTGAGTTAAGGAGCCTTCCTTAATGTCTCCATAATTCAAATGGATATTTAAGGAGGTGCTGACAGTTTTGAAAGTTGTCGTGTTTAAATTGGAGCAGATTATAGTATTCTACATTGGTCAAAATAACTTCTGCACAGGACAACTTGACATCTACTGTGATCGCTTTTCCTCATCCTTTGTATCTGTTCCTTAAAAGAAGAGGAAACATTTATTTTTAAAAAGATAGTGCTGAAATGAATATATCCTTTTGACATTTGGCAAGATTGGTTGTATGAAGGATCTACCTCGTCTGTTATTTTTATTCCATTTGGCAAAAAAAATGAAGTCAGTGAACACTTGATGCTTCCTCATTGTAGTTACGCAGTGTTTTTTTCTTTTTAATTACAGGGCACATAAAATCAAGTCAGCTGATCGCCGAACCTCAATTCAGGTTTGGCCGGATTCATGCAAGCATAATAATGAATACCTCAGGAATATAGTGGCCTACACACAGATTCAGGCATTCTAGAGCCATTCTTAACCATAGCACAAATGTGCTGTGGCAATCTATTTTTGTGCCATGTCTTCGTGAAGTCACCAACTGGCCCCAGCTTATACAGTACCAGGAGCAGCCTTAAATTGTCTTTTGTTATTCTAGTTTTAAAATAATATCTATCCCGTTATTTCAATACAGTATTTGTTACAGAAACAATCTGGCCAGCTTCAGTGATTATTCTGCTTCTAATATGATCAGGTTATTCCTCGGATTGGGGATTATTCCAGCTGCCATTGACAATTTGACAATGATTGTATGTCCCTCCCCTCCAGTTCTAGGGCACTGTCACCTGGGGCTATTCTGGACATGGGGAGAGGAAAGTTTTCTCATGCTGGACTGTCCCTCTCTATCTGCCAAATTTCCAAGTTGATCCCTGGTTTGGACCATCCTGAGCAGTACCTGCCCAGCAACTACTGTGGTGGTGGTGGTGGTTTGACTTCAAAGTTAATAGAAAGCATGTGAGAGGGAAACTTTTCCTTGCTATTTTACAGTACAACCCTCCCAGATATTGTTCGCACAAGGGTTTAGCTCTCCTCTGGAACACTGCTAAAATAATAATAATAATAATAATAATAATAATAATAATAATAATAATGATGATGATGATGATGATGATGATGATGATGATGATGATGATGTTGGAAGGGACCTTGGAGGTCATCTAGTCCAACTTCCTGCTCAGGCAGGAAACCCTATACCATTTCAGACAAATGGCTGTCCAGTCTCTTCTTATGTTCACTTGGTCTGAACAGCGGTTCAGTGCTTTTCTGGCATAATGCTAGGCCACTGTATAAATATTTTTTTTTCCAAAACATGTTCAGCACTCTTCTGGAATAAAGCTAATCACAAACCAGAGCTAGTTTCAACAGATGGTTAAAACTGCCAGACTATCAAAACTTGCCTCCTTCATAAACCATCTCTAACTTATTTTATAGAAAATTGGTGGATTGTTGTTACCCCATTAGCTAGCGACAAACAGTAGGAGGGGAGGGAAATAAAGAAATAAAGCTGGGAGAATCTAAAATCCCTTGCTCTGTACAGCATGACAATATCATCTACTAGCATCTTACCTGTGGAAAGATATAAATTGCTGTTAGGAAAGTATATTTGATGCATTATAGTGGCTCTAGCATTTTCATTCAATAGGGTGGAAATACAGATAAAGACACCTAACAGATACGAGTGAAAAGCATTAGAATCAGAAGTTTCTTCTGCCTTCTAAGGGTGGTAAAAATACCTTGCATAGTGTATTTATCACCACTATTCTCTTAACTGTTCCATGCCATATTTTCTTTCATTTCTGAAAATAATGTATGCTCTGATTCCTATTAAATGTCAGTGTGGATCCTGCCAACAAACTTCCAATGTCTGCTCTGGTAATGAAAGAAAATGTGTTTATTGAGTATTCATGGGCAAACCATGCTATATAATATAATATGCTCCATAATTGTTCTTGGCAAGATTTGCTGGACTGAGAGGCATTTGAAAGTTTTATTATTGGTTGTTAAATAATTGATTGACAAAATTTAAACACAGGTCAACAATGAAAAGTATTTTGTTCTACCACAGGAATGGATGCTATATTTTAAGATTTAAGACTCAAGAGTTAGCCATTAGAATCGGCATATCCCATTTCTAGTCAATAAAAATTTGGCTTTATTCTACCCGGTTACTTTGGAAAGTACAGGTTACATTTGCCAAATCTATGGAAAATTCAAATGAATGGTTATAATATAGAACTGCTGAAGCAAAGACCCTCTCAGGCTCACAAATCAGACCAAAATTGCTTTTAATTATAAATTTAATTCTGAAGGGTTTGGATTCAATTGGCTAAAATGGGCATTTCCTTTAAAGAGATTGTGCCTTTTGCCAATAAAACAGTCTCCTTAAAACATGAAACAAATAGATAGACAACCAAAAACAGAGGTTAAAGTACACCCCTCCGCACATTTGACCACAGTAACTGAAATGTAGCAAAGGAAAGAAGACCCACCAGATGACAACAAGGGATCTAAATAGAATGAATGTGAGTTAATTTGCATTGCAGGCCAACTCTTCCACTCTGAAATCAGAAATATCATTTAAAAGAGTCACTTGAATATGCGTAACTAAATAAAATTTCAGCATATGGAATGATAATGATGGAATAATCAGATTTGCCTGCTTTAGTCACAGCAGAGCATGATTTAGCTGAGCTCCAGCAAACTTAGTTATATATTCACTGAGTTTTCTTGTATGTCGTCTATTTTCCTAGTCTTGAGGTGGGAAGAACGCAGTCCCACTTTCTCCATGTTTATTAAATAGAGTTCTATTAAACTTGCAAACACTCAGTAGGATTCTGCTTAGCTTCATAGGTCCCACATATTAAGAGCTGGTAAGAAGATGAGAGATATATACTTTAATGGCATCTTTGGATCAGGCAAATCCCAGATTTCAATTTTCCTTGGATGATTCATCTGTTCTGCTTTTTTTTCATTTTCTCCCCTGCCCCACACCCCAAACATAAAAGCAATAATATGACAATTAAATTTAAAAAAATATTAGATACAGGTATATCAATATGGGTTCAGTCCAAACTGCATGTTATTTTGCTGAACCATAAGATCTTGCTGTTAGATGGATTACAATCTGAAATAAAATACACTCAAACATTCTACAGTCATCTAAGAGTACTAATTAAGAACATGAAAATTTCCCACTTATGTTACTGGGAATATTACCGTAGTTAATTAATAGAAAGGATCTCAGTCTGTATCCATAACACCAACATAAGAATAAACAATAGTTAACAAAGGAAAGCTTGAGGGAAAAGCTGTATCTATCATTTTTATAAATATTGGGAAAGGGAAAGGTACAATGGCAGCAAAGAAGAATCCTTGTTTCACTGCCATTGCTACTCACAGATGGATATGCTTGCACGCTTATAGCAGTGCTCAGTCGTATTAACTATGAGATTTCTACCATTTGTGTGCTAGCTTCATGTGGCCTGCATTATCCTCAGCTCTTCAGAAAATCAAGGAGTTGCCTTGGTAGTGAAGAGGAGACACTTATATTATGGCTTATGGGAATGACCCTTGTTATGTACTGGGCTCTTGTGAAACACCACGTGGGTTGCTGGAGCAGCTAACGGCTCTCCAGCAACCCAGACTTTAAGTCTCCTGTGCTGCAATTGGCTATCTCCTGGCAGCAATGGTTGATTCACATCCTATTGGCTGCCGCCTAGGGGCTAGACTATATATCGCGGCTAGTTGCAGACATTTTCCCAGTAAAGTTCCAGCACGAAATAAACAATGAGTTACCCTGTACTCAACTTTGCGTCTTCATTCCTGCACCAAAGAACCCGCTATTTAACAACCCTGATCCTGATAAAAGGAAGAGCCACAGACTAGCAAATGGTCAGATGAGAGGCAACTTTGCCCTCAGAAGCACTGGAAGCATGGTAATGTTTCAGAAAGGATGCTCCCTGGCTTCTTAGACTGTAAAGGCCAGCGAGGAGAGATGTACTTTCAGGCTTGCAAGATTCTGTTAACATAACCTTACAATAAAATTAGAATAAGTACTACTTAGGCTTATGGTCTGAACTACCTCACAAGACTGACAACCTTTGGAGCAACTATACTGAGCAGCTCAATGTGTTCTACAGCAAGGCTACGAGCTCAAAATGTCTTGCAAAATCTGGAGCCCCATTTGAACACCATTTTGTCAGCATTGACAAAATTACCCCCAGTCAATTGCAAAAGGCAGCTTTGCTTGGAACAGCTTACGTTCTGCGACAATGCTTTTAAACAACATCTGCCTAGCCCAGGTCCTTGGAAGGACTCAATAAGTGGATAAAAATGCCAAATCCAGTCTAAATATCTGGCTGTGTGGCCAACCATAATACATTAGGCAACCTTGATCATAAGCCTTAGGCAAAATGCCACATAGAATATCTGGATTTCATGAAATAAAACTGAAAATGTACAGACATTCCTAAATATTAAAAGGTAACATGCAAAATGTTAAAATACATTTACAAATGAATGAAGAACTTCAGTGGGATGGACTTTAGAGTTTTGGAAGGTCTAACCCAGGGGTGGGCAACCTTGGCTCTTTTATGACTCGTGGACTTCAACTCCCAGAATTCCTGAGCCAGCATGGCTCAGATTGGAAACTCTCACTTTCCCCTCAGCATGGCTGGCTCAGGAATTCTGGAAGTTGAAGTCTACGAGTCATAAAAGAGCCAAGGTTGCCTACCCCTGGTCTAAGCAAAGAGACAAACTAACTTACTAAGAAAGTCAATTATTTATAGCTAAGGGTTGAAACGAGGGGGTCTCTGGTGCTCTCTGAGCTTGGTTGTTTTCTTGTAGATGTTTCATCACTCAAACTAGGTAACATCATCAGGGCGGGTTTCATTTGGGTAATGAAACGTCTACAAAAAAAACAACAACACCCAGCAGCAAGGACCCCTCAGAAACTAAACTTGAGGGAATTATTTATCCTTGCCTGTCTCAGGCGTTTCACATACTGTTACAAAGGTTTATTTTCCCTGTTAAGCTGTGAACATTTTTCAGAGGAATGCTAGATTGTGCAATATACCTTTGCAAACTATTCACAGCTGCGATAGCGAGCACACGGAGAAGAAAGAGGAAAGGAGGGAAAGGCCCGCCTGATTGCTCTGTGTGCTACAGAAATGACTACCAACTGTGCCATCCTCCATACTTGATGTGGGGAGGTCCCCAGCTGCTTCCTTTCTAAAGGCATGATTAGACTTTGAAACTATCAGGTAGGGGAGGGTTCCCTGCCAAAAGCAAAGCGATGTTAATGTTACTCTTACAAAGGCTTCCCAAGAGGATAATGGAGAGCTTCACTGCAGTTTCTATAGCTACTTCTCCCTCTCTCTCTCTCTCTCTCTCTCTCTCATTCCCCCCCTCCATCTCTGTGGGGGTGTGCATCTGAAATGTGTGTGTGTATATTCTGTGTGTGCTATGTGTATATAGGTGTGTGCATATTCTTTGTGTGCATGCATGTACTTTGGGCATTTTATGTGTATACAAGCCTGTGCTGCATGTATAAAAGTGTTGTATGTTCTGGGTATGTTCTGGGTGTATACTACTGTGCATTCTCTGTGTTTGTACAAGTGTGTGTGAATGCCGTGGGTTTACTAGTATGTAAGTTGGCGTATCCCATAATGCCCAACAATGGAGCAGCAATATCCTAATGAACAGGGAAGCCAGCAGGGAATGCTTTCAGATAATGTATGGATGCAAGATTATTAGGTACAGAAACTGCCGTAACACCATTGCTACACTGTCAAGCACAGCTACTATTAATCCTCCTTACTCTGTTTTTCAAACTGCCAGCAGTGGAGAGCATTTGAAAAAATAGGCCCCTCACAAAAATAAGAAACATTTTATGTTGGGTTGTTTTTTTCCTGTGCCGAAATATTTTCTCTCTTAGTAGATGAAAGGCAAAGACTGCCAAGAGATAATCATATGTTTTTTTTGCCACAGAAAC
Organism: Vipera ursinii; assembly: GCF_947247035.1. Classification (NCBI taxonomy): domain Eukaryota; kingdom Metazoa; phylum Chordata; class Lepidosauria; order Squamata; family Viperidae; genus Vipera; species Vipera ursinii. Next base: position 214,617,736 of record NC_139512.1, on the reverse strand, counting down.
TCTAAAAGCCAGGGTGCTCTTTTGTTACCTATCCATATATACACAGACGTATACGTGCATATCTATCTAAAATCTCTAAAAGCAACCAAACTAAATGGCCAATTAAAACTGAATGGAAAGAAATGATAATTTTCCTATTATTTTCTCCCTTCTTTCAGCTGTTGGAATCCTGTTCCATAACCCACTAAAGAAAGTCAATGTGAAGAATCAAAAGTCCTCGGCAATAAGATTGAAGCAGAGGAAAGTCTCTTTTGATTGGGCTGATTGTTCTCCCTTGAATTGCTCCATGTTATTTAACATGATCCCTGACACCTAGAAAATACTTTATGGCAACTGAAAGGGAAGGAGGCGCGCAAGAACTTGTCCTTTGCTGAGCTTATTTCTGGTCCTTTATCTTAGGAGTGACACTATATTTCCCCCGAATCAAAATGAAATAGCAAGTAACCATCAATTATAAAAAGACAGCAGTATTTAACAAGATTAATCACTGTCAGTTCACCAATAGCCCACAAACCTTGGTAGTTTAGTAACCGAAGTAGAAAATGAAGCATACGCAGCCCGTTTTCATTAGATTACTCATGTCCTCTGTGTGTGAAACAGCCTCTTTGAAACATCACGTTTGATATGCCACACTAAATCCTATGAAGCAGATGGGTTTTAATTGGGAAAGAAAACAGACATTAGAAGCTACACGGATTAATAATTGGCTTCCTCTCTGAGAATTAACTTTTCAAAAACAAGAGCAAGGCTGCAATATGTCTGGTTCTATCTTCCAGTCAATCTGCCAATTTTCCTAACCAGTGGTTCTGGTAACACACAATCACACTTGCTGGATGAAAGCATCTGCTTTGAAGTCAGTGGAATGTTCCCTGAATCCTGGGATGCCCTAACATCACATCATCCCTTACAGCAAGTAAGTTCTGGAAAGGCTTTCGGACATCATCAGCTATCCCACACTGACCAGTCATGGATCATAGCTTGGGAAGATGAAAGATGAGTAAATTAAAACCATGAAATACTATACCAGCTCTGATGGGTGTTAGGAATGACCTTGAGGAATGGGAAGAAGAGCCACAACTAAGACAACAATCAGACAAAAGAAATCTGAATCCAAGGCAGAAATGAAATTTAAGGAAACTTCTGAGACATGAGGGAGGTGCATTCAGAATTGCAAGATTCTGTTACTGTAACCTTAAAAGTAGCATTAGTATTCTTAACTTTGGTGAGGGGTCGATACTATGGAGGAGTACAATACCATAAATCTAAGAGAAATCATGTTGAGAATTGATGGTCTTTAATTACATTTCATTTCGCACCGTTATTGTGATATGATTACGTTGGTCACAATAGTATTTTTATTCCAATTCATTTTTCCAGCTTGTAATATAATACTCCTCCTTGGGCAGCAAAGGGGACCAACAAACCACCACTGAAGCACATAACACCAGACATGTCACTGGAAGGAAAAATCACAAAATTTATCACTTATTTTGGCCATGTCATGTGGGGAAAATCACTGGAGAAAGCAGTTGTGTTTGAAAGAGTTAGCGGCAAAAGAAACCAGGCCATCAAAGAACACAGTGGCTGGATACCATCAAAGCTGACACCAGCCAGAACATAGAAAAACTCAGAGAAGCAATGCAAGATTGGAAAATGTGGAGAGACCTGGCCCCCAGAATAGCCAAAAGTCAGGCACAACTGAATGGATATCGTTGTCATCGTCATCATCATCATCAATATAGTACTCCAAGTATCCCTTACCCCAGTGGTGGGATTCAAATATGTGAACAACCGGTTCTCTGTATGGATGCCGCTTCTGGAAGTCCATTCTGGGCCTGGGCAACAAAAAATTAGCTACCGGTTCTGGCAAACTGGTGCAAACTGGCTGAATCCCACCACTGCCTTACCCACGTCAAACAGACAGCTGATAGCATATCCCAGTGCCTCAGGAAACAGGCAGGTGACTTCATGATGATTTCAAATGCTGGCACTTTCACTGGCAGAAAATGTTGCCTTTGGAATCCTGGCCTCCAGGAGGAAGGCAGGGAGAAGGCGGGGAGGATGGGGGAGATGATTTGCCTGAGGAAAACCATGAAAAGATTTCCCAGCTCATCTTTTCTGTTGGGATTGTTTGGTGGGGGGGGGAACCCTGGGAGATTTGAAAAGAGGCAGATCACCTGGGAGAGGACCAAGAGGAAAGAATCCCTGGAAGGAAAAAAGAGAGATTTCTGGAAAATATAGGCAAAATGAAAACTGGAAGAAGCCACTTGGTTTTTGGGAGGAGGAGGAGGAGGAGGAGGAGGAGGAGGAGGAGGAGGAGGAGGAGGAGGAAGCTAAGCAATTCTTCAGAGAGTTGAGTAGAAGCGCCAAAGCTAAGCTTGAGTGAAAATGGCAAAGCTAAACTTCTGTGGGACAAGTGGTGGGGCAAATGAGACTCGGAGTAAAAAAAAAAAATCTTCAGGAGTAGAGACTTGTTTTGAGTGGGTTGGAATTTGGTCTTGTTGAACATGTAAAACCGTAGATAAACCTAAAAGAATGTTTTTCTCTCTGTTTTCTAATTTTTAACAAAAGAGATTTTGAAATCATACAATTGATACTTTTATTTAAGCATTTCAGAAGGAGCCAGGACTGTCGTTCCCTGGCTCCACATTTCAGGAAGCTATTAGGCTGGAAGAGATTGGTATAAAGACTGACTATTTTCACTCTCTATTCTTTTCTGAAGAATGTTTCATAAATTCTGATGATCTGGAATCAATTCAAATTCCCCACCTCCTCTTCTTTTTCCCATCTCTCTCATCAGCTAGTGTTAAGAAAGGGGAACTTGAGCAAGGCACTTCTTTCCTCCAGGAGGGTAAATGGCTGGTGGTATTGGGAAGTTCTCTGAAATTCATAAATCAGGAAGGGAGGGCAGGTTGCGAGACCACATGTATCCCCCCCCCATGTGCTCTTTCTCCAGCTATTCCCAACAAGGTCACAGAGATGAGATATGATTGCTTAGCTTCATCTGTTTTAATTTGATTTGTAATGTTATCGCCAACAAGCAGTGCATATTAACGGTCAGTGCTGTAGTTTCACAGTGTAGTTTATTTGGATTATTATTATTACAGCATAGACTTCTTACGTTCACTCTTAAAGGGCTTCTGAGCTTCTAGATAAAAAGTCATCTGATGCAGAGAAACCAGAAGGAGGAAGGGAAGCTTGGGATGAAGTGTGGAACATCTAAACAAGCAGATCCAGATGCAAGAAATTCCATCACAGAAGTTGATAAGGTTTTGGTCAAATGATCTATTAGGGCAGGGTCAGTTTTAATTCATAGATCTTAGATGAAGCCAACACCCAATGGGAATTATCAACCAATAAAACTGTGCATTTGTTATAGCAGAAGCAAAAAAGAAATCCAAGTAAAAGGATTATATATGTGCCACCTTTATTATTTGAAATCTGTCCCTTCAAGCATTTGCATCCCTGCTCTCTGCCCACTTTCACCCAGGCTGACACTACAAATCTGGTCTATGGGACAAACGCAGCACATTATTGGCTGGGGAATTCTGGGAGCTGAAGTCCACACATCTTAGAGTTGTCAAGATTGAGAAACACTGCCATAGAACTGTGGAATGAAACAAGAGGGAGCTATTAATAATAAGTGAGCTCCATCCTTGATTTTTGCTGCAAGAGAATAGAACTAGCACAGTAAATTATGATTAGAAGCACCGAAAAGTAGCTTGTGAGACAGCCAAAAAGTTTCTGCCCTCTAAAGCAAGAAAAACAATTTAAAAAGTACAGTCATATAAAACTTGTCATTGAAAGAATTAGTAAAAGGTAAAGGTAAAGTTTCCCCCGCACATGCATGCTAGTCGTTTCCAACTCTAGGGGCCGGTGCTCATCTCCGTTTCAAAGCCGAAGAGCCAGCGCTTGTCTGAGGATGTCTCCATGGTCATGTGGCCGGCATGACTAGACGCCAAAGGCGCACGGAACGCTGTTACCTTCCCACCGTAGTGGTCCCTATTTTTCTACTTGCATTTTTTACGTGCTTTCGAACTGCTAGGTTGGCAGAAGCTGGGACGAGTAACAGGCGCTCACACTGTTATGCGGCACTCAGGATTCTACCCGCCAAACTGCCGACCTTCTGATCGACAAGCTCAGCATCTTAACCCACTGAGCCACCATGTCCCTTCAAGAATTAGTAGAGAACCTCTAAAGCATTCACTGGAAACATAACCAGCAAGGCAGAGCTATCAGAACCCAGGTATCTCTTGTGATTAAACTGACCTTTAGTTTTCATTCCCCTGTTTATCCTCATTGACTTTTTGTGAGTGTTCCAAATTCTCTGAATCTTTCTTAACATGCCCAGCATTGGACATAGTGCTCAAGGTGAGGTTTAGCCAATACAAATCTAATGGCACTATTACTTCATGATATTTGCAAATTGTATTTCTATTGATGTAGCCTAAAATTGCATTTCCCTGTTTATTAAGCCAGATCATGTTGCTGACTCATATTCTTCAACTATTTTTCCCATGAACTACAGTAAGTTAGGTATTTTCAGCCTTACAGCTGTATATTTGATTATTTCTTTCTTTCTTTAGGTGAAGAACTTTGTATTTGTCTATTAACATTTTGTTTGTTTGTTTGTGTATCTGAACTGCCCCTCTTGAGGCAGTTGCCTCTAACGTGTCAAAATTGTTTGAATTTTGTTTCTTTTAGAATATTAGCTATCCCACCCAATTTTGTACCTACTGTCTGTTTGAAACTCTGCATTTTGTCTGTTAAAATTTCATTCGGTTGCTCTCTGCCCAGTTCTCTAGCATGCTAAAATTGTTTTAAATTTTGTTTCTTTTAGAATATTAACTGTCTCAGTAGCTACTGTCAGTTTGAAATGTATTCACTCCAGTTGTTAGTGCAACCCAGCAACTTTTTGAAGTATACCCCGGCCTCAGGACTGAATTCTACTTGCTACCTTATTTCAGTGCCACGAGGATTCATTGCTGAACATTCTTTGAGCCTATTTTTCAAGGCAGCTGTTGTTCCATCTAATAGACATGCCATCCTGCCCATATGCAATAATTTGATAGTCAAAATATCATAGGACATTTATCAAATGCTTTGTTGACATCAAGGTAAATTGCCTGCAATGTCTCCCACAAAATCCCAAGAAACAAAACAACAACAACAACAAAAATAAATAAATTTGGCAAAACATACTCTTGAGCAATCAAATATAATTATTACATTTTGAGATCAATCAGTCTATGCCTGCTCTAGCATATTCCCAATGTCAGTGTTAAAGGACTAATATGTAGCAGTCGCCATCCTCTTTTGCCTAACATTAATCATTAATTAGCAACATTAATTCATCTGTTACTTTTCCAATTTTGCACAATTTCTCATAAGGAATAGAAGTTTTAGCAGAGTATCAAGAATACCCCTCAATACAGTTAGATGCAATTCATCTGCTCTAGAGACCTGAACCCATTCAATGTCAACACATATTTGCTGACTGAGTATGCTCGAGCTAGGATCCATTGACATCAATCTGATATCAGATGACTTTGCCCCAAAATTATTTTCAGAGGTCACACCGTGAATGTACCACTGCAATTTTACTGTCAGTTTTTGTGCCTTAGGTCTATGCCAAGGGAGGCATAATACAACCCATACATCTTATTTCATTTCCAACTCTATCAGGTCCTAGACTGGAGAGTAAAAAAAAAAATCCCAGAAGAGGGCAATGGCAGGCCATTTCTGTGTTGTTGCCAAGAAAATTATATCGATATATCCATGTAGTTGCCACAAATTACATTCGGCTCAAAAGAGTCTTTTAGAACTCACTTTTTTGTGTAGGTCACCTTCAAGATTACTATGCCCCAATGACATTGAGGTCAGTTTCACAGAGTTATAGTCTGCTAAGGGAAATAATAAAAGAGTTGAATATTTCCAAGAATTGTTTGAATAGGGACTACAGCTCTATGGATTGATCCATAGGCTTCTCAAATACTGTGCATGTTTGCAATGCAAAGTACTAAAGGACTGAATTTCTCCATGATTATATTCTAAACAGTAAGGGTTTAGAAGGTGCCTCCATACAGCCACCCCAAATTCTAAACAGTAAGGGTTTAGAATTTGGGGTGGCTGTATGGAGGCACCTTGATTCATACAGTCCTTTATTGTTGTTGTTTTAAAGAAAAACCATTGTTATGAATTGGATTGTATGACCTGGAAATGGGATGTGCAATACTTTAATATCAAATGTGGTTGGATGAATCTGTACACTAATCTGCATGACCAGCTTGCCCCCGACCTTCGCTCCTTCCGGCGCGATCTTAAAACATTTTTTTTCGAACAAGCTGGCCTGGTCTGACGGGATGGGGTTGGGTTTTTAAAATTAGTTTTTAACTTAATATGTATTGATTTTATGGGCATGATGTTTAATGGTTTTTTAATAGTTTTTTAATTTTTGTATCTGATTTTTATTATCTATTGCCCTGTTCACCGCCCTGAGTCCTTCGGGAGAAGGGCGGTATAGAAATCAAATTATTAAATTAAATTATTAAATTAAAGGCCAGTGGCTATATCATGAGGATATGCACAACATTGTCCTCTATACCCTAGACCAGGGCTTTTCAACTTTTTCACCCATTGTACCACTTTTAGGATATGGCAACATCTGAGTACCACCAGTCACCTAGCAAGGTGTCAAAAACTTGGTGACCAAAAAAAAAAAGGAAAAAAGTGATGAAGTACAGGTAGTCCTCGACTTACAACAGTTCACTTAGTGACTGTTTGAAGTTACAATGGCACTGAAAAAGTGCCCCCCAAGCCACAGCCAAGCAAGACACCTGCCTGCCCACCTGGCAGTGCTCTTCCTCCTGTCCGAGGTTTTCATTGTTGTGAGCTTGTCTGTTGAGGATTGGCAGCAGGGGTGGGATGGGGGGTGTGTTTGTCTTTATTACCCCCATCTGCTGGGTGGTTGCAGCAGGTTTTGGTCACTTCACATGACCCTAGGACACTGTGACCATCATAAATATCAATCAATTGCCAAGCATCTGAATGTAAATCACAAGACCCTGGAGATGCTACAACATTCCAGCTGATCAGCGCTTCTTCTGGGCTCAGCAGAAGTGCCAGGATCAGTGCTGAACTTGTGGACTTCAACTCCCAGAATTCCTAAACCAGCCTTTCTGACTATGGAATTCTGGGAGTTGAAGTCTACAAGTCATCAAAGAGCCAAGGTTGCCTACCCCTGCCCTACACCATTGGGAAGACAACCTCTGTCTGTCTACCTTTCTTTGCTATGCATCAAAGGTAGTATTTCAGTGCTTTGGGCCAATTCAAGCACTGTTGTCCTTACAAGTTCACTGATGGAATGGTGAAACAATGAAGTAATCTTTTTTTTTCTTGTTGTTGCTCTCCTTCTAATCCAAAGTGAAGGAGAAGCAGTAAAATTACAGTGTTTGTTTTCCAGTCCAGGAAAGCTAGCTAGAGAAGAATGGGAATCCTTCAGCCAGGGACCACAGCAAACACAATCTAGGCAGAACATGAGCTCATCCCTGCAGTTGAAACAGAGGAGGAGGAGGAGGAGGAGGAGGAGGAGGAGGAGGCTGAATCCAGGAAGAAATGTCTTAAACCAGTTTTGTTTCCAAGCTGTTTAAATATGGAAATCCAGCAGCTAAGAGCTGCAATGCGGAAAAGTCTTCCAAAGATATAAACCAGATCTGGTCATTTTATGGACTACAGGTCATATTTGGCCCTTTGACTATCTCTCTCTGGCCCACAGGTCTTGGTGGCAGGGGGGTATCAGTGGGAGGGCAGGGGGCGGGGGGGTAGAGTGTGGGGGCAGGGGGAACAGGGGCAGTGGCAGGAGTGGCTCTCCATAACAATCCCAGTGTCTCATGTGGCCCCTTGCCACCCCTAGTATAAACTAATTTATCATTAACCTTTAGAACTGCAGCAACTCACTGTATAAAAATAATTGTTTCTTACTGCTTTAATCCTTTTGATCTTTAAAAATTCATTTTCAAAACTTCAGAATCTAAAGCCTAGGATGGAAAAGGCAATATGGGTTCTATTGAGAACAGTTCTCAACTTTTCAGGTATAGTAAGTGAATTCAGTAGCATGGTAGAAACATTTAAAGCCACTCAAGTCAACCACAGAGCTTTTAATTATTAGCATTAGGTTCCAATGCTACTTTCTCTTATGTGGATCTATTATGCCCATTTGTTAAAGAGGCTAATTTGGGTTTCTGCTCTTGTATTTTTCAGCACACGGCAAATGGTTATTCATCTTTGCTTGAAACCGTTGTGGAGTATAAATAGAATAGAAATAGCAGTAATACATTTTGAAAAGTTTTTCCAAAATATGGTGTTCTCATTTAACTTTTCCTTTAATCAGTGGTGGAATTCAAATATGTGAACAACTGGTTCTCTATGTGGATGCCGCTTCTGGAAGTCCATTCTGGGTTTGAGCAACAAAAAATTAGCTACCGATTCTGCTGAAGTGGTGAGAACTGGCTGAATCCCATCACTGCCCTTAATGCTTTATCCTCATAATTATTTTCTATTTTTTAAATATAGATTTTATTAGTTTTTGTAGGGTTAGGAATAGGATGGGGTCAGGGTTAGGGTTGGGATTTGGATTAGGATTAGGATTAGGGTTAGGGTTGGGGTTTTTCCAAATAACATTTTCAGTATTAAGCAAACAGCAAAATGTCTGGTTTCATGTGTTTAACAAACAATAAAAGATATAGTTAATTATCATAAACAATATGTTAATTAATCACTCTAATTCTTTCAATCTTTCACAGTTCTAACTATTATTGAGAAATTTTAGCGGTTCAGACAAAACTGAATATCTTGCAGAATTTTGATTCTTGTATACCACTTATGGTTCCTGAAAGATACCGTAACAAAATACTGAGAAGTAATGCCAAGTATATGAATAAAAAAGATTTGTAAAACCTCCCATAATACTCAAAGGGTGATTGCATAACTATTAGCCTCCACCCTCACATTTCCTACTGGGATATTAATTAGCTCTTTTTCCCTTGTTTTTTGAGAACTGAGTACTTACCTTTCTGGAATTAGATTGAAATTATCCATCTATTTTATATATTCACAGAATTAACATTCATGACAGTTTTATGTAGTTTTTAAATTATGTTAAATTATAAATTATGTCAGTTGTGCCATTTTCAGAAATTATGAAATAAATACAAATCCAGATGATGCCTGGAAAAACTTATGTGGTTCTCAGCACTAGAAAGCATTTTATAGATGGAAAATGATAAGCAAACATAAATTGTTAGTTTATTGTAATATAATAAGACTTTTTCAAGGAAAATGTAAAATTTAATCAAGAGAACATTTGGAACATTTTCTTCTTTTTTTAAACAAGTTTTATTGGTTTTTCAATTAAAATCTACATATTTAGAAAGCATCATGATGACTGGGTAATCAGAGATTCAGTAATAGAGTTTTCAGTACATAATTCAGGTTACATTATCAAAACATCCTTCTCAATTTCCCTTAACATTTCATACAACTAGTTTAAACTAATAAATTTCTAGAAATAGCATGGTCAGTTGAAAAATTCATCAATTCAATTTCATTGAGATATATCTATGTCCTGTTATTAAAGTTTACCTAATTTTAATTTTAATTATATTATTCAAATTTAGCCTTTAAAATACCAAATAATATTCTCAACCCAAATTTCCCTTATTTCATTACAGTAAAAACTATAGCATCTAACATGTACACAGTGGCTGAGTAACTATGTTCTACCTAATAAACATCGTCTGTTTCACATCCTAATATATCACGTTAGTGGCAGGACCACAGCCTATGTTTATCAATCTGGAACTATTTATACACAACCAGATTCTGTTTTAAATTTTAGCTAATTCTTAATTCTTGAATAGAATAATCAAACGTCTTTTAACATCAAACGTGGGATCTATAAACCAAATTTCCATTATGTCAGTGCACAAATTATAATGTCTAAAATAAGCCTGATAAATACATAAACACATTCTAGTTCTATCTCATAAACATTTTCTATTTTAGATCCTGATAGATCACTGATTACTAAAAGGATAACCTTTAATGATTCTCTAAGAACTCACTTTTTAAATCTAACTCTGGCTTTCTTTTTTTGCCAATCAGGTTTCCAGACCAAGGCCTTTGAATTGCCAGATAGGTCTCCCTTAGCTCCAATACATATTATTTGAATTGAAGGAGGCCATCTAGCCATCAGTGATCCACAAAAACCAAACCATTTGTAATCATTATGTTGTTGCCCTGTTAGTTCTAGTCTCTGTATTTGCTCTAAAAACTTTATCTTCAGTTCGGTCTGGATTCCTCTTTTGTCTGGGTTCATCTGCTTTAAATAGAGAGTCTTATCCAATTTTGTAATTAATGCTTGGCTATCCAGGCTTTCAGGAAACTGTCTTTGTTGATCTTCCACGTCCTCTATGTTAACATCACTATCTTGCACATTAAGTTTTCCCATAGTATGTTGTTGGTCTTTAAGGTTATTTGCCATAGTGATAGTTCCTTGTACTTTTAAAGTTGTTGGTTCTTTGGATAGCTGTTGCTTATATTCCTCTGTCTCAATAGTAATATCTTCCAATTTTATTATATTCTGAAGTGTAAATTCTTCAGTTGCAGTCTGGGTTTCAATTTGTGACTTAAGGTTGGCATGTAAATTATTAAATCTGGAGATAGACATCTCAGTGATTCTGTAGATTGTTTCAAGTATGAGGTTATAATCAAGCAAGGTTTGTGGCTGATCCTTCTCCATTTTGTAATAATTATAAATAGTCCTTGGTGGAGGCTATTTTTCAAACAAAGATCAATAAGAGTCCACCTCCACAAGTCTAAGCCAAATTCATCTCCAGCTGTTTCAGGTTTTTATCTTAATGCCAAGGTCAGTCCAAAATGTAAGCAAGCTTGTTTGCCAATAATATTCACTAGAAATCCTCAGAGTACTTCGAAAGACAGTATCTTTTTATTTCTTTTTTTGTCCCCTTTTTTAGACTAATACAGTAGGTAGAATAGTCCATTTCTGTAAATATAGGAACTTTGGGCCAAAAGTAGAAAGGCAGCAAGTCCAATAAATCAGTATAATTTAGTAGAAGGCTGTTTCTTTTCTCTCCCAATGTAGACAAAGGCTGCTCTTGAGGAGGGTGGGGGGGGGGAAATCCCTTCCCTCTCTCCTCGCAGGGGGAAGCAAGTTCAAGAAGCTTTTGACAGGGAAAGTAGACAATTAGGAAAACAAGAAGGCAATTCTTGAGAGACCATTCCCAAGATGGCGGACGTGCTCGGCTGAGCTCCGCGAGCACCAGCTGTTAGGCGTCCCTTGGGAGCCCCTCATGAGCCTTTGGGCTTTTTGAGTATGGGGATTGAGGGGTTGGGGAATTTGGCAGCGAGACAACTAGGAGGTCGACGAAGCTGGCAATGACTTACTCCATCTGCTGTGGCAATGACTTACTCCATCTGCTGAGCTGCCCGTCTGCTGGCCCTGCTGTTTTTCGGCTGCTTCCTGTTGTCCGCCGGCTGTTCTCTTTGCTGCCGCCTTTTTCGGACTATTTACGGCTGCTTGGGGCCGCCCGCTGGCCTTGCTGTTTGTCGCCTGCTTCTTGCTGTCTCCCGGCGGTCTTTTCCAGCGGCTGCTTTTCCGGACCATTTGCGGCTGCTTGGGCCGACGCCGGCTGTCTTCTTTCTTGTCAGCTGTTTCTCCCCGGTTTGTCTGCGGCTGCTCGGGACTGACGCCGGCGTTTTTTTTCCTGCTCCTCGGGCCGTTTTGGGCCGCCTAGGCGTTCCCGGACTGGCCCCGGTTGTCGGGGTGGACGCCGGTGAATCTGCTCGGGCGGCGGCGATTTCGGGCGATGACGAAGGCGGTAATGGCGGCAATGATGGTGATGGCGGCAATGGCGGCAATGGCGTGGGCGGCGTCCCCGGCGCTGGTTGCGGTGGTGTCTGGGCCGCGCCTGGTGCCGACGGCGGCCTGCGCTCGGCAGCAGCGGCGGCAATACGTGTTCGGCGGCGACGGCGAAGATGGTATGTTCTGGCCGTCTTTAGCGGCCCAACAGCTGATGAGACATTTCTGGGGCCAGCTTTTGGACTGCTTATGGCTACACCAGCGTTTCTTGGACTGTGTGCCTGTTTGCCGGCGGCTGGCTTCGAGCTTTTTCGGCTTTTGGCCCTCTCGCCAGCGGTGGGATTTCCACGTTGCCCTACTTCGCCTTGGGCTGCTCTTTAGCGGCACTGTCACCCTCGGGCCGTTTCGACGGTGGAAAGGGCGACTGTTAGTCATCTTGGCGGCGACGGCGTCTTCAGTCCATTCAGTGGCGGAGAAGATGTCCGCGGATCATCATAATGGTACTAGGATGACGTGGTTCCCCCACCGCCTTTGGACTGCTTTTGCAGCGATGTTTGCGATTTGGACCATCTTCACTACCCTGGCCTGCTTGCCCTTTTTGTCTCGGACATATGGACATATATACTTATCATCTTGTCTGCCTACCTTCCCCCTCTCCCCTTGGATTTTGGGACATAACTGGGTATCGGCCACGGTGGGAGAGTGGCTTGACTTTTTCCATCTGCGACCCCATAGAGGTGAGAGCTCTATGGGGTTGCCTACCCAGAGGATATCTGGCCCACCTCCAGGAACAGAGTTGCAACCCGTCGTGAGAGGGCGGGGGGTGGCCTGTCTCTGGGGGCACCCAACTGAGTGGCAGTGAAGTTGGGTGGGGACCAAGATATCTGTTTTTATGCTTCGATCCTCCCACTAATGAGACGCCTTTCCTGGACTTGCTAGACTTATGCGGAAATATACTAGCACGGATTTGTGTGCCCTCAGGGGAGCCCCCCTCTCCTGGGTGCGACCCGCCTCTTTAAACACTTTCAACCTCGATGACGGGCCCGAGTTTTGGGACCCTGAGAGATGGCCGGGCAGGGGCAGGGGCCGTCAATATAAAGTTAACAGAAGGCCTCTGATCATTTTTTTATCTAGATTTTTTATAGGGTTAGGGAGGGGGGTGGGTGATAAGGGTTGTCTGGCCTTGGGGGGTGGCCAATCAACCATGGTTCAGGCCGGACTTGGGTCTGACCGCGCGGCGGGAGAACGGGGTGTCGCTGTCTCCGGAGCTCACGAGCGGGTCGTGGGATTACCAATTCCCACGACGGGGAATGGCAGCAGGCGGATAGACAGGGGGCCGTATCGCTACCGGGAGGGCCATCTCCGCTACTTGCAAGCGGTGAGGCGCTCCGACCCTCTGCTTCTTCCCCGAGGTTCCGGGAGCGAGGATGTGCAGCCTCCTGAGCTCCGGCTGGTGTATCTGAATGCCAGGTCCGTGGTTAACAAAGCTCCCCTCGATTTAGTTGAGGGTGAGCATGCGGACCTGGCCTGCATCACGGAGACCTGGTTGGGCCCAGAGGGTGGGGTCCCTTTGGTTGACCTCTGCCCACCAGGCTTCCGGGTGCTGCACCGGCCAAGAGCTCAAGGTAGGGGTGGGGGAGTGGCGGTTATTATTAGGGAGACCTTATGTCCGCGGGAGACCACCGTTTCTCAGATAGTCGGGTGTGAGTCTCTCTTTGTGAGATTTGGTTCTGGGGCGCAGTTGGGTTTGCTGCTGACGTATATTTCGCCTAGTCGTACAGCGGCAGCCCTGCCCGAGCTGCTTGATATCCTCTCAGGGTTGGTGGTTGAGTTTCCCAAACTTATAGTTTTGGGAGACTTCAATCTACCATCCCTGGGAGGCTCATCTGAGCTAGCTCGGGAGTTCATGGCTTCCATGACGGCCATGGACCTGACGCAAGTAATTTCTGAACCAACTCATGAGGGAGGCCACACTCTTGACCTGATTTTTTTATCTAGACGGTGGTTGGATGATCTTGGTGGGGGCTCTCCATTTATTATGCCCCTGTCATGGACCGATCATCATCTCCTGCGGATGGTCTTCCGTTTCGCCACCCCCCGCCGTGGGGACACGGAACCAATTAGATGGTACCGCCCCAGACGCTTAATGGATCCTGATAGATTCCAAGCGGCGCTGGGGTCCCCACCTGCCTCCATTGCTCACAGCTCGGCGGATGCCTTAGTGGAAACCTGGGAAAGGGCAGCCACTGAGGCACTTGACCGGGTTGTACCCTTGCGGCCCCTGACCCGGCGCAGATCCCAGCGAGCTCCATGGTTCTCCGCGGAGCTCCGGGAGATGAAGCGTCGGAAACGGGGCCTAGAGAGCTGCTGGAGGTCGAGCCGATCCGAACCCGACCGGTTGCGGTTAAGAACCTATATTAGGTCTTATCTCGCAGCGATGAGGGTGGCGAGGTGTAATTACTTCTCTACCCTCATTGCGTCCGCAGATAATCGCCCAGCCGCCCTGTTTAGGGTGACTCGCTCACTTCTTAATCAGGAGGTGAGGGAGGATCCCTTGCAGGGTCGTGCCGAGGAATTTAGTCAACATCTGTCGGATAAAATCGCTCGGATTCGGACCGGTTTGGACTCCAGCTGGGCAGAGTCAGGCGATCAGGACACGGACGGTCTTGTCAATGTTATCTGGGAAGAGTTTGATTCTGTGACCCCTGATGAAGTGGACAGGATTATGGGGAGGCTGAGCTCCTCCACATGTTTGTTGGATCCGTGCCCTTCCTGGCTGGTTTATGCAGCTAGGGAGAGGACACGAGGCTGGCTCCAGGCGGTTATATCTGCTTCTTTGAGTGAGGGTTATTTCCCCACCGTCTTGAAGGAGGCGGTGGTGAGACCTCTCCTCAAGAAGCCTGCCTTGGACCCAGCTGTATTGAACAACTTTCGTCCAGTCTCCAACCTTCGCTTTCTTGCGAAGGTTGTTGAGAGTGTGGTGGCGCATCAGCTCCCTCTGGTCCTGGATGAAGCGGATTATCTGGACCCCTACCAATCGGGTTTCAGGCCCGGGTACAGCACGGAGACGGCATTGGTCGCTCTGGTGAATCATCTCTGGAGGGCTCGGGACAGGGGATATTCCTCTGTCCTAGTCCTATTAGACCTCTCGGCGGCTTTCGATACCATCGACCATGGTATCTTGCTGCGGCGTCTCAGGGGATTGGGAGTGGGAGGCACGGTTCTTCGGTGGTTCTCCTCCTATCTCCTGGGACGTTCGCAGTCGGTGTTGGCAGGGGGGCAGAGATCGGCCCCGAGGTCTCTCGTTTGTGGAGTTCCTCAGGGGTCGGTTCTCTCGCCTCTCCTGTTCAACATCTACATGAAACCGCTGGGTGAGATCATTCGTGGTTTTGGAGTTGGGTATCATCAATATGCCGATGATACCCAACTTTTCTTTTCGACCCCAAACCACCCCAGTGATGCCCTCGCTGTGATGTTCCGTTGCCTGGAGGCGGTTCGGGTCTGGATGGGGAGGAACAGACTTCAGCTCAACCCTGACAAGACTGAGTGGCTGTGTATTCCAGCATCCCGGGACATTCAAAATGTTCCATCTCTTTCTATGGGGGGTGAGCTCTTACCCCCCGTGGATAGGGCTCGCAACTTGGGAGTCCTCCTAGATTCACGGCTTACCCTAGAAGATCATGTAGTGGCTGTGACTAGGGGGGCTTTTGCCCAGGTTCGCCTGGTGCGCCAGTTGCGGCCCTATCTGGACCGGGATGCCCTGTGCACGGTCACTCATGCGCTCGTGACCTCTCGCCTTGACTACTGTAATGCTCTCTACATGGGGCTTCCCTTGAAGACCACTCGGAGGCTCCAACTGGTACAGAATGCGGCCGCGAGAGTTGTCTTGGGAGTTTCCCGGTACTCCCATGTTACACCTTTGCTCCGCGAGCTGCATTGGTTACCAGTTGTCTTCCGGGTGAGGTTCAAGGTCTTAGTTATGATCTTTAAGTCCCTACATGGCATGGGTCCGGGGTACCTCGGGGACCACCTGCTGCCGGCTTCAACTCCCCTCCGCCCTGTGCGTTCCCACAGAGAGGGCCTCCTCAGGGTGCCTCCGGTCAGGGAATGCCGACTGGCGGCCCCCAGGGGGAGAGCCTTCTCTGTGGGTGCCCCGGCTTTGTGGAACCAACTGCCGGTGGAGCTCCGGACGGCATCGGACCTCCGAACTTTCCGTCGTGGTCTGAAGACCCATTTGTTTGAATTGGCCGGTCTGGCCTGATGGGGGAGCTGGGTTTTAAACTGTCATTTTAGATTGCATTATTGTTTTTTAATTGGGCACTGATTTAATCTTTGTTTTAACTTTTGTATAGTATTGTATTTTTATTTATATGCCCTGTGAACCGCCCTGAGTCCCCAGGGAGAAGGGCGGTATATAAATTAAATAAAACATAAACATAAACATAAACATAAATTCTTACCCAGTTTTCAAGTGCTTTCAAGTGCTTTTGGCTTCGGCAGGAAACGGCTAAATGATGGGCCATAGGAGAGGCCGATCCTTTCTTCTTTGGTTCGGAGAGTAGTGTTGTGATTCAGGGTCAGCCTGTGGGTTCGGCAGTTGGATCGGATGATTCAGAGGAAAAGGAGGAGGGGGTGTTGGAGAGGTTGCTTAGGGGGTTGGAGAGCTTGCTGATGAGAGCCCTCAGCCAGGCCCCTCCCACCTGGTTACGATGCAGACCCAGCTGTGTGAGCCTGACAGCGTGGATGAAGATGACCCACAGCTGGCCTTGTTCAAGGATGCCCAACGCAGGAGGCAGTCAATCAGGAGTAAACAGAGGAAGGCAATGGGGCACCTCAGAAGGAGGCAGAGAGAAGCCACGCCCTGAACTGTATAAAAGGGGAATGTGTGTGAGGGCTGGTTTGCTGAAGGCAACCGCTTGAATAGCTCCTGTTTCATGGTTGGTGTCTTGTTCTGTTTTCTTTTGTGTCCATAAATTTGGCAGGCTTAGTTCCAGCCTCTTGCCTTCTTGTAAAAGGGGTTGTCCCTGCCTTTTCTGCAGGGCCAGTAGCAGGCTGGTACAGAACAAGTAGCTGCAAGCTGACAGGAGGGCCACCACCCTTGTACTGCCGACTGGAGAGACCTCTCCCCCACTCATTGCCCCTCCAGGTCAACTTTTGACCCCTTTACAGGGGCCTCCTGATGAAGAAATCCAGGCGACACGAGGAGCAAATCCAGCGCACATCTGGGAGCACCAAAATTCCGGAACTGGAAGCCCATTTGGAACATTTTCCTTGGGTATTAGATTTGATTCACAGCACTTTGCAGCAGACAGAAAATTCAGGAAGAAGACTAAGGGCAAAATGCAAGAAATTTCCCTTTTTTTCTTTCTCAGTTTAGTTTTGAAGAAAGGTGATAAGCAGTGTCTGATTGGAAATGCTTTAGTCCTTGGAACTTAGCTCTTTGCAATTCCATTCATAACACAAATTAAAATATTTAAAAGTAAATTAAAACAATAAATTGTATAGTTAAATGTAATAGAAACTATACTTTCATGGATCAATTTTTAGCAGTGTACAAAGTTAATTATCATACTTTTTATAAAGTAAAGTGAGTTTTACAAAAGTAAAAATGAATGCTGTATATGCTTTCATTTTCTCAAGTTCCAATTTTTCCATGAAAAAAAGCAAGGAAAGAGGGAAGGTGGATAATTGCTTTTACAGCTCTAAATAAGATCTGATGTACATCCCTAAACTCTATCCAAAATGCTAGCAGCTGGTAAAGTAGCCCTGTTAAAAATGCAGTTTCAGGCATCTTGCAAATCACCATGTCAGAATCTTTTACCTTTGACAGTCATTGTATTACAGCACAGAAGTAACAGTCAGGCCTGGATATTCGAAAACAAGAAGAAAACATATGTGACTGCAAAGTGATTAGAATTATATGGCACGCACTTCAAATAATTATAACAAAACTTTGCTCTAATCCTGTTATTACTAAATGCAATAAATCAATGCACAGAATTAGAGTCTGAAATGACATTTTCAGAATAAACTAGCATAAAATGAAAAAAGGTGTACTTAGGCATGACTTGGAATATGAATAGAGGCCAGATGTTTTAGAGGACAATACCTGGATCCTCTCCCACTGATATCTCAGATTAGATATGATGGTTAAGACATCTGACTGCTTTTCCCCATTAATTATACATCCTTAAAGAAGCTGATATGCTTTATTTAGAAGTGTCTGTATGGAAAGAGGCAAATAATGTAAAACACACATACATAGATAGATACAAAAAGGAAGGAGCTTGTGCCACAATAGCACAATACTCATTTTGTAATTTACATGAATTTGTGCACAGGCATCTGCAGCAAATCTGGATGATGATCCAGAATGATGATGATGCCATATGGTGTCAAAATGACACGAATCTGTCCATACATCCTTGCACCCCAACAAATGATGCAAAGATGTAAGTCACATTTTGTCATGCCATCAAGATATATGATGCATCAGTTCCTGCCCCTCAACCCCTTGTTTTCCTCTATAGACACCTGTGTTTTAGACATATAGACTCGCAGCTCTCCCTGGAAGATCACATAGGAGCTGTGACCAAGGGGGCCTTTTCCCGGGTTCGACTAGTTCGCCAATTACGGCCTTATCTGGACCTGGATGCCTTACGTACAGTCACCCATGCTCTTGTGACCTCTCGCCTAGACTACTGTAACGCTCTCTACATGGGGCTGCCCTTGAGATCCACTCGGAAGCTTCAACTGGTGCAAAGTGCAGCGGCTCGGACACTCTTGGGAGCCTCCCGATACTCCCATATCACACCTCTCCTCCATGCGCTGCACTGGCTTCCAGTTGCCTTCCGTGTGAAGTTCAAGGTGCTAACAATGACATACAAAGCCCTACATGGCATGGGTCCAGACTACCTACGGGAGCACCTTCTGCCAATGTCAGCACCCCACCGTCCTGTGCGCTCCCACAGAGAGGGCCTCCTCAGGGTGCCACCGCTCAAGGAATGTCGGCTGGTGGCCCCCAGGGGGAGGGCATTCTCAGTGGATGCGCCAGCCCTCTGGAACAGCTTACCAACCGAAATCCGGATGGCCCCCGACCTCCGCACCTTCCGGCGCGACTTAAAAACTTACCTGTTCCAGCAGTCCGGCCTGGCCTGATAGCTCTAATTGGGGTCCCAGTTTGTTTTTTACTATTGTTGTTTTTCACTATTGTTCATTCTGTATACCTACCTTATTCTGTACACCGCCCCGAGTCCCTCGGGAGAAGGGCGGTTTATAAAAACAAACAAACAAATAAATAAATAAATAAATAAATAAATAAATAAATAAATATAGCTTCTTGTAGGAATAGACTTTGTGCAATAGGTCAAAAAGCAACATATCCCTATTTCTTCCTCTCCTTAATGGATATTTTTAATAAGAGGAAACATGAAAGCAAAGTTAGGGAAACATGAAAATACAGATAGGCCTCAACAACTGAGCCCAAACTTTATGTTGCTAGGTGAAACTTGTGATAAATGAGTGTTGCCCCGTTTTATGACTTTTCTTGCCACAGTTATTAAGTGAATCACTGCCATTCTTTAGTCACACAGTTGTTAAGTGAATCTGGCTTGCCCAGGGTCTTTGCTTGTCAGAAGGTCACAAAAGGGGATCACATGATCCTAGGATACAGCAGCCATCATAAATATGAGTCAGTTGCCAAGCATTTGAATTTTAATTACATGACCATGGAGATGCTGCAATGGTCATAAGTGTGAAAAACGGCCATACATCACTTTTTTCACTGCCATTGTAACTTTGAACAGTCGCTAAGTGAACTGTTTTAAGTTGAGGACTGCCTATATTCAAAATAGAAGATGATATGGTTTGGATTGCTCTTCCCCCTTGGTAAAAATTATTAAATATATATGCTTTCCATCTTGCCATCAATTATAACTTCATTGCCCATTATATTAACCATTTTTTCCCAGATGCTTCTCCAATTTCTTTTTTCATCTATAAGTCAGCTTCAACTTCCTAGTCATGGGGGGAATATGGATAGTCCTCAAATTACGTGTCACGACGTCCTCTGCCAGGAAACAAAAGCACTCCAAAAGGAACGGGTGACCAGGTTTATTTCTTCCACAAAACAAACCGCGGTAAAGTCAGCGTTGAGGCACCTAGCCTCAACGCTCTTTTATCTTGTTACTACACCCTAACCCCACCCCTTCAAAGCAAACCGGCATCCGCCCGCCTCCCCATAAACACCCCACCCATCACCGTGCATAGCCACCACCCATCGTGTGCACTGCTGCAGCCCGTCAAGCCCCCTCCCAGGTGAGATCTGTCCTTCCGCTCCCTCGCGCGCCCCAGTCCGTGCTGGCGTTGCGGACGTGAAACTCCCCCCGAGTCCAGTAACAGAGGGTGGCAAAACGGGCACAGCCACACACCCCTCCACAGTTTGCTGGGGCGTGTCCAACTGCCCGCTTGGTTCAGCCCGTTGCTGCCCGGGCGCCATCCGCAGTCCAGAGTCCAGCCGCCGAGAAGCAAACGTCAGCGCCAGACCGGTGGGCGCCCAGCACCGTCCCCGGTGAGGAGGCGAGCGCGTGCCCGCCGGCCGTCTGGGAGCAGGCGCGCCAATCAGCTGAGCGCCGGCCAGCTGCTCGGCGGGATTGCGGCGGCGCGCTCCGTGAAGTCCGGGCGAAGCCACACCCTCCAAACGAGCGTCCGGGGTTCGGGGAAGGTGCTGTCCGGGTGCGCCGATCAGCTGGGCACTGGCCAGCTGCTCAGCGGGGCTGCGGCGGCATGCTGCGGCGGCAGACAAAGCCACGCCCTCCAAATGAGCGTCCGGGGTTCGGGGAAGGTGCTGCCCGGGCGCGCCGATCAGCTGGGGACCGGGAAGGTGCTGCCCGGGCGCGCCGATCAGCTGGGGACTGCTCGGCGGGGCTGCGGCAGCACGCTGCGGCGGAAGAGGAAGCCACGCCCACCATCCGGGAGTCCGGGGCTCGAACGGAGGAGGTAATGTCGAGGCCCGAGCGGACGGGAGGCCGGCGGGGCTTGACATTACGAATGTAATAGAGCCTGCCCATCCCACGCATAACTTGAGTACTCATAGGGGTGAATCTCATATCTTGATGAGGTATCTCAGGTTGGGGAAGGCCATGGGGGGGCCTAGTGATGGAACAGGCTCCCAAGGCCTCCCCAACCAACTAAAATACCCACTAAGATACCTCATACTTCCCCCTCCCTTCCTGCCAAGCTGGACTCACTTACCTTAAGAAGATCTGTCTCGTCTCTGCCATGGTTTCTGCCCTTGAGGGACAGGAGAGTCAATGGAAGCTTCTGGATGCTGTAATATTGCGCGAGTTAAGGCACCCATTCGCTGCATTTCCAAATGTCCCATAGGTGCTCAAACACTTTATATCTGAACAGAGACCTTAGGGAGACTGGGAACTCCATCTGTGCACAAATGGAACACTTGAAAACAGCAATTTGCTGTGTTTTCAAGCTCACCATTTGCTCACAGTTGGAGCTTCCAGTCTCCCCAAAGTTTCCTTTCAGATAAACAGTGTTCTGGTGGTGGCGGAAAGGACTTGGTGGTGAGCAGGAGACAGGCACAGTGTTTGCACCAAAAATGAAAGTTTCTGGGGTCCATGATCTCACGAGAGTTCAGGCACCCATTCTCTGCAATAGAGAATGGGTGCCTGAACTCGCGTGATATTACGGCATCCAGGAGCGTCCATTGATTCTCCTCTCCCTCAAAGGCAGAAACTGCAACAGAGACGAGACAGATTTTCTCAATCTGGGGTGGCAGGAAGGGAGGGTGAAGCAATTGTGGGGAGCGGGAGGGAATAGGGTGAATATTGCAGAGCCTCTGCAGTTGTTCATAAGGGTGAACAACTACTGTGGTGCTGCAACATTTGTAATTTTGGAATTTTCTTGTAAACACTAGGGGGAGCTTATCGTGTAACTTCAAACAAGCATTAAGTGAACGCTAGTAACCTGGGGATTACCTGTAATACATCCATAATCTGACACTACTTTTTGCAACAGCTATAGATACCCACTGTGATTTTATTGAGAGAAATTGTTTTGTCTGTAAGTTCTTTTTTTTGCAATTCTGCAGTGCCCTTTTTGAGAAAAAGGGTGGCTTTCTCCCAAATAGACTATTTCTGATCTTTTGCATAGAATGTATTATCCAGTAATAACAGTGCCTCACTGGTTCTTTCCTTTTTACCAAATTGTAAGGCTTGATCAATCTTTGTTTGTTGTTGTTTTTTCTAACATCATGCTCTGTATGTGTTGGCCTTGTGGGGCAAACCAGACAGGAATTGTGCTCAGACGAGCTATTTCTATTTTATTCTAAAGCCATATTGATGAATCTTGCAAGAATAATAATAATAATAATAATAATAATAATAATAATAATAATAATAATAATACGTTGGAAGGGACCTTGGAGGTCATCTAGTCCAACCCCCTGCTCAGGCAGGAAACCCTATACCATTTCAGGCAAATGGCTGTCCAGTCTCTTCTTTAAAAGTTCTAGTGTTGGAGCATTCACCACTTCTGGAGGCAGGTTGTTCCACTGGTTAATTGTTCTAACTGTCAGGAAGTTTCTCCTTAGTTCTAGGTTGCTTCTCTCCTTGACTAGTTTCCATCCGTTGCTTCTTGTCCTGCCTTCGGGTGCTTTGGAGAATAGCTTGGCTCCCTCTTCTTTATGGCATGAAAGTATGAAAGCATGAAAGTATCATTCTACTTCCCTGCCCCTGGTCTCCTTTACAAGCCCAAGAAACTATGTCTCTTCTGAGCCTATTTTTCTGTCCACTATTCAGCTACAGGCTATTTCTTTGCCCATTCTGCCAAGGTCTTTTTCACATACCATTATATTATGATCTTACTGCTTTTGAAGATGGCACAGCTGCACACATCCTAAGCAAGATGACTCAGTATTTCATATAGCACCAAAACTGAAGGAGTTTCATTGGTTGATGGTTCATTTCTGGGTGCACTTCAAGATGTTGGGTATCACCTTTAAATTCTTTTATAGATTGTGGCCTGGATATCTTTGAAACTACCTGCTCCAAGGTCTGCTCCAAAATGTGCCTACAGAAAGCATTTGGGGGAATGCTGTAGGCACACCTTGAAGCAAGTAGTCCCCACTCAAAAGGTGTGATGAGAGGGACTGAGAAGGAAGCAACTTCTGCTGGGACTCCCTTCCTGGGAAATACCCTCCCATCAGATATAAAAACTTTACCCTTACTCTAATAGTTAGGAAGCTTTTTAAAAATGACTTTATATATGTGCATTTGGGGACCAAAGGGAGAATAAGTAATGTATTTTTTTTTATTTTCAGTGACATGCACTTTTATCCTTGTGACCTTGTGGTTTTCTTCATGTCTATACATACTGCCTTGATCTATTACCTTGATCTACTTTCTCTGAATATATTGGGAGGGGGGAAAAAACCCACTTATTGCCCAGAGGAGACTTTTCTTGAACTGGATGCTCCTTAAGTTGTGTTAACTTTCCCCACAGAATCAATTTGCAAGCTGCTCTACCACATGTCATATTATATGTCGGCAATCTGCTACCTCTCAGTGGCCCACTTGGAGACATAATTTTTGCAAGTGAACTTCTCAGTTTGGAAAGTGAAGAACAAAGATTCAGCCCAGGGAGGAAAAGACAGATGAAGGGAGGATTCTGACCTGGAACTGGATACCCAACCTTTCAGAATGGCATTAACAGAGCGTGGAAAGTATGGGTGGATGAGCGTGTGAATTCCACAGAAGTGAGGTTCTCTGCTGGTTACACACCTTCTGTGACAGCCTGTTTTGAAACTAGGTGTGATGTATGCTGCAGGAATTCCTGATTCTGTAGATGGGAGTTGTCAACTGCAGTCAATACTCTATTGCAGCTTCGCTTCAACTTCTTGTAAGAATACAGACTCTCAGACTGAATCAGATGTTGCTGACTTCTTGTAACCAGGAGCCCAGTTAAAGTTTGATTTATAGTTTTATAAGCAAGTGCAACCATAAATGGATTTCCTGATTTACAGCTAGCTGGTGTACTTTCTCCTGGAACATCATTTCTTCTAATCACCTTCCGAAAGCGAAGATGGAGGGAAAGAGCTTATAACCAGGTTACACAATTACTGGTCATGGGGACAAAAGCTCAATTAATTAACTTGCAGCCCAAATTGTTTGTCACATTACATCGGAAATTGCATGTTTCTCCCCCTAAACATTATGATGGTAGTCCAGATTTTTTTCTCTCAATATCGACGATATCTTGTTTCTCCAGCTAGGAGGTAAGGAATTCCCAGGCTGAACAATTGATTTGCTTATTGACTGGCTCAGAAGTCAATTTCTGTAAATCTTCTGCTTTGAGTTTTTTCTACCTTTCTAAGAGAAAAGTGCCCACTCTTTGAAGATGCTCTGAAGCTGATATTGCTAGCAGTCTTATTTAACATCTACGCTACAGTCAGAGGGCTACAAGAGAGTATACCAGTACGTTGAGGCTGGTGGCTCAAAATCTGATATAGAATGAAATGAACTTGATGGACAAAGTCAGACTGGTGAGATCCTGGGTGAACTAGTCATAATGGAAAAGTTCTCTTGAAATTTGTTTATATATTGATGAGAGCTGAAAAGCTCAGCAGTGTTGTGCTTCTGTGTCTCCTTTTGAGAATAGTGAACAAGGATCCAGCTGACTTCTGAATCATTAATGGGGGAGCCGCTAAAAGGAAGAAGCCGCACACTGCAGGGGGGGGGAATCTATTTTGACTAATCAGAATATTTCACACTCCATTATTCAGAGAAAAATAAAGGACTTGGCTAAGACCCCAAATATAGGACAGGCTGCCTGGGGAAGGAAACGAAGAAACCTACCTCCAGTTTTTTTCCCCAGTACCTACATCCCAGGGGTTTGCAGCCAGCAGGGCAGATCTCAAATACTATTATAGCCACAATAGATTCTGAGCTTCAAGCAATTTCATGGACTTGGACTTTGCTGTCAAATACAACCTGGCACTCAAGGCATTACTGGTACCAATTTTAGGAGAAATAATTGATGGCTGCCTGCTTGCCTCAGATCCAATAACCTATAGCAATTGGCTTCTTGTGATGAGGGTTCAGGATCAGCCCAAATGGCTTCATTTCTAGCTACGGTAGGTGAACTTTCAGCCTGCCCATTAATAATCTGGCTTTTGTTCACAAACCACTCTCCGGCTAAAGGATATGTGGCTTTCTCTTCCCCAGAATACCAAGATCACTGTGTGAAGTGCCAAACTGCAGCTACACTACTCTGAAGGAAGCAAATCTTGACCTACTTAGCAAGCACTCGGATTTTTTTAAGATGCATATAGCTATACAACTCAACTGCAGGCAGGACATTTTGGTGCTCTAGGCAAAGTCATATTCTGGTGTCCTCTAGGATTATATTTAACCTGGAACCCAGAATGTGATGTTAACATTTTTCTGAGTTTAGTTTTAGTCCCCATCCATCCATCCGCTTGGTTTTATTTTTTTTTATGCAACTCTTAATTTTAATTGTTTATATATTTATCTTTTTACCATTTGTAAGCTGCTCAGAGTTGCTTTATCGGTCAGATGGGCAGCATATAAATTTAATAACACATTTTTTAAAAAAGCATGGATAACATGATAGTCAGACAACTCGTTTGCTCAGGACCTTCCTGTCAGATCTTTGTCTTGCTTTAATAACATAATCAGCTTCTTGATGTCCATTGCTTTAATAATAATTTCTTTTGGGGAACTAGTGGGTGTGCTATTCTCTACCACTCAGTTGACCTTTTGGATAAGCATTTTGAAAAATTGTGTAAAGAAAAAATGCTAAAGTAATGAGGAAAGTTTATCAGATTTTATATTTATATTGTATATTTGGAAATCTTTTCAATTTTGGCATCCCCTAAAGTTCAGTGCAATAGGTCTAAAATTGGTGTCTAGGCCTAAAATTGGTCCTGCTGCAGGATATATATGTACATTTGCCACACACAAGTGACCAATAATCAAGTAACAAACAACACTTTAATTTTTTTTTTCTTCTAAGATCACAATAGACTTAGAAAGCTTTGTAACTGTCACTGTTCATTTCTAAGAACATGCTTGGGAGGGTACCTTAATTCCAGCAAGATCACACCACATAGTTGTCCATCTTTGCAGGTGATGCAGATATTCAGATTTGGAGGGCTAGATACTGTATATAGAAACGTTTCCACTGACACTCAGATTTGGACATTGTAAACTTACATGTAATAGTGGCTACTGTATCAAGATTAACACTTATGGGATCAGGGAGTCAATTCCCACATCTGTCCTTTTTTAAATAATAAGGGCAATAAAAACAACATAACTCTCTGTATAGGGAGCAGTGAAGCAGGACATGTTTCACTAGGTCACCTTCCCTGCTGAGACAAGGGTACAAACTTACTGTTAAATGGATTTACTTTTCACTATACCCCTCATCTTATGTTCACTAACATTCAGAACTAGAGAGGGTAAATGTTGGTCTCTTTTCCATAGGGAAAAGATGGAAAAGGTAAAGATTCCCCCGCACATGCGTGCTTGTCATTTCCAACTCTAGGGGCCGGTGCTCATCTCCATTTCAAAGCTGAAGAGCCAGCTTGTCCGAGGACGTCTCCGTGGTCATGTGGCCGGCATGACTAGACGCCAAAGGCACATGGAATGCTGTTACCTTCCCACCGTAGTGGTCCCTATTTTTCTACTTGCATTTTTACGTGCTTTCGAACTGCTAGGTTGGCAGAAGCTGAGATGAGTAACAGGCGCTCACTCTGTTACGCGGCACTCGGGATTCAACCCGCCAAACTGCCGACCTTCTGATCGACAAGCTCAGCATCCTAACCTACTGAGCCACCGCGTCCCTAAGGGAAAAGATGAGGGGGGAGCAAATATTGATTTTAAACTAAAGGAGGGGTAGATGGGAAAAGATAGGTCATGAGGTGACATCTGGGACAGTTATTCCTCTTAAGTGATGCCATTCTCTCCTTTTTGTGGGAAACTGATAGCTTAGTAGAATTGTTTTGCCAGTTGGACAAAGAAAACCAAACTGTGGTCCGTGTTCTGCTTTCTAAAATGAATAGTTCATCAGCTTGAATGGGATTGCTCACCAGCCTTTCTCTATTTTCAAATATGTGTAAAGTTGTCAGCATTCACATGCTGAGAAGTATTCAGTTTAATTTATTATGAGAAGTACAGATGTGTGTGTATGTGTGTGTAAACACACACACATACACACACACACACACACACACAGAGAGAGAGAAGCAAACAAATGGAGCCCTGTGTTTTAAGAACATTTATTATTTTGTTATCGATTTATCATAACACTATAAAAAAATTATTAGTCCAAGATAATAAACAGTTAGTATCATTCAAAAGAAGCAGGTGGTATTGGATAATCCCTATGAAATTATTTCCACTGGGTGACAAAGAGCTGGAAGTAATTGAACCAACTGAACAATGGTGCACTGATTAAAAATGGTGCGAGGAAGAGAAGGAGGAGGAGCAGTGGTAAGATGGAGAATTCAGGGAAACAAAAGTAGTAGTAAAAAGAAAAAGATTATGCCTCGTTTCAAATTATTAATTTCTCACATGTTAAGCAGTTATTAAAATGCCATGCTCCTGGATCTCTACTGGATCTCAGTTGCTGCAGCAAAACTTAAGAATAATGGAAGGAAGGACGTGTTTTTTTTAAAGTGGTCGCTATGTGAATTTTTGCTTGATGTATTAATTCTGGAGACAAAAGTTTTTTTTTGGGGGGGGGGGGAGAGAGTAATATAACTAACAAACAAGGGTGGTTTCTTTTTTGAAAATTTAACCACCAGCCTAAAAAGGCATATATATTGTATTCATGGTACACTTGTAACCAGTTAAAGCTCCACTGGGTTCAGAGAACTTGCTTTCTTGCAGGGAGATAAAGTTCAATGTTCTGGTGTGTTAAACCCTAGGAAAGTTCCTTCTGAGTAAGACAGTCCATTCAGCAGCCCATGATAAAACAGCTATGAAGGACAGTAATCAGAGACTGGAAAAGAAGAGTCACAAAGGGAAGTAAAGCATAGCAGAGTAACTGGACAGCACAGTTAGAAATTATATTTTGTCGTGGAGTAAGAAATCCTAGGTAGAGGACATGCAATGGATTGGAAGTGAGTAGAATATGCTTCCCCCCCCCCTATCTTCTCCAAGTAGTGGTTGGGGGCCCACACTTGCAACAGGGAAACTGGTCACTGCAGTTCAGCCCTGAGTCTATGTATGTGTTTATATATGTCTGGTATCATATATTAAGCTGCATATTAATTTTAAAAGAATGCATCACAGTGTTATGTGTGATTAGATTCCTTTCTTTCACAGAAAGCTTGCCAGAGTCATTTGTTGAAACGGCTTCATAGGCAAAGGACGTATGAAGGTGCACTGAAAAGTACCACCTCTTATTTTGGGGATAAAACCTTCTCTATATACTTAAATAAGAACGAGCAATCTGTGAAAACAGAAAGGCAAAAAGATCCAGTTGCATCCCTGATGACCAGAGCCAGAGAAAAGAAAGAAATTAAATGGAGAGGATCATACCAAAAGAGATGATAAATGAAACCTTTGTCCTTGAAAGAAACAAGAAAAGAGAATATTCTTTCTAACCATCAGTTTTCCTTAGAAGGGGCAGGGTACAAAAAGCCATTCTTGAATTTATTTTTTCCTCTCCAGGGACTGCTTGTTGGCTTGGGCTGCTTCTTGCTAATAAATAAATACATACATACATACATACATACATACATACATACATACATACATACATAAAAAACTAATACAAACCAAACTAAAAAAGTGCAAGAAGTGCAAGAAAAACAATTAGCAAATAAAAGACAACAAAGGCAGTAAATAAAGCAGCTACTAAATTTCATCACACTGAGCAAAAGCTAATATACTAACTCTTCACCCTCTTTTAAAGTTAATAATAACAACAACAAACCTTTTCTCCCCATTGCCTCTATTTTATCTATACACAATCCTGAAATCATCTTTTCAATCCATATTCAGCAAAATGTTCATTGGGAGTTACTGTACCAAAAATGTCAGATAGTCTATATCTGGCCCAAATAATCCAACTTTATATTCCTTCTTTTTGCTCTGCATAGTCTTGACCTATAAATCCTTCCTATGGCATTGTGGAATTTGATACATCATCACTCTGGTATTTAAAAGAAGTCTTCAAAGCTTTCACCAGCCTACATTTTAAATCCCATTAAGAAGCATCAGCACAGCTGTTCCAGATCCAGACACTTTTCTTGATTTGTCTTTTTGTAGGGTATGCTCTTAAAGCATACACGGAATCTCAGCACAGCAGGGGGCTGGACAGCTCCAGGCTATAACCGCTTTTGGCGGGAAAACCTGAATAGAGCAAGTCGTTGACAGCCCCAGGGCATGGTCAGCTCTGGCAGGAAGCCAGGGTTTAAATCCATTGGCCACCTGCACTGGTGGGAAACCCAGGTTTGAATCTATTGGTCGCGATTCACCTGGGCAGGTATAAAGAGACGCCAGGTAACCCCTTTGCTCCAGCTTCATTCCGGACTCAATAAAGAAGTTACTCCCCAGCTCCAGTGTCCGTCTCTCTGTGTGACCACGCGACTTTGTACTTTTGTATCTCTTTTTTTGTAATCTCAATTTTGTTATCTTCCATGGTTTCAAAGTCAGTTAGAATTTTTTTTCAATTTTTTTCTCATTGTCTTCTAAAAGTTAATCCATCAAAATCTATATCCCTTCTGAGATATTTGGTATTAATATTTTGGCCCATATAAAAATAAGAAAAAGTTATAATGCTTAGCCATTTTTATAGTTTTCTGCCTTGCCTTTTGGTTCTTACTATCCATTTTCAATTTTCATTAAGTCTCAGTTCTTAATATGGATTTAGTTCTGTTTCAGTTGTTTGCCACAAGTATATATTACTTAATTATATACTTGTTTTTTAAGCCTCACAGCAAAATAACCAGTATTCCAAATCTCTCTGCTCTCTCCTCTTAAAGCTTTTTAAAATCAAAATCCTTTTTTCCTAATTATATATATTATTTTAAATTTTTGAGACTGCATTTAAAATGTCTTAAAGAAGATAAAATTCACCAGGTATTAAACTAAGGTTGCTGTTTTGAAGGTATCTCGTATTCATAAAGTAATTAAATTGAACATTTCCTAAAATGATTGGAAACTGAGCTTGATTGTCTTTGTGCCCTTATGAAAGGCTCTACCATTGCTAAGAGCAGGGGTCTTCTAACTTGGCCCTTTTATGACTTGTGGACTTCAACTCCCAGAATTCCTCAGCCAGACATGCTGGCTGAGGGATTCTGGGAGTTGAAGTCCACAAGTCATAATAGGGCCAAGTTTGAAGACCCCTGGCTAAGAGCAAAGATGTCTTTTTGCTCAGCTCCTGGCACTTAGACCCACCAGAGATCACTATTTTACAGTCTCCTTGTGAGGAGCTGTCATTTACAGCACTTGTGGGTGATCTCCCAATCTCTTCTCATGAGAAATTTAAAGGAACAGTCTACTCACTGGTGTTTCATTCTACACAACAATTGTCATCTCCACTAGTTCACAGTGATGTCTTCAGGCAGCCATGACTTGCACCAGAAGCTGCTTATGACTGAGCTACTCAAGAGTAATGGCAACAGATCAGGCAAAAAGTGAGGATGCTAGCCATATGATTTTAAGCTCCAAGAAGCACTACAGGTCTATGGATATGACTTAAACAAGGGGTCTTCAAACTTGGCTCTTTTGTGACTTGTGGACTTCAACTCCCAGAATTCCTCAGCCAGGCACGCTGGCTGAGGAATTCTGGGAGTTGAAGTCCACAAGTCATAAAAGGGCCAAGTTTGAAGACCCCTGACTTAAACAGATTGATGTAGATATTTGTGAAATCATATCATTCTGGGGGATGGGAGGAGTTATCACTCTATCTTCTTAAAGATAAGAGAATACATTGGAAAGATAATGAATGTCATTTAAAATATTAACAGTACTTATTAATGGCAAGAGGACTGAAAAAGGATGAAACAACATATTTTTTCCAACTAAAATCCTGTGATGATTATGTCAAGATTTAAATTTTGCAGTGCCCTGTGCGTACTCTCAAGTAGGAAAGAGTCAAGCAACTGAAGGATTAATTTTGCAAGATTCCTTTAAAAGGACTTAAGGCAACCCATTTTAAGCTGTAAAATGGCTTGCTAATATTAAATAGAAAATAACCTACTATCTAAATGGTGCAGTAACGTCCAGGTTGGAAGGCAAACAACAACAGCAACAAAAAACCTTTCAGAAAACCTACCTGCTATATAAATCAGAGCTTTGCACATACAGATTCCTCTCAACAGAGCTAGAGGAAAATGACATCAATTATTTGTAGACAAGATTCTCTAGTTCAGCCATCAAAGGGCAACATAAATATCTCACTCATACACAGAGGGGGCCAGCATGTTAGTGGAAGAAAATGGCATAATTCACTGTGCTCAGTAAATAATAGGATACTGAGACCAGAGCTGTTGCTAGTTTTCTACCAAAGTCGAGCTAACCATAGACATTTAGAAACTTAGACTGTTATATTTTTATTCTCTCCATGTCATAAGACTTCTTATTTTTTACACAGTGCACCATAGGTTTCTCATCAGAAACTTTCTATCACAATAAATTTTGTATAAAAATGAAACAGATCATATAGGAGTTTTGTTGTCACCGATACAAGGAACCCCACATCACACATTAAATAAATATTAAATTCCTCTTTTTGGAGGAAGAAAACCATCACCTGTCAAATTCAAAGGTTTTTTTTCCCAATCCCTATCACTTCTTAGTATATTTTTATAGTGTGGAATCTGGAAATAAAGACATGCCAATCTCTTCTAACTTAGATTCATTTTCATCTGTCATTGCCAATATTGTGCAGGTAGCTGTATTTCTTTTGTTAATAAGAACCAAACTTTATTATTTCTTACAAAAATTAATTTTTCATAGTACAAGACTAATATTCTAAAAACCAAGACATATACAATTTCTTTCCATTTTACTTTTTCCAGCAATGAGTACAATGTTTTTGCATCTACAAAAGGAAAGGTAAGCCCTAAGGTTAGTTTAGGAGACCATTTTTATATATTTTTTCCATGCACAAATAAATATGTGAGAAAGGTAATACAACACACACACCCCTACATTTACTGATGAAAGTGGTACTTCCATAATATACAAGATGATGTTGATCTACTCAATACAAATACAATAACATGGTGGCAGTTCACACTGAAATTGAATGGCAATTGATTTAGTTGGACACAGATTAATCCCACCCTGTGAATATGGTATTTATGCACATGATAGTGTGTGTTGCTTGGGGAGGAGAGGAAATGTAATATAATCTATTACATTTTCAGTAATGTGGATAAAATGGGGATTTCAACCTACAGAGAAGGTTCGTGTGACATCCCCCTTTCACACACGGAAAGCATGGTTATGATGATTGTAAGGTATAACAATGACCAGCCCTTCCCCACTTAAGCAATCTAGATTATCCGCCACAATTAAAATTTCTATGAATGTTCATTACTTATCCAGAGGCTGCCAATTATGGCTGTAAATCATGACAGTCAGGAAGTGGGTCATCATGTGGCTGGTCCAATTTTACAACCTTTTTTGCAGTGGTTGTTAAGCAAATCAACATGGTCTTTGAGTGAATCTGTGGTCATTGGATGAATGCTGCAGAACTATGATTTGCTGTGAGGCATTTTTGTCAAAAACCAGAAGTAAACATAAATTGTGCTCATGTGATGGCAAGATGCTGCAAAGGGCCATAAATGCTGGCTGGTTGTTAAGCACCCGAAATGTTATCATGTGTACAGGAAGGATGGCCATCAGAACTCCATAACCAGGTCATAAGTAGCTTTTTTTAGGGGGCAGGGCATCCTAACTTCTAATGGCTGCTAAGCAACCATTCATAAGCCAAGGACTATCTGTATCTCATACTATTCCTCGGCATTTGTTCAAACAAAGAGGAGTTGTATTATCACAATTTGTTACATCAATAGGGACACCCTGCAGAAGAAACCTGGGCACTAACAATATGAGATTTTCATGGTTCCTTGGTAATGCACATTGGAAAGGACAATGCTTGGATATTAGTATATGTTTAGTCAGGCTACTCAGATAACATCTCTTCTTTCACTTGCTTTTTCTTCAGATCTGAATATGTACTGCCTACAGTATGGTGCAAATTATGAGCAATCAAACTGGTCACATAAAAGTTTGCAAATGACCTCATCCCTGCTGGACAAGGAAATGAAACATTTCAGAAAGCAGCAGTAGCAGACTTCTTTAAAATAAACACACAAAAAATTGATTATTTTCCTTCATACAAAGAAAGGAAAACTTCATTTGTTTTCAGCCTTTTGTTCCTTAGGAAGAAAAATTGTGTTGAATTATACAGGTGCAGAAATATTACATGCCCGTATGTTGTTGTTGTTTTTCCCCCTTTCACCAAGACTTCTTTCTATGCTGATCTGGACAAATGCTATTTCAGTTGCCCCAGTTCAAAACCCATTTTCAAGGGAAATTATTTATTCATGAAATGTATATGCCACCTATCTCACTATTCAAGGGCCATAGGAATGTGGGTATCTTATGAATAATTATCACTTGCTGGATTGTTTACCACTACGGTATACTCCAGTACAATAAACGTGATTAGGTAACTTGATTCACCATTAATTTGAATGGATGGAGAGTTCTTTATTTATTTTCTTTATTTATTTTATTAGATTTATATACCGCCCTTTCCTGAAGGACTCAGGGCGGTTTACAGGGTATTTTAAAATCAAACCAATACAAAATACAAAAGTTAAAAAACAATTAAAAGAGATTAAATTATCCCTAAAAATAAAAACCCCAGTTAAAAATTCTCAGCCTGGGCCGTAGAGCTCAAAGAGCCAGGTCTTCAGGTCCCGGCGGAATGAACAAAGGTCAGGGGCAGTCCCAAGCTCCACGGGCAGCTGGTTCCAGAGGGCAGGTGCACCCACAGGGAAGGCCCTCTCCCTGGGTGTTATCCGCCGGCAATCTTTTACCGGCGGCACCCTGAGAAGGCCCTCCCTGTGAGAGCGCACTGAACGAAGGGAACTTGATGCTGGCAGCAGGTGTTCCCTCAAATAACCCGGACCCAAGCCATTCAGGGCTTTATAGGTCATCACCAGCACCTTGAATCTCACCCGGAGGGCAACCAGAAGCCAATGCAGCTCACAGAGTAGAGGTGTTACATGGGAGTATCAGGAAACCCCCATCACAACTCGTGCAGCCGCATTCTGCACCAGTTGAAGCCTCCGAGTCGTCCTCAAGGGCAGCCCCATGTAGAGAGCGTTGCAGTAGTCTAAACGGGAGGTCACGAGCACATGAGTGACTGTGCGTAGGGCATCTCGGTCCAGGTAGGGTCACAACTGGCGAACCAGGCGAACCTGGGCAAAAGGCCCCCTGGTCACGGCTCCTATATGGTCTTCAAAATTGATCCGTGAATCCAGGAGGATGCCCAACTTGCGAGCCCTATCAACGGGGGGTAACACCTCACCCCCCATCATTAAAGGTGGAATAATTTGGTTAACCTGAGATGCCGATATGCACAGCCACTCAGTCTTGGCAGGATTGAGACGAAGCCTGTTTCTCGCAATCCAGACCTGGACCGCCTCCAGGCAACGGGACATCACGGCGAGGGCATCACTGGGTTGGTTCGGGGTGGAGAAAAAAAGTTGGGTATCATCAGCGTACTGATGATACCCCACCCCGAAACCACGAATGACCTCGCCCAGCGGCTTCATGTAGATGTTAAACAGGAGGGGCGAGAGAACCGACACCTGAGGGACTCCGCAAACTAGAGGCCTCGGGGTGGATCTCTGCCCTCCCGACTGCAAGCGGCCCAGGAGATAGGAGGAGAACCACCGTAAAACGGTGCCTCCCACTCCCAACCCCTTGAGACGCTGCAGTAAGATACCATGGTCGATGGTATCAAAAGCCGCTGAGAGATCTAATAGGACCAGGACAGAGGAGCAACCCCTGTCCCGAGCCCGCCAGAGATCATTCACCATTCACCATTATTCATTTAACTCTACCAGCTGTTCAAATTTTGTTTTACTGTTCTGTTCACAAATTTATCCTGCTTATAATATCAAGATAAAATTTCCATACAATTATGTTTATGTTATTGGGAAAAGACAATACATCTGGCAACATTAAGAATCACCAGAAACAGAAACACCTATGTCAGAGTTTACATAGATTATCCTGAGAAAAGTTAATGTAAATGGGAGTGTCAGCATTGTGACAACTGAGAAATGGTAGCCATTTTACCTTTTTTTCAAAATCCCATTTATATCCCACCCTTCTCCGAAGACTCAGGGCGGCTTACAATCTAAAGTACAAATCAATGTGCTTAGCAATAGCCTTCATTCTATGTTTATGCCTGCTTATTAGGGCTTTCAGGGCCCCCCCCAAGCAGCATTATTACAAAGTCAGCTTATTGCCCCCAACAATCTGGGTCCTCATTTTACCTACCTCGGAAGGATGGAAGGCTGAGTCAACCTTGAGCCTGGTGGGACTCGAACCTGCACTAGTTGCAGGCATTTTTACATGCTTTCGAACTGCTAGGTTGGCAGAAGCTGGGACGAGTAACAGGCACTCACTCTGTTATGCAGCACTCGGGATTCGACACGCCAAACTGCCAACCTTCTGATCAACAAGCTCAGTGTCCTAACCCACTGAGCCACTGCGTCCCTTTGTTCTTTCTTAAAGATATGCAAAACTCATGGATTCTGTTTCACTATACCTCTGGACTCTGCTGGAACACCTCCAGATCATGTGTGGACATGATAAATTGCTACCAGTTTGTAAAATGTATTCCCAGAACCACCAAATCACTCTCTGCAACAGCATTTTTCTGAAGCAGACTTAGCCTGGTCTGGGTAATAGAGGAAAATTTCTAGAGTTCTCAAACATTCTGTTCTCAAAATTGTTATTGTAGCATATTCCTATTCTTTCAGCTGATTTATTGAACAGCTGATTATTGAGTGTTAACTCACT
Source organism: Vipera ursinii (assembly GCF_947247035.1). Classification (NCBI taxonomy): domain Eukaryota; kingdom Metazoa; phylum Chordata; class Lepidosauria; order Squamata; family Viperidae; genus Vipera; species Vipera ursinii. Next base: position 214,581,754 of record NC_139512.1, on the reverse strand, counting down.
GCTCTTTTCTATAAAATAGAAAGTCATTAGGCCAGGTCAGCTAGCTAAGACAACTAAAAAATATTAGCCAGCCACTCTTGTTGAACTAAAAGTTGGCTGTAACTATAATTTCAATCAACTCTGATACAGGGAATAGGAATGCAAGCGAGGGCCTTTCATTTTAGCAAATTTTTGCATATGAAGGGCTAGATACTTTAGTAAAAAGAGCCTTCATCAGGGAAATTTACATATAAAAAGCCCACAACCGGAGAAGAATTTTAGATTAAATCAGGGAAATTTATGGTAAAAGGTGGTACTTCAAAGAATTTACATTAACATTAGGGAAATTATGTATAAAAGCATCACATGCTAGGGAAAGTCGGAAAAAAATAGATATGGATTTTTTTAAAAAAAAAAATTAAAAATCCATTAAAAAAAGCAAGAAACCATTTCACTGGATCTCTTTTATATTGTTTCATACATCCCTACCATAAAAAACTTTCTATACCTGCCAAACGTTCCTTGGGCAATATTGTTCTAGGTTCTGCTTTAAGATTTCCACTAAAAAATGGTGTAGCTCATCTTCTCCAAAGCATTTCTTTCACACCTGAATTTTTTTGCCTACAACTGATGTCTTTAAGTCTGCTACCTATTCTTCAATTTTTCAATTTGCAGCATGCCATTCTAGAGTTGATATAGTTGTACTTGTAGATTTATATGGATCATAACTGGAGCTCTGTTTCACCTAAGCCCTCTGAGTATCCCTGTTGTATAACTCATAATGTCTGAATCACCTTGATCAAGTGAATGTGAAGACACCACCAGTAATGGTTTGACCTCTGGCAAGCATACTGCAAAGGTGCCAGCCATTTAAAAGCCTATCAAAATAGGAGAAAAAGTTTGGCTAACATCACTTCTTGGGTGCTAGGGCAATCCCCAGGAAATATTAAAGTTCAAAAGACCTTTCTCAGGAGACATGACACATCATACATTGTTAAAATGAGTTGGGTAGACATTCAAATAACCATTCAAAAGTGACTAGTATACTACAAGCAACAGTCGTAGCATTTCTTCCCTAATTTTGAAGCCATCACATGATCAGAAATACAATTTTTTGTTTAAAAAAAGTAAAGGAATTCACACAGAATTTGCTTTGTTTTTCTACACATAACGATCTCACACCTCAGATAAGCAAGCTAATGAACTTTTTCTTAGCCTTCAGGAGAGGGGAAAAAACCCCAAGAAAATACACACCAATCATTGTCATTAGCCAAGTTACTCACTGGTGACCTGAGGCCATAAGAAATAACATTGTTGTATTCACTTGTTTGTGCTATGTAGCAATTTACAGTCTACATCCTTTTATCCTGTGTAATTGGAAATACCATGACCTCAAATGGACAGAGTTCACCGACACCATTCACAACAACTCATCATTCAACCAACATTCAATTTCCCATTAAAATGAAAATGAGCCACAAACAGTAAGCATTTGAATTTCAGCAGTTGGCACAATTTTTTTTTGTTTCTCTGAACAGCTTCCTGAATGTGTATAACCTGAGGATGAGCATAGGAGTATTCATAAAAACAACTCTCATGATGTCACACTAGCTAACAGCCACATGTTTAATTAAGTGCAAAGCAGCTCTAGATCCTTCTAACATCTTTATATAAGGAGGAGATCAACTCGTCTAGGATTCTTCCTTATATAGAGTATTTTGTGCACAGAGAGTTATTTTATATTTCTCCTTTTCCATGCTGCCCAGTGGTGCATATGGCAAGATGGTAGTTCCAACATTACAGTCAAAACCATTCTTTCTACAGGTGTCTGACATAAATATACATAAAAAAAGAATTTTGACCATGATACCCAACCACTATCTTGCCTGTTTTGATAGCTCACACCCCACCCCACCCTCAACCTTTTCGCTCATCTGTCTAGAGCAGTTTTTTCTCTCAGGACCAATTCCCACATTTAAAAATTACGGAGACCCAAAAACAGCTTTTATTTTTATGGGTTATATTGATCGGTATTTACGGTATTAAAACTTAAAATTGACTTCACTTCCATTACTGCTTCTCATGATTGTTTGATGGGATTTTAATATTGTATTGTTTTTTTTGATGTAGGCTGACAAATAATTTGGATGTTTATGGATCATTGAGAAGATTTTTGGAGTTCTAGGGCTGCACTTTAAGAAAGCGCTGGTCTAGGATATTTTTCATACACACTATTGGATGAATTGTTTCCGAGACTCTAATTTGACAGATGGGAGCAAAATAACAAAACAGCAGAGGGATCTATTTTATAAACAACTGTCAATGTAGAAAAATAAAATAAACTGGTAATTTTCCACAAGTAGCACATGCTTCCCTCACAACATTTTTGAAATGACTGAAGCCTGTCTTCAAGAACTGAACATTTTGTACAATAACATAGAGCAAGGAAAGAATGAAACCTTCTCCAAAGTTCAAATTCTTAACTGGTATTTCAGTCCTCTAACACAGTGTTTCCCAACCTTAGGAACTTGAAGATGCGTGGACTTCAACTCCCAGAATTCCCCAGCCAGCATAGCTGGCTGGGGAATTCTGGGAGTTGAAGTCCACGCATCTTCAAGTTCCTAAGGTTGGGAAACGCTGCTCTAACACAAAGACATGGATTGGAGGATCCCATTGTTAATTCTTTTCCACTACTTCCTCCAATACATAGAAACAACCATTCTATCCTGAACAGTCTTGAGATAAAATACATTTCACTGCCAATGAATAGGAAATTTCGTTTTTAAAAAAGGAGAGTGAAGCATTTTGATGTAGCAAATTCTTTTCTTTAAAAGATCCTATGCATGAAATATGCCTCCAAGAAAAAAATGCTTCCAAGCCATATAAAAGCATATAAACTTTCTAAGAGGTACAATAGCTTTGATCTTTGCTCTATCATTGTTTCTCAGTAATTTTATTGCTCTGGGCAAACACTAGGACTGTTTTGTTTATACTATCAAAAGTGATTCTTTTCATCTTCAGAAACTGAACTTTTCTGACTGCACTGTCTTTCAGAATTTATTATGTTGCTTCTGAACAAGCTCAAGCTGTAGAAAATGCCCCAAAGAAATTTTCTAGTTTGTACCATTCTTCACAAATGATATTTATTCTTAATGCCATTTTTCACGTGGGATTCTTTAATATAGTATTTGTCTGTAGTAAGCTACTGGGGAAAAAAAAACTATAATCAATTTATATTGCTAGGTTAAGCTCTTCTACGTTGATGTGATTTGGTCATCTATCAGCCTGGAAAGCGTATGGGGAGCTGTTATCACTTATGTGATACATCTGCAATAAACATGTAATAGAAAAATAAAATTAAACAGTTTCTTGGTAATGGGAAGCAAGAAAGGAGCTCATTGGTATTTATTATGTTTAGTCTGTGAGAATACCTGTTTTGGAATTTCATGCCCTTTCATATTACAGCACAAGACTATAGCTAACTATGAAAATAGCATAGATGCAGCAGGCATCGTTGTACAGATCACAATGCATAAGCAAGTGGAGAATGCACAATAGAGCAAGATCGGAAATGTGTATTACAATGTATCTGCAACAGGTAGCAGAGACATAGAAAACAGAACAATCCCAAAACTCAATAGATGTTGAATGTAAGAAGTCAATAAAAAGGTTAGCCCAATGAAGCTTTTATGTGATTGCCTGAGTTTGGTGAAAAAAATTGTGGCCCAAAGGAAATATGATCCCTGCATAACATAGTGCTTATGTGAGTATATCTGTCCTGTACTATCCAGAAAGGGAGATTTTATTTATAAGACCATTGGAACAATTCTCATACTTCTTGCCTTGTTGAGAATTGGCAGTCCAATTTTAAACATTCTGCATTAGCTCCTTATTGAAGAAAGATTGTATTTAAATGTGACTCCATCAAGCCTGACAACTAAATAATGAGGTATGATTTCCAGCGAAAGTTTATGCTATAGGCTTTGTACAAGAAAATGTTCAAAGAAGTCTGTTTCCAGCTTATAAATTCTTGGACACAGAACTGAGTTATAAAATATGACCTTTCATCGGAGAAAAGTCTGTTTATCAATTTCTATCCACATGAATATGTTTTTTCCATTATTTATTTTTGTATTATTCTAAAGTCACATTGTTTTTTTTCCAGAAGTGAATAAAATTGCTCCAGAGGAAATAAGCTTACTAAAGGTAAAAGGATGTCAACAACAATATGGTTAATCAATAACAAAACTTCTGGTTAAATAATTTCAATTATGATTCATTCTCACTTGCAGGGATTTGTAGTTACATTCAGCTGGAAATAGAGTTCTGAAGAAGGGAGAATTAGTAGATTTCCAGTGGAAACACGAAAAAGAGAACAATAACCAGATGCACTGTGTGTTCTGGGGAATTGTCTGCTTTGTTGTGAGGTGTCAAAAAGTTGTCTCCTGAATGAATGCTTTTTCAAGGTATTTTCCTGAGAAAGCCTGATTACCCATTATGGATAAGTCATTGCTTCCCCTGCCTAGACCAAAAAGAGCCTAAAGGTAAAGGTAAAGGTTCCCCAGCACATGCGTGCTAGTCGTTTCCAACTATAGGGAGCGGTGCTCAACTCCGTTTCAAAGCCGAAGAGCCAGCGCTTGTCCGAGGACGTCTCCGTGGTCATGTGGCCGGCATGACTAGATGCCAAAGGGGCACGGAACACTGTTACCTTCCCACCGTAGTGGTCCCTATTTTTCTACTTGCATTTTTATGTGCTTTCGAACTGCTAGGTTGGCAGAAGCTGGGACGAGTAACAGGCACTCACTCTGTTACGCGGCACTCGGGATTCGACCCACCAGACTGCTGACCATTTGATTGACAAGCTCAGCATCCTAACCCACTGAGCCACCGCATCCCTAAAAAGAGCCTACTAATGGCCAATTTGTTTGTGTCTATATAACAGTATCCAGGAGGCAAAGAAAATCTTGATCAGCTTGGTCAAAACCATTTTTTCTGCTTGGCCTCTTAATTTTACCACTGCTACCAGGAACAAAAATGTGAATTGTTGATAAAGGAGGAAGAGGCCAAACCAAGGTTCTACAAACTCATCAATATCAATCAAACTTGTGCCTAGGACTAACTCTGGCTCCTTTGAAGGAAAAGAAAATCATTTTTTTTCTTATTTGATTGCAAATAAGTGATTTGTGCTTCTTTAATCGTGCTGCATCACATTCTAGACTTCTAGAAGGCCTTAAAAAACTGGGTCTTCCCCCAGGCACTGGGATTAAGTGAGCATTTGGCTGTAGGGTGCCAGGCATTTCGGGGGGTTGGTTTTTTGGGGGGGTTGGATATTGGGGCTTTTTTAAATATATGTTTTTTAATTATTTGCTGTGAGCTGGCCTGAGTTTTATATACATAAGATGGGCAGCCATAAAAGTTTTCTGAATAAATACATGAATGAATGACTTTGACACAAATAATGGTTATGCCACCTGGGAATCATAAAATATGAAGGCCATTATTTCTGGAGAACACCACTGTGTTGGGTAGCGCTGCTGATATTTCTGATAGAGGAAGAGGTATCATATTGCGAAAGTTGTCTCTTTTTCCATCTTGGTGATTAGTCACCCTTTGAAGCCAGCTCACATCAGTAATTGATAGAACAATACAATTTACAGGGCTATTTTTCTGGGAATCTGAACAGTTGGCCAGGCACTGGTTATTTAAACAAGCCAATAACAATTCTGGAAGGAGTGTGTTGTGATTCAGTTTGGCTGTTCTGAATCATGCAAAAATATTTTTGGATTCTATATGGGGCTGTGCAAACAGAAGCAGTCCAATGCAATGATCCAATGCTGCAATAATGCAGCACTTTGCTTCAAAAAGATGTTATGATAAAAGTGTTGTCGAAACAGTGTGTGTCACAGAAGTTCTGCACAGGGCTAATTTCTGGATATTCCTTTCTTGTTTGGTTTTTGTTTTCTTTAAACTTAAATTTGAACTTATAATCAACTTTATATGCAATTTTAACATTTATTAACATGGCTTTGGGCCTCGATAATGCACAGCATAAATATAATATAAATATATTCTCTTCATCAAGAATGAAACACTTCCCAGTGGAGATCTAGAAACAGAATATGATTGTGGAAGATAATTTTAGGTGCACTGAACTTTCCATCCTTTCAGGAGTGAGGTTCATGGAACGCATTTAAAATTTTTAGCGTGGTGGGTAATTTCAGAAAAATCTGCCAGAAGCGGCTTGCTCATATACAAAATGGCTATTGGAGCGGATGAGGTCAATCATACAATACTCTATCTGTTTCCTAGAAAGCAAAGTGGTAAGGCTAAAAGACAAGAAACCAAGTTAGGGGCCAAGGCAGATATGGAATCCTTTTTAATATATATTTTTTATCCTATTGATATTTCACATCAGGTATAAATATCTGAGACTTGGATTGAACTAAGAAATGAGATGAAATGGACGAGGTCCAGATCAAATGCCAGTTTGTGTATCTGCTGGCAGTTTGGTCTCATCAAGGAACAGAGGTGATGCTGTTTGTCTTACTGCAGTGCTCTGTATGCCCTGAAACTCCTTCCCCGTTGCTTTCAATCACTGTTTCTCAACCTCAGCAGCTTCAAGCAGGCTGCCTTTGGTATTCTGCCAGTTGAAGTCCACATATCTTAAAGTTTAGTGAGATTGAGATGGAAGAGATTTCTGTGCACCTGTTCCCTGTGTGCAAAAGCCTATTCCAGTTATCAGAACTGTCAAAAGAGGCCTCAAGCCTTCCCTTTCTGAAGCAACCCCTTTGTGAAACAATTTCTCGCATATCTTCATCATCCCAAGGCATATGAAACTATGCACAGCTCTAAGACTTGCTCCCACAAAGCACAAAATACTCTCTCATCCAAAGCAGGTTTTGCATTATACACACACAAAAGAAACATATTCCGCATCTACTGCAAAAACATTCACGGCTTCAAAACAAAGTTGCACACAACTGCATACTCCAGAAAACTTAAAAAAAATACACATATTTTCTATTTCCTTCATTTTTTTTGCTATCCATTCTGACTTGTTAGAACTTGTAATAATCTCAAATTTATTATTGCTGTTTTGGGGTGGTGGAGAGGGGAGGTGCTTAGATTGAAAACCGGGGTGCAACCATTTTATCACTTTTACTTTCTAATGTTAGAATTTATATGGATGCCAGAGGAATTATTTGAATAATTCCAGAAATGGAAAATATCAAGTCTGGCTATTTGGAAGGGAACCTGATATATCAGGCGGGCACCCAGGGAGGAACGGAATGGACCTTTGTTTTAAATGATCAATAAAGGACTGTTTTATTTTAGATTGTACAGAAATTAGTAAAACTGGGTAAAACATATTTGAGTGGACACTGGAGAGATATATTCTATTGGTCATTAATCCCCAATATTATTCAGCTAGAGGAATATCTGTTAAACCACTTTAAGACTTTAGATGCACTTTAGATACACCACCACTGTCCACCCTGTTCAGTCCTTGTCACCCATTATGCAATTTTGATCAAATCAGAGAAAGTTCTTTATTAGGGCTATATTGAGTTAAAGGTTTGTCTTTTCTTAAGAGATTAGGCATTGGCTAGCTAGCTAAAGAACCTTTTTCAGTCGTAACATCCATTTAAGAAATGCTTGGTCAAAAGCAGTATTTCTATAGCTATTCTGTACAGTAGCTACTTTTTTTTCAAAGTTTGAATAAGCCTGAAAAAGACATAGCTGCTTTAATGAGTCTCATTAAGCCCCTTAAATCAGTTGCAACATTTTCAGACTTGTGTGTAAACTGCTCAAAAAGGGACTGTGTTTCCTTTCTGATGTATGTTGAAGTACTTTTTCCCACACTGTTTTGGAACATGAACAGGGCTTTCAGCACTAGGAAAGACCGTGATAATGAATCATCCTAGGCTTTTTTCTATCCTAAAATCCTGCCCAAAAGAGGTACTTCAGAGATAGCTGATTGAAAAGGGAGCTCTGCCTTTCACAAGGACTGTGCATGGAAGCACTGAGTTTTTAAATTTAGGTTTTGAACTTGTAATTCTGCTGTTTGGCTATGTCTTGTGTTTTACATTATATTTTTATGAGTGGTATTGGGAACTATTTTCAGCCTAACGTGAAGTAGAAACAGAAACAATAATTATATGAAAATAATAAACACAGTATTTGCCCTGGAAGGTAGAATTTGTCTAAGCTTTCCAAATTTTGCAAAAACTTTTAATATAGTTTGAACTCCATAATCATTTTACCCTGGAGGATTAATGCAATCTCTTTAGACACATATGCACAAATCCATCTCAGAGCCAACAAACAACACAGATTGATGAATGAGTCTCATAAGAGAAGCCTCTGAGGGAAACAGCCATTCACTTAATAGTTTGAAAGGACTCTCCTACAGCATGGTGTACAAGAATTGTTAGGGGATCATGTTAGGGAACTATTATGAATGAGAGTGTTTCATTTTGGTCATCATGGGAAGCTGTCATTTTAAATCATATTCTCCTTATTGGAATTCAGAAACACATCAGACCCATTATTTCTTACATGCACAAAAGCACCCAAGCATTTTCCCTTATTGGCATTTCTCCCCAATTATTCTTCCAGTTCTTGAAATATTGTCCTTTATATCTAAAAAACATTTCCAGCTTTCAACATAAAACACCTATACTCAGTGGTATTTGACACTGTAAAAGGAGAACCATTGTAGGCCATGGTAGCCTCAAATCAGAAGGAGTTCAATAACATATTTTTGGACTAATACATTTAATTAAAAGGCAAAAGCCAGGCTTAAGGAAATATGATGTCATTGTCCCATATGGACCGTAGCTGATTAATAGCCCATTTCAGTGGCTTGAGTTGTGAATTGTGACAACCAATGATGTTCTGTTGTTTGTTTCTGAGGTCTCTTTTAATAAGTCCTCTATTGATGTGACTCTATGGATTTGTCTTCTGATTTCATTGGATGGGTAATTCAGAAAGAAGTGGGCTTGTTCTGTAGGTAGGTTAAAGCTGAGGTTAATGAAAGAGTGGGGTAAAAGCTAATGAAGTCATGAGTGATGAGAATTTCATTTCCATGGTTGTCCCAAAGGCGGATTTCAAAAGGCAACTGGAGTTTCTTGTTTTTTTTCCTTAACAACATTTTGCTTCTCATCCAAAAAGCTGAACTAAAGAAGCTTCTTGGATGAGAAGCGAAATGTTTTCAAGGGGAAAAAAAAACCCATGAAAATGTGATTCAGAGTACGGTAATTTTTCAAAGAGCTTTTTCCTCCTCTCCAGTGGATGGAAAATAGTGATGATTTTTAAAAACAACAGCAACAACAAAATGTAATGGGATAACAGTGATATTGTTAATAAATCAAACCACGACTAAATTCAATTTGGAGTAATTTGTGGCAACTTGTACTTGAATTAGAAATTGCACTGAGCCAGTAGGAACTATAGATAGCAGATGACGTGAACTATCCATGCTTAGGTTTAATAAAGACAGCATTATAAAACCCTAATTAATGAATGAATATATTTGAGTGCTGCACAAGGTGAGTAGATGAGTGGAAGATTTTGTTTGCTGCAGCATTAAAATGTAATTTTGCTTTTTTTAAAAAAAATCCCATAGTGCTAGAAAATACTATAAATATAGTTCTAGGTGAATTCTCATTACTGTGAAAAAAGAAGGATGATCATCTTTAGTTGGAGTTACTACACACTCTTCCATGTCCTTTGCCTACTTACTTTCCTACTTATCTTGCTCTTTGACCGTAATTTATTCATTATATATTTAGCTAAATATATTTCTAGAACTCTAATAGTTGGATGGTTTACAAACCTACAGTGTATCCATGTTTGTGTAGCATGTGTGTGAGATAATGCATATAAATTAAATTCTAAAAGAAGTTAAAATAGCTAGAGAATGAAACCAGTTATAAAATATGAAAGGAGGGCAAAAATCTAAAACTCACCGGTACGTTTTAAAAATTCTGAATACTTTGCGAAAGGGCTGGGATGTCTTTTTTGGAGTTTGGGGTGGGACAGAGAGATTTCATATCTGCTGAAATGTTTTTTTTTATCAGGTCGCCCTTCATGAGACTGCATTCAGGGGTAGGACTGACCTAATTTTACCTGTTCTCAATAGAGGTGGAATTAAGGAGAGTATTAGAGAGATAAGAAAATGAAATGAATGGTGAAGATGGAAAATATGCTGCTGCTGCACTCCTTTTCGTTGTATTTTATGTGGACTGCTTTTTTATCAGTTTCGGCCCAGATAAGGTCCATTGCATGCAGAGAAAGAAGGAAGTCTAATTCTTCTCCAAGCCCTACCTAGGTTTCAAAAGCGTAACAACAGTATCTGTTACTTCCAACAGAATTTAAAATACACACACTCTCTTTCCATGCATTGACTGTGTTTTTCAAAGTGAGAGGGGGGAAAAATATGGGGAAGATTTAAGCTCACTTTTCCAAAACATGATACCTGCCATTGTGGAAATTCTGTTCAATACTTAAATTGTCCATGAAGCTGTTGAGCATAGGATGCCAGGAATAGGCTGTTGTGATTCAGCGTCAGCCTGTGGTTCCGGCAGCTGAGTCGGATGATTCTGAAGAGGAGGAGGAGGGGGGTTGGGAAGCCTTTGGTGTCAGAGGGAGGTTCTGATGCACTGCAAGACTCTCAGCCTGACCCCTCCCATCTTGTTCCTCCTCAGACTCAGCTGTGTGAGCATGAGGGATTGGAAGAAGATGATCCACAGCTGTCTGTGTTCAGGGATGCTAGGAGCAGGAGGCAATCTAGCAGAGCAGAAGAGAGGAAGGCAATGAGGCAACTCGAGAGAAGGCAATGAGAAGCCACGCCTTGGGACTGCTGATAAAAGGGGAAGGTGTGGGAGGTGCTGGTTGCTGAAGGCAACCATTTGAAGATCTTCTGCTAGAGTCCTGGTCTGTTATTCTTGTTAACTCTTGTTTGAACTTTTGGTTTAACTCTTGAACTTTTCATTTAACTTTTGTTTGAACTCTTTGTAAATAAACTTGGTTGGGTTTTTTCCAGCCTGTTGACTATAAAAAGGGGTTGTCCCTGACATTCAAACAGGGCTGGTCGTAGGCTGGAACAGAACACAGGCAAACCCCAATAACCAAGAAATGATTCACAATAGCACTGATCACAAGTCTGGTTTAGCAGTGTGAAATATCATTGCCCAGCATGGCAGCAGGGGCTCATTGGCTAGCCTATGTGGCAAAGATATATAATTTTGATGAATAGAATAATAGAGTTGGAAGAGACCTTGTAGGTCAGCTAGTCCAACCCACTGCCCAAGCAGGAGTGCCTATACCATTTCTGACAGATGGCAGTCCAGTCTCTTCTTGAAAATCTCCAGTGATGAAGCTCCCACAACATCTGAAGGCAAACTGTTCCAGTAGTTGCTTGTTCTCACTGTCAGAAACTTTCTCCTTATTTCTAGTTCAAATCTCTCTTTGATCAGTTTCCATCCGTTGTTCCTTGTCTGGCCTTCAGGTGCTTTGGAAAATAGGTTTATCCCCTTCTCTCTGTGACAGCCCCTCAAATATTGGAACATCATGTCTTCCCAGGTTCTTCTCTTCACTAGACTAGCCATGCTCAGTTCCTGCAACCATACTAGAATTCTCATTTCCCATTTTAACTCATGTAGAGCTTAACAAGTTTTGATGGAGCTGCAAATTTCATGGTGCTGACTTTTCAGCACTCCCAAAACTTACGCATCACATTAGGGCAGTTGGGCATAGATTGGCAGTTAAGGATAGACTTTGGGTCCTCTCTTTGTCCAGATTTCATCCTGACATTTTGCCTATAAATCCATCCATCAATCAGTCACAAGCAAAACTTAGGAAAAAAGAACTCAGTGTAAACTTTTTCTTTCTATAACATTCAACTTTGAATGTTTCTAATTAATCTTCTAATCCTTACCGCAGTGTCCTTATTTCCAAAAGCTTTTCATCCAACCAAGATCACATCAGGTATTATTTAGCTGAAAAGAGAAGCATGCTGATAAAGAAAACGTAGGAAGATAAGCCAAGGGCACGAATTTTCTGCCTTTTTTCTTCCATAATCAGTACAATTCTGTATTTCAATACAAAGGAATTCTCCTCGTGATATCTAATTTCACCAGCTAGCTTGAAGAAGAGGTATTTCTGCTCCTTCCTGTAAGTAAGGAGTGGGGAGGGGGCTTATCTCCACCTGTGCTTGTGTAGAAAGATCAAAGTATTGACATTGTGTATAGTACTCTCATTTTAAGGTTGCCTATGCCATATCTAAACAAAAGATTAAGAATGCCTCCCAGTGACCCTAAATGAGCTATAGCTGAATAAGGGAACCTCAGTTTCAGATGCTGAAGGTCCAGATTCCATCCTGGCATTTACAGAAATGTCAACTGATATTGACCATTGACAGAAATGACAAATTGGATTCTCTGTTTGAAATTCTGAGAGCTTTACTGCCAATCACTCTAGACCCATGGTGGCAAACCTATGGCACGGGTGCCAAAGGTGGCACGCAGAGCACTCTCTGTGGGCACGCGCACCATCACCCCAGTCCTAGGCCTTCAGCTGGGTTTTCTAAAACCTTTTCGCTTTAGGCCTCTGCCGCCGTGTGCAAGGAAAAAAAAGGTTCAATCAATCAATCAATTTGAACTCGCGGGGGAAAAAAAGATCTCGCAAAGTTGGAATTGATTGATTGAACTTTTTAGTCCCACCCAGTCTGCTGTTACCACTGCAGCCACGCCCACCCAATGGGCCACGCCCACCCAAAGGGCCATGCCCACCCGGAACCTGATGATACTTAAGTGGGCTTTGGGTTACAGTTTGGGCACTCGGTCTCTAAAAGGTTCACCATCACTGCTCTAGACAATATTGTGTCAGTTCGGTCAAAAGTCTGAATCGGTATACATACATTTCCAATGTTTCAAGTATTATGACAGTTCACCCTACACATTGAGCCCGATGCACAGAGGTTAGAGGACATAACCAGAATGGATACCCTAACAAGGAGGGATATGCTAACAAGCTTGATTCCATAATGTGTCCCGCACATAAATTGAACATCCCCTCTGTGTTCCACAGGTAATTTAGAGAATGCATTATTCTTAAGCTTTCTTAAGGAATACCTCCTTTCAATACTGCAGAATTATCTGCATTGGAATAAGAACATTAGGACTGTGCACACTTGAGATCAGAAAAAGAAAGAGCTTTGGAGCCTAGATGGTTGCAAACATTGCACCTGTCTCCAATTTCTTAAGCCAAATACGTCTCAGTTTAAGGAGTTACAGACTGTGGCCATATGCTCCAAAGCATATGTCTTCACATCTGAAACACTGCAGAAACAATCTCTTGCTGAATAAAATTAAGGTCCATTTAATCTAAAACTCAATTCTCAGTGAGAATAACCAAATACATTATATTATGCATAAGGGATCTGAACATTTCAATTCGGGCTTATCCTCCAAGTTGTTTCAAGACATGTTATGCTATGCATTCATTACCCAACAAAGTGTATATCGCACACTTCAAAGATTCTAAGCATAATCACAACAGATCAACTAATGAAATACCTTTTCAGAATTCCACTAACCTATTTTGATCCCATCAAAAAGGCAGCCCAACATCGCCATTACCAGCCACTTGCTCACTGGATGACATAGTCTTCAAAGCCTTCTCTGAAGTTTCAAATGCTTATCTACTCTTACATCCATTCCATGTTCCTTCATCCTTATACTGAAGTGCCAGAGTGATTCAATCGCTTGATAGCTGGACATTTGCACATTTCAACCACACCCTGCAGTTTCCTTGCTGGCCCAGGCCTTCTGATTTGAAAATGCCCCATCAGGGTTTCCTTGGGAATTAATTAATGATTATTTTATATGTTTTTATTGTATGCCTCCAAGAGTCACTTCCTGTTAGGTGGATGCAATATAAATTTGACTGAGAAGTTAATTAATTTTTGGGGCGGGGGCAGTACGGTGATTCTGTAAACTGCTTAGAGAGGGCTGTAACTAAAAGTGGGGGAAGCTAATCTTAATTAACATTAAAATATCATTTTTTGTTAAACTACCATAACTTCAATATACTTTAACCACTTAATTAAGCAATTAATTTAATGAGCTTAAAATTGTCCATGAATCGGCTGATCCTATGAACTGTATAATGAATTAATTAATTAATAATTAATTAATTAATTAACTTCTCAGTCAAATTTATATTGCATCCACCTAACAGGAAGTGACTCTTGGAGGCATACAATAAAAACATATAAAATAATCATTATTAAAAATGTAAAAAAATATTAAAGGGTAAATATTATTAAAATTAAAAATGTACACACTCCACCTCAACATTAAAGTCATTCTAAACATGTCTCCAGTTACCTGGGACTCTCAGGCCTGATAACATATAAAAAACAAGAAAAAAGTTAAGGAAATGATTGGTCCATTAGTGGGGGAAAGTGGCAAGAAGGTGACAAGCAATAGGGATAAAGCAGAACTATTTAACTCATTTTTTGCATCTGTCTTTACACAAAGGGAAAAAAACAGTCCAACCTACCAAAACCAGTGCCCTCAAATGGGATGGGGATAAACTTATTTATGATCCTTCTGGAAGCTAAGAAAACTGTACAAGGAAACAAAGACCATTATCTTTCAGCCTCTTTGGAAATGCTGAAATCTAATACTCAGCTTTCAAATGTTGTCAAAATTGTCATGTCTCTTTATTTTTGGGGGAAGGGCATCACTTTCTTGTCCATCAAACTGAAGGATAGTTGAAAAATACAAACTAACAGAGCCATCTCAGAGGAAAATAAACTATAATCCACTATGAAGAATTTTGAAATTTCTGTATGTTCAGACATATTGCCAATGAAACTGATAACTGATAAATTGTTTTTCTTTCCAGTCAAAGTATAAGTCAGTAAATTGACTTTTACTGGTGTTACATCATCATTATTATTATTATTATTATTATTATTATTATTATTATTATTATTATCATCATCATCATCATCATCATCATCATCATCATCATCATCATCATCTGTGGTGGCACAGTGGTTATAATGCAGTACTGCTCACTCTAGGAGTTCAGTTCTGACTGGCTCAAGGTTGACTCAGCCTTCCATCCTTCTGAGGTTGGTAAAATGAGGAGCCAGATTTTTTGGGGCGGGGGCAGTACGGTGATTCTGTAAACTGCTTAGAGAGGGCTGTAACTAAAAGTGGGGGAAGCTAATCTTAATTAACATTAAAATATCATTTTTGTTAAACTACCATAACTTCAATATACTTTAACCACTTAATTAAGCAATTAATTTAATGAGCTTAAAATTGTCCATGAATCGGCTGATCCTATGAACTGTATAATGAAAAAAGTATTAGTTTTGGATAGGGATTTTAAAGGAGTGCCTTTCTCCTTTTAGTAGTACCTAAGGGTATAAGCATCCCTTCCCTGGCCATTTTGTAAACAACGGTTGTAATCAGAACCCAAGGAAATTTACATTTAATTCCCCTTGTCCTCTAAACTCAGAAAAAAGTAACGGTTCTCAAGTGGGCGATCAGCTATTTTTTTTCACTTTCCAACAGCAGTTTTCCTTGTGTGCCTTGGCAGTGTTTTTCATTTAAGCTTCTGCAGAATCCTCTGGCTTTTGGTCAATTCAAAGGAGAATATATCAGTTAAGAAACTATTAGATGTATAAAAAACACATGGACAAATATGAATTTCTTTTTCATGTGAGTTATGGCAATGGACTGTAAAACAGTGAATAAAATGGAACAAATTAATAAATTTGTCTCACCTGTGCTCAGAAAAACTCTTCAGACTCTCATCTAAGTATGTGTAACAGATGGTTGCATCTTTTTTGCTGGATAACAATTCAGGAAGTTGAGCACAATCGCTTAGCAATAACAGGTTGCCAATGCTATTGTTGGGGCAAATTTGCCATCTCATCTTTAGAGAACACACAAAACGATCCTTAAAACACAGTATCAAAAGATAGATAGTTTCATCAAACTGTTCCCTGCTTGTATTAATATTTAATGGTGTACTAAAACCAAAGCTGTTAACATAGGCTTAAATAGTAGCATCAAGGTTAGCTTACCTGAATGTTATATACAGTAGTATAATAAAATATTGGTCAGTATAACCAAATCGTTATTTCAAATCCCACTGATATAATAATCAGGATAAGCAAAGTTATAATACTGTGTTCCTTACATATTATTTCATTCTTTTTAGAAAAAAACAACTAAGAGCAATTGTGGTAGCCAGTGAATAATTTTATACCCTAGCAAATACTCAAAGGAGATGTATCTAAAAATCAGCAAAAACAGAATATTGGATAAGCCTGGCATTCTTTAAATGTGTTCATATAATAGTATACAGACTCCTTATTAGCACAGATAATGTTACCTAGTCTGGATAATGAAACATCTGCAAGAAAACAACCAAGCTCAGAGAGCACTAAGGACCCCTCAATACACAGACTGTATTTTTCTTCTTTCAGCTATGAATTGCTTTTGCTTTTCCTGATGGAAATGTGATATTAATTTATGAATGGCCATTTTAGCATACTTGGTAATAAACTAAAAATACTAAATTACTAGATTCTTGCATGGCCCAATGAGAGGCAGAATTTGAAAAAAATATATATAGAGAGAAATTTAGAAACTGTCAAACTCCATAGTAGTATGTAATTTGTAAGAGAATATGTTTCACATAATAAATATCTAAATGGATTCTTGTGCTGATTAAACAATTCACAGATTAATGCAAAAGACAGAGTTAATAGTACAGTCATGATTCATGTCGGATATTTTGTCCTATTCTCTTTTTCCCCCAGTCTGGGAACTGTCCAGATGTGTGGGTTTCAATTTCTACAGCTCTCAGTAATAGCCAATGCTGGCTGGAGACCTCTGAAAGATGGCGGCCACACATCTGGAGGAGGCTGAGGTTGGGAAACTGAGGTTTTACTGGCATTAGCATATCAAACAGGAGCAACAAGAATCTTGGTTCAGTGTAGATTGGATTCTATAAAAAGGAGGTGTTTGAACACACAGCCTAGATTCATGGAGGATATGCATGTGACAATCTGTATTTGAGGGAAGGAACAAAGGGTGGACTCAGCATCTCTGCTGATGAAATTGCCCATCCCTCTCATAAGTCCATTTTTCCCCACTGATTCTTTCATCTTCACCTGGAAGATCATGCTTGCCAGGATCACTAACACTGGATAAGATGAATAACCAGCGGCACCAGTCAAACAGAAAACGCTGCACCAGCCCTCTGAAGAGGAAGCAAATCAAGATTCACACTGCCAAAGTTCATTCATGCCAAGCCATACTTGACTTTGATCACAGTTTGTTGATTAAATTATAAATGATATTGCAATATGGTCTTATGCTAAATTGAACATCATAGCTTCCATATTACAACAACTAATGTACACAACCCATTAAGAGGAACCATAGTGGTCCAACCTTTGGAATTTGCTGGGTAGGAAGGAAGAGAAAGAGAGAATTTTGATCTGTTGTGTATGGAAATTTCTTTCATCCCTGTTCCTCCTTTGTCTTCCGGTAGATAATTCCAAATTGTGTACTTTATCACTGTTAATTCAGATAGCTGGCAGTAGTGCAGGAAAAGGGCTTTGTCATTTTCAGTTCTCCCATGAGAAATTACTGCCAGAAGATTTTATAAATCTACAAAGTACACAGGATAAAAATAAACTGAGATATATATATATATATATATATATATATATATATATATATATATATATATATATATATATATATATATAGAGAGAGAGAGAGAGAGAGAGAGAGAGAGAGAGAGAGAGAGAGAGA
This sequence comes from Vipera ursinii, assembly GCF_947247035.1. Lineage (NCBI taxonomy): Eukaryota > Metazoa > Chordata > Lepidosauria > Squamata > Viperidae > Vipera > Vipera ursinii. The sequence continues at coordinate 214,563,920 of NC_139512.1, read as the reverse complement.
GAGAGAGATGCAAATACAGATACAGAAAGGCAGTAAGTAACATTCATTTTACATGGTTTCACTAGCGTGTAGAAAATGATGGGAATATACAAAATAGCCAAGATATGGTTCAAGTTCAGGATTTAAGAATTTAAGATTTAGAGATTTGTTTCAAAATAATTTGAGCTTCAAAGGTTCAATTTGATTTGATAAAAGACTCAACCTTAGGCACAATTGGGAAAGCTTCAGAATGGTTACTGCTGTTTTATGTTTTGACATAATAAGATATAAATATCAGCAACGATGGTCTCTTTAGGAAATATTCATGGTGAATAATTTCAGCAGAATAAATGTTTGAAGCATGTAAGTAATCCTCGACTTACGACTGTAACTGAGCTTGCCCATTATGGTCACAAACTGTGATGATCAATAAGCAAAGCGTCATATGATTGCCTTGCTTAATGACCCCAAGGCAACTGCGGGACGCATGGTACCATCCCAGAAATGAGGAACATTTTCAGAGGAGCTTCAATTAATGGAAAAGCAGGCACAAGGCCTGTAGGGAAACTAGTGGAATAGGATGGGAGTGAGTTAGCGGGAAGGGCCATTGCAGTCATAAGGACTAATCCACCTTAATTTTGTTCACAGGACCATGAAGATGCTACAGTAGCCATAACTTCAAAACCAGGTCATAAGTAGCTTTTTGGAGGTCCATCATAGTTTCAAATAGTTGCTAAGCAACCAATCATAGGTTGAGGACTACCTGTATCTTCCTACTTTTTAAGGCAGGGATAGATTTATCAGGCTATACAAAACAATGTCCTACTGTAAGGTCACTGGCCCTTGGCAAAACTTGAGAAATCGTAATCACAGTTGCGTTCAAAAGTGCCACACCTTAGAAAGTTAGTAGCATTGCTTTATAAACTTTGTTAGCCAATAAAAATCAGACAACAGAGTTATTACAATATAAGCAAGACATCAATCATTCCTGTACATTCCCTTATTCCCTCCTTCAGTACATCACATCTGTGTACTTGTTTCCCACGCTGGCATGAAATTTGTCCGTGATGCAAAAGTGATTACAGAAGCAAGATAGCAATAGTTAGGCAAGGCTACACAATTTGTTTCTTTTTTTTAGTTCCAGTTACAGAACCCCTACACAACTTTATGGTAAAAAGTTAAATTTACCAAATAGAATTTTAAAAAATAAGCTCTTATTGATGTTCAAAGAATCCATCAGTCTCAAGCCACATGGTTTTTTTGGAGGTTAAAAGTATATGGTATGGCTCTATGTCAGGGTTAGTGTGGTCCATTAACGGTTAACTTCTTTTGATTAGAACATGTTAAGAGATTCTTGTGTAACAAAAAACCTCTGATAAGTAAGTGCATTTTGACTACTGTTAAAAATGCTCTACATTGTAATATAAAGAAATAATCTGTGTTATGCAATGTACAGTAATCAAACAGCAAGCTCACTATCTTGAAGTATATTCACATTCTTCAGAAAATCTGCTCTGTGCAAAACAAAACAGATAGAGACAGAACAGTTTCAGAAAGAAAGGAATTTGTGGAGACAATGAGGGTCTAAGAGTTGAGATAATGAAAGGGGAAGCTGAAAAATAACAAGATGGAGACAGAACTCACAGTCAGACAAATAGACTGAAAATTAAATGTTGGTAAGGATAAAACAGGATGGGTTTGGAGAAAGAGTCATATCAGAACTAGAAAAATCAAGATGTCATGAGTAGCAGAATATGTTTTTCTTTCTGTGCGTTAGATAATACAGCACAGAAAAATGGTAGAATGTGCTTCGAAATCACCCTAACAGAGATGCTATTTTCCCATAAGAACCCTCTGACAAAGAAATAAATAAATAAGGGAAGAAGTAGACATCATAACACTGGGAGGCATCAATCAGGCCTCCGAGTCCAACCCTTCATTCAGTGCAGGATTCCATCTTACAACATATCCATGAGAGATGACTCTTCAACCTCAAATTGAACCTTTCAAAAAAAAAAAAACACCTCAAAGCTCATCTCCTTCAGTAACTGCTCCTGATAACTACTCATACTATGGCTAAAAGTCTTCTTGACGCTCAACCAGAATTTGCCTTTTTGCAACTAAAAATATGTTTCTATGTCAAGACTCTCAGAGGCAATGGATATTAGATCTTGGCCTCCTTCGGTGTAGCAACTTTGTAATTATTTGCAAAGTCTAATTGTGTATCCCCTACTCCAGGGGTGTCAGACTCAATTTCATTGAGAGCCGCATCAGCATTGCGGTTGCCCACAAGGGGCCGGGTGGGTGTGGCCTACTGGGTGGGCGTGGCCAGAGTGCGTATGGCCTACTGGATGGGCATGGCCAGCTCTACAACGTTCGCATGAAGGGTGCCTATGGAGGCCCGGGCAGGAGTGGGAGAGATCTGAGGGTCTCTGGTAGAAGGAGGGTCTCTGGGCCAGGGCCAAGGCAGTGGGGGCCATTCCCTCACTGTTTCCAGGATGGCTTCGCGGGCCGCATGAAACCACTTCGCGGGCCAGATCTGACCCCCGGGCTTTGTGTTCGACATGTCTGCCCTACTCCTTTCTGAAACTGAACACATCCAGTTCCCTCCATTTCTCCTTGGAAGATTATTTTCCCACACCCTTGATCACTCTTACTGCCCTTCTTTGCAGATGTTCTAGTTTCATCATATTAAAAGTCTCAGAAATAGCTCCAAACAATTATTTAGTCACTTCTCTTCACCAAAATCTGGAGAGTGTTACCCAGGGCTGTTAGGAGATTAATCTATTAATTTACATGATTTAATGTTAACATCTTAATTTTTACAAAGCCAAGCATTTAAAAATTCATGGATAACTTTTTTCAATCACTTCGGCAGCTCCGGGCTGAAGAAATTTAACTAGTAGATTCATCTTGCATTGGACAAGAAACAAGTATGTGAAACAAACAAACAAAATGACATTTCAGCTCTTTCTCATGCTCCCCAAGGTCATGAAAAATTATAAATTATCTTTATGCAAAGCAAATTAAATGACAATTTAACTCTCACAAGTAGGTGTGTATGTGACAATATGAATGATTACTATTTACATCTTATTTATTTCTGGAAGGAAAATTACAAAATGATATAATCAGTTCTAAACAGAGGTATGATTTATCTCTAGTGTATATTTACTAAGGAGAAACTGCACTTTTTTCCTTTAGATATTCTTGCATTAACTAAACATTAATGTAAAACAAAATATATTATTAACTCATAAACATAAACAAAAAAGGTTTATCTCATAATTTTGCATGGGTGATCAGTAAAATTGTCTTATAAAATCTTTCCCAGATATTTGCTTCATACTGTATATTATCAAACCAGTCTGGTACACACTAAAAACTAGGGAAAACATAATATCTAGTCCCTGCTGACTATATTTCAGTACTTTGTGTTTGTTTTTTGTAGCTTTCTTCACCCTGCTGTGCTAGGCAGGAATTCTGTGGATATAGTTGCAGCAAAACTGAAGGTCATTGGATTACAGAAATGTTTTTTATGATATACTTGTACAAATTGAGCAGTTATGGAGAATATATCAGTACTATTCTGCATCACTATACTTCCCAATTAAAAGGAAAAACCTGCTCTCTCAAGTCAAGACTTACTCTTGGTAGCCAAAATCCAGGCAATTTTTTTGGTAGCCTTGTAGAACTGCTTTGCCCTTGGCTTCTTCAAGGTCCGTGGATAGTCTGCTGCCTTGGACTTGCCCAACAATTCCCTATCAAGTATAAACCAGGGCCAACCTTTTGAAAAGCAGTCATATTTGGCCTAATATATACTAAGGACTATCCTTTCATCAGGGATGTGCTGAGTAAAACACATATATAATAGAAATAGCACTTAGACTTATATACCACTTCATATTGCTAAACTCTCTAAGCAGTTTACAGAGTCAGCATATTGGCACCAACAATCTGGGTCCTCATTATACAGACCTCAGAAAGATGGAAGGCTGAGTCAACCTTGAGCCGGTCAGAATCAAACTCCTGGCAGTTGGCAGAATGCAATACTGCATTCTTACCACTGCGCCACCATGGATGTTATGATCTTTGAGTTGCATACTCCCCTAATCTTTACAACGGACATATCTATTGGGGCTATTATTATTATTATTATTATTATTATTATTATTATTATTGTTGTTGTTGTTGTTGTTGTTGTTATTATTATTATTATTATTATTATTATTATTATTATTATTATTACTACTACATTTCTAAATTAGAGGCAGATTAGAGGAAGAAGCAGCTCCAGAAATATACTGCCATTAAGGTAAATGGTAAAGATTCCCTCGCATGTGCGTGCTAGTCGTTTCCAACTCTAGGGGCCGGTGCTCATCTCCGTTTCAAAGCCGAAGAGCCAACATTTGTCTGAGGACGTCTCCGTGGTCATGTGGCCGGCATGACTAGACACCAAAGGCGCACGGAACGCTGTTACCTTCCCACCGTAGTGGTCCCTATTTTTCTACTTGCATTTTTATGTGCTTTTGAACTGCTAGGTTGGCAGAAGCTCGGACGAGTAACAGGCACTCACTCTGTTACGTGGCACTCGGGATTCGACCCACCAGACTGCCGACCATTTGATCGACAAGCTCAGTGTCCTAACCCTCTGAGCCACCGCTACTGCCATTAGGCAGCTTCAAATGCTGCAGCCCAACTTAAAAATCAAGCATTTCTTTTTACAGTAAGCAGTATTACTAGGAGGTTTATAGATAAAAGTCATGCAATTTTCTCCAATTCTCTAAAGAAAAGTGATGCATCTCTATTGGTAAAAGTGCATGTTTTTTGACTATGTCAAAGGCAATCTTCTGAAGCTGGCTGGAGAAATCTAACAAAGATTGTGTGAGTCATCCTTGTTGCCCTGTCTCTTCTTCCCAGGGAAAGGATTTGTTCAGCATAAAGTGGGAAAGACAGGAAGAGTAGCAGTGCAGGCATGAATCAAGTGCATTTTAAGAGCTTCTGAATCTGAATCTCATTCTAAATGGAAAAACTTCTCTGTTATGTATCCAGGTGAAGAGAACACATACACAATTACATAGCAGTCACCACCAGGGGGTGTTGAACTGTAACTGTTTGGCAGGAACCCAGTTTCGGCAAGAAACAGAGGTTCAAACAGATTGGCTGGCTGCTCACCTGGCCAGGTATAAAAGAAGGGCAGGTAACCCCTATTCCCCAGTACAGTCACTTCCACCTAATAAAGATCTGCCATGCTGTACTCATCGTCACGGCGTCCTTCCTGCTCTCCAGAACCCACTGCACAACAGTGGCGACGAAGGTGGGATTCTGCTTCACCTTAAGAGCTGAAAGTCACTAGGGGACGGCATTGCTTGCTGGAGGAAAGAGGCATCTTCCCCCCCCTCAATGACCAACTAGCCACCACGCTAGCGTGGAGCAGTGGAATCAGTGGAGCAGGATTCATGGAAGCCAGACGCAGAGATGGCACAGATCGGACAGCCCTGAGAATTCGACATCCGGCACCCCAAACGGTGGGACTCTCACCTGGGACAGGTTGAAAATTTCCTCCGGGTGAACCAGATCACTGAAGATGGCCTGAAAGCGGCGACCCTGCTTTGCATAAGCGGGCCCACCATTTACGATTTGGCCGTAAGTCTGTGCTTGCCGATGCCGATCAGGACCGTCTTATTCCAAGACCTCACTGAGAAGCTGAACGGGCTTTTCAAGCCACAAATGTCCGAGCTGGCCTGGCAGTTCCAGTTTTTCCAGAGGGTCCAACTGCCGAGCAAATCGTCGTCGAAGTTCATCGTGGCCTTGCGGCAGGCCGCCTGCCTCTGCAAGTTCTCCAATCTGGACGAGAGGCTGCGCGACCGGCTTGTGTTTGGCCTATGTGACAAGCGCCTGCAACAGAGGCTGTTCACAAGGCCCAAGTTAACCCTCCAAGATGCTCAGGACGAGATGTTGGCCAACAAAGCGGCCGGCGGCATGGGGCAAGCGGTCCAGACCCCACGACCCAGCAGTCCAGGAGGATCCATCCACCTCGAAGACGCTGCGTATGGTGGGAGTGGAGAAGCAGAGGAGATCAGCATCGACCAGGTTCAGAGGAGGCCGGGAGAACCAGCGGAAGGCAATTCCCTTCCTGAAATGCGCAGGCTGCGGCAGAGACCACACGTGGACAAACTGCAAGTTCCGGTCAGCCACGCATCGGGCCTGCAGAAAATCAGGCCACATCACAGCGGTCTGCCGTAGCCGTTTCCGAGAGGGCTTCCACGAGCTACAGCTGGAGGACACATCGCAGAAAGGTACCGGGGCCCAGAAACTGACCGGCATAGGATTTTTTGAAAGCCGGAGGGCCATCTGCCGAACCAGGGCCTGACGGGCACTTAAACCCTAAATTAAATTGGATGTCCATTTACAGGGCATTCCCTGTAAAATGGAGCTTGACTCCGGCTCTGCAGTCTCAGTCATATCGTATGAGACTTTTAAACTTATTTGCAGCCGGAGCAAGCAGTGGGTCAAATTGAGGCCCTCAAACATTATCCTCAGCAATTTCCAAAACACCCCAGTAAAAATCAAGGGGGAGGCCACCCTTTCAGTGCGGTTTATGAAGTTCCAAGGGCACTTGTATATTATCGTAGTTGAGGGCCGGAGAACCAGTCTAGTCTGGCTAGACTGGTTTGAGGCACTAGGCATAGGGATCTCAGGCATCTATAGGACCCAGGGAAGCAGCATCGAATCCGTCTGCAAAGAATTTGCAGACGTATTCGATAACAAACTAGGCAGCTACACCGGGGCCCCCATCTCTTTTAAACTAAATCCCAGCGTCCTCCCCATTAGGAGTAAACCCCGGAGAGTCCCCTTTGCACTTAAACACAAGATAGAAGGGGAGTTAGACAAACTAGTCGAACAGGGAGTCCTACAGCCAGTAGAAGGGGGAGAGTGGGAGACCCCCATAGTCACCCCTCTTAAAGCTACCAGGGAGGTCAGGATCTGCACCGACTATAAATGTACGTTAAATTGGGCCCTTAACCAGCACGCTTACCTGGTCCCAATGGTCAGCCACGTTCTTGCTTCTCTCCAAGGCGGCGCCATCTTTGCTAAGCTAGATCTTGCACAGGCGTACCAACAGCTGCCGGTTACCAGGGAGACGGCAGAAGCACAAACAATAGTAACACACAAGGGAGCCTTCAAGGTTAACCGCCTGCAGTTTGGTGTCAGTGTAGCACCAGGCATCTTTCAGGAGGTAATGGAGCGGACTCTTAAGGGCATTCAAGGGGTATGTCCTTATTTTGATGATGTCCTCATTGCAGGGGACACAGAAGAAGTACTGGCTGAAAGACTGAGGGCAGTTTTAAGCAGATTACATGCTGCAGGTCTCAAATTAAAAAGGGACAAATGCAGTATTGGGGTGGCATCCACTGAGTTTTGGGGGTTTAAAATAGATGCCAGTGGGATCCACCCTGCAGAATCCAAAGTGAAGGCAATTAAGATGGCCCCCACTCCCAAGAACAAGGCTGAACTGCAAGCCTTCCTTGGGCTGCTCAACTTTCACCATTCCTTCTTACCCCACAAGGCAGCAATAGCTGAGCCCTTGCACAGGCTCCTAGATAAGAAAGCTGCATGGAGCTGGACCAATGTCCATGAAAAAAGCTTCCAATCCTTAAAGGCCCTACTTTCAAGCAGGTCTACAGTCACCCACTTCATAGAAACAAAGCCCATCTGTATTATTTGTGATGCTTCACCCTATGGAGTGGGCGTAGTACTGAACCACCTAGAGGAAAATTGGGAACAGGTTCCCATCGCATACTACTCCAGAACCTTGTCAGGGGCAGAGAGGAACTACGCCCAGATAGACAAGGAGGCCCTGGCAATAGTGGCTGGGGTCAAGAAATTCCACGACTACCTTTATGGTAGGGAATTCACTATATTCACAGATCATAAGCCTCTATTAGGGTTATTCACCACGGAGAAACAAACCCCCCAAATTCTCTCCCCAAGGATGCTCAGGTGGTCCATATTCTTATCAGCATACAACTTTAAGCTGGTTCACAAACCAGGGAAAGAAATGGGCCATGCAAATGGGTTAAGTAGGCTAACCCTGACTAACACAGAACCTGATCCGGTCCCTGCTGCACAGATACTGGCAATCCAAGAGCTACCGGAATGCCCTCTCCATGCAAGGGACATAGCAACTGAGACTGCATCAGATAAAATCCTGAGCAGGGTCCAGTCTTGGGTATTCACAGGGTGGCAAGATAAGAGTCCAGGCCCAGAATTCCAGGCTTATTTCATAAGAAGACATGAATTTTCTGCCCATAAGGGATGCCTGTTGTGAGGTAGTAGGGTCATCATACCAGACACACTGAGGGATAGAGTCCTGAAATCCTTACACGAGGGGTACCCTGGTATAGTGTGAATGAAGGCGTTAGCTAGGAGTTACCTTTGGTGGCCAGGGCTAGATAAGGCAATAGAAGAGCAGGTACATGGGTGTTACAATTGTCAAAGATCCAGACCTGAGATGCCCCAAGTGCCTGTCCACAAATGGGAGGCCACACACACACCCTGGTCCAGGGTCCACATAGACTACGTGGGCCCATTCCAGGGACAGCTCTTCCTATTAGCAGTAGATAGCCAGTCCAAATGGTTGGAGGTAGTGCCAGTCCTCAATATGACCACAGCCAGAGCAATTCAAGTGCTCAGGAGACTTTTTGCCACACACAGCCTGCCTGACGTCTTGATATCGGATAATGGGGCTCAATTTACCGCTGCTGAATTTCAGGCCTTCATGAAAGAGAATTTGATTAGACACGTCACATCCGTGCCTTTCCACCCGTCGACTAACGGACAAGCAGAGCACATGGTGAGAACGACCAAGGACGCACTCAGGTGCATCATCGTCGGTGACTGGCATCACAGGTTGGCAGACTTCCTATTATCCCAACACACCACACCATGCACAGCAACGGGGAAGAGCCCGGCAGAACTCCGTTGGGGTAGATGCCTCATCACCAAATTGGACAGACTTCACCCCAACAGAGTGGCTTCGGAGACTGAGCAACCCCAAACCCCTAAGGAGTTACACCCTGGTGACTTGGTCTGGGCCAGGAACTATGGGTCCGGACATTTGTGGATTCCGGGGGTGTTGGTTGACAAAACCGGGCCTTTATCCTATGTAGTAGGGGTGGAGGGGGGTCGCCAGGTCAGATGGCACATAGACCAGGTCAGGAAACGGGTTCCTAAATGGTCACAGAGTGACCACCCGGAAAACTACCCATCATCAAGCTCAAATCATCACTACCAACCCCACCGACAAACAACAGAACCTGAGCCCGAGGAAGACCTCTCTGACCCAGTACTGTTGCCAGTAAGCCCTGATCGACCGGGACAACAACTTGACCAGGGCCACAGCAACAACCCTGCCACAAGGTCAGACTCTGGGGTGGGTCAATTGGAAACAGTCAACCAGGACTCAAACACTGACTCTGCTGTCCAAGACATGGGAGAAGTTCCCCTAAGACATTCATCCCGGGTTCATCGGCCACCTGCGTACCTGTCAGACTATGTGTGTCAATAGGGACCGTTGTTTGAGGGGATTGTTTTGTCTTTTAAGGGGGAAGGGGTGTTATGTATCCAGGTGAAGAGAACACATACACACTTACATAGCAGTCACCACCAGGGGGCGTTGAACTGTAACTATTTGGCGGGAACCCAGTTTCGGCGGGAAACAGAGGTTCAAACCAATTGGCCGGCTGCTCACCTGGCCAGGTATAAAAGAAGGGCAGGTAACCCCTATTCCCCAGTACAGTAATTTCCACCTAATAAAGATCTGCCATGCTGTACTCATCGTCTCGGCGTCCTGCTCTCCAGAACCCACTACACAACATTCTCATAAGTAGAAGGTTTGTTTTTCAAATTTTCCCTTTGCCCATCCCATTATACCTAACTTTTCTAACCTCACTAATTTTTAAATTGTATCCACTGGGAAAATGAGTTATTCTTCTCAGGTAAGACCAAGAACCTTTCTCTAATTTTCATTCAACATCTTCTTGCCTGCTTTCATTTTATAAGTCTCATTGCCCAGTTGTAACCACAATGCTCTTCACTTTCAGACTAATCCAACCATTTTATAACCATCTTGGGAAAGATCCAGAGCTTTGCCGTTCTGTGGGGAGATTTCACTGCAATAAGCAGAGATTGTACGCAGATGCTGATGATGAGAGATTTGGTTGAGAAAGCTTACCAGCAATACAAGGTTTGGAAAACTAAACTGTACAGCCGTAGAGAAATTGACTATATATTCACAACAAAAGCCGAACCAAATTCAAGAAGGAATGGCTCCCTTACTTAACAAGGCCAGCTAAGATAATAAATAGAATGTGGCACTTGAAAAACACAAATTGTTTAAAAATACAAACAAAAAAATACTCTGATATAAGCAACAACTGTAAAAGTTTAAAGCAAAAGGATAAATATTTAAGCAGCAGTATTTTTGCGGGGCGGGAATGAAAGAACAGGAGAGTGCACTACGGAATCTTCTTTTTAAAATGCATTTTTAATGCACTATACTTCACTTCTTGCATGTCTATTTTTGATCGCCTGCTTTTGTGCAATGCTTATATAATAATAAAAATAAGAGCCTACCCCAGTTGCTGGCCTTTAGTCGAGAATATTCCTGTGCATGGCCTTTTAGCAATAAACCAGCTTAACTGAACCTTCCCATTTGGACCTGGTCTTTCGTGTCTGACAGTTGCTGTCATTTTAAGGTGAATAAAACACCTTCCGAGCCATCATTTATGCTTATTAATCAGTGTATTATTAAATCAATGATTTTGTATCTGTGGAACCCCATTGTGTTTTGCAGCATTGTTTTATATTAAGGACTTTGAACAGTTTTATGTATTTATTTATTTTTGCCCCTCTTTATTTTTTTTATAAATAACTCAAGGTGGTGTACATAATGCTCCCTCTTCCTATTTCCCTCATAAAGCAATTCTTTTTATTAAGACACCTTGGAGAAAAAGTGCCTTCATAATTAATTTAGGCTCCTTTTCTCCCACACATATGCATTTCTTTTCCTTCCCTTATCCTTGGTTTAGATATCAGCTCCGGGCTGAGATAAAATTCTCATTATCTTCTGCAGTTAACTCAGAAGATCTTTTTAATGTCCTATCCTCATTACATTTTATTTATTTATTCCACAATACTTTTATTCTGCCTGCTTATAAATACTCTCCACATTTTCTACTTTTTAGGTATTTTAACTTTTGTTAAATTTGCTTCATTTATCTCTCTCTCTCTCTATCATCTGTCTATCTCTAAACCAGTAGTAAAAGGAGGTTTTAATATTAAATACTATAATTGGCTTAAGATCAAAATCATTATCATAAAACCAATATTTCGATGTGAGTTGCAGCAGTTCTTTTCTAATGCCATATTTAACTTTTGATGGAAAGAAAACCAATACTTTCATGGTTGTAATAGTGACATCCTAAATTGTATTTAATATTGAATGTTGTTTTTTTACTTTTTCCTCTATTTTTAATATTTTAAGCTAAGTAATGGAATCTAAATAAATAGAATGTTAACAATCTCTAATGATATTGTATAAACATCAGTGCTGAAAGTGCATCTTTATAACGATATAATAAAAAGAGAAAAAAATCTCTAGACAGTTCAGAATAGCATAAATATATTCAGCTTATTAAAAAAACAAACACTAAAATAAATCCAGGCAGCATTCAAAATAAAGTGGTTAAGTAATTTAAATATTTATTGCAGAAATCCAGTTTTGAAGCAATGAGGGTATAAATTATTGTCACTTGCTCCAAAAAGCACCACAACTGGTAGACCACCTGACCCTGGGCAAAGATGTTTCGGATTCTCTGATGATCCAGTTAAAGCCACAAGTTCCAAAGCATCCCAAGTCATGAACCTGCTTCTTCCACAGCTCCCCTCCCTATAACCTATCTAATGATTTGTCTCCAAACAGCAACGGCAGCAGTGCAATTTAACTTGTTTCATCCCATCCAGTCTTTATGGCATTCAGATGTCAAGAAAGAATCTTCACTGTCTCTCTTGCCCATTCTGAGGTATATATATATCCCATGCAAAATTGATGGATACACTCCACCAGTAGGTTCCTACTCAAATAATAAAGGAGGGAGAGGGGAATTCTGTGGCACCCATGCATAGAGAGTAAAGAAGAAAACCTTGGTAGAAAGATACAAGAATTATTACCTAGTCCACAGTTCTGCAACCTGCAGCTCTGGAGCCGCATGCGGCTCTTTCAGCCGTCTCCTGCGGCTCCCAGTCCTCTGCCATGTGCAGTCCCAAAAAAAAAGTGGGACTAAAAAAGTTCAACCAATCAATTCAAATATGCAGGGTAGGTGCATATCTCGCCTTGTCTCCACTCTTCAGTCAAACCCTGTTCAAACACGTTTTTTGCGGCTCCCAGTTTTTCCTTTTGTGAGGGAACCGGTTCCGAGTGGCTCTTTCACTGTTTCAGGTTGCTGACCCCTGACCTAGGCAAAGGGAGCTGAAACATTTTTTTTAAAGCCCTGAGAAACAAGATAATATTTGGAAGCAGCTCAGGCAGATGCTGCTCTGATTCACTGGGGTGTAAGAAAGGAGGGAAGTACAGCACAATCAGACCTACAAAATTATGTTATTATAGCCAATCTCAAGTGTAGTTCTAGTCTTCCTATGTAGCTGATTTTCTGATCTGGTCTACCTAGCAATGCTGACACCATATTTAATCATCATGGCCTCAATCACTTATTCTCCCCACACATACACCCTATTCCCTTCTGGCACTGCTGACTCAGGAAGAAACAGAACAATGGTAAAACAATATCCACACCTTCCAACTCTTGCAAGCAGTCTAGAAGGACACTGATCGTTGATGATTCCAAATACTGCTGAGGGATCCCATAGGGCTAAGAAAGTTACAAAGGTCAACCATCAGAGGAATGGACATTGTTTCTAGCCCCACATCAGGATTTAAATCTTCACAAAAAGGATCTAGAACGATAATGCACTTTGAGATTTGAGACTTGGCAGGAAATCTCCGACATTGTCGGGTTGAAAGATAACTTCTTCAGATGGGATACTTCTATCTCAGGGCAGAAGTTAGTACCTCCTCCCTTAGAGGCCCCAATCACCTCTGAGTCCCAACCATTCACTTCTTCCTTCCATTAGGAAAGCGGATGTGGCAGAGATCCAACACACAACTGGATGAATTCGTGCTGCCAAAAATACCTTATTTATTTCTCAGAATCCACAAGACTGAAAGAATTTTAGTTTTTACTCAAGTTAGGAAGTAACATAAGCAAAAGAAAAAAATGCAACAGGGTCAATACAGTTGACAAAAGAAATTAATATACAATAATGACTCAAAAAAATTAAAACTGCCAGGGAGGGGGGAACCCATACAGTATAATATTAATGTAGAATTAGCTCAGTCCTTTAATATACAGACAGTCCTCAACTTACAACCATTCATTTAGTGACTATTTGAAGTTACAACAAAGTGACTTATGACTGTTTTTCACATGTAAGACTGTTGCAGCATCCCCAGGGTCATGCGATCGAAATTTGGATGCTTATTGGCAACTGGCATGTATTTGTGACAGTTGCACAGTCCCTGGGTCATGTGATCCCCATTTGCGACCTTCTGACCAGCAAAATGGGGAGACCAGATTCAGTTAACAACTGTGTTACTAACTTAACAACTGCAGGGATTCACTTAACGACTGTGGCAAGAAAAGTCATAAAATGGGGCAAAACTCACTTAACAACTGTCTTGCTTAGAAACTGAAATTTTGGGCTGAGTTTGTGGTCATATGTCAAGGACTGCCAGTACTTTTACTTACACCTGTGCTTCATATTCTCATTTTTTAATAATACATTTTTATAATATAAAGATGTTTCAGAAACTGATACAGAATCCATCTCTGGAATCATTTAATTTCAGGAGGGTAAATTTCTTTCAACTGGCACAGAACGATTCTTTTTGCCAAAAAAACCAGCCCAAATTCTTCACAAAAGGTCAAATTCTGAATTTTGGGAGTATCACTGAATATTACATTTACATCTTTAACTGCTACATTTTAATATTCCACTGATCTATGCAATACAGTATTAATATATGTTCATATATATTAACTTATTACATTAAAATATTTAATTATTTAAGCTAAAAAAGAAAATATCAATCAGATATTAATCAAATTTCTTGCAGAGTCCAGAAGAGTCCCCCACAGATAATTTATAAAAACAAGGGATGTGGCTGACCAATTTATAGAACAATACAACTGTTCAAAGAGGAAAAAATGTAATCTAATACTTAGATTAAGAAACATAGCCAAAATAATACTGCTAACTCCTTTGAATACTCTCTCTCTCCCCCCCTCCCTCCATCCCCTTCTTTGTAAAATAAGTTTTGTGGCTTTCTGTTTTTTAATCTGCATCTTCAGGGTTTAAAGCGTTAGATCAAGACAGAGTAAACCCAGCTGAACTTCTTCAGTCAACCTCATAGTAGAGTCATTTAAGTCTGTTTCTGTCCTAAATCATTAAATCAATTGCTTATAATGATGTGTAAACCCTAGTCTATCTCACAGGAATCTGTTGTAAACACAGAAATGCAGATGGAACAACTATCTATGCTATCAAGAGTTCCTATAGATTCTATTTAAGCTGAAGGAGGACTTAAAGTTCTTTGGGTGTCTATACTCACAACAATGGCTTCCTGCAGAGAAAAAGCTATACATTTTCTTGGTGGGATAGTTCTCTCCAGTACAGAAGTCAATAGATTGAGAAGATGCAATACAGCAACGTGTGCAGAAATTGATCTCTAACAGAATGATCCTAATGACTGTAAAAAAACCTCCTTTCTGTCCTAATAAACCATATCAAAAAGAGTAAGCACAAATAAGTATCTTTGCTTAGCGCTCCTTTGCTATTTTTCTGGGAGATCTTCAGATTTGCAGTACACATGTAAGCAAAGTTAATGGTGGCTCCACAATTAAGGTTCTTCCATCAATCTAAATGTTTTAGATCTGATTTGCATCTCATCATGCATCATAAGCATAACAGTGCAGTACCAGGATATAAATGCTGTTGACAAAGAAAGAGTGAATATGAGTGGATTTAACTCATGAAATGAATAAAGATGAAAAAGAAATTGTGAAATAAGAATGTGCCTCTCTCATTTTAAGCTCAGAGAACAGCTGCTAGAAAGTCGACTGGTAAAGCAGAAAGCTACTCTTTTGGAAGGACTAAAGAAACATTTCACAGAGATCATAAAAATCTCTTTGGGTGGGGAGGGTCTTCATGACAAATTCTCTAACTGATAAAAATAAAGGGTCCTTAGTTTGTACTTTTTCATAAGTTAGAAAATAACTCACTTGTCAGTTTGTGAGACTGGCACATTACCCTGGCAAATGAAAAAGGCGTCATGAGAAGTAAAATAAAATTACAATGTCAGTATGGACATCTTTATTTTTAAGCTGGGTTTAAAATGGTTCAAACAGAAAGTATAATGAAGGAATTATTTTATTGTTATAAGAGACATTTCATCTCTAGAACCGTGGTCAAAAATTAAGTGTGGATTTTCATCCACTGTGTTTCATGTACAAAGAAATACCATCTCCTAGAACAATCTGCCAACATACTGACCAGTTACTGGACATTTCTGTGTCATAAATTAGCATGTTATTGCCAATTATGAGTCACTATATCTCCCTCCAAATCAAGCTATCAGTTAGAAATGCATGCTTTCTGTAATGTTTTGATAGCAATACAATTATTTATTGTATTCTTTTCTATTATAACATACCTAGCAATTACGTGTCTCATCTACCTTAGGTCTCTGGCTAGCATACACAAAGTGCAAAACACTTTACAAGACATAATAATATACTATCGAGTGCATAGAAAGGAAATCTAGTGTCTAGCACAAAGAGTTCAGCCCTTTAGGAAACTTTAGGATTATCATGGCGTGCTTTGCACAAAGTGAACTGCAATTCTTATGAAAAGCTTACGTCTTTTCATAAAATTTCAGAAAGTGTATGCCTTTAAAATGGGGCCGCTATGAATACCTTCTGATTTTTAGGATTACCAAGGGACACATTTCCTTTGGACTAGAAAGTAAAATATTAAAGCAACAATTCGGTTGGGATTAGCACTAGGGAATGATCACCAGAGTTAAAGTTTGGTGCAAAAAGAAAGTAATCAGAAGTTTGTAGGAGGGTTAATTTGTTGAGGAAATAGGAAGTGAGGAGAAAAAAAAGACACACACCCCAGACCAATAGGTTGAGACCAGTAGAAGATGAGATAAATTTAAGATTAAGAATCCAAACAGTTAGTGGCAGGTAGGACTGAAACTTAGGGAAGAAGAGTCACAAATAAAAGAAACAAGAGGTTGAAATAGGAAGAGGAAAGTATGTCATGAAATATAAAATGGAACAGAATCAAAAAGGCTTGGTGCAATACAGGGCCCAAAGCAAGGATCTAGGCCAGAGGTCCCCAACCTTTTGGGCACCAGGGACCGGTTCTGTGGAGAAAAGTTTTTCCACGGACCGGAGAGAGCGTGGTTTTGTGTGCTGCCTGCATCCCACAGATGGGGCTTTGCTTGTTTGTGCGGGCCAATTGCTGGCATGCCACGGCCCAGTACCAGTCCACGGACTGGGGGCTGGGGACCCCTGTTCTAGGCCGGTGATGGTGAACCTTTTAGGTTTAGCAGGTCAAAAATTTAGAAAATGCCTAACCTGACTCTGCTGGCATGTCACAAACACACACACACACACACAAACACACACACACACACTGAAGAAAAGACAAGCAATTCTCTATCTTCCTTCCCAACATGTAGTCTACCTTGAATAGTGGCACTTGGAGGCAGTGCCAGGTTAGGCCTTAAATAGAGGCCTGGGCCTAAACTTCACTCCTAGTGCCACCCACTGCCACTCAGAAAAAGTTGCCTTGTGTCATTTCCCCCAAATACATGAGTTTTGGAGAATGGTACCATTGCCCTCGCACCCCAGGGCTCCCCAGGATCTGCCACACACTTCTTACCTTCAGGCAATATTCTGTTTTCAGTTCCCCTGCAGCCTACCTGAGGCTGCTCTGAACGGCACAAGGTCTTTGTTCTTGAAGTGGATTCGAAGATTGCTCTTTCACAGGCTCTGCAGCCTCCCAGAATTACCCGAAAGCACGGCCCCTTCTCATAGGATTTTCTCTGGCTCCAGAGGCTATGCAAGAGCACGCTCCTCTTACATGACTTTGACGGTTAGGAGAACACGCAAGAAGCATCCCATTCTCAGGCGGCCTCCACAGCCTCCAAAAATCACATGAGAAGGGGACATACTTTCAAGAATAGTTCCTGTCAGCTGTGAACAAATGCTACATGTCACCCCAAACATTGTGGCATGTCACTTTTGACACATGTGTCACATGTTTGCCATCACTGATCTAGGCAGAAAGGTGAACAGGTGTCATGGCAAAGAAGAAGCTGTTACAAAGAAGCTGCTGTAAATTTGAGTAACATTAATATAACTTTGTTATGACTGACAACTAAAATGTGATTTTTTTTATTATTTACTGGATTTCATAAATTGATGCATTAGAGTCCACCATCTGTGTGAAGGCAATACTTGCCACCACATTTATTGCTAAGCACATTGATTTGTGCTTTAAATTGTAAGCCGCCCTGAGTCTTCGGAGAAGGGCGGGATATAAATGGGATTAAAATAAAATAAATAAAATAAATTTAGTTAAAAAGGAATTTATTTAAAAAGCAACATGCACAAGAACTGGGAAGAGTTGCCATGGGACGTTGCAAAACTCAGGGCTTAGGCCAGGCTAAAAGGGAAGGGGGGAAAAAAACAGAGGGGAGACCAATAGGTTGTTTGAGACCAGTAGGACATGAGGTAAATTTAATAAGGCTGCTACACTTGCTTGTCATATTTGCCTTTATATCCATCTAAAATCTGTAAGTATATATGTCCTCATGCACATGCATGCTTACATTTGTCTGTATTATGCCTAGATTCATGACAAAATAATAGAGGTGCACCTTTAGAGGAGTAGGCTTATGCTCAGTAAATTAAGTGTGAGAAATGTTAAATGACCTGTGCAGACAGAAATACTTGTATTGTTCAATGAAGAATTTACTAACTCATCAGTTGCTCAGTGGAAAAAGTTAATTGATTTTCATTATTTCTCTTGTAATTTTGTGTTTCCCCTAGCTATTTTGCACTAACATCCAAGGTGCTAAAATTAAAAAAAGCAACATTTGTTATTCAGTCCAATCAGCAAGAGTTATATTTTTCAACTTCAGAACTGCCAGACCACTTCAGAGTTGAAGCTAAGTTCCTAGTTATTTATACTGCTGAACAAGATAATGATCATCATATAATGGCTTTTTGCCTGGAAGATATTTCTGGATGTTCTTAAAGACTGGATTGTAGTCTTAAAATTTCAAATGGCCATCTGCAGCAGAAATAGTTCAGATCTCAAGAAACAACACTGTTACCATAAGCTAAAATAATACCTTCTTGGAGTCAGACAGCATACAAGTTCAATAAATTATATTATTATTATTATTATTATTATTATTATTATTATTATTATTATTATTATTATTATTATTATTATTACCTCCCACGGATGGGATTACAACTGGAAAGAACAAGATAACTGGAGATTGTAGGCCAGAATACTGAGAGATCACTGTTTAGTGATAAACACTATACACACACACACACACACACACACACAAATACATAAATACACACACACACACAATTGGTTTGATTGTTGTCACCAGGGAGGTGGAGGTTTATTGGAGTTTGTATTGGGGTTTTATTTCTGTAGGCTGCCTGGAGTCACCATGAGTGATTTGAATGGTGATATGTATTTTCTAGGGACCTGGTGGCTCAGTGGGTTAGGACGCTGAGCTTGTCGATCAGAAGGTCGGCAGTTTGGCGGGTCGAATCCCAAGTGCCGCATAACAGGGTGAGCGCCTGTTACTCGTCCCAGCTTCTGCCAACCTAGCAGTTCGAAAGCATGTAAAAATGCAAGTAGAAAAATAGGGACCACTACGGTGGGAAGGTAACAGTGTTCCATGCGCCTTTGGCGTCGAGTCATGCTGGCCACATGACCACGGAGATGTCCTCGGATAAACACTGGCTCTTCAGCTTTGAAATGGAGATGAGCACTGGCCCCTAGAGTTGGAAACAACTAGCACGCATGTGTGGGGGAACCTTTACCTTTATGTATTTTCTAAATAAATAAATACTCAGGCAAAACCTAGTCAAGGAAATAAAAAAGCAATGAAGTGTGCTAGATAAGATTGAAAATGAGATTGGGAAGTGACCCTCCCATCCCCTATATCAGTGATGGCTAACCTTTTAGAGACGGAGTGCCCAAACTGCAACCCAAAACCCATTTATCTATCGTTGGGTGGCAGATGGGCATGGCCCATTGGATGGGTGTGCCCAATCAGATGGGTGTGGCCCATTGGGTGGGCATGGCTGTGGTGGTAACGGCAGACTGGGTAGAACTAAAAAGTTCAATCAATCAATTCCAACTTTGAGAGATCTTTTTTTTCACGCAAGAAGTTTAAATTGATTGATTGATTGAACCTTTTTTTTGGCACAAGGCAGCAGATTCTTAAAGCGAAAAGGTTTTATAAAACCCAGCTGAAGGCCTAGGACTGGGGCGATGCCGCGCGTGCCCACAGAGAGGGCTCTGTGTGCCATCTGTGGCACATGTGCCATAGCTTTGCCACCATGGCCCTATATGTTTGAACCATTATAGAACCAACAGATGTAAGAATGCACTGAGTAATGAATTCATGGACCACACACTCTCTTGGAGCAGGATTAGCTACAAACAGTGAATGTGGAACTAATTTTGCTTCCCTCCAATAGTTTTTTCTCCCTTTATTTATAATGGTCCATATCTGATGCTTAGTTCGATGGTTCAAATATGGTTGGAGATCCAAGTGTGAAAATATAGTAAAGGTAAAGCGTGCTAGTCGTTTCCAACTCTAGAGGCCGGTGCTCATCTCCATTTTATAGCCGAAGAGCCAGTGCTTGTCCGAGGACGTCTCCGTGGTCATGTGGCCGGCATGACTAGACGCCAAAGGCGCACAGAACACTGTTACCTTCCCACCGGAATGGTCCCTATTTTTCTACTTGCATTTTTATGTGCTTTCGAACTGCTAGGTTGGCAGAAGCTAGGACATGTAACAGGCACTCACTCTGTTATGCGGCACTCGGGATTCGACCCGCCAAACTGCCGACCTTCTGATCGACAGGCTCAGCGTCCTAACCCACTGAACCACCACATCCCTTTTTTGTGAAAATATACTGATCAGAAATTACTGAAGGTGACACCCATCCACCCATTTAAGGAGAGAGGATATAGGGAGAAAGGAAGGGAGAAATAAAGAGGGTCTAAATTATGCTTTTGGTTCTCTGATTTATTAATTCCATAAAGTTTTTTCTTCTGGCTTTCTCCTCCTCTTTTTTTATTTCTGACTTCCAAAATACTTTCATTTTGTGTTTTCTCTGCTTCAGTGAAGCAGTAAGAACTTTAAGTCATAAGATAAAAGCAGTCATACTAAATTCACACTCGTTGTCTTAAGAAACAGGAAAATTTACCATCACTTTCATTTTAAGATAATATTAACACAATTATTTCAACCACATAAAGAAACTTTGAAGGGCTGTGGGAAGAGTCTGGACCATGTAACATACTGAATGGTACACCAAGCTTTTCATTTTAAGCATGAAAAAAGAGAGCAAGCTATTAAAATAAAAGTACCTAATTAAGTTTCACCAAAGCTTCAAAACTAATGTTAAAAACACAATTCAGTCTCTAATGTACCACATGGAGATGTGAATGAGTTAGGGGGGGAAAAACCAGGGAAAAAAACCATACAAAAATTGCTTAACACAGTTCTTTTATTCAATAAAACTATACAATTACTTCAGAAAATGTCCCTATTCCCACCTAGTTTTCCTCACAATATAGTTGCGTCCACGAATTATATCTAGCAAGAGACTGGAGGATGGAGAATTCATTTCCAATCAGTGCCTGAAATTCAGTTTTAGCAGCCCCCAAACCACAATGCTACAGTGTTAAAGAAGATGCTGCTATGCCTTTCTTACCTCCTGGGTCCTTTTTCTTAATTGCTCCCATTATTTTTTGCTTCCTCCTTCAGATTTATCTATCTGTAGGAGAAGAAGAGGCAGAGCTTGGGGGCAGAGTCAAGAAAGGAATCAGCCTAGAGTTGTTATGTTCCCACAAGTCCAGCCCCACCTTGAATTCCATTAATTCTTATCTAGCATCATTTTAGTGCTGATAGTTGACTAAGTTCTTGTGTGTAGGCATGAGCAACAAATCATCTTAACTGGAACTTAATGTGTGGTCCTGATTCCTTGTGCCTACTTCAAAGCAAGGTTGAATTATTTCCACAAGTTAATGTTATGTATTTTTGCCTAGACAAATAATTACCTAAGGGACCTTCCCACTTTTGAACATTAGAACCTATGATCTTTGTCTAACAGAACTAAATTCCCCTTAATGCTTTAACTTTCTGTATGGTCTCACTCATAATATTGTGTTCCTGGCCCCAAATTTACTCCAGATCACTGTGTGCTTTGCAGAGTTTTGATGAAGAATCTAGGCTGATCATGATTTCTCCACTCAGAAAACTGAGGCTCCTAATAACATAGAACAGGACTAGGAAACCCACAGCCTTTCCTAACGTCCTAAAGAATGTCGACTGGTGGCCCCCAGGGGGAGGGCGTTCTCTGTGGGCGCGCCAGACCTGTGGAACCGCTTACCGGTTGAGCTCCGGATGGCCTTCCGGTGGGATCTAAAAACTTACTTATTTGAGCAATCCGGCCTAGTTTGATGGGGTTGGGGTTTTTAACATGGTTTTAATTATTGTATATATCGGGCATAATATTTAATTGTTTTTTAACTTTTGTACTTTGTTTTTTAATATTTATTGCCCTGTATACCACCCTGAGTCCTTCGGGAGAAGAGCGGTGTGCTGCCACCATGTGGCTGTTCTTGGGAAATTACCAATATGCTAATTGGGTCTGCCAGTACCTTCCCCCTTTGTGATGTATTTCCTATCCTGCTCATGATGCTGTACTAGGATCCACCCCTTCTAGGTTGGACTTCCTCCTTCTCCTTGCTCCCTTGTGTTCCATCCTCCATTGTAACATCTGAACACAAGCCATGCGGACAGTAATCCTGTTACTGTCTTTTGACCTTAAAGCTCCGACCACGTTCAACTGACCACACCTTCTCTGCTGTAACCACCTTCTACATGCAAAATAAAGGTATTTCAGCTGAACCAGGTGCTTTATGAGTTCACTGTCTGGAAAGGGCCGTTAAATGTGACTAAATTCACTTAAACAGACCAATAAGTGTCTCAACAAAGAATTAAATTCGCAATACAACGTGCCTGTACCAGCACAGTCAAAAGACAGTTATTAATTTTTACTGCTTGCAATCCATTGAGTATGCATGTTATCTGCAAAACTTAAGTGAAAAATCAGTGATCAATTTTACTGGCTGCATTGTGTGTGTTGTCTACAAGTAAGAAGTTAAGGATAACAATTACTCTTACTGGCTACATGTGTTTACCTCAATCAAGTTTAAAGTCCAGTTAGAAATGTGTTTTAATTTCTAAAATCTGCAATTTAAAGTCTGTAACGTTTCTACAATCAAGTTTAAACAGTCAGAAAATGCAATCCGAATTCCTTCTCTCTGCATCCTTCATGTGCATGTTGTTTTTGAGCAAGGCAGAGCTAACAAAGGATTTGGAGATAACATCCTGTGAACTTTTGTTTGAAAAGGCTAGTAAACATCTCATTGTCTCTTGCCAGTTCTTGCCTGCAATTTAGAATGACTGTTTGTTTGCAACCTTCAAGTTTGTGAAACCAAAAGAAAGTTTAAAGAAATTTCCTGCCTGCCTTTTTCAAATAGTTTTTCTCTAGAAGTCTCAGAGATTTACCTTTGAAAAAGAACCCTTCCTCCCTGGTAAAAGCTATTAAGTGGCATAAGATAGACAATAAAACAATTTGTTGTCCTGGTAACCAGCTCTTGGTGATTCACCCCATCTTAGGAATGCGAGCTGTGCAACAGCTTGTAAGCTTGGATGTTATACAGAGAGAAAAGCATTCATTGATAGCCATTGTCTTTAGAGTTGAATTTTTCTCAAACAAAATTTTGCCAGTTGCAAATGAAATCTATTACTAGCCATGCAAGCATTTCTACAGACATCATCCTGTGCTATTAGCCATTGTTTTTAAAGTTGAGCTCCAACAAAAAAGTTTGCCAGTTAGCAATTTTTTTCCTCTCTCTTTTGCAATAAAGATTGCTGAGCAACAACAATAAAAGAGCCATTAAGCAATTAGTTGCCTAGTAATAGGCAGCGACTCCTGGTGGCCAGACTGAAACGCTTAAACTGTCTGCAAGTTTGAAACGCCTATGAAAGCTTGTATACAGAGAGAGACTTTGATTCACACTTATAGCAAGCTATGCAAGCATTTTTATATGATAGGCAAATGATCTAAAATCTCAGCAAAGCAAAGCAATCCTACCAAGCCCCACTAGCTTAAACAAAGGAACGAGGGAGCAATTAACCTCTGTCAGTGACAAGTTACAGACTACGGTTTAGCTCTTAACACGGAGAGAGAGTTCCTCCAAGGGTTTCAAACCGGCTCACAACTTGTGGTCATAGGGAAGAACAGTTGCTTCACTTAATGTTCCAACTTAAGCTAGGGAAGATACCAGGCTTGCATCCAAATAGCGACCCTAGTGGTCAAGAGGTGAAGTTCATTGAAGTACTCACCTACACAAGCAGCATTCCAGTGGCTGCTCAGCAATTAAAAGGCTTGTCCTCAGGCACGTGTAGAGTGCCCCTAGTGGTCAAAGGGTGAACTTTCCTGAAGTCCCTAACCACACAAAAAGTGCCCCTAGTGGCCAACAGGTGAACTTCCCTGAAGTTTCTGACCACACAGAAGTCGCCCCCTGGTGGTCAAAGAGCAAGTTCACCGAATTTAATCAGAAAATATCTAGAAAATTTCTGTATCTGTCTTAGCCATGGCGGAATGTCTCATTGATTTTGAAGAACCGGTTCAGCCAGACAACCCTGAATTGCATCAAGAAGATGGAAGACCCAAACATACAATAAAACCAACCCAGAAACTCATAGAAATTTATTAGGCAAAGAAAGATGAATTTTCCAGTAATCTGTCACAGTTATGGGACAGAACCGCACACACCATAACAATTTTGCTCAACCCTAATGGTAATCCTACTGAATTAATAGACTCCATAGATTGCCTATCTGTAGCTTATGAACGTTACCAGCGGCTGTCTACAAAATACATAGGTTTTTTGAATGACTCTAATGTAGACGATTCTTCAACAGAATTAATTAAAATTGAGGATCTGAACCAGCAAAGAGATCTCCTGGTGCAAGGGGCAAAGTATAAGGCAAAAAACTGTATAGCTGACCTGCAAGAGACTAGATCTCATAGGTCCACATCAAGTAGACACACAGCAAACCTCATTGCTGACCTGCAAGAGACTAGATCTCATAGGTCCACATCAAGTAGACACACAGTACACTCCGCTAGATCCTCTCGCTCCAGGACTTCAACAATAAGTAACAAGTTGGCAGAGGCATGTGAACACCTAGAAGCAACGAAAGTACATGCTTCCTTTGCCAAACAGGAAGCAGAGCTGGAAGCACAGGAGAAAGCCCATCAAGCAGAGATGGAAGCACAGGAGAAAGCCCGTCAAGCAGAGATGGCAGCCAAAATAAAGATTCTGCAAATTGAAGGAGAAGAAGCCATTGCCCTAGCAAAGCTGAAGGCCTTCGAACAAGCGACACAGGAAGATACCGATGTAGATAGTTCCATCCCAACAGAAGTGGAAGATCCGATGGTACGTACCAGTCAGTACGTGCTAAAGCATAATGTTTGCAATGATGCAGAGCCATCTTCCACACTGCCTACAAAAATCATAGACATCCCAGAACCGCAAGGGCCTGCACTCCTTCAACACCACAGCACAAGTGCATCTTCGGCACTCCCCACTCACCAGTCAGAGACCACAGAACTGCCAGGGTCTACACCTCTTCTCCAAAACAACAAAGGTGTGTCAGCTGTGCTTCCCACAAACACCGCAGAAGTTCCGCACCTGCCAGGACCTACACCTCTTCTTCAAAGCAACACAGGTGCGTCAACCGTGCTTCCCACAAAGAACACAGAAGTCCCGCACCTGCAAGGGCCTACACCTCTTCAACAAAGCAACACAGGTGCATCAGCTGTGCTCCCTCCAAACAGCACAGAAGCCCCACGCCTGCCAGGGCCTACACCTCTTCTTCAAAGCAGCACAGGTGCATCAACTGTGCTTCCTACAGAGAGCACAGAAACCCCAGGCCTGCCAAGGCCAGCACCTCTTCAACGCCCAGAAACAGGTGCGCCAACACCTCAAATTGCATTACCTCTTGCCAATGACAACGTAACTTCCAGCAATGATCAACGGTTGAATCAACAACCAGCACAAATTTTAGAGATTACACCACAGCTAAATGCTCCTGCAACATCATTCTATCCTGGTGTACCTGATCCTTATTCACCAGAGAACTCTCACACCCAAGAGGTCCCACATGTTTCTTCAGCATCAAAGAGTGAGAGACCAGACCTTCCTGAGTACACCAAACACGCCAATCGTCGAGAGCCCACTGCCAATAGCCTCTCAAAGTTTAATGACCATCCAGAAGACTTCAGATCCTGGAAAACAATCTTCAAAACCGTTGCTGGTGATCTCAACCTTACTGCCAGAAAGGAACTCGACCTACTCTTTTCCTTTCCCCTATTCTCATATTTTTGCAGGTTTATAAGTCATCACACCTGGACGAACAATGAACCCAGCTTCGACTTCGCTGAATCCAGTGTGCCTGCTCCATTACCATCACCAAGGTACAATAACACAGCAGCTCAACACAGAAACTCACGTGGATCTGTGTCTACAAGAAAGATGGACATATCACTTCCTGTATCATCTCCTCCTCTATGGAGTGATTCAGGTGGTAGCATTTCACCTCCTGTACCATCCTCTCCTCCTTGGAGTGATTCAGGTGGTGGCAACTCACATCCTGTACCACCTCCTTCCAAATGGAGCAATTCAGGTGATGGGGACAAATATGCTACAGGTGCTGTGCTTCATATGGCCATTTTGCTAAAAATTGAAAAGCCTTTGACAAGTGCACAGAATGCGATAGCGACAAACACGATACAGCTACGCATCCTGATCCACTTCCAAGCAATCCACAGCAACCACCTGTATCCAACCCTGCTTCAAATTATGGCGGTGAGCAGCATGGCGGGGAGCATCAAAGTCACGCTCCAGTCACAAACGTCTCATCTTAACTCCGATCTTCAAGTTAGAGACCTTGTTCTGTTCAACGTCCAACGAGCTCAACACTTGAAAGACACCAAAACTTTCACTAGACCATTGCAGAACTTCTCCTGCTTTTGCCTCTTAAAGACTGAACTCGCCTTCCTTCTTGAATCCTGCCTTCCAGAAGAAAAGTGCCTTCAACCAGATCCAGACTATTGAAGCCTGAAAAGGCAATTGTTATTGTTGCAATATATATGCATGTTCTTTTATATCTTTCAGGTCTTGAACGCAACAAGCAAAACCTCAGCCTGAAATGGCAGTTTTATTATTGCAATATGTATGCATGTTTATTTTATATATCTCAGGTTTTTATGTCCTATATGGACACATGTTTACCTCTTATATCTCTCAGGTTTTTATGCCTCATATATCATGTTTATTTTTTTTATATCCCTCAAGTTTACATTTATATGTATGCATGTTTATTTTATATATTTTCTCAGATGTATTACTTATATTTCTTAGGTGTTTTCTGACAACAACAAACCACAAACGTGTTTGCATTTGCATAACTACCGTTATGGGATTTATATAGTGGTATTATGAAATACCAGACGGGGAGTGTGCTGCCACCATGTGGCTGTTCTTGGGAAATTACCAATATATGCTAATTGGGTCTGCCAGTACCTTCCCCCTTTGTGATGTATTTCCTATCCTGCTCATGATGCTGTACTAGGATCCACCCCTTCTAGGTTGGACTTCCTCCTTCTCCTTGCTCCCTTGTGTTCCATCCTCCATTGTAACATCTGAACACAAGCCATGCGGACAGTAATCCTGTTACTGTCTTTTGACCTTAAAGTTCCGACCACGTTCAACTGACCACACCTTCTCTGCTGTAACCACCTTCTACATGCAAAATAAAGGTATTTCAGCTGAACCAGGTGCTTTATGAGTTCACTGTCTGGAAAGGGCCGTTAAATGTGACTAAATTCGCTTAAACAGACCAATAAGTGTCTCAACAAGGAATTAAATTCGCAATACAACGTGCCTGTACCAGCATTATATTATATTATTATATTTAATAAATATAAAATATAAATATAAATGCCAATGCACAGATCTCTAGTCAGTATGGCCAAAGGAGATGGAGGCTGAACTAGAACTAAAAGACAGTTATCTCTGCCTTGGTGTAGGGAAACTTGCAGTAATTTTATTCTCAATAGAAGGACTGTAAAAAGATGTGATCATGGTGAAACAAGCCAGATAGTGGGTTGTCCCATCCACAGATACATATGTGAGAACTGGCAGTCACAGCGCAGTCTTTTATTCAAATCAGTTCATAATGTTGTTGGCTGGGTCATCTGGATTGCTGTGAATGGTCTAGAACAGACATGTCAAACTTGCAAACATCACATGATGTCGCACAAAGTATCAGGACACTTTTGCCATTGCCGGCAATGGGGTGGGCGTGGCTTCCAGATGATGCATCCGGCCAGTGGGCTGGCAGTTTGACACCCCAGGTCTAGAACATTTAACAAAGGAACATTATTTCTCAGTGATGGCTGGCAATCTCTCTCTCATTTGGAACATAACAATCACTAGAATCTGCAAATGTAATAGGCATGAGAAGGGGCTGGGAAACAAGATCACAGCTGTAGGTAGAATAAGTAGAAGAGAGAAGAGGAACAAAAGGAGAAGGCCAGAGAACTTGGAGTTGTCCTAGGATATTTCTGATTCTGATATGTCTGATATGTCTGTCTGATTCTGATATGTCTTCCAATGTTTAACTTTGCAGTTTTCAGTATAATAAATCTCATTGTACCGACATCAGATGAGAGCTGTTTAATATGGCACTTCATGAGAGAAATGGCCAAAGTGTGCTTTTAAAAGTACATTGATTTCAGTGCTTTATTACCTGGAAGATGCTTATTCAAGTATTAAGTTAAAAGACAGCACAATTAAATTCACTTCATTGCTTCAAGCTGCAAAACTTTAATGTCTAACCTTTTTTAATGACTTAAGAGTTCAATTAGGAGATGCATCCCTTTAAGAAACTTTTTTTTTTAAAAAAAAGGGGGGGGGAAGAAACCTCCAATATATTATTTCTTCAAAAGTCAAGTTTAAAGAAGTTGAAATACTGGGAAATTGAATAGTGTGGCAGAAAGGAAGCAGGAAAGGATGCATTGTTTTAAACACAAATTTGCAAAGTCTGCGTTTGCTGAATGAATAAATAGCCAGTCAGCTATATCCCAGGTGGGAGAGTCTGACTGATGATATAGTTTAAAATTAATTGCAAACAAAACATCCTGATATTGTGTTTAGCATCAGGCCAGGTAAATGACAGGTCTGGATCCTATACTGGGCCAGATGCTGATGCCATCAGTCTTATTTATTTATTTATTTATTTATTTATTTATTTATTTATTATTTGTTTGTTTGTTTGTTTGTTTGTTTATTTATTTATTTATTTATTTATTTATTTATTTATTTATTATTTGCTCCTTAATTCAAATGCCTTCCAGTTTCCAAAACTGCAGAAAGATAACATAAAGGTAACAAAAATGTCACAATAAATAAAATACTATTAATAATAGAGGTGGTCCTCAACATTTGACCACAACTGAGCCCAACATTTCTGTTGTTAAGAGAGACAGTTGTTAAGTGAATTTTACCCCGTTTTGTGACCTTTCTTGCCATAGCTGTTAAGTGAATCACTGCAGTTGTTAGTAACACGGTTATTAAGTGCATCTGGCTTCCCCATTGACTTTGCTTGTCAAAAGATTGCAAAAAGTGGATCACATGATTCTGGGACACAGCAACCGTCATAAATAGGAGTCAGTTGCCAACTTTCTGAATTTTCATCACGTGTCCATGGGGATGCTGCAATGTCCTAAGAGTGAAAAATGGTCATAAGACACTTTTTTCAGTGCCTTTGTAACTTCAAACAGTCACTAAATGAACTGGTGTAAGTTGAGGACTACCTGTCTCTTTAAGGGTTAAAAATGACCCATATCACAAAATCTTTTTTAAGGCCTGGTATTTTGTGTAGCCATTAAGGCATCTGGCTGAAAACCAGGAGACTGTTAATTCTAGTCCCACCTTAGGCACAAAGCCTGCTGGGTGACCTTGGGCCAGTCCCTATCCCTCAACCCTAGGAAGGAGACAAGGACAAACCACTTGTGAAAAATCTTGTCAAGAAAACTGCAGAAACTTATCCAGGCAATCTCTGAGAATCAGATGTGAATCCAATGGAAGAGGGGGGGAAAAAGTGCTTACTGAGGCATCATTGAGCACTGCCACCTTCTGAGGCGCCCTGCCAAACTCCACTGTATTAGAGTCCAGAGGCATGTTTCCCAGGACTATGAAACACATAAGGATAGCTATGAAACTATCTACTTCATGCCCAAGTGAACTGACACAAATGAACACGACCACTATGGATACCATAATGGGTATCCAGCATTACCAGAACTGAACATTACTTTTCTGAAGTGTCATCTTGTAATGACAGTTACATTTGGAAATATTCCTGTGATTACATATTAGAAAAGAAATTCTATGGTATGTTTTCAACATTACAGTAGGTGAAGCTGAGTCACACCAAAATGTTCCATAACTATCTTTGGAATTTTTTTTCCCCCAGCTTAAATATTTCATATACAATAACAGTATAATCTTCCTTAGTTCTTAACCAATTACAAGCTCAATAGCTGAAGAATTGCTTTAAGGCTTAGCCTTAACCCATTGATTATCGACAAATTGGGCCATGAGGACAAGCAGGCTTTAAAGGCTTAACAATGGACTCATTTATATATTGAATGTGGAATTATTTTCTCTTGGCTGCTTCAGATGGATCTTTATTTCTCACCATTTCTTGACAAGTCTGCAGCGCAATACTTAATGACTTACCATAAATTTAATGGTTCTTGCAAATGGGACTGAGAAGGCTATTCACTTCCCTATCAGTTATGCTACACAAACCTGGGCTCTAACTCTTCTAATAAGAATCATTATTTTAGGAAGCAACTCTACTGTTCTGCCCAGAAGTGCACATGTACTATGTACTTTTGCATTTATAGAACTTCTTTTTCCTTAAAGTTCTCCCACAGGAAAAAGGGTTGGGAAAACTAATTACAGGTAGTCCTTGACTTAAACAATTCATTTAGTGACTGTTCAAAGTTATAATCGCACTGAAAAAAGTGACTTACAACCAATTTTCATACTTATAAACGTTACGGTATTCCCAAGGTCATGTAATCAACATCCAGATAGATGCTTGGCAACTGACTCATATTTATGTGTCCTGGGGTCATGGGATCACTTTTTGTGACCTTCTGACAAACAGAATCAATGGGGAAGCCAGATACACTTAACAACTTTGTTACTAACTTAAGACAGGGATTCACTTAACAACTATACTGTGTTTCCCCGAAAGTAAGGCCTACCCGGAAAATAAGCCTAGCTTGATTTTTGGGGGTGGGCCTAATATAAGCCCTACCCAATAAATAAGCCCTAATTTTGGGGTGAGGTGCACACCTAAAAATCAAGCTTAGGGCAAGAGTGGGGTTGTGTTGCTGCCCCACGAGCCCCGCACTCACTTACCTTGCAGCCAGGCCTCGCCTCGCCAGCCCACTTCTTCTTTGGCGTCTTCTGCAGCCAGGCCTGCATTCCTCAGTCACAGGCCTTTCTGGAAGGCTACTGCAGCCGAGAACCGAGCTATGGAAACAATCCATAGCTTGGTTCTGCAAAGCCTCTGCAGCCGAGAACCGAGCTACAGATTGAATCCATAGCTCGGTACTCAGCTACAGAGGCCTTCCAGAAAGACCTGACTGCAAAATGCAGGCCGCAATGCAGCTGCAGAATGAAGCTGCTGCTTTGGCCAGAAGAAGTGGACCGGCTGGGTGGGGCTGTCAATGCTGGAGGTGAATATAAAAGACATCACCCCCCTTGAAAATAAGACCTGGTGCCTCTTTTGGAGGGGGGAGTAGGAAAAAAAAGACCCAGAAAAGTCATAAAATGGGACAAAACTCACTTAACAACTGTCTTGCTTAGGAACAGAAATTTTGGGCTCCATTGTGATCGCAAATTGAGCATTAAATATTGATCTACTAAATAATGTATCGTAGCCTTTAATGGACCATTTTTTAAAGACCAATCTTATTTTTTTATGGGAAATTAAAAGCTATTTTTTTCTACACTTTTTTTTATTCTCCTAATTAACCTAAACTGAAATACATTTCTGGACCAATAGAAAGGCATTTCCTTTCAGCAGTCTGTGTTATAAAGTGAACTACCCATTTCAATCAAACAGAACCTCTGATTTAAAACTCTTGCCAGAATAAAGTAGACTCATAAAATGAGCTTCATAGTGAGCAGCCCTGATAGAATGCGATCTGTAAGATGCCATTTTCTTTCTTCATTTCTCTCTCTTCCCTTCTCAATCCCACCCCCCAAAAAAATTATACAGATACTTTGAGATCCAGAGCAACTTTATTTCTATTTTAAAACTAAGGTGTTTTTTTTTTAAAAAAATAACAGTAAAATAAAGTGTTGCAGCTTTATATTCAAAAGCTTGAAAAATACACCATACAAAATGAGAGCTCTTCTCTATGCAACCCAAAGTCCTTCAAGACCAGCATCAGATAATGGCTTGCTATATGTCTCTAGGAAGCCAAGACTCTTCATATTGCTATGTCTTGGCAAGAGGTCTTATTTATTTCTTTTTAAAAATTATTTTATTCAATTTACATGCCATCCCCCCCACCCGCCACCCCCACTGCTCAGCGTTTGTGGATGGCTCACAGTGTAAAGAACACTTAAAGAAATGTGAATAGTAAGAATTCTATAAAGAAAAGTGACACAAAAATATACACCACATATCTTCAATCATTCTTTCTTAGTGGTTACACTTGGGCTATTACATGTCTTCACATTGCCTCAGAAAATATTGTTGGCAACTTTATTCCACTCTCCCTATCAGCTTTAATGTTATATGATTTTTAATAATAATTGCTTATTTTAAAAGCCTAAGAGAAAATACATCTTTTTAAAAGCCTTACAATAGAAAAGATGCTCTTGGAACCTATTCATATGAAATTTGGCAGCAGTTATTCCTTCATCCAGCTGAACCAAGAAATGAAAACAATATCATCCGTTTTCTTTTTAAAAATCTGCATTAGGAGAGGCACTGTATCTGTCAGGATTTGTGTACATTACATGCTTTCAGACCAGATAAGTTCTGAAATTAGCAAATTTGGGGAGTGGGGAAACAAACTATAGCTATGTGTCACTTTCCAGCAATGTAGATAATGTGAATTGTGGAGATTTGTATTTCCAAATCAGGATTCAGATTCAGAAACACACCAATCACCTTTTTTTACTTTCATTTGAACAGCCACAATGGATCATAAACCACATAATTCTTCTAGCATAGTGTGTGACTCAGAATCTCAATGCAGGAAACATTAATTCTGCTGGACGAGATCATGGTGGAAGGCCAGATTAAGGCCAACTGTTGCCTTAAACAAGTGTTCCTCAACCTCAGCTACTTTAAGATGTGTGGACTTCAACTCCCAGAATTCCCCAGCCAACACGGAGAAACATCAGGGGAAAGCATAGACCAGGGGTCTTCAAACTTGGCCCTTTTATGACTTTTGGACTTGGCCCTTTTATGACTTGTGGACTTCAACTCCCAGAATTCCTCAGCCAGCGTGCCAAGTTTGAAGACCCCTGGTATAGACTAACCCATGCTGTACCATACAACAATCATGTCTTTTGGTTCTTTCTATGCTTAACTGACAAGACGTTAAGATTCAATAAGTGATGAAAATTAAAGATGAGTGTGGCAGGGAAAGAGTTCAAGGCATGAGAACTAGGGGAAAAGCTCTGTGATTTATTATTTTTACAACTAAACTCAAGGCAGCAAACATACCCAACACAACTTCCTCCTGCTATTTTCCCCATAACAATAACCTTATGATGTGGGTTGGGCTGAAGGAGAGTGACTGGCGCAAGGTCGCCCAGCTGGCTTTCATGGCTAAGGCAGGACTAGAACTCACAGTCTCCAGCTTTCTAGCCTGGTGACTTACCCAGTAGACCAAACTGGCTAATGGTCTGTGGTGATTTCAAACTTGGTTTGATGCTACTGATGCTACTGCCCAGTGAGCAGGTAATAGTATTTTTTTCTTTCCGCCTTGAAGAGACAAAGACTGAAGTAAGTCTATATGTTTCCTCTCCCTTAAAGACTTGTCTTGATAGAATGCACTTTGTCAGAGCATGCAGTCTTATTGAGCTGAGATAACCCAGGAGTAAACACAGTAAACAGTGATCTATATTAAATGGTTTATTTTACACTATCTACAATATCATACACCAGGAACAATATACATACACGTGTTAATATAGCAGTCTCCAACATAGAGCAATTATAGCAGGAAACGGAAGAGAGAGCACACACTTCCCTTTTATACAAAGCTCTTAAAGAGACACAGACCCAGCTGGCTCTGAAAGGAACATAGACCCTGCTGAGTCATTCCCATCGTTACATCATACATCTTACACCAGCTGGTTAGCTTTAAATTATTACCTTGAGGTGGCTGGATGGGGTCACTGAAGCAGTAGGCGTGAGCTTAAATGGACTCCAGAAGATGGTAGATGACAGGAAGGCCTGGAGGAATGTTGTCCATAGGGTCGCGATGGGTTGGACACGACTTCGCAGCTAACAACAACAACATGTGCATATTTGTATGTGCAGGTTTGTGTGTGGGATAATCTTTGTATCTATGGTACACATTTTACTTTCATCATCATTTTCCTACAGATATTCCTTTCTTGTGTTATTTTTTTTATTCTGCTTTTGTTTCAAATCTTTCCAAAAAACACCCTGCAGGTCTCATCTGAGCACTCCACAAGAACTGAACATAATTGAATGGGGAAAAAATGTACATAGAAACCATTATGGTGAGGCAGGGTGGGTAATTGAGGCAGATTGTTTATTATGCCTTGAAGCTTCTAATCAAAGCCTTGCCTCCTTGCTATCAAGGTGCAGAATGTTGAGGCACAGCCCCAAAGTTTAATTGACAGTAGGGATGGGGGGAGGCATGAGGAGGAAAAGATAAATTTTCAGTTGTATCAAAAGATGACAAGGCTCAGCACCAATTGTAGGTGAACTGGTGAACTATGTTTAGATTGGCGTGTCTTGGGCAGCCACACAGTGTATCACTGTGGCACCCTCTAGAGCAGTGCCCCCCAATCTTTTGGGTGCCAGGCACTGGTTCCGTGAAGAGAGGTTTTTCTATGCACTGGGTGAGGTTTTGAGCACTGCCTGCAAGCCACACTTGTGTATGGATGGGATTTCATTCATTTGCACAGACTGGTTTCTGGCACACTGTGGACCAGTGCCAGTCATGAACCATGGTTGGAGACCTAGAGCAGAGATCTCCAACCTTTCTGGGCTCAAGGACCGGAGGGAAGGAGAGCAGCTTCAAAAGTAGTGTGTGAGTGTGCACGGGGCCACACACACTGGTGCAGCACTAGGAGCCCCGTTCACACATGCGGCATGCACTGGCACCATGTGCATGCGCAAATGGCCGTGCACCTTATGGTGGCTAGCGGCCTGTTCACACATGCACAAATGGCCACGCAAACCACCCAGGCTAGCGGCACATGCTCAAATGGGCTGTGGACACCAGCCCCACGCTAGCATTACCATTTGCACCCCTGTGCACATGTGCAAACAGGGCCACGAGCGCTAGTGCGCGTGGGGGGGGAATGCATGCCCATGCATATGCACACTGGCCAGCCATTTTCATGGCCCCCAGGCCGCGGACCATAGGTTGGGGACCCCTGACCTAGAAAACATATTCACCATAATAATTTCTCAGAAGATGTCTCCCTTTAGTATCCTAGTTATGGTATCTTGAACTAGTTAAAACTTCTGGGGCCCCTGTCCAGGACAGAAATCCTCATCCACCCCACAAAGATGATTATTCAACGTCCAGTGATAAAGCATTCACTGATACAAGGAGGCAGACTGTTCTAACTGCTCATAGTCAAGAATTTCCTCCTGATTTCAAGTTTGGATTTCTGTTTGTAAAATTTCCATCCACTGGTTCTTGTCCTAACCTGCAACACTGTGGAGCATAAATCTACATGCTCTTCCCTGTGATATAGCACATGGATGATGTAGCCAGCCAATACCAGTCCCCAAATTACTATAGTTGCTAAATCAATCAAAGGTTGGGGGCAAATAACTTCTTACAAAAGTTTTTTACTGAAAGCAATGACTCTAACAGGACATTATAGTATTGGATGTAAAGAAATCATGCATCACAGCTTCTTTGTCTTGCCTGGATGCATCTTTATGTTATGGGCGAAACCAGCCCAGCATCATATCCAGACACCTGTTCTTACAGGCACAAAGCTTGTGGTGATATAGATCATATCAGAAACTGTATTTGGCATCCTCACCTTACTGTCCTATTTTTCTTCTGCCATACCAATAATTTTCCATAGATGTAAAACAATGTTTTGGACAGAACAGATTTCTTAACAAGAACATGAAAGTTTGATTATCCAGTTTTATCTTCTGAACATGACTGACAGATAAAAGTGGAATCACCATAATCCCTATCCCCAGAATTCATTCAAAAGAAATGAAATTCCAAGGTCACAAAGAGATCAAGAAGAACGAACATTTTGCAGCCTCCTTTTCCTCTGTGTCTCTGTAAACAGAACTGTCAGGATGTCCAAGCTTTTGAAAAGTTAGGTCTTTATGGAAAATAATCAAAAGTGCATTTATTGAGTAAGACATGGAACAAAATTAAGCTATGAATACATTGTGGTGCTCTTTTGTATATTCCTCTTCCTGGATGCTATCATTAGCTACATTTTTAACACATTCTTATACAATATTTTTATTTGAGCATTCAGTTTGTCTTAGTAAAAGACAAAGCAAACATGCAACATTTTGACTGGCCTGGTACTGGTCCATGGACTGGGGGTTGGGGACCCCTGCTTTAGAAGACCTATTCAACAGTAGCCCAAATGTTGCCTTTCACTAAGGCCTACTAAGGATGCTGCTGGAAGTGAATTTGATAATTTCTGTAAAATGGATACATGGGAGATGAACATATTTAATTTTTACCCTAAACCTGAAAAGTGGATCATGTTTTTGCCTGCTATATAGGTATTAAAAGGTGGTCAAAAGTCTGTCCTTATCTTCAAATAGTAATAATAAAGGCAGGTGGGTTTAGTGGAAATAGGAAAGTTTTCTGGGCACTTCCTGGACTGTCCATGAGTATAAAATATAACTTATGAAAATACTAATGCTGTGAATCTTTAATATATATTGATAAATCAATCTTAGACCATCCGTTTTGGGTCACCTTTTTCCCAAGGGAACTATATCTGGGAAACTATTGGCTCTCCTAGAAAATAGAAGTCATATGAATTGCAGTTAATATTTTAAACAATTCAATTAGGAAAAAAATGATAGAGTAATGAGGTTGCTTTGTAATAATACATTATGAACAAATATGATGCATGATTTTTCAGATCACTGGATGAAATCAGGTTTAAAACAAGAAATGGTCTTTTTATGCTTTAATGAGTTGCAGGGTTTGACAGACATTGCACTTAATTAGGCACCCACATTGTATAAGCATCAACCCTACAGCGAAACATTAAACTACTAGAGGACCCAGAATTTTAATAGCCCCCCCCCCCTTTTAATAGCTCTTCAAAACTCTTTAGTTCTTTCAAAAATAGCTCTGAATTGTACAGCCTGGAATAGTAAGCTTCTTTTATTGTATATTGTGTGCCCTTAGGCTGAATTAATACATCAGAGATACCAGCAGCAAAACATTTTTATAATATGTTGTTTACTCTGAGGGAGAAGAAGGAAATCGTGGGTTAAGGAGCTTTTTGAAACTTCAAAAATGAAAGATGATCATGATGATATTAATACTGTATATGTTCTGAAGTGCACAGTTCAACATAGATTCAGAAAAAGTTCTTGGACGTCAAAAGCACACCACGTATTACATTTAATATGACTCTTAACTTTTTTCAGGTTCACACAGCAACTTGGGGGAAAAATGGGATGTTTTTAATGAGATCATGTGCCCAGACAAAATACTTTCAACCCACTGCAGGAGAATGAAGAGCTGGTGAATAGACAGGCTCTTTAATAAACTTGAGATTACCCACAAGTGCTCCAGACAATTGCTCCTTATGAGAAGACCACAGATAGAAGTCTCCAGAAGGTTTAGAGTTCTGGATGTCAAGGGAATAACTGTCATGTCCAAACTGCAGATAGCTCCTTTGAAAGAACACCAGGTTTGTGTATTTCCTTTTCTAATCACATTTAGAAATTGCTTGTTTACCGTTTTTCAGATATTAGAAACAGGTATTGACAGGTTTTAGAGCTCTGGATAGGTTTCCTTCAACCCTCAATAAAAGAAGTTTTAATTACAAGTTTAAGAACTTTAAACATTCTTTTGAATAAACAAAAAAATAGATGATTAAGACTTTGATTTTTTGAAAGTTATAAACTGACTTAAGGTTCCACATAAACTTGAAATAAGATTTTGGAATTAATTATAAAGAATCCTTCCCATGGAGAAATGTGTTGTTTTGAATTTATTTAAAAAAGAAAGTAAGATAACACTTTAAAATTGTACCCTACAGGGAACTAAAGATTATAATTAAAGGAGAGAAATACTTCAGCTCAACTCACAATTACAGAATGAAGCAAAATATTTTAACATTGGATATATTGAAGAAGATAATAATTTTAAGAGTCCACAATTTAAGAATGCCCCCCCCGCTTCTTTTTGTTTCTACTGAAGGGACTTTTAACAGTGTTAGTCTTTGTCTACGTATGTTGTATAGCTACAAATTCTGGAATAATTTATATTTTGAAAAAAAATTGTCTTGAAAAAGTATTTCGGGTATGAAGTACCAATTCTTCCCTAATTTAACTTTATTTGCTTCAAAGAAGAGCCTGGTCAACAATATTTGCTCAGAATTGTTGCAGTTCATTTCTAACACTGAGTGACTCCAACAAACCTCAGAAGAGGTATGCTAGTACATACATGGAGAAACGTGTGTCCATAACATTCACAAACAGAAATTAACCTCAGTCTTCAGTTCGCTTCAGTGAATGTGATTGCAGCTTGGGCTAATCTTCCCTAAATTGTCAATCCCATCCCAAATACCAAATACTCCTGAGTTTGGGACCATGCATACTGGGAGGAGAGAAGAAGTTGAAGAACTCTACAACATTACAAGACCAAGTATCATGGCATTCTTTGGCTTTCCTCTTAAGAGATGTTTGGGTCTGTTTTTTTCCTTGTTCCACATCCAATCCTAAATGGAAATGAGTGGTCAAGTATGCATCAAATTCTGGTGGCTATTTGGCGGCATTTAGAGAAACGTCTGTGCAATTTGAGCCCCACTTCTCAGACTGTTTTTATTGGAAAGGCATTCCGTGAATCTGTTCTGGTCCGCATCCCATTTCTTTCAGTGAGAGGAGACAAACATCAAAAGAAACCTCAAAGCCTGAAATTACAGAACACCTCCCTATAGTTCTAATCTGGCCATCCTTTATGATTATGAAATATTAGCTCCACTCAGTCAAATTGTCCCCCAGGAAGGAAGCCGAGGGATTCAGTTTACGTGATATTTTAAGGAGAAATCTGATTTCAAAACAAAACAAAGCACTGACACAGTGGTAAGTTAATTCCTTCCAACAACCCACACAATTACTTTTCAATCCTGTAAAATTAACTACTCAGAAGATTCTACGACTTTTCCGGCCCCCATGTTTACAATGTAAATATGGCTATGGATTCAAGCTTCATTGGCCAGATGGTCTATTCAAAGTCCCACAATTCTTCTCCCCCCCCCCCGCCACACCTGCCCACAATAATGGTGCCAGAAATACAGAAGGTTTGTATGGAACGGAAGAGAGGTAAATCATTGCATTTGGATAATCAAAGCTTCCTTTTTCAGAATGAAGATTCTTATTGAATTCCAAGTCATTTGGCAAATCATTAAAAAACATTTTTTTTTTCAATTGCACCTGTGGTTTCAGAACTTTTGTTTCAACTCAGTATGCCATGTAGTTATGCATGTAAAGTCCATCCTACTCTTTTAAAAACAAAATTAGCAATTAGAAAAATTGTTGACGGTTGGGAACAAGTTATCATATTTTTTTCTTTAAAAAAAATGAAGCTTTCAACAGTTTGAAGCTTCTTTTGATTTTAAAGGAGCAAAAGGCTTTTCCCTTATTAGGGTTACGATAGATATTCCTTTCTCATTGACCCACAAATCCGAGTCCCCAAACTGTAAAAATCTCGTCTTTCTTGGCATCTGCCAAGCTTCCTGTCCTACATTATTTTCTTGCATTACACTCGTAATTTTTTTTTAAAAGGGATATAGTAAAGCCTCAGGTATAATCTGAGATTTCCAACAATTTCTTGGGGCCCATGTGTGCCTGAAATCATGTGTGACTAGGAAGGGGGATCCAGATAGCCTAATAAAACAAAAACCTAACATAATAGATAGCCTAGCGATGGAGAGGGCCCTCCTTTATTCACTTTCTGAAAAAGGAAGTGTGTTTTGTGTTTGGCAATGACCACCATGTTGTGAGAGGATCACAACATATTCTCAAATTGCTAGATCTACCCACCAGCTCAGGAAAAGTTGAAGTTGCCTGCATCATACAAATTCAGGAATTTTTATACAGAAATCATTTTTTTTAATATTTGAATTTTTATTTAACATAAGTAAGGTCCTAGAACATAAAGCACTAAATAACATAAGGAGATTACTCATTAAATCACCAAAGGTGGCAGGAGGATGGTAACTTTATCTGCTTATGTAATGAAATACACTCCAGTCTATCCTACCCTACTCAGTATTTCAGCCCTAAGGCTAGATGCAATAAAATATCTAGTAATAATACTATTAAATCATTGCTTGGTCTCCATCATTTGGCATTAGTTGACAAAAAATAATAATTCTATGCTGCTTCAACTTTTCCTTTTTGCAACTGTTGTTAGCGTATGACCTAATATAAGGGAGAAACTGTGGGACAGTCTAAGACATTCTAATATTGATACTCCACTATTGTTCAATGATATAATTGGCATTATATGTATCAGTATACTGATATACTGACCAAAAGATTATTGACTTACAAAATAGTCTCTAGATTACAGATCCTAGCTTGTAAAGAACAGTGTGTGCATGCTTGGAATAGAATTTGGCTGTGGTTGTTCCTGTGGCATAGTGTCCAAACTACGCCAGAACTCATTGGTTCTATGCTTGCCCATGTCATATGTGGCCAGAAGTGACTAAGACTAATATATCACTCTAAATCTGTATCCGATTAAAAAAAAAGTTATGTGAAAACCTCAGTTGATCAAAGCCTTGAGAGGCAATGGAGGCCAATATCAACACATAGTGATGACTTCACCATGTTAAAGATTGTGACTTGGAATACAAATCTAAGCATTCCAAGTAAAAGATAAACAGCATGAAGTAAAATGAACTAAATAAAAACATGTTGTCTGTTTGTGAAATTACCACAGTAGAAAGAGGAAAGTTATCTTAAATCTGAATCAAGAGGATCTGATCTTGTATAATGAAATTAATAAACATGGATAGGGAGGTGCATGTTTAGTTATGAATGAACTGGCTAAAACGTCCCATCAGAAATTATGAATTTTCGTCTAGATTGTTGTGTGTATAAAAATAAGAATCCATTAGTTGATTCTACAATTCAACAAAGGGTGATAATTAAAAAACTAAGAAACTAGTCAGAAATGACCAGAATCACCAGTTGAGGAAGTCTCTGAATGCTGTTGCATTATAGGTAGCTGCGGTTTCATCCAGTACAGCCAATTTTAGGGATGATGAATGTTGTATTTCAGCAGTATCTGGAGTATTATATTATACCCATCTAGATGTACTCCAAGATAACTGGAAGAGTTCAGGTTGGGAGATGTTCAATAAAACTGAACCCACAATTCAATACCCACAAGGCAGATATAGAAAAGGTAAAAAAAAAGTCCAGTTCTTCCCCGATTACAGTGGGGCATTAGATACATCAATCAATGGAACATAAACAAGAGACTCTTCTGGAATCTTAAAAGAATATGGATTCATTATCTGGCCTTTGTAGGCTGCAGGTTACTTTATCAGTTTCTTGAAATACAAAACTGAAAAAGGAGCTATGTACGCAAACATGGTTATTGCCAGAAACAGTGAAATGGGATTCTGATTGTTAATGAAAACCATGCCATGCTGCCATCTCTTCATCTTTAAGGCATCACGTTAGTCATAAGCCCTTCGGTGCTGCAACTTATCTGTGAGAAGACAGAGCAAATGCCTCCCCACTTAATTTACCATGCCACTGATTACACTCCGGAAGCTCTTGATCGCAATCTTTTAGGCTGTCTTTAAGTCACAGTCTCTGCAATTCCCCTTTCTCCTTGCCAAGAATCGGCTGTCAAGGCTAAAAAAAAAAAATGGCCAAGTGCTCCCTGACAGAAAGATGATGCTGATTAGCTCCAGCATGCCACAGGGGAAAATATGACATATGCAGTAGCTTTCATAAAAGGAAATACAGGTTTCAAAGAATAAATATGGAGACTTCAAGCTCTATCTATCAATCCCCATTTACAATCTATTTACAATTGTCCCGAATGGAGATGCAGAAGTTACAACACCCGGGAATCCTGAGTAATGCTTCAGCACTGATGACTGTTGATTTCTTTCCCATGTTTGATCATTAATGGGCACCTGCCATTACCTTTCCCAGCTTATAATACATGTGTCACTTTATGCACCCTCGGTGGCCCAGGTAAAAGTGTTAATAGCTAGTACATGTAAGGTAAGAAAAGATGCTCATTGCTTCTGAAAAATCAAATTCCTGGGATAGATTTATAGGTGGCACCATGAGGAAGAAAGCTGCTTAATCGCTCAGTGAAAATCTGATGCAGAAGGATCTATCATGCAAATTCAAATTTTCTTTCCTTAAAGTCCTGTAGCTTTCATGTGCTTCTTCTTGGATAAATCTATCAAAAAGCAGTATGTTTTTTATGCATGCCGCATTGCCTTAGAGAGGTAAAAAATGCCACAAGAAACACAGTTTGCAGCAATCTCAAGATCCTAATAGCTAGGACTTGTGAACTAGGGCAGTATGACAAGAGGCTGGTTGGACCAAGGGACAGATCAATGTTGTTTTATATGAGAAATTATGTATTCATATCAGCCTGGCATAAAAGGAGGACAGAGAAAAGGCTATTGTGATCAGTATATAAAACAGTACCAAGTTCCAGAAGACCAAGATCAAACTACGATCAATCTCTCTAAAACACTTGTGTATTATGTAATACATTGTTCAATGGCACCCAGACATTATTCCATCACGTAGGTATCAACTTTGTAAGTACACAGTGAATTGTTGGGAAATGTGTTTGTGTAAATATGCATTCAGCTATAGAGAGTGGGATGGGTGTAACTGAAGGGAAACTTTCCTGGGAAAACCGTCATATTATCTTTTCTTCTTCTCTCATCCAAAGCAATTACCACATCTATACTGGCTCAGACTGAAGGAGTTTTATAAGAGGAAGATGCACACGACTCTGCTTCCTACTGATCTGGCTGCCATAGGAATGGTGATTAGAAATTCCAGAAGAAAAATGTCAATTTGCCATTGTACAGCAAATAGACATAGCTGAACACTTCGATTTGCTTCTTCAAGGATTAAGGGGTTGTGATTGAGCTTTTGGGCTGTTTGTCAATTTCTCTCTGTGGCAGGCAACTTCTGGATAAATCTAATTAAGTTCAGGCTCCAAAGATATTTATATATGTTGGTGTGTAACAACACAATCAATCGATGGCAGTGTTCCTAACTGATGGTAAGGCCAAGAAAGCAATGGAAGTGTGCAAATCCTCCAGGATCTTTGCTTTGCTTTGAACAGAGGGCCTTCCAAGTTTGGGAAGTAGCCACAAGACTTCACTTCCCTAGCAACCACAATTTCTGGGTATGTTTATTGCCTCCAAAAAGCTGCTGCTTATGCAAATTAAGGTAGACTAAGTTTACATTGAGACAACCTGCTGCTACAGGCACTTTCTGGTACTAAGGGGAAACTAAGAACCTTCTCCAAAGCTATGACAAGATTCATTTTTACCCCTCACTCTTTTTTCTAATTTACCAACATTTACATCAGAGATTCCCAAACTTTTTTAGTCAAGGACTTTATTTGGCCTTTCACGACATATTCCAAAAAGGGGAGAGTACCAGGAGAAAAAAGAAACACATTTCACTTTTAAACCGAAGCACCATTAAATCAGAATGAGTACATTTAACATTACTTTTTTCTCTGGATTTAATAATGTTCCTCTTCAGATTCACCAAAGGTTGGCATTTGATTGCCATTTTGGAGAGCTCTAAGGAAGAGGCATCCATAGCTTTGCTTGACCACAGATAAGCATTATACCTACCCATGGCTCACTTTTCTGCTTCTAGGCATGCAGTCTGGTAATGAAAAATGGTATGGCTGTTTGAATGGCTCATACATGAGCGTTGTGTTGGTGCTTCTGAATCTTCCAAAGGACCTCTTCCCAGTCAGATTCAAAGCCTGGCCATCCTTTTTGTGTTTTCCTGCTCAAATGCCCTTTGGGATGTGCAGAACAGATCACTTGTGAACCAAGGACTAAGAACAAGAGCATCTACACAAGTTAAACCTAGTGATCTTTCAGATACTGGGTGCTGCCTTTCCCAGCTAACTGTAATTTATACTGTAATAAGAACTGAGAACAAAACTGATGGGGGCTACCAAACTGTCACCATGGAAACATTTGCAAATACGAGGCCCAAAAACTAATAAACACTGGTTTTATTGTGCATGTCTAGGGAAGACTTCAAAGAAGTCTTGCCAAGAAGAGAAGGCCTTCAGGCACAAACTGTCATACTAAGAAATAGACATAATTGTTGTATGCCATTATGCTAGTCACAGTTACAATGATTTTGTATACTCTTCTGTACATTTAATTTGTATTTTTTAAAAAAACTTAAGGAACTTTACACTTCAACTCTTGTTTCTGCAGGCTTACAATATCTCTCTGGCTCCATTACAGATCATCATAGGCTAGGTAACCAGATGGTTTGGGCTATGGCTCTCCAAAGACCTAGCTCTTGGCCAAGCTTCTGGGAGTTGTAGTTCCAACATTTTAAAAGGCAACAAGTTGAGAACATCTGGCCCTTGAGACATATTAC
Source organism: Vipera ursinii (assembly GCF_947247035.1). NCBI lineage: Eukaryota > Metazoa > Chordata > Lepidosauria > Squamata > Viperidae > Vipera > Vipera ursinii. The sequence continues at coordinate 214,519,213 of NC_139512.1, read as the reverse complement.
GTGGCTGACTCAGCCTTCCATCCTTCCGAGGTAGTTAAAATGAGGACCCAGATTGTTGGGGGCAATAAGCTGACTTTGTAAAAATGCTGTTTGGGCGGGGGGGGGGGGAAGTCCTAATAAGCAGGCATATACATAGAATGAAGGCTATTGCTAAGCACATTGATTTGTGCTTCTTAGATTGTAAGCCGCCCTGAGTCTTCGGAGGGGCAGAGGTCGACCGCGAGGCCTCTCGCTTGTGGAGTCCCTCAGGGGTCGGTCCTCTCGCCCCTTCTGTTCAACATCTACATGAAACCGCTGGGTGAGATCATTCGTGGTTTTGGAGTTGGGTATCATCAGTATGCTGATGATACCCAACTTTTCATTTCGACCCCAAACCACCCCAGTGATGCCCTCGACGTGATGTCCCGGTGCCTGGAGGCGGTCCGGGTCTGGATGGGGAGGAACAGGCTTCGTCTCAACCCCGACAAGACGGAGTGGCTGTGCGTACCGGCATCCCGGGATATTCAGGATATCCCACCCCTCATTATGGGGGGTGAGTCATTACCTCCTGTAGATAGGGCTTGCAACTTGGGAGTCCTCCTAGATTCACAGCTCTCTTTAGAAGATCATATTGTAGCTGTAACTAGGGGGGCGTTCGCCCAGGTTCGCCTGGTGCGCCAGTTGCGGCCCTATCTAGACCGGGATGCCTTGCGCACGGTCACTCATGCGCTCGTGACCTCTCGTCTTGATTACTGCAACGCTCTCTACATGGGGCTACCCTTGAAGACCACTCGGAGGCTCCAGCTGGCACAGAATGCAGCCGCGAGAGTTGTGTCGGGGGTCTCCCGGTACTCCCGTGTTACACCTTTGCTCCGCGAGCTGCATTGGTTGCCAGTTGTCTTCCGGGTGAGGTTCAAGGTGTTGGTAATGACCTACAAAGCCCTCCATGGCATGGGTCCAGAATACCTTGGGGAGCACCTGCAGCCGGCGTCAACTTCCCTCCGCCCAGTACGCTCCCACAGAGAGGGCCTCCTCAGGGTGCCGCCGGTCAAAGAATGCCGACTGGTGGCCCCCAGGGGGAGAGCGTTCTCTGTGGGTGCACCGGACTTATGGAACCATCTTCCGGTAGAGCTCCGGATGGCGCCTGACCTCCGCTCCTTCCGGCGCGACCTTAAAACCCATCTCTTTAAGGAAGCGGGCCTGGCCTGATGGGATGGGGTGGGTTTGTTATTATGACTTTAATTTTAAATTTGTACTATGGGCATTGTTTAATCATGTTTTAATAATTTTAACTTTTGTATCTGTCTTTTACGTATTGCCCTGTTAACCGCCCTGAGTCTCTTGAGAGAAGGGCGGTATATAAATTAAATAAATAAATAAATAAAAAATAAAAATATAAATGGGATTAAAAAAAATATATCTAAATTTCTCTGCTGAAAAGTGTACCTATATACCTCACACATGAAATCATAGTTAATACAAGGAAACAACTGCTACTTCAAGCACTGCTCTACAAGAATATATTTTGTGAGACTCATCATGAAACTTCCAAGGCTACTCAAGTACCTAGCCGAGTAGCAATGCAGAATGTGCTATCTGAAGTGTAACAATCAGCCAAAATAGTACATTGGCTCTGTTTTCTGCCACATTCCTATTCCTTTAGATTAGAAACATCTACTCAATCCATGATAATATCTGCTAATGCTATTAATTACTATTAATAGCATTAGCAATAGCTATTAATTAGCACTGCTATCGCTAATGCTATTAATAGTAATTAGCTATTAATTAACATTCCTGTAATTTTGAGGCCATGAATTTGAAGAGTTTGTTTAGATCACATTAGGACTGAGTTCTAAACTTAACATGGGTAAGTCAGCATGGCTGTGAGTAGCAAATCACAACAGATTGAGTGGGCCTTTGTTAAGTCTGAGCATTTCTCTCCTGAGGACATCTGGGATTTGATGGGCAGTGCTGTCCACCTCATAGATCCCAAGGAATGCTGATCGTAAGTACACAGGCATCTCAAAAAATAGACACCTTTTAGATTATTACCTCAGAGCACATTTTGGCCACACCAGAAAGAGTTAATTTCTGCTACATTTCTTAAAGTAAGACCTGTATTTGTTCTTTTTTTCCTATCCAAAGGTTGAAAAAGAGAAATAAACTTTGGGATAAGTATTGGGAGAACAAGGATATATGCACATGGGCAAATTAATTCTTGGTGAATTCTTGTCACAGCACAAAGGAATGTAGAAGAATTTTTTTTTGTACAAAAAATACCACATGGGAATATAATAAAGATTAGTATAACCTTGAGAACCAAATCAATTGACTTTTTTTTAAAGAATACATTATGTCTATTGTATGGCCTGAAAAACCCCCAAAATTTTTACATAGTCAAGTCTTATGTGGGCAAACATGCCAGTTTTGTATCTTACCCTCATTCAAGGTTTTCACAAACCTAATTCTTTCCATCCTGTTTAGGAATGAATACTTGAAAGAGTTCAGTTTTTATTTTTTATTCTATTTATATAGCTGCTCATCTTATTTTTATATGAATCTAGGCAGCTTCTTTGCCTTCCTTCTTCTTACTAATCTATCTGTAGTCTTTTTTTTTAAAAAAATTACTCTTTGTACTTCAATCTCATAATACATTAACAATACTCAAAATTTTTGTTCTATGTTGTTTCTGGTTTTAAACTGAAGATTTCCCTCTTCAGTTACTACCTGAATGGCTCCTACCTCCTTTTTAAACTGTAAGCTGCTTAAAGACTTTTTATGATCCCTGACCTTGGACCATGCTTACTGGCTTTAATGGGCTAGTCATCTTGGAATCCCCTAAATATATATTATTCTTTTTTTCCTTTTACTTAACTACAACTAATTTTCCCAACTTTCATCTAGTGGCATCTGCCTGTAGTTTTCACTCTTTTTGAGGTAGCAGTACATTTAAGATTTTCTTCAACACTTTCCTAGCAATCCTTAAGTATTATAAAGCAATGTGCCTCTATTGAAGTGATTCATTGTAAAAACATATGGTGGTCTACTTAGGAGAAAAGCATATTGTAGTGATGCATTTGTTGCTCCACCAGTCTGAGAATTAATAATGGTCTGAACTGTTGAACAGGATGATGTGGGTGTGCCCTTGTCAAACCATAGGTAGGTTATTACACACTGACCATTCTTCTGAATAAAAAAAAACCCATCAGTGTAGTTCTCCAGTCAGATTAAAACAAAATCATAGAATTGCCACAAGAAATAGCAAGTCAGTCAGTCCAGATTACAAAAAATCAAAACAAAACAGATATATCACATTAGCATCGTCAAACAGGATCACTGCAGCAAGAAGTATCAATAACAAGACTTTCTTGACCAGACTGTTGAGAAAAGCATACATCAACATACCAGCATACATGCCAAAACATCTACAGAAAATAGTCCCTCTTTAGGTGGCCATGGAACACCCTGTAAGATGAAGATCAGGAAGCAAAAACGACACAGTCATAATACTGCAAAATAGACATTGAACTAGAATCTGCTATTCAAATTGAAATGTAACTGAGAACGGGAGGAAAATCAGGCATTTAAAATTACATAACTGTGAAAGGGAAATCTGAAAATGTATACATAAATTGCTTACTGTGATCCAAAGGTACGCTTAGATGCATATAATTGGAACAAGAAGAAAGCCACTTAATTCATGGCATGGTTGCTCAAACAGAGGTGACTGGGCAGGTCAAAATGAAAATGACCAGGCTTGCTTTCAAGGGGATGCTTCATCTGAAGCGTTATCAAACCAAAGCCCTCCTGGTTTTGATAACTGAAATATATCTTTAATATTCAGAAGGAATGGAAATACTGTATATCTGAATCAATTAGGACCACCAAGCAATACTGCAAAAGGAAAAAGGAATAATGAGCAAATGCTAAAGCGTCATTTGGCATTTGTAGCAAGAAAGGAAGATGCTCCATAGGAGTTGAGTTTCTTCAAAGGATGCTCCCTTTTTTTCCTGTTACAGGGCCTTTAGCATATATTTAAAGCCATTCTGAATTAATTTAATCCATAAAACTATTCTTGGAGGGAGTTAATTGAGCCATATTGTGTATGAATGTCTTCTGCCAGGTAGGTTTATTTTTGAATAAGGGGTTATGTGTCTAGAGAGCTGAGACTTACAGCCACACTCTGAAGTGAAGACTGACACACAAGATAAAAAGGTCTGCTACACTTTGTTAAACGTTGGGAGCAATTCCAAATTTCATAGCCTCATGTGAAATCAAGCAATTCTTTAGGACTGATGAGGGAATGCTTGGCACAGTAAAAATACATCCATGCCCCTGAAAAAGCATCAGAATTAAACAGATACAGTTTGACAGTTCTTAAAACCTAGTTGTAGTACAAAATGTTTTATGACAAATAATTTGTTAACCTCTTTGTAGTCCCGAGTTTAGGAAATGCACTATAATTTCAGAGTTTAGCTGTAAAGACCTAGATCTTAATACCCCAAAGTATTATACTAGCTGAAGAAGCCACTTTAAATAATTCCTGAATATGAGTCCTGTGTCTATCACAAAATCCATGTTAAACGATGCCAATTCACAGGTCCTAAAACTGCATGCTTTTGAGATCTCTTAATCTGGCAAAACATTATAAAAATTAGAATGGAGTAGGGAAGAGGGAGGAATTATGATATCTATAGTCCTCAATTATAGCATAGGAAAAGACCACATTCCAAAATAGACTGTACCTAGAACAGTAGGTAGACTTTCAGTACACAATAAATACGGAATACTAAGGAACCTATTTATAGTATTTGACATCTGAACTGTAATGATATAAAATTCAGGCTTTTTCTAGGGAACCATCAGAGTTGGATGTGAATTAAAGATGTTATAGATACATGTCCAATATGTGCAGTGCTGCAATGAAAACTACTGTATATTGCACAGAACATCATGTGACAAGTTTGACACCCATGTTTTAGAAGAACAGTATCCAAAATCAAAAAGTAAGAATGATATGTCATGTATTTTGAACTTTCTCAATTTTCTATGAAAATCAGTGGGTTTTTAAAAATATCTGATACAGTAGAGTGTAAAATCCATAATATGTAACTTCCTTTGTTTTATAATGTTTATGATTCCTTTCCTTTTATTTTGTCTGTCTGCTTCTCCTAAACAGGCAAAAATTAAGGTACGTTTAACAGCTTATACTTACAGTTTAAGCAAAAATTTTAAAATGTAAATTCATCAACAATGTATAAACATTTTCTAAATACTTTCCAATTTTATACACTAAAATGCTCTTGAAAGCAAATCAAAGTATAAACATATCAATTTATAAACTAACCACGTGACTCTATCTCTATGAAGACTGTTAAAAACAAGCTATTAGAAAGGTATTTTTATTTCACCCTACCTCACTTCCACCATTCAATATTTCTTGGTGGAATACAAATTTAACTAAATAATAATAACTGCAGAAGATGACCAGGCTGACCCAGGGGAGGAGTCAAATGCATCATCAGTCATGAGTCCCTTCGTGCCCAACAAAAAGATCTAAATCCAGCTTTCTTGATTTCTACTGACTCTTATCTACTGTGAATTTGTCTTGACTGTTAGCAGTTCAGATTCTTGTTTAGAGGTAGCATGGAATACACTTGTACTCATTTGAACAACCCTGGTTCTTGATTTCTTGCACCTATCAATAATTAAAAAACAATTACAAAATTACAAAAAATACTGTGACTTGCAGGTCCAAGTTCAATGTTTATGAAAAAAGAAAACTGTTTTTTTATTTAAAAAGTTTTACAATACATTTTGACTTTAATCCCCCCTCCCCCACCCCTATCCAACCCTCCCTATCCCTCTCCCCCACTCCCTCCTCCCCCCCCCGACTTCCCAGAGCTAAATACAGGGCATAAAATCGAAAAACAAACATGAACACCCCTATGTTATCAACAATAAACTATAAATTCTATCTCTCTCTAGCTCATATAAAATGAATACAAACAATATTAATATTACAAATAAAGTAGAAAAGAAAAAGAGGAAAACATAAAAAGAGCTTTACTCAAAATAAGTTTTCTTAATCCCAGTCCTTATTCATATTAATTTCAAAAAAAAGAAAAGAAAAAAAAACTTTCACCTGCTATTTACATTCTCCCACCTTTCTCTAATTTCCAAACAAATTCTCAGTTACACGCCAAAAGCGCCTATCTCTGTTAATCTTAATAATCTCCGACCAACTAAACTATGATCAAAAATAGTTCTTGCATGTATCACGCCAAATGTCTCGCAGTTCCAAATCATCCTTAAGTTAAAAGAAAACTGTTGTTATACCCAATCTTCACTGGAACCCTCGGTGTGATACCTACGTAGTATCAACCTGATATTTTACAAAAACACCCCAAACATTCTGCCTGGTATTATTCTTAAGAGATTATTGTCAGGCACAAGAAATCAGGAAGCAAGGTGATTCAAAGGAATCCAGGTTTATTGCATGCAACACTCTCTACAAGAATCTGAACTACTAATGATCAAAGTATACTGGCAGTAAATGAGGGTCATTAGAATTCAAGGTAGGCTGGACTTAGATCTCTTGTGGGTCTGAAGGGATCCGCAACTGATGACATCCTTGACTTAATTTTTCTTTCACACTAAAAATAAGCTCAAACTGGTTGAAAAGTAAGCCTTTAATGAAAACAGAGAAACTAAATTAATAAATTTCCAAACAGCATCACGTATTAAGTATCTTCTTCTGGAATTTCCATGTTACACAAATCATTAGTTCTAAGCAACTTAATTCTTACTTATATTTTAGTTATATGACCGTGTGTTATATGATTGTTATTATGCAAAAACTGGAAAATTATATTTTTATTGAATACTGGAGTCACACTGAATGCACCACAGCCTTCGGAAGTGCGCTGCCATATGAACAAAAGGTACTGATAAAATGGAAACCAATTCAAGAAAAGGTTAAAAATGCACATTACAATTTCATGTAGCACTGAGCAAAGATGAACCTGAAGCATATTTTCCCATATTATTCTTCTTCAGCAAGATTTCCAATTGAGCAGTCATATCTGAGGCATCAATTGCAACTTGAAACATCGTCCCATTTAAATCCAGTGCCTAAGAGAAGTCAGGGATGCACCATAGGTCTGGAGTGCAGGATGTGTTCCTTTGAAGGCCATCAGAAGTGAACCTGCCTCAGCAACAAAGCCTTTTTCCTGCAATTGCTTTGCTATTTCTATCACATTCCAGCGTCCTTCCTCTTGATTGGTGATCATATGGTTAACAAGGTGAGAATAATAAACTGTGGAAATGCATTTCACTACTAATTTCTCATCGAGGAGCAAAGAAAGAAATTCAGAATCACAGTTGGCATCATCAACCTGGACAAAAAAAAGAAGCACACAGCTAACATTATTTTTGAAAAATGAATATAGAGTTGTATATTTTATTCACAGATGGAATGATAAGCCACTCAATTTCCCTACTTCTCTTTCACCATCACTGCCTTTCCTCCTCTGTTGGGTAAGAATCCATCCTATATACTGAAAATGCTGTGACAGATGTAGCCTACTTTAGTCAACTGGATAAAAGTTGATAATTAGATAAATATGCCTAACTTTGTTCCCCAACAGGAAGCATGGATGGTAGAGTCATTTGGATTTTAAGTTTGAGGTGTTTTCTATCATTTTATAAAGTGCACAAAATGGGTGTGTGGAGATACACACAGCACGAGCGGTTGCACAGAATCTGTCAGTGGAAAGGAAAGCAGGTAAAAATGAATAAACACGTCTTCCCCCCCCCTCCTCCTTGTTTGAATGGAAGCCTTGATCACGGTTCTTTCTACTAAGGAAAAGTTTTGAACTAATGCTCTGAATTTTATCTGAGCAACTTTCCATGATATCCACAAGCTATTATGCTGATAAGAAAATATGCAAGTTTCCCTGCTCAATGTTTTGAATTAATACAAACCACAATTTCATATGATTGCACACAACTTCTGAGATTCATGCATATTTACTAGATAGCAAGTATTGTTCCTTATGTGCACTTGGCTTCAGGAATAACATCTTTTCATTCAGATTTTGAGCTGTTATACTAGCAGAATGGCTCATTAAGTTGAATCCCACAATCAACTCTTCACCTTTAGATTACATTGGCAAAACTGGCTCCCAACTGATATAGAGGCTTTGAGAACAACAACAGCAGGCTTGAGTGATTTGCAAATTGCAGATCGTATTAAAAACAAGATGGCCATGTTCTAATATAAGCAATTTACATACTTCATTTAAAAGCACTTTTGCAGAAAGATAAGCTGTTTTAACAGCACAAAAAACCTTCAAGTTTCAAATCCAGATTTTTTTTTAAACTATTTATTAGTTTTTTAAAAAAACTAATAAATAGGCAATTACATTATACAAATTGCCTGTTTCACAAAAGCAATTCTAGAACATTAAATTGAGTGCACTGAATAAGACAAAAGATATTTGGCCAGTTTGCTTATGGTGTTTGAGAAATAAAAAGGCAATGAATTGTTGTTCCTCGACATGTTGATACTTGTGAAGTATAATAGATGCCACAAAAAAAAAAAAAAAAAGCCACAGCAACCAAAATATCCTGCACCGTCCATGGCTGAAACAAAGAAAGTTTTAGTTGTACAATATGGACAAAGGAAAAGGACAAAGGGTTAAACCATAGATTTTATTACAAAATTGAGTTTTAAAGCAATCAATGTGTAAAAATGGAAGAGATGGTTTTCACAGCTTGCGTTATGCTATAAAAAATCCTCAGTAGGCAGAGCAGATATTGCAAGGCATTGTCTCTTGATGCTTGCAGATGTGTAATTATCTGACAGCTGATTTACTCAAAACAATAACAAAGTACAATGAAAACAAAGATTATGATTTTAGACCAGTTTGGAGAAAATATGCAATCTCTTATCTCCTTCCCAAATTGGAGTTACACGAGGCAGTTATTAGCCCACAACAAAACACAAATTAAGTATTTCATTTTACCTTGAGCACGTTATTGACTCATTTCATCTCTCATTTGTTAACACCCAAAAGTGGATTAGGAGATTTAATGGAAGGCAAAGAAGGTGGCATACACAATCTCATTGCTTGCTCTAAACCCCAATTTATATCTGAAGGAAACCACCCAGGATTTGGAAAAGGAAGCAAAGTGCTGGCAATATTTAATTATGACTACTTTTTTGCAAAAAAACAAGCTGCTTCAACTTTTAATTGTGCTACTGTTTTCCTTTATTTTCCCCATATACGGTTAAAGAATGTAGGAATTAATCCTCTGCTACACTAGTTTTTTCCCCCATTAAAACATAATATTAAGTGAAGGGCAACAATTCCTAATTTTGTGCCACAAAGTTAGTAAAATTCTGTGCTGACATTTATTCAAAGAAAACTTTCTCTAATAGGTTTTTGATATATGGGTGAATTTCCAAACCTATCATCTTATTCTCTGAATACCTTCTGGCTTTGCTGTATGGCAAAGTGGCCACTTGTTAATTTCTGCACTCCCCCACCCCCATCGACACCTCTTTCAGTTCAGCTCACAGAGAGTAGTCAATTGCCAAAGCTCAACAACAGTGTCTCCTTTTACTGTATGCAACTGCAATCTTTTCCCCTTTTCTCTGCCTACGACAAGACGACTTTGAAAATGCTCAGTAATTGGCAAATAATAATTAAGCTTCACTTCATTCAACTTAAAAAAAAATCCTACTCTAAAAAAAAAACCCTTAGAAACCCTCAGCTGATAACTATTTCAGAATTAGTCAGGAATCATTAATTCAATTATTATTCTTTTGCTCTGGCCTTGTCTGTTTGGCGTACAGTCTCTGCCAACCTGCAAATACACATATGAAAGAAAAGTACCATGTATAAATGTTTATTGGCAGGGAAAGGGTAGGAAGACTCTCCAGGACAGGCTTAGTGTGAGTTTAGTGTTTAGGACTGTTTGAAATATCAGTAGGGTGGAAGAAGCCATTAAATTTTTTTTTTTGGTGGGGGGGGACTTCATTTCACAGGGCAGGTGCTGCTATAGAGAGGGCAAACTTCCAGCAATCTATACAAGTGGCTTGTTTAACTGATGGAGCAGGCCAAAATCTGCTAGGTCATGGGTGGGGAACCTTGGCTCTTTTATGACTTGTGGACTTCAACTCCCAGAATTCCTGAGCCAGCCATGGGTGGGAGTTGAAGTCCACAAGTCATAAAAGAGCCAAGGTTCCCCACTCCTGCGCTAGGTCAAACCAGCTGGCCATGCTGACTGTGGAATTCTGGAAGCTACAGTTCACACATCTTAAAGTTGCCAAGTTGGAAAAACACTATTTCTCTTTTGTTGAATATTCTTTCTGGATGGTTGCTTTTAACTTTCCCCCAAGTAAATATGGTCCCCTAAAATGGCGAGAGAAGCTAACAAACTGCTTCCTGTGTGTTTAATATATTTCAAATGCTAAATTAGTACTCTCACTATGTCTAAGGTGAAATAATGTCAGCTGCTGCTATTGTTTTTTTTTTAGGATTTTAAAGGCTGATGCTTAGATTTCTCCCATCTCAGTAGTCCAACAAATCCAGAGGCAGGAGAAGCGTTGCTCACTAAGGTGGAGCAAAAAGACAGACTTCTTCTACCTTTAGGTCTTTTTAGATGACAGATTTAAATGCATGAGATTTTAAAATCACAGCAGTGAAAACCAGAAGGTACAGGAGAGCCATGAAAAGTGAGTGATTAGCATTGAGAGCGTGCAGACAATCAACATTTTTTTTAAAAAAAAATATATATATAAATACCTATTTGCTTTGTCTAATTAGTGAAGAAAAGTTTCTGCTTTTGCAAAGGTGACCCCCAGGCTTAAGCAGAGAGAAATGGAAACAGATGCAGGCCAAGAACAGGAGAGATGCAGCTGCCAACGACCTTAGCTCAACAGGCAAATGCTGGCTGGAATTACAGCATAAGGCATACGTTTACCCAGAATGCCACTGGGAAAGAAAAATACTTGGGATATTTTAGATGTTTATTAATTTAACCAATTTAATGTTAAAATAGCCGCAGGACAGTAACTGTTTCTTGAAATGTAAAGACAAAGCTTGAACCAAACCACTGTAGAAAATAAAACAAATCCCTAAAGAGGAAAACAGATTGCTTCTGGATCATAACTCAAGGGCGAGAAAACAAGTTAAATACTGGAACTATGCAATTGCTACTTGAGCATATTAGCATGCAACGAACATATCAAACGCATGAAAAACTAAATCCATTTTCATTTCTGCAGCCTTCTCCTTTAGTATTCTCCTTTAAGAATTTACAAACAATATTTAGAACTCTGGCAATTAATAAGTAGTACTGTATAAACAAAAGGGCCGCGGTGGCTCAGTGGGTTAGGACGCTGAGTTTGTCGATCAGAAGGTTGGCAGTTTGGCGGGTCGAATCCCGAGTGCCGCGTAGCAGAGTGAGCGCCTGTTACTCGTCCCAGCTTCTGCCAACCTAGCAGTTTGAAAGCACGTAAAAATGCAAGTAGAAAAATAGAGACCACTACGGTGGGAAGATAACAGCGTTCCGTGCGCCTTTGGCATCTAGTCATGCCAGCCACATGACCACGGAGACATCCTCGGACAAGCGCTGGCTCTTTGGCTTTGAAATGGAGATGAGCACCGGCCCCTAGAGTTGGAAATGACTAGCACGCATGTGCGGGGGGAACCTTTACTGTATAAACAGCCCAATAAGAACAATGCTAGATTAAGACAAAAGATTTCCTACACAAAATACTGAAAGCATAAATATAGTTATGAACATCAGAGAGAATAATTAAAAATGAGCCAGGCTCCTCCCCCTTTTATAGCAAGCTTTGCCCTTCTTGTATCCACTCAATATGAGCATTAGGGTGCTGCTTCTCATCTCTCTTTCATCACTAGTAGCCCTCTTGCAGGAGAGGATTGCTCTTACTGTTCTATAAGGAATCAATTTATGGCAATGAGATCCTTTCTCTTTTAAAAATACAAGATAAGGAATGAAAATTAGTTTAGCTACATATGTTTTTTATGCTAAAGACATGATAGAAAATATCTGAAAGGCAGTTAAAAAAAGTGTGAGTAACATGCAGAATCTGGAAATTGTTGACTAACACTCACATAGCAGGATAGGCTGTTTCTGTCTATTTAATCAACTAATGGGCCCAGGATGCTACCACAGCTATGTAGAGGCAGTGATGAAGTAGTACACAGTGACAGCTGAGATAATAAAGTCTTAAATCAGTGAAGATTTCAGTTTAACAAATCCAACAAATAAATATTAGAGTTCAGGAGCTTGAATTGCTTATACAATGCAAAATTAGGTAAAATTAATGAAAATGAATATATGTATGAGTTTATATACATGGCCTTCAACATGAATACCACCAAATGTGTGGAGTAAGTGATGATACAATTTCAGCATTTCAGTCTTGGTATTCTTTTTATGCTTACCACAATAATACCTTCCTGAGTATGGAAAGAAATAATCGTAACTTATGACCAATCTTGATCGATTCAACAAATTTGTCAGTGAAATACTGTTACTATTTTAACTAAATGGAATTTTAGAGTAGTTTTAATATATATATTTGTTGTCACTGTGTGTTGGGGGGACAGAGCACGGGGGGACGCTCAGCTAATCTCAATGTACACATGTTGTACTTTGACAATAAAGGTTTATTATATATATATATATATATATATATATATATATATATATATATATATATATATATATATAGTGTGTGTGTGTGTGTGTGTGTATACACACACACACACACATACATTATCAATGTTTGACATGTGCTTTTTTTCTAAAAAAAAAGTGATGAGCTGAGGCTTACCAGTTCACATGCTAAATGTGCAATTTGAAAGCTAGAAACTAAATATTATTAATCTTCAACTCTACCTAGAATTATAAACAAAACTCAAAACAAAACAAATCTTAGCAGAACTTTGTTGTTCTATTGAGACAAGACTCCATTCACACTAAATGTGATGGCCTGGTGCTACTGGCAAACCTAATATTCTTTCAATTATTTATACTCGAGATTCATTGCCGAAGATAAAACAGTTATTTCTGATCAGGGAAATACACAGAAACAGTAATCTGGAGGTGGATAAGCAGCAAATACAAGGGTAATGTAATTTCAGAAAAGTTAGATAAAGAAGCCAGCCTTTTTACTGCAGGCAGAAGCAGCTGAAATCCTGGTATCAGCATTTCCCCCACCATTATCTCTTTGAATGTAAACATCCATAAAGCTGTCAGTATTAGACAACAAATGACTAAATAATACATCTGATCAGCAAGTGAGCACTGCATTTCCTCTTGCATATCTGTCGCTGTGAGCCTTGCTAGGAAAATCAATAGGCTCTGATTTTGCTTTCCAGATGCTGGTTATGATTCTCGAGTGTAATATAAGCGAGGAGAGAGCTTCAGGAAACAAAAGAGCCATGCTTAAATGGAAAAAACGAGCTAACTCTAAAAAATTTGCCTGGCGACAGTATCTATTATTCAAGCATCGTATAATGTAGCTTAAACTAGGCAAGAACTGAATTGTAAGGAAATGGCAACACCTGAACGGGAAAAAGAAAAGCCTCAAAAGAGAAAGAAAAATCCACCCAATGATATTCTTGAAATGTTATGAGCTGCTAAGTTTATGCCAATTATTTAAGTTGTACAAAAAGGTTTATATATCCTGTCTCATCAGAGATGTGGAGCATCTGCTTAGTTCTTCAGCCAGACAACCATTTATTCTCTTCCTTGGCTATGAGTACTTAAGAGGGAAAGAGAACATCCCCTTCCTGGCGCTACTTGAGAATGGGGATGTATAAAACAGCTACCCATAAAAAAATTATGGGCAATGTACGTTATCTGCAGCAATATGTATTTATTTAAAAGCTCCATTGTGGACATACAGCATAAATATAAATGATATATGGAATCTGAGATCCCCTAAGGTTAATGAACTTCTGCAACTCTAGCCAGCATGGTTAATGGCAGGTGATACTGGATGCTGTAATTCAGAGCTACAGGTTCTCATCTTATAAATAGGTAATACTATGATCAAGTGGCTGCTTTATAAGTGTCTCCCTATATGCCACGTATTCATATGAAGACACAGTGGTCTGGCCAGGAAGAAGCACATTGTTTAGCTTTATAATTCTTCAAGTGTTAGAAGCCAGAAGTTGGTCTGCTCTAGTGAATCTTCAGCTTCCACATGAAGGATACAAAGGATCCCCTGAAAGCTATTAATGAATTCTAATATACAAAAATGTAACTTGTACTACTATTGTCAAAGTGAATCATCCCTTTCGAATATTTTGCCCCTAACCACCATGTTGTACAGTAAGATTTAATAAAGTTTTTGTTAATTGACTTGTCAAGATATCTAAAACTGAATCTACTATGCTCAGTATATTCCAATGTACACAGAATTAATGACAAAAGAATTGTCTAAGGCTAAGCCATCCCATGTATAAAGTATTTTGTTAGCTTGATAAACAAGTAGCTGAAGAGATGATGTAAAATAATTAGAAGAAACATTCTTAGTCTTAGCTATCTTGAGCATATAAAATGAACTCTTAGTCGTACATAGTTCTGTAGATTACAGACACAAAAGCTTTGGAAAGGTGTAATAGCTATATTAAAAGGGACGCGGTGGTTCAGTGGGTTAGGACGCTGAGCTTGTCGATCAGAAGGTCGGCAGTTTGGCGGGTCGAATCCCGAGTGCCGCTAGCAGAGTGAGCGCCTGTTACTCGTCCCAGCTTCTGCCAACCTAGCAGTTCGAAAGCACGTAAAAATGCAAGTAGAAAAATAGGGACCACTACGGTGGGAAGATAACAGTGTTCCGTGTGCCTTTGGCGTCTAGTCATGCCGGCCACATGATCACGGAAGACGTCCTCGGACAAACGCTGTTTCTTCGGCTTTGAAACGGAGATGAGCACCAGCCCCTAGAGTTCGAAACGACTAGCACGCATATGCGGGGGAACCTTTACCTTTTTTTAATAGCTATATTACACTCAGGAGGTCCAGTTTCCTACAGAATGACTTAAGAGCTAATTTATTACCTCCAATGAGGAAGAATGACTTATTCAATTACCTTAGCGATTGCTGTTATCTGCTCCAATGCCATGGAGTGTAGATCTTGATCTCTACTTTCCAGAAGTAGCTTCAGGGAAGGCAGCAGAAGAGACTCCTTCAGGAGCAGCAAACACAGGCTTTTTATGCACTGAAAGCAAATAGAAAATCTGGGTGTAATTAGTCAGCTTGCACTCTGACTCAGGAAATCCTTTTATGAAGTTCCAAATGGAAACCTGAATTCTTTTAAAGTAAGCAACCAACCAAAAACCTCTGGTGAAAATTCAGCAGGAAATGTAAAGAGTGAATGGAGCAAAAGACTGCCTTGTTCAACTGGCTTAAAAATTCCTTTTATGAGAACTGCATAGAAAAGAATTAAAGTACAGGTAGTCCTCAACTGAACAACAGATCATTTAGTGACCATTCAAAGTTACAACAACACTGGAAAAGCGACTTGTGACCATTTTTCACACTTACGACCTTTATAGCATCCTCATGATCATGTGATCAAAATTCATGATTGGCAACTGACTCATGGGTGTTGCTATGTCCCAAGGTGATGTGATCAACTTTTGTGACCTTCTGACAAGCAAAATCAATGGGGAAGCCAGATTCACTTAACAACCGTGTTACTAACTTATCAACGGCAGGGATTCACTTAACAGCTGTGGCAAGAAAGGACGTAAAATGGGGCAAAACTCACTTAACAAATGACTCACTTAAGAACAAATTTTGGGCTCAGTTGTGGCTGTAAGTTGAGGACTGACTGTATAAACATTTTGAAGAGATACCTTCTGTTCCAGAAGGAGGCCATCAGTTGTCATTTATGGCCACTTCTGATAAAAGGGGTGGAAAGAATTTCAGGAACCAAGTTCTGCATTGTGTCCTTACCTTATTTCATCCCTAAATGTTCACTGAACAATTAATGTTCAGAAAGTCCCTGGAAATGAAGCTGCATGTAAGTTGTAGCCATTCATCCATCTTTCTCACACACAGATACATACAAAATCTGGGATACAACTGTGATTTTGCATACCAAAGATTTTCAACAATACAAAACAGACTTCCAGAACAATTTTGTCTATTCATTTTATCAAAACACTTTTAATAGCAAGAGCCAGTTCCAGCTGCAGTCTCTTAGCACAATACTGTGTTTAAATATCTTTGTAGTTTCGTGTTGTGCTTCTTATCCTATTAGATACAAAGATATGATCGCCATTAATTGATTATGTCAGAATCTCTAGAAAATGGTCATATTGAGCAGAAAATATTTGAAAAATTAGTTCAGCTTTAGCACAGAACGAGCACAAAAGGAATCCAAGTATCCATAAATGGAGTGCGACTGTAGCATAATTGATAAATTTTAGTTTATTTATTTAAGAAATTTATAAGCTGCCTATCTCACTGTCCAAAGCAACTTTAGGCCGCTTATAAGAAATCCAACAAACATATCTTTCTACTGGTTGATTGGCAGACTTCCAAATGGAGACTGGGCACTATAAAATGGAATTAGTTTCTCATCCAAACTCAAATCAGCATATATGCTAATTAGTCTATATAACTGTTAATAGGATAACAGCTTGCTCTATGAAGTATGTTTCCACTGTTAACAAGCTGGCTCAACTGATTTGAATTAAAGGTTCAACAGAACTTGTATAGATGATGTACCTTAGAGATTGCCTAGTGCAGTTCTATATATCTTTTATCTTTCTTTTCCCGCTCCTAGTCTCTAGGAATAAAAATGTCATTTTGACTTCTTTGGAAAGAAGTTTTATAGTTCTAGCCTAACCTCTTATCATTCAGCTTCTTCACTTAAAGTTTTGATGGGTTTGCAGATATAAAATGCTACTGGCACTATAAAACTGCTGCTTCACCCAACTGTTAAACCTAAGAGCCATCAACTTTTTTTTGCAAGCCTTGTACACATGGCAATAAATTGTGCTTTCCAGATGCATGAAAAATGGGCAGAAATATATGATCAGTATTTCATATTGTGCTCTGCAAGCCTTTTGTTATATTGTTTACCAGAAATAAGCCTCTAAAATTGTAAGAGATGATGAAAAGTTCAATATTTCTAATGTTACTATCTCATCTACAATGCATTTAATTTATTGGTTCTTTTTTCTTGTGCAATCACTCGAACAACAGAATAAATCAGTTTAAATAGTTAATAAAGTCACAACTCAACCACAGCCAACAGTGACTATTTTGTGTGCTATATGAATATTGAACACCTGTTATTTCTGGTTAGCAGTAGCTGAAATTCAAGACTAATGGCAATCCTTAATGACCAATTTGGATAATGCTTAAGGATGTTGGGTCAGGATCAGGAGAGAGCCAGATCCAAGTCTATCCTCAGCCAAAAAACTCACTAACTATTCACCTTTAATAAAAAAAACTGCACAGGGTTGAGGTTTTAGGAGAAAAATGGAGAAGGGAATACTACATTCTCTACTTTGAGTTCCTGCTGGAAATATGGGATGATGAGGACAACGATGTCAACTACACCAATCACATCTCTTATTGGGGGACGAAGCTTTACCACAGTGTTTTCTTACAAATTGCATTTGTATATATTTATTATATTGGTAAACCTCCAAAATCTTAAGACTCGCAGCAACTTACAATAATAATTTAAAAACCAAAATACAGTTAAAAACCCTAAATTAAACAACAACATAGCAATAAGCTGGTGAAATAAATAGGCAATATACAACTATAAGAAAACTATTAATGCTAATCTCAAAATAAGTGACCTTAGCTTTCAAAGGTCCTATAGGACTTTGCAGCTTTTCAAAAATGCCGGGATTGCTCTTTTTTATTATTACTATTATTACTATTACTATTATTATTATTTAGTTTTACTTTGCGTATATAGCCCTGAATCACATGTTGATAGGGTACCTAGATAGATTGATTTAATACATTAAAAACAAATAAATTTCTCTAAAAAAGAAAGGTTAGATATAGAAGAATAATTATCAAGTGTAGCTAGAAGGTATCTTCAGAAGGGGTTATACCAGTGTCTTTTTAAAGGCATCCAGGACAATGCTCTCCTCTAAAGTGTCATTTACTTTAAATCGAGCTATTCACAGCCACCACTCAAAGTACCAGGAAAGGCATGTATCTAAGTCCCATGCAGTGGAGCTCACAGGTTCTCATGACCAGCTCCTCCTGCTCACCCTTGGCTATTTTTAAATAGGGTGAAGTGTGAACATTTTACTGCCCATATTTGCCATGCTGTCATAGTCCCATGAATGCTTCCATCTAGAACAGGGGTAGGCACCCTTGGCTCTTTTATGACTCGTGAACTTCAAGTCCCAGAATTTCTGAGCCAGCATGGCTCAGCTTGGAATCCTTTCCCTTTTCCCTCAGCATGGCTGGCTCAGGAATTCTGGGAGTTGAAGTCCACGAGTCATAAAAGAGCCAAGGTTGCCTACCCCTCATCTAGGACATGTTCTTCATATTAGAAAATCCCAGAAGCAATTCCTGACTTATCAAGTTTTAAAAAGACTCAGGTAGGAGACTATAATGCAATTAAAATAAAAATGTTGGTCTAAAGCAATTATAATATATAAACAATATAAGGAAGGTATCTGATCCTGTGAATCTATATTTCACTTACTGAATAGTTTTGTTTTTAATTGCGTTAACTTGCTTTATTTTGGAACAATTCATTTGGTTATACTTTTTTTTATATTGGCACGTTATCTGTAAAGATAAAAACCATTAAACTTTCCCCTAAATAAATAAATAAGTCAACCCTAAATACGTTTACTTTGCAACCCTTCCTTCCAGTACATTTCTGATATACGTTTTCAGTTTCTCCAGCATGAAATCTGACCAGTCCACTCTCTAGAACATGTTCACAGCATTTCAGGGCCCTGTAACAATGAAAATTTGTATGGGTGTGGTTGGGACAAAAGTGAACTTACAAAAAAAAAAGCACAGAAGACTCTGAAGCTAGCAGTTTATGATGAGGCGTTTGTATTGCCACATCTGGTGGAAAGGAGACTTCAAGCAATTTAGAAGTTTTAATATTTTAGCAAACTGTCCCCCCCCCCCAAATACTGAATCAATAAAAGCTTAAGTGACAAACTCTGTAAATCAAACAAGTACTGGGTGTTGGTTAGCACTCTTGAATACCCTGATCCACCAACAGAGATGAAACAGAATTTCATTAGGAAGGATCCTGGCAGGAGCTTTGGTTGAACTAGTGACATGGAAATGAACGGACAGCTGGGAACCATCTGTTGTCAGTAGTGACTAACTAATAAAAATTGCAACTGTTTCAGGACTTCAGACTCTGTGAGATTTGCATGAGAGTTAAATCTAGTGCAAATGGGTTGAGGAACCAAAGGAGTATCACTGCACCTGCCTGTAACAAAGGAGTTACTAATTGTTGCTAAAATATTTCAAAGCCTCCTTACTATTATCATCCTATGTTTAATGAAGAAATTACATATATTAACAAGTTTACTGTCAATGTAAACTTGGTCATGTCTAACTAACAAGGGCTCTAGTCATGTAGACTTACCTCTGCAGAGAGCCTGTGCTTGGTTTCATATAAAGAGCGGCAGATCGTTAGAATCTCATCTCCCACACTCTTCTTTTGCTCTTGCAGGCACTTCATAAGCATCACTGTTCCCAGTTTAACCCAGAGATTATTACTTGAACATGTTCTAAAATAAAGGTAAATAGGTTTTCTTATGAGCATTAAAAGCAATTTGGTCTCTATTGTGCACATCTACCTACATGTACTCTTAAAAAGTAATTTTTGACAACATATATTGAATGCAAATAGTTTGTATAACTTTGACAACAAACTCGAACTGCTTTTCAAATCCATATAGTACATGGGTTTTTTTAGAAACAAATATGAAAAAAAAATTAACAGGACAAATTATTTTAACGAAAAACAACAACAAACAAACTGTAGTCAAGAGAGAACTTTATTAGGAGGATCAGGATAAGCAAATAAGTCATGAAGGTTGATTATGTGTTTTCTGTAATATCAAATAAAATGTGATAATAGAATAAAAATTGAGGTCAGAGGCAAATAATGTTTTTTAAAAAATCAGATAAATACTTGTTAATCATTTAAAAGTTAGTAATAAGAGAGGCACAGTGGCTTAATGATGCTGGAGATGGTCTCACCTCCGGCGGTTCGAGCCCAAGCACTGCATAGCAGGGTGAGCTCCTGTCATTCACCTCAGCTTCTGTCCACCCAACAGTATGAAAGCACGTTCTATGTAAGTATATACAGTCATGGCCGAAATTGTTGGCACCCCAGAAATTTTTCCAGAAAATCAAGTATTTCTCACAGAAAAGTATTGCAGGAACACAGGTTTTGCTATACACAGGTTTATTCCCTTTGTGTGTATTGGAACACAACAAAAAAGGGAGGAAAAAAAGCAAATTGGACATAACGTCAAACAAAACTCCAAAAATGGGCTGGACAAAATTATTGGCACCCTTAACTTAATATTTGGTTGCATACCCTTTGGAAAAAATAACTGAAATCAGTCACTTCCTATAACCATCAATAAGCTTCTTACACCTCTCACCCAGAATTTTGGACCACTCTTCCTTTGCAAACTGCTCCAGGTCTCTCTTATTGGAAGGGCGCCTTTTCCCAACAGCAATTTTAAGATCTCTCCACAGGTGTTCAATGGGAATCAGATCTGGACTCATTGCTGGCCACTTCAGAACTCTCCAGCGCTTTCTTGCCATCCATTTCTGGGTGCTTTTTGACGTATGTTTGGGGTCATTGTCCTGCTGGAAGACCCAAGATCTCGGACGCAAACCCAGCTTTCTGACACTGGGCTCTACAGTGCGACCCAAAACCCTTTGGTAATCCTCAGATTTCATGATGCCTTGCACACATTCAAGGCACCCAGTGCCAGAGGCAGCAAAACAACCCCAAAACATCATTGAACCTCCACCATATTTCACTGTAGGTACTGTGTTCTTTTCTTTGTAGGCCTCATTTCGTTTTCGGTAAACAGTAGAATGATGTGCTTTACCAAAAAGCTCTATCTTGGTCTCATCTGTCCACAAGACGTTTTCCCAGAAGGATTTTGGCTTACTCAAGTACATTTTGGCAAACTGTAATCTTGCTTTTTTATGTCTCTGTGTCAGCAGTGGGATCCTCCTGGGTCTCCTGCCATAGCGTTTCATTTCATTTAAATGTCGACGGATAGTTTGCGCTGACACTGATGCTCCCTGAGCCTGCAGGACAGCTTGCATTCCTTTGGAACTTGTTTGGGGCTGCTTATCCAGCATCTGGACTATCCTGCGTTGCAACCTTTCATCAATTTTTCTCTTCCGTCCATGACCAGGGAGATTAGCTACAGTGACATGGGTTGCAAACTTCTTGATAATGTTGCGCACTGTGGACAAAGGCAAATCTAGATCTCTGGAGATTGACTTGTAACCTTGAGATTGTTGATATTTGTCCACAATTTTGGTTCTCAAGTCCTCAGACAGTTCTCTTCTCCTCTTTCTGTTGTCCATGCTTAGTGTGGCACACACAGACACACAATGCAAAGACTAAGTGAACTTCTCTCCTTTTTATCTGCTTTCAGGTGTGATTTTTATATTGCCCACACCTGTTACTTGCCCCAGGTGAGTTTAAAGGAGCATCACATGCTTGAAACAATCTTGTTTATCCACAATTTTGAAAGGGTGCCAATAATTTTGTCCAGGCCATTTTTGGAGTTTTGTTTGACATTATGTCCAATTTGCTTTTTTTCCTCCCTTTTTTTGTTGTGTTCCAATACACTGTGTATAGCAAAACATGTGTTCCTGCAATACTTTTCTGTGAGAAATACTTGATTTTCTGGAAAAATTTCTGGGGTGCCAACAATTTCGGCCATGACTGTAGATAGGTAGCACTTTGGTGGGGAAACAAGCTGGTGCTCTGTGCAGGCCATTAGGCTCGTGATGGCTGTGAAATTTCCTGGTTGCAGCGCCCGCTTGTGAGGCAGCTCTGGGAAGGGAGGGAGCCTTGGGTGACACTACAGAAAGAGCTGCTCCTCTTTCTCTCTGGTGTGACACCAGCTCGCCCTCCTGTGGTGCAACGTGGGAAGTGCACAAGTGTATCCTATAATAGGGCTAGTACCATGGCAAGCCAAACAACTACTCTGCAATTGCACTGTGGTCTCCTGGCTACTGTAACGTCATATGTAAATAATAACAACAACAACAAAAATTAAGTCAATTATGAAATATTACCCTGAATTAATTTTCTAATGTAGAATCACAATTTGCATGCTATTATTTTTTTATTTTTTTTATTTTAATTCCATTTATATCCCGCCCTTCTCCGAAGACTCAGGGCGGCTTACAAACTTAGCAGTAGCCTTCATTCTATGTATATGCCTGCCTATTAGGGCTTTCATACACCCCCCAAGCGGCATTATTACAAAGTCAGCTTATTGCCCCCAACAATCTGGGTCCTCATTTTACCTACCTCGGAAGGATGGAAGGCTGAGTCAACCTTGGGCAATGACTTGGGCAATGATATTGTTTGAGTTTAGGCACAACTATCACACTGGAATTAGCAGATATATCACCAGTACTGTGCATTACAGTAAAATTCAGTAGGTAATAATGTAATAATACTCATAAATTATAAACTTGTCGAGACTAAATTAGTGTAAGAATCCATACCATTTATTTATCAAATTAAAGCTTAACATTTTGTTCATTTTCTGCCTCTCACACTCCACATCAATTTGTCTATAAATCCACCTGGGGACAGGGTTTTGAATTTCAGACATTACGTGATTATTATTGGAAATTAAAAATGGTTGTAATATGTTTTCTGGATCAAGATTAATACCAGTAGAATGATGAAGAGGGAGAATCAAAGGTGGCGTTAAACATTCTTATTTTTCCCTTTAATTGGATTGTGAACTTAATTAGTTAATAAACTAAAACAGATTACATTAAGAAAGTGCTATTCAATTATTTGAAAAGAACTAATTTTAATACAAGCACCTAACTTATAAAAGCTACAAAATATATAAGTCACAACATTCGCCATCTTTTTTTATGCTTCAGGAAAATTTGCTTCGAAACTCTGGCTGCTGTGACTAATGAACGCATCATGTGGAAACAAAGTATTTTTCTCGTCAGAAATGTTTTATTCATATGTAAAACTATGCAAATTTACACAAGTGTGTACATTCTGGTCAAAGACGATGTACAGATGATGTCTTTGATAAAGTGACAGTTTCTCTTTGAAAGAATCCAGAGGTAATCTGGAATGTGACAACTCAATAAAGAGACCAGAGAAATAGTTAAATGCATAACTGAATTAATACTGTGGAATGGTTAAATTAGTTCAATGAGAATACATATTATGCAACAATAGGGGTAGCTACATAGGGCAGAGATTGTCTTCTCCAAAATATCATCTCATAATATCTTCTGGCCCACAGAATTATTTTCCCCACCACTGGAAGAGAACACAAAATATAGCAGTTTTGGTTGCCTTTTTCCTTTTGCCAAAAATTAACTGAAGAGAGGTAAATAGGTAAAAGCCAACATTCCATGACCAGAAATCCATTCATATAGTAGAACTTTTTTTTAACTTTGTCCTGTATCCCCTCCAGTCTGACCCAACAAATTTTCCAGATCAGATTTTGATAGGAAAAATATGTTGAAAATAAGTCCAAGGAACAATATAAAATTCCATAGCTCAGTGGAATATTATCAAGCAAAACCAAAACAGCTGTCATTCGTCATTACAGGAACTCAGATTATGAAAGTTCATTTTCTGAGGTACAAGAGACAACTAGTGCTCAGTTTTACATGGCTCAGTGGCCAGACAGAGAAGAAAACAATTTTATACTTCACAAATAATGTTCTTTCCCCCCCATAATTCTTAAATCAATTAACTCAGAATGTATGGGTCAGAGAGAGACATATTAGGATTTTTTTTAAGCTATGTAGGTTAAGAGTAGTCCTATACGATAACACTCCCCCTGTGGCAGCCAGAAATTCTTAGGTTTCTTTTGAAAAGGAAAGCAATGAAATTATGGTGTAATAGATTGTTTAAATACACCATAAATCTAAGCATGCTGGCTTTTTTATCCATATGCAGAGCAGCTTTTTTTGAAAGGCAAGAGAGGAATCTGATGAAAAAAAGAAAATACATGTAACCAAGCCATTGTAAAAAAAAATCCTATTTCTCAATGCAGTTTTTTCCAACTAAATAAAAATTTTGCTCTAAGGGAATTCCAAGTGTATACCAATGCTTTGTAAAGGTCAAATACAGACGAAAAAGTGCTCAAAATGAAAAATACTCCGAACAATTCACTGAAATGTATAGGTTATGCTTGGATGGACCCCCAACCTAATGGTTCAATCTTCCATATTCCATCAGAACAAAATATGTATCAGATATTTTAATTAAAATAAACATTATAGAAGGACAGCTATGGTAGCCAAAAATCAGGAAGATTCTGGTAGCACTCTTTTCTAATTAACAGGCATAATCTTTCAGTAGTTGCTGCCTACTTCATCAGATGCATTAGATTGACTAAACTCCCAGGACATTCTATTGAGCATTACAAAGTAATCAGTTTGGAAAAAAGAGATTTTAACAGCATGGTTGAGCAAGAGATTGTTGAATTCACAGTTACATCAAAAGGTCTTAACAAATACAATGTTTTTTAATTGATAAATTTTAACCTTTCATGCAATCTACATTCTCCACGAGTGGAGAATGCTCATGCACGAAGCTCCATTCAAAGAGGCTGCAGCCCAGTAGTGGGCCATGGCCCGGGGGTTGGGGACCCCTGTCCTAGAAGGCTGAAATGCGCTGATACACCTTTTGAGTCAAATTTCATGTTCATTAATTCATTTGTGAATAATTTTGGCTAGTTTGTTCTATGTAGAATCCAGAGGGGCAAATGATTTTAATTTAATTTTAATTTATTAATATTTCTATACCGCCCTTCTCCCGGAGGACTCAGGGCGGTGTACAGGGCAAGAATAAAACACAGAAATTTACAAAAACTAAAAGATAATTAAATGCATGCCCGATTAAAATACAATTGATACATAGTACAAAACCCCAATAAAAATAATAAAACCCCCCACCAATCCCCCCTCAGGCCAGGCCGGCTTGCTCGAACAAGTATGTTTTCAGATCGCGGCAAAAGGAGCGCAGATCGGGCGCCGTCCGGAGCTCAACCGGTAACTGGTTCCATAGCTCCGGGGTGCCCACAGAGAAGGCTATATATCAATGGAAGAGCATGTGAATATGTTGCTAAGCATGTGTGTCAAGTTGTTGGGGATGCATGGTGGGGCTGTTGATATATAATTTTGGGGCAAATTACACCTCTGGGCTTTTTTTTTCAGGATCTGACTCTCATGTTAGTATCGTTCTGTTATTCTGCTCGTGAGAATCCGTATGCAAGTTTAGACCTGTCAAGGGAGACCATCCAATTATCAATTTTTCAAAGGAATTGACCCCTTTGTAATCATTGAATTGTTGCCCTAATAGTTCAAATCTCCATGTTTGCTTTAGTATATTTGTCTTCAGTTCAGTCTGGCCTTCTTCTTCTTCCGGTTTCATCTGGCTTGAGTAAGAAATCATGTCCAATGTTATGGTTGTTGTTTGGTTGTCTAGGTTCTCAATATGCTGTACTTGTTGGTCTTTAGCACCCTCCATCTTAGTATTGCTTTCTTCAGCTTCTGTTGGTTCTGTTGCTTTTTGAATTGTAGATTTTTTAGTTGAAATCGAGGTTTGGCTATCTAAGTTCTCAGTAGATTGTACTTGTTTTTTCTTTAAAGTCCTCTGTCTTGATATTAGTTTCTTCCTCTTCTCTTGCTTTTTGGACTGCAAGTTCATCAGTTGAAATCAAGGTTTCATTTTGTAAATTTAAGCTGGCACCTTTGTCTCTCAGTCTAGAATTCATTAGCTCAGTAGCTTCAAGGATTTTCTCAAGTATAAGCTTATAGTTAAGTTGTGGGTAGTATTCCTCCATTTCTATGGTGTTTACAGATAGTCCTTTAGTAGAGGCTATTTTTGATAAAGTCAGTGAATGAATGAATGAATGAACCTTTATTGTCAAAGTATAACCATATATACATTGAGATTGGCTGAGCCTCCCTTTGTGCCCCCCCAACTCACAGTGACAACAAACCCTCCATCTTATTACACCATGTGAGCTAATTGCACAACACAGTGGCCTCGCAAGTCAATCATACATAAAGTTTATAAAATTATTTCCCGTTCAAAAGCCTAACAGCCCATGGATAAAAGCTGTTCTTCAGCCTGTTGGTACCGCTGGCTATACTCCTATATCTCCTACCCGATGGTAGGAGAGTAAAGAGATACTGACCAGGGTGTGAGTCATCCCTGAGAATTTTCCTCACTTTTCCAAGACAGCAGGCCCTGGCAATGTCATCCAGTGGTGTCAAGGGACAGCCCACAATGTCTTGTGCTGAGCTCACCACCCTCTGTAATACTTTCCTATCCACGGCTGTCAGACCAGCATACCAAACCACAATACAGTACGAGAGGACGCTCTCTATAGTAGACGGGTAAAAGAATGTCCACTTCCACTATTCCTAGAAGTTGTTTCCCAGCTGTTTCATGTTCTTATCTTTTTTAGATAGTGCCAAGGACAAATCTGGGCTGTAAGCAGGTCTCACAATCAAAGAAATTCACTTGCTATACCAGGCTTCACCACAAGATGTTCCCGATAGCATATAAAGTCATTTTCCAAACTCAGGTTAGGCTTTTATCCAGTTTTTTTTAAAAAAAAAATCCAACTTAACAGGTAGATAAGGTAATAAGTCAACATAGAAATAGGAACTATTTGGGACATCAAATATCCAAAAAGTACAAGTCCAATTATTTAGTTGTTTAGTTTAGTTGTTCTTTTCCTTTCAAAGCTTTATTTTCCCAAAGTAAGCAGGCACCACCATTTTAAGGGGGGGGGGGCAGAAGGAATTTCAAGAAGCTTTTACAGGAAGATAGGTGGGATATACGAAAGGTAAGGTAAGGTCTCACCCAATTCCTCTGCGGTGCTTTCGTTGTGCTTGGTGGTAATTTTGGCCTTTGGTTGGTAACAGCTTAGTGATCGGTCATGTTGATGGCCGATCTTTTCTCCGTTGGTCCAAAGGAGCTGCCTCAGATCAAACAGAAGGGCTGCCGCCCTTCCGCGATCAATCAGGGGTCCTCCTCATGGTCGTCGCCCCTCCAGGGTGACTTTCGACCCTTTTCAGGGTCTCCCAAAAGAGGAAAACCGGGCAGCGGAGAGAGCGCTCCCCTGGGGCGTCCGCCAGCGCCTTGATCACAAACTGAAAGCCCAACAATTTATTTCTTAACAAATGGAAAGTATATTCAGAATTAACACTAGGATAAGATCTACTTTAAAATCTCCAAAGGTATTTTAAACTTATGTTAAACGCAAAACAAATAACTTACATATTTGGGCTTTTCATAGGAGGCCAAGCTTGCAGAAGCATAACTAAATGCTGGAATTCTTCATGTTCCCCACTATTTTCCAGAAGTTTCATGAAGAGAAGATACCTTTTTTCTTCATTTTCAATCTCTGTTATTTCTACCTAATAAATTGGAAAAAACAGCAGTTCAAAATAAATACAGATATCAGAGTAGAGAACATAATTTTTCAAATATTAGTTGCTTAGACAGTAAAATTGGTAGCATAGTAAACAAAAAAACAAATACGAAGTATTCTTATGTTAAACTGGGTTTGTTTGTTGCCTTCAAATCAATGTTGAATCTTGGCAACTGCATGAACTAGTTCCTGCAGTTTTCTTGGCAATATTTTTGGGAAGTGGTTTGCTTTATTTTTAAAAACATTTTCTTACAAACCCAAATAGGAATATCAAGCACATGGCTTTCACAATTCAAATATCTCCTGCAAGATTTCTTGATTTCAGTAACAGATGAAAGCATGAAGGAGAACAGAGCAAAGCTACAAGTACAATGGAATTGTGTGAAGAGACTGGTGACAAGCAGAAGCTTGGGGAAATCTTTGTATAATGGGACATTGTCTAGCACATGGCTTTCCAACCAGTACCACCTGTGGTACATTCGCACCTGGCAGATGGTATGCGACCATCCTAGAAAAGTGGTAGTGGGGGAGGGGAATGAGCTGAACTGGTGGCAGCACTGCACAAGCCTGAGCGAGAGATAGCTGGAGCTGCAGGGCTATCAGGGCTCAGCAGAAGCGCCAGTAAGAGTGCCGCTTTCCAGCTGATCGGAGCTGGAAAGGTGGAGCTTGGTGCTGATCCTGGTGCTTCTGCTGAGCCCTGAAGAAGCACCAATCAGCTGGAAAGCAGCACTGATCCTGGCACTTCTGCTGAGCCCAAAAGAAGCACCGATCAGCTGGAATATTGCAGCATCTCCCGAGTCTTGTGATTTACATTCAGATGTTTGGCAACTGATTCATATTTATGACGGTCACAGTGTCCCAGGGTCATGTGAATTGACCAAAACCTGCTGCAACCACCCAGCAGATGGGGGTGGGGGGAATAAAAACCAAAGACCCCACCCCCACCCACCCCTGCTGCCAATCCTCAACAGAAATGCTCACAACAATGAAAATCTCGGACAGGAGGAAAAGTGCCACAGGGCGGGCAGGCAGGTGTCTTGCTCGGTTGTGGATTGGGGGGCACTTTTTTCAGTGCCATTGTAACTTTGAACAGTCACTAAGCGAACTGTTGTAAGTTGAGGACTACCTGTACTTTTTTCTTTGGTCATTAAGTTTTTGATATCTTGCTAGGTGACTGGTGGTACTTGGATATTGCCATATCCTAAAAGTGGGACAACGAGTGAAAAGGTTGAAAAGCCCTGGTCTAGCACCCAGAGGACAACCAAATTCTTGTTTCTTCTTGCTTGTTTTAGTAGTCATAACTAGCCATATGGCAGTTTGCTTCATGCCACCAAAATTCCTGATCTACAGAAATTGGGTAATAGATTCCAGCAATATGCTTCTATGGTACTTAATACTGATTCAGAAGTTAATATCACTTAGAGTATGCTTCGTGCTTTATTTTCCCATATTTTTTACCAGAGATACTTTTAATTCAAAATGGTTAAGTCTCTTTTATTTATCGACCAAATTTATAAAACTGCTCATCTCACTTAAAGTGACTCCGGGCAGTGCACAAACATTTGATGTGAATAGATTTCCCCAGGTGTAGCATTCTGCTTTTTTTAGCGTAAGAAATGTTACTCTTCTGAGTACAACAGCACCTAACTTCCCTTAAAACATTCTGATAGCAAGCAAGATCATTCCCAGCTTTAGATTTAGAAGGGATTTTATGAGGAAGAGGGGAACGGGCTTCAGATAAAGGAAGGGGCCCTCTACCCTCATCCTTATTAGCCAAGTGACAGTATAAGAAAAAATAAGGCAAAGTAAATAAAAATGAAGTCCTTGATCTCTTTGCAGTTCTTCCAGTTTGCTCTTTTTGGATTTACATTTATTAGAAGCTGAACTTCAATTAATATACTGTATAAAAACTCAAGTCACTTATTTCCCTTAAGTAAGCTCATATTAATAGAAAGCGTGCTAGCAGAATCTTTTGATTTATACATAAAAAGGCGTTTTTGAAAAGTTGGGGTCATCAAGGTACATAGCAAAATAAACTCAAATGTATAATATAAATAATACTTTAGAAAGAAAAAGCTGTTGAAATGAAATGTGACAGGAAAGAGCTGGTAATTAATTCAAATCCAGAAACTTCTTTAAAATCTGAATATTATTGCCAGGAGAATATGCTATAAAGATTTCTGTACAAAAAGCAAATAATAAAATCTGATTTGCCAGATATTTGATTAATATTGAGCACACTCTGCTATAACACAGGCAGTCCTTGAGTTATGAATATAATGGAGCCTGCCCATTCCATCCATAAATCGAGGATTCATAGGAGTGAATTTTGTACTTTGAATGTGATTCACTCCCAGCTTTTGCTCACACATTTGCCTGGAGTAGCCAAGAAAGTGAAGGATCTCGATCTTTGCAAGGTGAGTATCCAAGGCCTAGTGCCTAGGGAGACCCGGGTGCGGGTGGGGAAAGGGACCTTGGAGGTCTTCTAGTCCAGCCCTCTGCTCATGCAGGAGAACCTATACCATTTCAGACAAGTGACTGTCTAGT
The DNA here is from genome assembly GCF_947247035.1 of Vipera ursinii. NCBI lineage: Eukaryota > Metazoa > Chordata > Lepidosauria > Squamata > Viperidae > Vipera > Vipera ursinii. Next base: position 214,488,965 of record NC_139512.1, on the reverse strand, counting down.
CTCTTCTTAAACATCTGGTTAATTGTCCTTACTGTCAGGAAGTTTCTCCTTAATTCCAGGTTGCTTCTCTCTTTGGACAATTGTTTCTTGTCCTGCCTTCTGGTGCTTTGAAGAATAATTTGACCCCCTCTTCTTTGTGGTAGCCCCTCAAATACTCTAATGCCACTGCGGTTGTTCGTAAGGGTGAACAACTGACGTGGTGCGGCAACATTTGTAATTTTGGGATGTTTTTGTAAACACAAGGGGGTGCTTATCACATTACTTTGAACGTTCACTAAGGGAACGCTCGTAACTCGAGGATTACCTATACAGGAATAAATACAATTGATGAATAAATGTCATAATAAATATTCAAACTGAAAAAGGCTAAAGTGTTGACACAGTGTTATTTCTCATTTACATTTTTTTTCTTCTCAATGTAAATTTTATAATACTTGATACCAGATCTGATTCTAGAAGACTTTGTCCATAATGATACTACTGAAACACTAATTTTGTTATAAGCAGTATCAGCACTGAGAAAATAAGTTTTAAATGAGTCGAAGAAACAGGGCTGCTAAAGCATATGACATGAGGAAGCCAAGCATTTTCTTTTCTGGAAATTTAAATTAACTATATGCATTTGTTAAACGCTATAACATTATCTGTTCATACTAGTCAAACGTCAAATCCATGGCAGATTTATTTGTATCCTAGCAAAACCCATGTTGATTAATTCAATTTGCAGATGTATATCTCTATTATTCAGTTCTTCACTGCAATGTGAATCTGAATTACTACACCATTAAAAGCAGAATTACAAACAAGGCACTTGAGAGAAGATTCTAATTGCTACAATACATTCTCAAGCCCAATGAAGTTATAGTAAAGATCTGTTAAGCTCATATCTATTCACAAGAGAAGGCTTCTTGAAAAGAAGTCAAAGATAACATATGCTTTTATCTTCAGGTACTGTGTTACAATCAAAAGAAAGATGAAAATGGAATTAAATTCCTGCCCTGATTCAATATATTTTGTTCTTCCACTGAGATTTCCTTGAATTACATACATAATTATGTATGTGTCATTATGAACTCATAGAAAACCAGTGGCTCTCTGCTTCATCAAAAATTATCTTGAAATGGAAGATACTGATTGATAAATGATTGTGCCATTTTTTCCCCCAAGAAGAAACTCAAAACAGGATAAATTACTTGTTCTTCTTGACTTAGCTCATATTCTTAGGCTGTAACTTAGATAAATTACAGATCAACGTTCTAAGCGTCTCAGCTAGAGCACAGTAATTTGCTTTGTAATGGCTTCAGAGCACGAAGTCCAGTGTATGCTATTACACTGTGTTGAACGGTTGTGTTTACAAATCAGAATCGCCCATAAACCATACGTGGCACGTATGGATGGCATCACTGGAGGCTTTTAAGAGACTGGACAGTGACTTGTCTTGAGGGGCCCTTCCTGCTCTATGAGCTTGTTTGTTTTCTTGCAGATGTTTTCATTGCCCAAACTAGGTAACATCATCAGTGCTAGTCCTTCTCTGGAATGGTATAAAGCACAGGTCTGCAACCCGCTGCTCCGGAGTATATTTTGCCAGTAATGCTGTGGAACATCCAGGTGCTCTTTTGCAAACTTCAAACATGGACAGATGAAACCAAAATTGAGTTGTCTGGGAAAAACACACAACACTATGTGTGGAGAAAAAATGGCACAGCACAGCAACATCAAAACCTCATCCCCAAAGTAAAACATGGCGGAGGGAGCATCATGGTTTGGGGTTGCTTTGCTGCCTCAGGGCCTGGGCAGATTGTTGTCATTGATGGGAAAATGTATTCCAGAGTTTATCAGGACATTTTGCAGGAAAACGTACAACCATCTGTCTGCCACTGGAGCTCCGCAGAGGATGGGTGATGCAACAGGACAATGACCCAAAGCATACAAGTAATTCAACAAAACAATGGCTTCAACAGAACAGAATACGCCTTCTGGAGTGGCCCAGTCAGAGTCCTGACCTCAACCCGATTGAAATGCTGTGGCATGACCTTAAGAGAGCGATTCACACCAGACATCCCAAGAATATTGCTACACTGAAACAGTTTTGTGCAGAGGAGTGGTCCAAAATTACTCCAGATCGTTGTGCAGGTCTGATCTGCAACTACAGGAAATGTTTGGTTGAGGTTATTGCTGCCAAAGGAGGGTCAACCAGTTATTAAGTCCAAAGGTTCACATACTTTTTCCATCCTGCACTGTGAATGTTTCCATCTTATCTTCAATTAAAACATGACAACAGCTAATGTTTGTGTAGTATTATTTTAAGTAGACTGTGTTTTTCTATTGTTGTGATTTACATGACGTTTAGAGCGCATTTTATGGCCAATTCATGCAAAAAACCACATAATCCCAAAGGGTTCACATACTTTTTCTTGCAACTGTAGGGTAACTGAGAACAGCCCAGCATATGGTTTTAACCAACTTTAGCTGATCACAAAAAACATAAGAAGCACAAGAGCTGAGGAATACTTGGATGGGAAGTAATTACCCTACAGTCTAGATGTCACGTATTTTTAAAGAAACACATCCAGGAAGAAAGCGATGAAAAACAATATTCTTGTTACCAAGAAACCTATGTGGATGTACCCATGTAATAACCAGGAATAATTTTTATTTTTATTTTCATCAAAGGAGGAATGCTTTTAAGTCTTAGAAAAGACAAGAGAAAAAAGAAACATAGTTTAGCTGAAAACCCTTGTGCTTGCTAACTTTTCCTGCTTTCTGGGTACCATATGCAGTGTTAATAATGTATACCTAATTTTAACTTAAATATATTTTCATGCAATATGCTCAAGATCTATGTTTTTTTTTAAAAAAAACTTTTTACAGTTTTACTTATTTTATTAAAACTCATTAACAAAGAACAGGAATTAGAAAATGAAAAAAATCGCCCCAGATATTTATTGGTTTAAGAGAAAAAGAAAATAGTACAAACAACCACCTATTTAACAGGAGAAGAAACCCATAAGTGCTCTGTAATCCTAAATGATCAGTGAAGGTCCAGAACTACTATTTTATAAATAATTTGCTTATTTGTAAAGAACAAACATTGCCATATGAGATTGCCTACCTGAGTCTGGGGCCAGTAGGCTTTGAGAACAGCTTGTGTTCTAAATAGTATAAGTAGCTTGCTATCCTCGTCACTTAGGTGAAAAGCTTGCTCCAAAATCTGTAGCACTCTTATGCGAGGCCTCACTGGTAAAGAATCATCTCCACAGAAGGGCCTAAGCCAAGCCAACAAATCATCTGAAGACACCAGATTCTCGCTACAATGAAATCAAGATACACATCTGTTATTATTGGTTTTCATCTAATCATATTCCATTAACAAATTCCATTCAGGTCCTTCTTGAATTAAGACAGTGGTCTCCAACTTTCCGGACAGAGGAGGGGGGGGAGGGGATGTGGAATGGGACATCTCGCTGCAGCCAGCTCACTGCAACCAACTTGCTATGGCCAACTTGCCGTGGACAACTTACCACGGCCAACTTGCCGTGGGACAACTCGACACAGCCAACTTACCATAGGACAACTCGCCACAGGAAAACTTAACATTTCAATTTAACTATTTAAAATAAATTTTAAAAAATATTTTAATTTTTAACATTTAATTCTGTCCCTCTTTTCCCTCCTTTCTTTAATGATTCTATTCCACCATGTCTTTGATATCAGTGTAACTCTTCTCCCGCAGTGAGTTGTCCCATGGCGAGTTGGCTGTGGCAAGTGGTCTCACAGCAAGTTGGTTGTGGCAAGTTGCCAGTGGTGAATTGTCACAGACCTGAGGGGATGGTTGCATGTGAGCGGTGAGTGAGAATATGCAGAAATTAAACACTGAAGTAGTTAACCTAAAAACTCTCAATAGATAGAAGATATACTAGTATTTATTTTTAAATTATACTTAATATTTATTTATAAGGAGTTGGTAAATTAACTGAAAATTTGAGTTGAGAAAGCAGAATATCCTAATAGAAGCAAAGTATTTCCCAAAAACCAACTGATTCATCAGGAAAAACCAAAGGCTGCCTGTTCAACATTTTCAGCAGATCTATTGTTACATACTATCAGAAATTTGCATTACTGTATACGTTTGTTTTGCCAGTTTTGGGTGGTTTTAAAGAAATTCATTCCAAGGAAATTATTTTAACATTATCTTATGACAATTTTTTTTCATATAACACAATCTATTAACTATCGGTCAGCAAAATTACATAGCATTCTGACTACTCAACCAAAGCAGATAGTGCATTTCTTGTCACTAGAGAAAATCTGTATTCTAATGCCTATTCGGTTCTTCAAACAACAATATTTGTATAGTCAAATGCCGAAAGCCACAGAATATAAAAAAGAGGTATCTGCAAATTTTCCTGATGAAAAAAAACAACAGAAAACAAAACAAAATTGAATTTTTGAAGAAATAAAATGGATAATTAGAGTAAAAGAATGGAGAAAGGGCCATGGTAATTAAATTGTCTATATGAACATTTAGCTTCCTGCAAGGCCCCCTCATGTCTGTCTTTCTTTAAATGATTATTTATTCATTCAGAAAGCAAAACTCTGAAAGTTACTCCTGCCAAATTGTGACATTTTCTACCGGGACTCCCATTTGTTATGTTCTTGATTTAGTTCATTTCACAATGCTTCTTTCTAATCTGATTTAGATCATGTTGTTACCAACCTGTGATTCAAGGTATACTTGTGGGAGAAATCAAGAAATAGTCAACTTGTTGATTTACGTTTATGTTTAGTGCCAATGTTTACCGTCAGCTTAGACTGCATCTCTACCCCTCCTCAAAAGTAACTGTATACTTGAAAAAGAAATTTGGGAGAAATTTATCTCCCATTCTCTTTCCTTCAAACATCTAGTTTACTTTTGTTTTTTAGCTTTATACAATAAATCTGCCCTTAATTCTTCATTAGCATAAACTCTCTGGGACACAATCTTTATCTGAAAATAGGATGCAAATACAGTACTTAATCCATACTAGTATGCTGTGCAGGTGGCATGCTTTTTCCAACTGTTTTCCTAGATATGCTTCATACTATTGCCTTTAACCTGTTCAAACCTGGAACCAAGCCATACTGAGCAGAAAATAGTTTACTCTCTCCTGTCTTCAGCAATAACTCTTCGACAACATGAGGCACTGCTTCTTTTTAATATACTTTATTCACCCACAAATCCTTTAGGAATAATCTTTTAATATCTTCCTTCTCAATTTTTTTTGAGAGGGAAGGATGTGGATCTGTCTTTAATTTAACCGTTCCTATTTTCTCCAAACAGCTGCTCTTATTCTCCTGTGCTAGAGTTAATCCACTTGAGTCTGATCAGTTCCTTCAAAGCGTCACATGAATAACAATATTGCAGCAGACTAAAGTTAAAAAGCATTTTCTGTTAATTTTAAAAGTACACAAGGAAGCAAATTAGAAAGGGAAGTTGCTAGAAATAATTTACAACATAATAACAACAGAGTAATAATAGTTTTGTTTGCTGACTACCAAAGTAAAAAACTGTGTTATTTCATTAAATAAGAAGCATCATAAGCTGTAATAGGTACAGGTAGCTTTTCTTGTTCTAACACACAGACTATATACTGAATGACATCTATGATTTGAGGAAACACACAATCAAACAATCTTAATATGATGCTGTAGGATTTACAATATTCCAGTTATCAAGAATACCACCACTGCCCATTTCAGACAACCACTGCCCATTTTACTATCTCTAAAAGGCTATACATCTGTATTTGTATAAACAATGCTTGTTATATTCATTGATAATATTTCAACTTGACACTGTTTTTTTTTAAATGAAAAGAAGCAGCAGGTAGCATGTGATTTATATTTGAAGCAATGCTGCTGTAGTCATTTTAACAAGACAGATGGGAACATAATACCAGCTAGAAGATACCAATTCAACCAGTCTGAAAGTGCCGAAATAATATAAGCTGACAGTTTAAGTTATCATTTCATAAAAACTTCAAAATTTATTTAGCCTATGTACTCTTTTTATATTTCATCTCTCAAAGAACTGGTGCTAAATTAGAAATGAGTTTTTGGAGGAAGTGACATTTGGAATGTAAATTAAAAAAGCTGATAAATTAAAAAGAAAGCAGTTGAGGCCTTGGCTTCAAAAGTTAGGCAAGCTCATTTTTCAGATAACTGTATCTTTCTGAAGGGAACCATTTATACTGAGTTCCTACAACATCTGAAGGATACAAAGGTAAATAATGTTTCATGGAGTACAAGTCTAAGACCTTATTATAGTAATATTGGTATTTCAAAATTTATCTTCCTACTAGCATTATATATGGATTTGTGACTAGATTCATTGGGCTTTTCCCTGGGGAAGCTAACAGCATGTACAACAAACAGTGTAATGGTTCTTTTGAACTAATATCTTGACGAGTTATAGCAGGATGGATACAGGAGGTGCCTATTGAAAACATTTGCTGCCAGAGTACACACACAAAGTGGAAGTTTAAAGGCTAGAGATCCATTGGTGGGTATGGAACTGTCTCATTCTATCAAAACATGGACAATCTAAGAAAGAAATGACAGCAAGGGAGAGAGAGAAAAAAAAGAAGGAAAGAGAAAGAGAGAGAATAAAAAATTCTTGAGGAGTTTTAAAAAAAAGTCCCAGTGTTAGCAAAATAAGAAAGGATAGTAGAATGTATGTAGTGTGAAAAGAACAGATTCCTGACAAAAAGCTACAAAGCTGCAGGTTTCTGAATAGGGCACAAAGCGGGAATCTGACATTAAACATACAGATGTGTGGAGAAAACATTTCAAATTTGATAGGAAATTAGTATGAACAACAAAACCAGAAAGTATCTCAAATCTGCTGACTATTTGCATGAGCAAAAAAAAAAAATAGTTGAATGCAGCATACAAGATAGGAAGCAAAAATAAAATATTTTTTGGCCTGGGTTACCAGTCCTGCTCATAAGCTGGTTGCATTTACTCTGCCCCCCACCTCCTTTCTGGTTTGGGAGATCCACAGAATCATTTCTAAACTGTCTGATTTAATCCAGGTTTTTCCAATTCATTCAAATTTGATGCATATTTGTATTTAGCAACTGTAATCAGGTTTCACTCTTACCCGTTTTCAGCACTTGTGTGGACAGCAGAGACCATGTCTTCCAATATCTGAAAATGATCTTTCTGAAAAGAATGCTGATCACCCCCTTCGCTGTCAAAATGAGTAAAACAGAAAGATGCTTATTTGGAATCAGTGTTTCAGAAATCCCAAAGGCCTGCATGTATAAACATTTGGTGCTGCTTATCAAAATAACAATTAGCCAGAAGATACGCAGACTGAGTTAATCATAATTTGGTTTGCTTAAGTTTTGGTTCAGTGCGATATGAGAATCCAACCATTTGTGGATCCGCAAACAAAGTATGGCTTAGTAAGCTGTATGAACCCATCTGAACTTGTCCAACAAATCCTGTTTAAACAACCCATGTTTTAGTGTTACTATGAACTTAACTTTCATAACTGGCTTTTATAACTGTCAGAATAGTATTTTTAATAAGAAAATTAAGACACAAGATCCCCTCTAATTAACAATAAACTGCATTTGCCAGGAAAGTTGTCACATTAATCAGTATTAAGAAACACATTTATAAAGACCCTAATATGACGTGTACTGAAGTTGCTTTCTTGGTTCAAAATCTTGAATAATTAAGGATCTAAAAGGTTATTAAGGTTTGGTCTCCCAAGAGCCACAACAGTAATAACACTGAGATCTTCACAAGATTCTAGGCCTCAAATGTTAGGAATTTTTCTGGCAAAAAATACATTCAGAGTATAATTTTCTCATTTTAGGCACAGAAACAAGCTATAATAAGGTTTCTGAACTGCTTCTATTGCATAATTAACTAGGTTCTTGGGAAAAGGGAAAGATTCACAAGAATAGAATCTTTGCAAAGCAAGCGCAGATTTAAATATTACGATCCACTTAATAGTTCAATATTTCTGTATTCTATGCTTAATTTTACTAATTAATTTGTTACTTTCTATTACATAAGCTCTATTTCTGCATTCACTAATTGCAATAACTTATATGCACGTTTATCAATGTTTTAGAAATATTTGAAATTTCAGGCATTTCACTGTTGCAATATTTTCTCTTCTCCTTTTAAGATGCTGCCTGATTAATTTACCGCTCTGTGTATAAACTCGCATTGCTTGGCTATGTGAATAGAAAAGACCATTAAACGAAAAGGTAAGACTTGCTTGCTGTTAAAAAGAAAGTAATATATTTCAATTCACTCTTAAAAAAAGTATTATGTGAGAAGTATCTAGACTGTTAAGCGATTTTCACGTTAACATTCAGTCAAATGGTTAGAAGCCCATCAAATGGTTGATATACTTGTGGTCATGCCACAGCTAACTCCATTTTATAATCTGAAAAATATAGCAAAAAGTACAACGAATAAACAGTTGGTATTGTTAATCAAGTGTGTGTTTTCATGGCTGCTATTTATTGATGAAACGACTTCTGGGGAAATGCTGTGTGAGAGACTGAATAGGTGCTGACATTTCTATTGCCTCCCTAATAATTGCCTCTCTGATAAGTATTCATAAACATCCAAATAATTTAAATGAGGAGAAGTGTTATCAACTGTCATCTACTTAGCCATTAGTGACTGGTTGTGGGCATCCTGCTCCATTAAATACAGTCAGTATATAAGGAAGTGACATCTGCTGCCAACTTCAGTTTCAGATTTGCTCTGAAAAAAACCAACACCACAGCTGGCAAAATATACCATATATTCACTGTCTTGCATGACATTATTCAGAGGTTCTTTTCACCAAATTTATTGACATACAGTAAGGGAAAAAATATTTGATCCCCTGCTGATTTTGTACGTTTGCCCACTGACAATGAAATGATCAGTCTTTAATTTTAATGGTAGGTTTATCTTAACAGTGAGAGTGTCAAAATAACAACAAAAAATCTAGAAAAAGACATTCCAAAAAAGTTGTACATTGATTTGCATTTTTTAATTTATTTTTTTATTCCATTTATATCCCGCCCTTCTCCGAAGACTCAGGGCGGCTTACAAGCTTAGCAGTAGCCTTCATTCTATGTATATGCCTGCTTATTAGGGCTTTCACACACACCTCAAGTGGCATTATTACAAAGTCAGCTTAATTGCCCCCAACAATCTGGGTCCTCATTTTACCTACCTCGGAAGGATGGAAGTCTGAGTCAACCTTGAGCCTGGTGGGATGCGAACCTGCACTAAGTGCAGGCAGCTGGTGTTACTTAAGGAGGCATTTTAATGAGTGAAATAAGTATTTGATCCCCTATCAACCAGCAAGATTTCTGGCTTCCAGGTGTCTTTTATACAGGTGACGAGCTGAGATCAGGAGCACTCTCTTAAAGGGAGAGGTCCTAATCTCAGCTTGTTACCTGTATAAAAGTCACCTGTCCACAGAAGCAATCAATCAATCAGATTCCAAACTCTCCACCAGGGCCAAGATCAAAGAGCTGTCCAAGGATGTCAGGGACAAGACTGTAGACCTATACAACAGTGGAATGGGCTACAAGAGTATTGCCAAGCAGCTTGGTGAGAAGGTGACAACGGTGTGATTATTCGCAAATGGAAGAAACACAAAATAACTGTCAATCTCCCTCAGTCTGGGGCTCCATGCAAGATCTCACCTAGTGGAGTTTCAGTGAAAAGATCTGTGGAGGGAGCTGAAGGTTCGAGCTGCCAAACGTCAGCCTCGAAACCTTAATGACTTGGAGAGGATCTGCAAAGAGGAGTGGGACAAAATCCCTCCTGAGATGTGTGCAAACCAACTACAAGAAATGTCTGACCTCTGTGATTGCCAACTAAGGTTTTGCCACCAGGTACTAAGTCTACTAAGTCTAAGTTTGACTTACCTCAAAGCAGCTATCACTCTGATTAGAGCTGTCTCAACAATATCCCTGGGTGAAAGTCCTAAATCTCCAACAGCAACATCCAGTAATGTTTTTATCATGCTCAAAGGTTGTCCATCTAAGCACATTGTTACAGCTTGTTCATGGATTCTTTTTTTTTCTGACCGGGATATATCGTATTGATAGCCATATTCTTGCAGTATTTTCTATAGGGGGAAACCATTTAAATGTAAGCAAGTTTAAGTCACAATAACTCAATATTTATTTCTGAAACCCAGATTACATTGCTAATCTGGAAATAACCTTTTCAGAAACAATGAAAACAAAAAGCTTCAAATTTCATTCCAATAGATTATGACAGAAATCATTACTCCCACCACTGCACAAAGCGGTTTGAAGAATTAATCTCATAATGGTTACCTTAGGAATATTTATGGTATTATATTCTGTGTATATAAAAAAACATCCACAACTTCCTTTCCACTTTACTTTTAAAATTTTGATAATAATGAAAAAAATACCATCAAGCAAACTATTGCAGAGTCCAAAACTCTTAGCTGCCTAACTAGGCGGCCATTAAAGATAAATGCAGGTAATCCTGCAAGAACCAATCTGGGACACATTGTCCTGGGACATGTATATTTGCTTTCATGGGTGATCCCCTTTTAATGATCACTCATTCAATGACCATTCAAACTTGAGAATGCTGAATGCTGCAATGGGGTTCTTGAAGTATTGTCTATCACAGCATCCTGAGGGACACATCATCATTATTTATTTAGCGTATGGCTGGTCACACACAGAATTAAAAGCACTTCATATTTACAAGTTAGAACAGTTAAAACATTTTTTTAAAAAAGAAGCAATTATAAAACCTAAGAGGAAAACAGAAATAACATTTCAGAGTTTAATGTCGAGTTTGGAGATCCAGTCAGTGGCTGCCGTTGTTACGCAGAGGAAGTCCTTAAAATCTCCTGGGTATCTTCTATTAGTGCATTTCCTCACTATATGTTGGATAGTCTGTCAGGGAGCCCCGCAATCACATTGTGCTGAAGGTGTCTTTCCCCATTTATACATTGAATCAGCACACACCCCATGAGTCGTTCTAATTCTATTGTATGTCAGCCATATGTGTCGGGGTAGATTAAATCCTGGAGGTATACTATTAGGGTTAATATGCTCAGAAATATCTTGGGAGGTATAGCTACTCCATGCTTCCATCCACTTTTGTATAGTGCTCTGATGTTCGGCCTGCAGCTTAAGCGCTGTGAGGAGTGGTGGATTTCTTGACTTTAATCGAAATCTTAAGAGATCAGAGGTATAGGCATGAATGGCTAGAGAGGAGTTTAGCAGGATCTTACTATACTCCCAAATGAGAGCTTCTTGTCGTCGTAAGTGCGGGAGAAGTATGTGGCTAAGAACTGGTAGCCAGTGAATAGGTGTAGATTTTATGCACCCAGTAATTAATCTCATCGTGATTTGGGAGCTTGGCAACCATCCTGGATTTCCAACCTTTGCAATGTCCTGCAGTCATGTAATCACAATATGCAACCTTCCCTGCTGGCTTCCCACAAGCAAAATCAACAGGGGAGCCGGCAGAAAGTTGAGAGCCACAATCACAAAGTCCTTGCTTAATGACCCGCGTAGTCCTCGTTTAAAGATGGTAAGTAGGAACTGGCATTACTAAGCAATGCAGTCACATTATGTTGAGCTTTATGACAGTGTCACTTGGTGATAGAAACTCTGGTCCCAATTACCATAGCTAAAGTGAGGAGTACCTTTACAAGTTTTAAAAAGAAATGAAAAACTGTGATTCTGTCACCTGAATTATTTTAGCGTGAAATTAAATCAGGCTACTATTATGGTATGTTGTACAGAGTGAAACAAAACTAGATGAAGGTGAATGGGAAAATGTGTTTTAAAAAACAAATGTACAGAGTTTCTACTGTATATGATACAAAATCTTGATTTGGTTCTGGTGTTTTTCACTTACCTGGTCACTGGTTTTCAGGTAAGAAATAAAACTATGATTAAGGGTTTCCAGATGTGCAAGGGACTGCTGCAGATGATTCAAAACATCTTCGTAAGTGATTTGCCTGTGAGCCACACCTTCTGTGAGGTCCCCCTCAGAAGCCCTTTTCCCAGCTTTTTCAGCTGTATGTTTCATCGACTTTATGGCTTTCTTTGTCATCTCTACCCGGGAATCGACTGACAGCTGAGAAAAGATAATGCTCAATTCATCATAAATTGTCACTAGCATTTAGAATACAAGTGATGCTTGAATGGACATGAATCGGGGGTAGGAACACCTGAATAATATACATTGGTTAAAAGATTTCCTTCTTTTTTTAAATAAAGAAACAGAATGTGTTAAATATAACAGAACATGAGCAAGAGAAAAAATTGTTTCTGAGAAGAGCTTTTGCCTTCAAAGTCTAATCCCATGCTACTTCTCTTGAACAATTCCATTATCTAATTTTTAAAAAAAATTAAAACACACACAAAGACAAAACTATTCCTTCCTTATAATAGCCTGTAGAAATCTTAAAGTGTAAGACTTCATTCTTCAACTGGTTTGACAAATGCCTCTGAAACTATCAGTTGAAATATTCCACTTAAAATAGTATTTTGAGTTAAGAGCTGAAAAGGATTAACAAGTAAACAGGAAGGCAGTAGGATTTAGCAATCTCATTTTTTCTCCAAATGAGTTTTCAAGCACCTACATATTGGGATTTTCATAATATTAATATATTTGCTTGCTGCAGATTCCTCTACCTCAGATAATTAATAATTTCTCAGGCAAAAAAAAATTAACGGTGTCTCAGTCAAGGAACTCTTCCAGATGACTTAAAAAAAACACAAAGTTTTTCCTCACAGATTCACAGGTAAACTTTTACAATCCTAAAATCTCAATGCAAACAATCTAAGATCATCACACAAGCCATGGTTTGTTTAGTCATGGTTATAATTAAGATGGATTCATATAACATACTAAGCCCTTAAATATTCACACAGAATATGGGTTACTGTAAAGTGTAAATTTAGTCATTATATCTATAGTGAATATCAATCTTTATTTTTTACAGTATTGTAGAGAAATGTATATAGTCATCTTTATGTAAGTTCCTTGCTTGACATTTGCATTTCCTGTTTTTTCTGAAAGAATTCAGAAAACTATACTCTCCAAAACTGAGGAGTGTATTATTCATACATTATTCACAATTCAGCTAGAAAAAAATATACCATTTTCCAAAAATAAGATCTACCCAGAAAATAAGCCCTAGCTTGATTTTTTTTTAGGGTATGCCTAATATAAGCCCAAGGGACGCGGTGGCTCAGTGAGTTAGGATGCTGAGCTTGTCGATCAGAAGGTCAATAGTTTGGCAGGTCGAATCCCGAGTGCCGCGTAACAGAGTGAGCGCCTGTTACTTGTCCCAGCTTCTGCCAACCTAGCAGTTCGAAAGCATGTAAAAATGCAAGTAGAAAAATAGGGACCACTACGGTGGGAAGGTAACAGCATTCCGTGCGCCTTTGGTGTCTAGTCATGATGGCCACATGACCACAGAGACATCCTCGGACAAGCGCTGGCTCTTCGGCTTTGAAACGGAGATGAGCACTGGCCCCTAGAGTCGGAAACGACTAGCATGCATGTGCAGGGGAACCTTTACCTTTAATATAAGCCCTACCCCAAAAATAAGCCTGGGGGTGTGTGAGGATGGCCAGCACAGGAGTCAGCAAGCGTGCGGGGCTGACAGTGTCTGACAGCAGTCACAGCCCGCACAGCGCAGGTAAGTCTGAGCACAGAGGCAGAGGCAGGGGGAGGCAGGCAATCCGAGAGGCTCGCACAGCTGCACCGGCATGTGATCTTGATGCGCCACCCACTCTATCCCACAGTCTCTCGACTTGCCTGCGACTGCACCTCCCACGAGCCGGGCAGCCCCACAGCACATCTGGATCACCTGTCTCCCCCTGCCTCTGTGCTCGGACTTACCTGTGCTGCACGGGGCTCCTGGACACCATCGGCCCATGTATGCTCACCGCCTCTTGTGCATGCACCAGGCGAGTGGGGTGGCTGGATGCAACCTAGAATGTGACTCAGGACTAGCTTTAAACTAAGGGTGTCAAAATTAAGAGGACCCATTGCTACCCTTTCTTCCAAATTATTTGAAAACTGTAACTCTTTGCCCTGGTGGAAGGTATGTCATATATTCTTGAGTTATTCATTTCAGCAGGACTCACAAAGTCGCAAATTGCCTATCCCAGCCTTGCTAACCAAATCTGATCAAAATCCCTGTAATTCTCCTGATCCTTATCCTACTAATTTATTTAATTCCAAATTGGTAGCTTTCCTTATTGAGAGTTCCTGTCAGACAAAACAAAAAGAAAGAGATCATCTTCAAAACCTTTTATCACAGTTTTGTATAATGGCTCAATGCATTTTGCAGTTGCAATCCCTTTTCAAAAGCTGAGGCTGAAAATAGTTTGCAAGAAATCTCTATTCTTTTAAGTCCAATAGAGTTGCAATCAGGACTTTCAGTTGTTCACTACTCCACATACTGAGTAATAGTTTACCTTATTCTATTTACATTTGTCTATCTGCCTTACTTATGTTCTAAAAGTGTGTACTAATTTCTGCACTGAAATAACCAATTCTTTAATGAAAAAATAGACTGATTTTCTTCCCAAAGAAATAATTCTTTTCGGTGTGCATATACATGCATTTTCACAAATTCTCTTTTTGAATACTCTACTGTATTCAAAATGTAATTTATTGTACATATATACCAGTATATGCTATTTATACAAGTATTGTGTATTGCGGGCCAAGCTGGCAAAAGAAAACTCAGGACCATATTGGAAACATGTGGAAGAGGCCTTCATCCTGCAGTGGATAGACAATGGCTAGAATGATAATTTTTTATTTTTTTATTTTTTTTATTTTAATTCCATTTATATCCCGCCCTTCTCCGAAGACTCAGGGCGGCTTACAAGCTTAGCGGTAGCCTTCATTCTATGTATATGCCTGCTTATTAGGGCTTTCACACACACCCCAAGCGGCATTATTACAAAGTCAGCTTGATTGCCCCCAACAATCTGGGTCCTCATTTTACCTACCTCGGAAGGATGGAAGGCTGAGTCAACCTTGAGCCTGGTGGGACTCGAACCTGCACTAATTGCAGGCAGCTGGTGTTACTTAAGGAGGCATTAGCCCACTGCTCCACCAAGGCTCCACCTAATGCTATTTATATTATTTAATACTACATGTGTTTTAAGTTACAAGCATTATCACATGATTTTGCAGAATGCTATTGATACCAAATACACCCACTTCTCGTTTAGTGACAAAGTTCTATTCCAATGGCTAGATTGTCAAGCACAATAGTTGCTAAGTTAACATGTGGCTTAGAAACAGAGAGAAATGCTATGAAGATTATTGGTTGCTGTTGTCTCAATTAGATAAAGTTCTCTTGTACAGTCACACCAGTGTAAATCTCAGTCTGGAATGTGTTGTTGCCAGGCACAGAAATACCTTATCACTAAGGTCCATATGAAATTAAAGGAGTCCCTTTAATAATATAATATTGTTCATTAGGAAGCTAGTGCTAGTTAATTTAAGTTCTAACTGAACTTAAACTCAGTATTGTAGAAACAGATTAATTCCCAATCTGTTCTTTCCATTAGTCCTTTATACAGGTAGTCCTCAACTTACAACAGTTCATTTAGTGACCTTTCAAAGTTATAATGGCACTGAAAAAAATGACTTATAATTGTTTTCACATTTACAACCACTGCAGTATCCCCCATGGTCATGTGATCAAAACTCAGATGCTTTGGCAACTGACTCATATTTATGACTGTTGCACTGTCCTGGGGGTCATGCCATCTCCTTTGTGACCTTCTGACAAGCAAAGTCAGTGGGGAAGCCAGGTTCACTTAATAACCGTGTTACTAACTTAAGAACTGCAGTGATTCGCTTAACAACTGTGGCAAGAAAAGTCGTAAAATGGGGCAAAACTCACTTAATCAATGTCTCACTTGGCAACAGAAATTTTGGGCTCAATTGTGGTCGTCCGTCGAGGACTACCGGTACATCCTCTAGATCAGGTCCCCTAAACCAGACATCCTCCAGATATATTGGAGCCTAGTTCCCATAAACCGAAAGCAATGTGGCTATTGGTTAGATGATGGAAGTTTGTCAGGGCTGTCTCAGATGCAGTTAAACCATGGGTGCAAGAGAATGGGTCAAATGTAGCAGTGACCAGCCTTGCTTTGGGGGACCCACATTAGAACTAAAAGCATAAAAGAACCATTGATAGATTCTGACTCTCACATAGGGATTTGGCCACCTACCACATGAGGGCCATTATCATAACACAGAGATCCAATGAGCAGAGAGTGGAGAGCAGTGCTAAGTTGCTTGGAAAAACTCCCTGTAATCAGGACTTCTTGAGAATACATTATTGCTCTTAAGTAGCCTAATTTTTTTGTCAACTTGGATGGATCCAATCACTTCCATTACATGAGCCTCTCCTTGAGAACATTCAAGTGCTGCAATTATTTTAATGATAGTTTGTTTAGATACTTTCAATATATTTTCCTCTGTGCTTTGCCGAACTATTTAGAAAACCCAACTTTTGTCTCTGTCTGACACTTTTTAGACTAATAAACACATAATGCTGTTGTAAAGTAATACTTACTTTGGTGACAGCCTTTGAAGAAAAAGTAATTTCATCCAGAAAATTGACAATATCTCCTGGGTAAAGTCTATCGAAGTATTTGGCACAAATGTCATAAGAATGCAGCCATTCAGATGGGGTTTCTGGAATCCTTTTAATCAGATGGGAATCCCCATTCCAGAAGAGTTTTTTAATCCAGGCAGCATAGACAGAGCTGGAAGAAAGCAACCTTCCATCTTTTCCTGGGATTTTAGAAACAAGCTTGGAAATAGGCAGAATATTTTGACTTGTGAGGACAGGATCCAAAGCTTCCAGAGGATCTGCATTTTCTTCTGTTAGTTTTTTATAATTAAGACCTATTAGCAGAAATATATGAGCAACAGGATCAACAATGTAGAAATTGCAATAAATTGTGAAGCACTATTTATGGCTGTTGGGATCTATTACTGGTGCATAATTTTCATCATATCACAGTATACTTTCCTCCAGTTTAGGGCACGGAATATTATGTTGTGCAAGGTTTTAATAGAGAAACAAGTAGGCAGAGAAAAAGAAGGAGGCATATCAAAGCCTCAAAGAAGACAATCATATAACCTCCCACCTCATGAGCTTTAAAGTTGTTACAGCAGGATAAAGTGATATAAATTTGCCACTCATACTACCACTCCTATACCAAAATTACACATTATAACATTCTTACCAGCCATCAATATGTTCAAAGGGCACTAAAAAGCATTTTCATGTGTATTAAATTTTGTGTTTAAAACACCTCTGGATGGAGGAGTTTACCTGTGGGTGAATTATGTTCTATTTAATCTTTCTTAGATGGCACATTCCTATACATGTTTGTTTAGAAATAAATCCCATGGGACAAGTCTTGAATAAAAATGAACCATAACTTCAGTATATTTTTGTAAGTTTTTGCTAGAACTTGGAGCAGGCATGTGGGGAAATGGATGTTATCTAGGGCCAAAACTTCATTAAAACCACTTCATGACATCAGTTGTGCACCTCTCCTAAATCAGGGCTTTTCAACCTTTTCACCCATTGTACCACTTTTAGGATATGGCAACATCCGAGTATCACGTCACCTAGCAAGGTGTCACAAACTTGACAAAAAAAAAGAAAAAAGTAAAAAAGTGATGAAGTACAGGTAGTCCTCAACTTACAACAGTTTACTTAGTGACTGTTCGAAGTTACAATGGCACTGAAAAAAGTGCCCTCCAAGCCACAGCCGAGCAAAACACCTGCCTGCCTGCCCAGCAGCGTTCCTCCTCCTGTCTGAGGTTTTCATTGTTGTGAGCATTTCTGTTGAGGATTGGGGTGGGGTGGAGTGGGGGTGGGTGTTTGGTTTTTATTCCCCCTCCCGTCTGATGGGTGGGGTTGCAGCAGGTTTTGGTCACTTCACATGACCCTGGGACACTGTGACCATCATAAATCAGTTGCCAAGCATCTGAATGTAAATCACAAGACCGTGGAGATGCTGCAACATTCCAGCTGATTGACACTTCTTCTGGGCTCAGCAGAAGCGCCAGGATCAGCGCCGAGCACCAGCTGGAACCTGGTGCTGATCCTGGCGTTTCCGCTGAGCCCTGAAAGCCCTGTAGCTCCAGCTGTCTCTTGCTCAGGCTTGTGCGGTGCTGCCATTGGTTCAGCTCATTCCCCTCCCCCGCTACCACTTTTCTAGTATGGTCACGTACCACCTGCCAGGTGCCAATGTACTCCAGGTGGTACCCGTACCATTGGTTGAAAAGCCCTGTCCTAAATGTCGCCCATTTCAACAGGAATGATGTGAGCAGCCATGATTTTCTAAACTCTCTTCACATTATTTCATTATTTATTTTCCCCAATGGGAAAAATATGCATTGGACAGGAAGAAAGAATCAAGATTTGACTATGTCTTCTCTGGTTGATAGTCCTCTGGCCTGATCTTTTCTCAGCTAAAAAACAACAACCCATAGGTGGAGTGCATCCTGCAATCCATCTGCAATGGGAAAAAGCAGGTTGGGTAAAGTGGATCTTCTATTGCCTCACTGTTTGTACCTGAAAGGTACAGATTACCAAAAAAAAAAAAAAAGATTTTGCTCCCCATCATATTGGACAGGTCAGTCTAAAAGGGTAGAATAGCCCAGAGAGTTTTAAAGCAGCAGCTCCCAGCCTTTTCTATGTATAGGCAACTAAACTAAAAAAAACCAAAAAAAAGTCAAAGGTTATATGCAACAACACCGGCAGTGCCATTACGTATGCATATGATTACTCCACTGTTTCTGGAACCATTTTTTTAAAAAAAAAATAAGAATAACAGAAAAAATGACAAAACCATTTTTTGAGAAATGGTAGTCAGCATTAAAGTCTTGGGATATCAGTCTAATGCTCAAACTGAGGCAGTAGATGCTATCTCAATATAAAATATACATTTTAACCCATATATAATATGAATCAAGTCAACCTATGTAGTATTACCATGAATTTAAGATAATATTTCCCCATAGGAAGACTAGATTATTAAAAAAATATACAAGAATCTTGTCCATTTCCCATTTTCCTCCCTAATCTGTTCTATCAAGATGGCCAATCATGGTGCTATCTATCTATCTATCTATCTATCTATCTATCTATCTATCTATCTATCTATCTATCCATCCATCCATCCATCCATCCATCCATCCATCCATGAATATCAGTGTCTGTGTTCATCTGCAAGAAGCCATCACTGTAAAGCACAAAGCCATGACAAAAATATACCTTTATATCAATCAGTAAGTATCAATTACCAGTCTGTAAAGTAATGTATATTAATCACCAAATTAATTGATCTCCACATGCAACTTTCTTTCTCTGATACTCACAAACTAATCTCAGGCAGAAACAAGCAACTACACAGAAGATTAAATTCATCAAATAAGTGCTGAACTGCAGCCTAATCTTTAAAGACATCCAGCTTTGCTAAGCAGTTATGAATATTAACACCTTGTACCTGGGGCAACCGCCTTGAATTTTTTCAGTAGTCGTATGTGAGTTTCAAGTTTGATGGTATCTTTCACAAATTCAGAACAAGCACAGTTCTCAAGAAGTGTGAAATAGTAGAGCAAGCGCTGGTGATCCTTTCCTTCAATGATAGGATATACATATTTGGTCATATGCTCATGAAAGGCTTTGGGAACAGTTTTCAGAGACTCAAATAGAGCAAGATTTTTTGCTCGGTCTTCTATTGCAGCTGTGGACAAACTGCATGGAAAGCAAAAGAAAATGTAATAAATAAAACCACCCACTTAATCAATTTATCAATTTAATTTTTGCTAAATACTGGATGATGTTATCCATATTAAGTATGAAAAGATTTTCAAAAAGAGAGCTTCTTTCAATAAAATCCTCAGCTATCATCTGCAAACCAGTTGTTTAGCTCATAAGCACAATTATTCAGTTCTAAAAACTCAGCAATTTCTTGAAGGACGTAATAAAAAAAAATCCAAATATTTAAACATGATGCTCTAATAATTTAATAATTATAAGCTTTTATTTTTAATTTAGAACAGTAGTACTACATAGCAAGAAAAAAATAAATAAAAGAAACAATGAAAATGGTGCAAGACAACATTTATTAAAATTAATTTTGATTTTAAGCAATAGAAACAAGAAAAAACCCTAAATATAATTTCTTGCTTTGGTAAGGATTTTGTCCATGAATCAAAATTGTGTGCTTTTCTAATAATGCTGCACTTTAAGGTAGAATAGAACAGAACAGAATGGAATGGAATAGAATAATCAGAGTTGGAAGGGACCTTGACGCCTACTCAAGCAAGAGACCTTATACCATTTCAGAGATGTGGCTGTCATGTCTCTTCTTAAAAGCCTCCAGCAATGGAGCACCCACAACTTCTGAAGGCAAGCTGTTCCATTGGTTCATTGTTCTCACTGTCAGAAGGTTTCTTCTTAATTCCAGATTGGATTTCTCTTTGATTAATTTCCACCCATTGTTTCTTGTCTTGCCTTTGGGTGCTTTGGAAAATAGGTTGACCCCCCCCCCCACACACACACTTTCTTTGTGGCAGTCCTTCAAATATTGGAATACTGCTATCATGTCTCCCCCGGTTCTTTTTTTCACTAGAGTAGCCATACCCCATTCCTGCAACTGTTTTTATATGTTTTAGTCTCCAGTCCCCTAATCATCTTTGTTGCTCTTCTCTGCACTTTTTCCAAAGTCTCAACATCTTTTTTTATAATGTAGTGACCAAAACTGGATGCAATATTCCAGATATGGTCTTGCTAAGGCTTTGTAAAGTGGTACTACTACTTCACGTGATCTTGATTCAGTATAATGGTATAAGGAATATTCAGTATAATAACAGTATAATAGGACTGTTTTCCTTTTGCTTTTATCCCTACTTCATTTAGGCTTCTACTTGTACTTTTAAGAAGCACCATCTGTTTCCACTCACTATCTGCTTCCATGCCTCATAGCCCCCTGGTCAAAGGTGAATCACTTAAGTATTCATCCAGGTCCATGTTATTAGATGGCTTCCTTATTGATGTAAAATTGGTTCAACATTCAGCAGGCTTCTTTTTATCTAAGCCGGGTGGTTGCTTAGCAACGTGTACATGCTGCTGTAGCTAAATTTCTCCTGAAATTATATGCAACAGCAATAGGACCTATATATTAACTAATGATTTTCTAAACATACTGAAAATTAAGCACTCAGCCAATTTGCCTGTAGCTTTCTACTTTGTGTCATTGCAAAGGGAACTTACATATCAGTGCAATGAAGAATGAGGTAAGGACAGACAAACACAGACTGGATTCAGACCTACTAACCTATAGTTTGCCAACAATTTTTAAGAAGATTTTTATCCTGCCATTTTTTCCATATGCAACTCCAGGTGGCAAACATACCAACAGTCCTTCTTCTTCCTATAACTGGGTTCTCATCTCACAAGAAGGCAATTTTAACAAGCTATATATCTAAACTGATAAATTGTTAACCAAGGCACATTGCAAATAGGTCTGATATGAAAACTTGGTCATGATCTATTTTTCCTTCCCTTAAAATTCCAGGTGTAAAGAACAAATAGTTTCAAGAGAAGGAAGAAAAGTTACTGAACAACGTGCCAGAAAGAAATATCAGAAATATCTGATCTCTATGTTTTAAGACTGTAGATGTCACCAGGCTTTGCCATTATGATGGTAACTTAAGATAGGAAAGCTGGACACTTACAACATATGGAAGGCACCAGGTTGTGTACTCTAACGTGAAACGGATGATGTTTAATTTTTATCATTTCATTTTTATAAAATCACTTAAAAGGCACATTCACAACATTGTAATATTAATAACAAAGCTAGTATACAATTCAAGCAGATAAGCAAGCACCCTAACACATAATATTCCATGACCTCTTGTGACCTAGTTTCAAAGTTCTGATAGCGCCCTCCCAGTTTATATAGCTTATATAATCCCACTGTACATCGGTTATATAAATCTCCCCCATGATTATATTTTGGGTGCTTGGTAACCACCCCACATTTACAGCTATTTGCAGCACCCACAGCCAAGTAACCATAATTTATGAAGATTCTGGCTGGAAACCCCAGCATTTACTTTCATTTCTAGCAGAAAACACCCATTGGGTAAAATGGATTTGTTTCATGACCACAGCAAAACAGTTGTAAAATTGAGCATGGTCACATGATGACCCAGTTATCAATTGGCACAACTTATAACTATAATTCTGGGCTGAGTTATGGTTGTAAGTCCAGGACTACTATTATTCATTAAATAAGAAGAAAAAATGCATATACAATGCATGTGTATTTCTATATATGATAAACGGGTTTCTTAGCTATTCAAAAACAATTAATCTGGTGTTCTTCTTTTCTAGCAGTCGTACTTGTATATTTTGAATCGCTGCCTTGCTGCATGACCCACTTGTGCTACGGTTGCAGATGATGGGTAGATGGCTTGACATTGTCCCATAGAGTTCTATGATACAAAGCAGCATTCTTGCTTTTTTAAGTACTGGTAAGTCATCCAGGTCCTGAGGCAGTAAGCATCCCCAAACCATGACACTTCCATATGCATACTTGACAATGAATATGAGGCTCTTATAGTAAAATGTGGTGTTTGACTCGAATAACACCAAAGTAGATCTAATAACACCAATGTAGCTTGAAAATTTCCAAGTTTGAGTCATTTGTCCAGCGAGGCCTGAATGTTCAGCTACGTCTTTTTTTTAGTAAAGTTAACATCAGCATCAATCTTCTTCTTAGTAAGCAGATTCTTCTGTCTTGTAACTCTCCTATCAATCTCACTTTTACCATACTTTTCTGAAGATGGACTCGGGGAAGAGAGGCCCATAGATCACTGGATGTTATTTTCAGGTTCTTGTGATTTTTCTGGGTAACTTTATACTCTGCTCTTGAGTTATTTTGTCAAGTTTCTGACTGTGGAGTGATAAAAGACCCAGAGCTTTAAAAATGGATTTGGAACCTACTCCTGACTGATAAAACATATTTTTAAAATAAAAATTGGAGGACTTTAGAAATTTATTTTATGTGATTATGCTGTGTCTCTTAAATTGTAATAAAACCAGACAAAGTTTGTGAAATTTATATAGGACATATTAGCCTTAAATGCCTAATAAAATATTCTTACGAGTGGCCCTAGTACACTGAAATTGCATGTTACGGTAGTTTGTTTATGAAAAATACGGAACAAGTGTTAAGCATTTATTCAGACTCTTTCCACATGTCAATAGGAGCCACATGAAACTCTAACGTTCAAAGAACGCAAACATTCAGAAAACCCAAAAGGAATTGAATATTTCTGCACAAAACTATAGATACTGTCTCAGCTAATGAGGTTGAGAATGTTCACTTGAGTGCCACCTTCTGGATACTTGCCATTAAAATAAATGAAACAGACTTCTATACTTACCCGCTGTCGCTGAAGAGAAATTCCAAGTGTGTCATATGAACTTCCCAGAATGGGACGTTATAACGCTGAGCCAAGGAGAGAGCAATACTGTACACATTTTCTTCAAGTGTTCTGGTTAATGAGAAGTCACAATACACATGTGGGGGAAAAAGAAGTTTAATAGCTATTAAATAAAAAAAACACAGTTGGAATAATAATAATAATAATAATAATAATAATAATAATAATAATAATAATAATAATAATAATAATAATACAGAACAGTGTCTGTAGGATCTATTCCTATAAGCCAGGGTATTTCAAATTATCCATGGAACCCTAAGTTCCATGAGGGACTCAGGTCCCCCCTCCCACAGTCCCAAAAGTTAACTTGAACACAGCCAATTTTCCATTGCTGGAGCTTTGCCTCTTGGTTCAGAGGTTTCCCTTGAATAATGAGTTCTATGGCCTGGAAAAGTTGAAACATCCTGCTGCAATAAAATTCTTCAGAAACTAAACTTTCATCCCTTTTTATTTTTCCCTAAAAAAAAATACTATAAAACATATTGCTCACAAGAAAAGGAGATTTTTTTAAAAAAAATGGATGAAAGCGTTATTCACATTTCAGTATTTTTTTTATTAATGTGAAATCAGCAGCGGCTATAGTTTGGAATCCCAGGAACATTATTTATGTATCTGAAGTCAAGCAAAAAGACTTTCATTAGATATAAAACTTCTCAAGCTGCAGTATGCATTACTAGTAGGGATTAACTAACTCCCACTCTCCTGTGCAGAAACAAGCATTTTCTCTTCACACCCTTATAATTCTTGTTCTTGATGTTGACAGTAAAAAAAAGCTGAAGAAGATAAAAGATAAAAAGTCTGACCAAGCCTCTGAAAAGCCGTCCTAACTGCATACATTTATTTGGGCAAGTTGAATATTATACAGGAGCACACAGTTGCAAGAAAAAGTATGTGAACCCTTTGGGATTACGTGGAGTTTTGCATGAATTGGCCATAAAATGTGCTCTAAACGTCATGTAAGTCACAACAATAGAAAAACACAGTCTGCTTAAAATAATACTACACAAAAATTAGCTGTTGTCATGTTTTAACATGTAAACATTCACAGTGCAGGGTGGAAAAAGTATGTGAACCCCTAGCCTAATGACTTCTCCAAGAGCTAATTGGAGTGAGCCAACCTTGACTCCAATCAGTGTGATATTGGATGTGTTGCTGACAGCTGTCCTGCCCTTTAAAAACACACACCTGTTTTCGGTTTACTGGTCTCAAGAAGCACTGTCTGATGTGAACCATGCCTCCCAGAAAAGAGCTCTCAGAAGACCTACGATCAAGAATTGTTGACTTGCATGAAGCTGGAAAGGGTTACAAAAGTATCTCCAAAAGTCTTGATGTTCATGTATCCACGGTAAGACAGACTGTCTACAAATGGAGAAAGTTTAGCACTGTTGCTACTCTCCCTAGGCGTGGTCGTCCTGTAAAAATGACTGCAAGAGCACAGCACATAATGCTTAATGAGGTAAAGAAGAATCCTAGAGTGTCGGCCAAAGACCTACAGAAATCTCTGGCACATGCTAACATTTTTGTTGACACATCTACAATAAGGAAAACATTAAACAAGAATGGAGTACATGGGAGGACACCACGGAGGAAGCCATTGCTGTCCAAAAAAATTATTGCAGCAAGTTTGAAGTTTGCAAAAGAGCACTTGGATGTTCCACAGCACTACTGGCAAAATATACTGTGGACAGATGAAACCAAAATTGAGTTGTTTGGGAAAAACACACAACACTATGTGTGGAGAAAAAAAGGCACAGCACACCAACATCCAAACCTCATCCCCACTGTAAAACATGGCGGAGGGAGCATCATGGTTTGGGGCTGCTTTGCTGCCTCAGGGCCTGGACGGATTGTTGTCATTGATGGGAAAATGAATTCCAGAGTTTATCAGGACATTTTGCAGGAAAACGTACGACCATCTGTCCGCCAACTGAAGCTCCGCAGAGGATGGGTGATGTAACAGGACAATGACCCAAAGCATACAAGTAATTCAACAAAACAATGGCTTCAACAGAACAGAATACGCCTTCTGGAGTGGCCCAGTCAGAGTCCTGACCTCAACCCGATTGAAATGCTGTGGCATGACTTTAAGAGAACGATTCACACCAGACATCCCAAGAATATTGCTACACTGAAACAGTTTTGTGAAGAGGAGTGGTCCAAAATTACTCCAGATCGTTGTGCAGGTCTGATCTGCAACTACAGGAAACGTTTGGTTGAGGTTATTGCTGCCAAAGGAGGGTCAACCAGTTATTAAGTCCAAAGGTTCACATACTTTTTCCACCCTGCACTGTGAATGTTTCCATCTTATGTTCAATTAAAACATGATAACAGCTTATGTTTGTGTAGTATTATTTTAAGCAGACTGTGTTTTTCTATTGTTGTGACTTACATGACGTTTAGAGCGCATTTTATGGCCAATTCATGCAAAACTCCACGTAATCCCAAAGGGTTCACATATTTTTTCTTGCAACTGTATATGACTTGTAGCAAAGCATTTAGAGGATTACTAATAGGTCCAACAGCTGCATATTTTGCTAATGAAATTTGAAATCAAGGAAGCGCTTTCATGAATGGGGAATTTACATCCTCACAAGTATCTGTACATATGGATCTGAGATAGCAATCCATACTCCCTTGAAGATAATGTGAAGGTTCTGATATTGTACTCTGAAGCAAACAAGATAAATAATTTTATAAGGTTTATATTCAAGGAGCTTTTATTACCAAGTCTCAGAAACATCAAAGATTCAATCAAAGCAGCTGCATTTTATTTCTCCATATATACATATAGTCCTTGCATTGCAATGGCAATTGAGACCAAACTTTCCATCACTAAGCAATGCAGTCATAAAATGCAACATCACGTCTGTATTGCTTAGCAACAGCAATCCCAGCTGTTCAGGTTGCTGTGATAACCTCAGGACTGTGTGGGTCATAGTACACAAGTGCCAAGGTTCATTTGGAAGATACTACAGGTGCTTCTGAGCATAGACAAGCTGGCAGAGGCTACAGGTGGGAATCTCTGTTTGGGCAGGCGCTTTTGATCATGGACAAGCCAGCAGGCACTTCTGAACCTAAGCAAGCCTGGCAAGGACCAAAGGAAGGTGCTATGGAATGAATGAACCTTTATTGTCAAAGTATAACCATGTATACATTGAGATTGGCTGAGCCTCCCTTCGTGCCCCCCCACTACCAAAACTCACAGTGACAACAAACCCACCATCTTGTTACACCATGTGAGCTAACTGCACAACACACCGGCCTCGCAAGTCATGGGCGGGCACGGGAGGGCATGAAGGTGCTGTGGAGTACAACACTCCTGTAATCTCTTATTCCGTACTGGGGTTCTTTGAGAAAAAATTAGTGGAAATGAATTATGGGAACAACTTCAAATCTTTCCTGCTGGCTTCTCCATTGACTTTGCTTATGGGAACCTGGCAGGAAAAGTTGCAGATGGTGATCATGTGACCACAGCTTGAGTATGACATCATAATTGCAAGCTGGGCACCTAGTACCTGAATAACAATTAAATGATTCCAGGGTTGCTGCAGCAGCCACAACTTCACAGTCTGGTCATAAGTCCCTTTCATTCAGTGCTGTTATAATTCTGAACAATCGCTGAGCGAGTGGTCATAATTCAACAACTACCTCTATTATGTGTCAAGTATATATTCATATTCCAGATCCACACAATAAGCCATCTTAGAAAATATGATCTAATCTCTTCTGCAAAAGGTTTCCCTAGAGAAGGATTTCATGATTGCCACGCAGACTTCCTAATACATGGTTTGGCAATTAAAGCTACCATATGTGGTTTTGTGTTTTAATCTACTTCAATAGTGAAAATGATGCTATGAAAAGCAAAATATAGGTGAGAATAACGAACACCATGATGTCACTGATGGTTATCCTGTGATGGTGAACTGCATGGCATGTGCTTAGAGATGGTACATTAAGCATTCACAGGATTGCAGTTACTGTTCATGTTCATGATTTAGCATAATAGCAAATTAAAGTACAATGAACCTTTTCCTAATATAAGTAACCTCCTGATCCTCACCATAATTGAAGTGGCAGCATTCAACCATAAATAAAAAGAATAAATAGAGAAAATTACCAATACATTTCACCCTTTCTGGTACCTATATAGACTGGAGTCTTCTCCTTTGTAAAATGTGGTATGCATTGCATTAACAATTGCATGTTTTTATTACACATTTTAAAAATACCACTAGATCAGCGTCATGTGACGTCGCGTGACATATCATGACTTTTCCCCCATTGCCGGCAATGGGGTGGGCACCGTTTCTTCATGACGCATACGGCCCGCGGGCCGGCAGTTTGACACCCCTGCACTAGATAATCCAACACCTTTTTAATGGAAATAAACAAAACTGCAATAATAGTATAAGTAATATCACTATTATTAATAAGTCATTAAACTGACTTTTACTGGCATTTTTATTATTGTTATTAAGAGCCGTGGTGGTGCAGAGGTGAGAATCCAGTATTGCAGGCTAACTCACTGTCCACTGCCAGAAGTTCGATTCTTCCTCACTGGCTCAAGATTGATTCAGCCTTCCATCCTTTCGAGGGCAGTAAGATGAGGACCCAGATTGTTGGGGGAAGCAATTATGCTGACTCTGTAAACCTCTTAGAGAGCACTGTAAAGCGCTGTGAAGCGTTATATAAGTCTAAGTGTTACTGTTATTACTATGTGATGAAAGTTGTGCACTGGCTTTGCTGGTTGTTGTTAGCAATTCTTGGTAGACTTTGGCTAATGACTGGGTTGTTGTATGGCTTTTTATATTGATTTATACATGTTACTCTATTCTTTCTTTGTTTTTATATAACTTAAAGTGTTATGAAACCACCCAGAGTCATGGATTTGAGATGGGTAGCTATATAAATTGAAATAATAAATAAGTAATAATAATACAAAATCTCTTGACTACAGTAAGTGCAGCTGAAAATATAGATTCAGGTTTGCATTTTACATATGGCAGGTTAAAAGATATACAAGGCATACACCACTTACTCTGCCAAACCTAATATGGTTTCCCTCTTGTATTGACCATCTGCTGTAAACCTTTGGACATCCACTCCTTTGCCAAGCCCTTGAAGAATTTGAGCCTGGGTGAAATCCAAGAGTCGTTCATTATAGTACTGAAGATGTTTAATCAGAACTGCTATTTCTTCTGGCCAGTCCGCACAGCTGGAGTTGGTAACATGCTTTGTGACCATCTGAATTAAATCTTTGGGGTCAGCCTGTAGAATTAATTCACAACACACTGAGATTTACATTTATCCAATTAAACATGGTTGAATGTTATGATGACATTTTTAATTGTCTTCAAAATATGGGGGCACATGCAGCATGCGGGTGGGGGGAACATCATACCTTCATACCTTTTAATAATTTCCAAACAAAAGCAAGACAGAAAGCTAGCAAATAAAAAAAAATCCTTCTCTTCAAAACACACTACTAGTAGCAACAATCAAAAACCATTTTGCAGATTCTTCCGCTAGCAAACGTTTGTACTATATGCTTTTCTTAAATTACAATTGATCACAAAAACTGACAGGGAATAATGTATTCTTTCTTAAGTAGGGGAGCCCTCAAACTCTTAAAGGTTGTTCTAATACCAAAATCCTTAAACATACTGATTTAAAATGTAAGAGTTCTGGTACCCTCAGAACTGACAAAAAAGCTTGAACATTTCTTTCAATTTTTCCAGGAAATAAAAGTGATCAGTGAATTCTTTTTCTTTTTAAAGATCAAAATATAGAAGCTTCTTTCAAAACTCCACGTCATTTTATTTTAAAGTAGGCAGCTTTATCTCTTTATAAGGAACTATTCCATGTACAAATGTTCAGTTTTTCAAAGATAAATAAAATGTATTTTTCATTCTTAATTCAGAAGTCACCAATTTGCAAACAAAGATTTAGATTTTACCTCTGGATGGATCTGAAATGAGCCTAAATGTTTTCCAAATTGTAGTGAAAATTAAATGTGAACAATGCAAATGCCTAATAAAAACTCCTGCATTTTATAATATTGCTTTATATAAATTGTGACTTTACCACTTTCATGGTGGGGTCAAGATCCAAAGTTCACTTCGTTCCAACAAGTACTGAGACATATTATAAGATTTCTCTACATCCCATTCTATTTTTATAAAATATTACTGGTTGCTCTTCCCAGTAATTGATAGTTACCTAATAAACCTAATAAAGTTATCAATAACCAAAACATCATTTACTTGTTTGAAACCATACAGCTGCATTCCAGAAAGTGTGTTCCACTTATATTGGAATTTTAAAAGCTTATCAATCTACACTGCTGTCTTGCCAATTTTTTAAGTTGAAGATTTAACTAGACACGCTGACAACAAACACATGTTTTAGTACACAGGTCTCTTTCTCCTGAACTGATGTAAAGACGGCTAAGTTGCTGCATCCTTTTTAACTATAGTAATTTTTCTCAAAACCCCTCTCAAGAACCACCACTTCAAAAGTTAAAACAACATTTTGAACCTGAAAGACTATTTTTGGAAAACAATCCTATACATTAACATTATTATAGCAATTGTCAGGATTGTGCCTATATTAAAAAAATGTATACCTCTCCCTCTTTATCAAAATCCAGCTGAACTGACAGGAAATACAAACACAAGAATTCTGAAAAGTAAGCAAGTGAACTACTTGGAATATACAGTATATCCACATATTAGCTTTACCTCATTTGGTACTCTCTGAATAAGCTAAAATGAATGCTTTTAGTATTAATGTCTGATCATGCTGCCTAGCAATTCTGGAAGTTTTATTGCCAACAATTTTAGTGGATCTAACCTTGTGGAAAACTGGGTAGCAATATTATTGGAATGTGTCACTCTGATAGTAGCAATCAGTGATAATCTTAAAAAGGTAAAGGTAAAGGTTCCCCCGCACGTGTGTGCTAGTCGTTTCCGACTCTAGGGGCCGGTGCTCATCTCCGTTTCAAAGCCGAAGAGCCAGCGCTTGTCTGAGGACATCTCCGTGGTCATGTGGCCGGCATGACTAGACGCCAAAGGCGCACAGAACGCTGTTACCTTCCCACCGTAGTGGTCCCTATTTTTCTACTTGCATTTTGACGTGCTTTCGAACTGCTAGGTTGGCAGAAGCTGGGACGAGTAACAGGCGCTCACTCTGCTACGCGGCACTCGGGATTTGACCCGCCAAACTGCCGACCTTCTGATCGACAAGCTCAGCGTCCTAACCCACTGAGCCACCACGTCCCTACGTGATAATCTTAGGTGTACTCATTTGTCACCACTTTCCTGAAAAAGTGAACTCCAGAGATGACCTATATATTGCATTGCATGGCTTACATCTTACATCTGCAATAAAGAATTTATCTGACTAGGATATATAATGCATTGATAGAATTAGATTCAGAAACAGAACTTGTTAAAGATTGTATGATAAAATGGGCCCAGAATATTCAAGAACCAATAACGATGGATACTTGGGAAACAATCTGGGTCAGAAATGTAAAATTTACACAGGCACAAAATTTAAGAGAGAATTTTTATAAGATGTTTTATAGATGGCATTTAGATCCTAAGAAATTGGCATCTATGTATCCAAATTATCAGCCTAAATGCTGGAGTTGTGGTTGTGATGATGCAACGTATTATCATATAAAAAGTAAACGTATTATCATGTAAAAAAGTAAAAGCTTTTTGGATTAAAATTTGGTGGAATATGCAGAAGATATTTAAGAAAACGATTCTCCACAATTATTTTTGCTGGGTATTACTATAGACTCTACTGCTATAGAAACTAAATTGATGTTGAATTTAATAACGGCAGCAAGACTTTTGGTAGCGCAATATTGGAAGAAGGAGGATTTGCCTACTATAGAAGAATGGACTTTAAAAGTTTCGAACCTGGCAGAAATGGCAAAAATCTCAGCATATTTGAAAGATTATTTGAACAAAGATATATTTTGGAATGGAGAAGATGGATTGATTATATCCAAAATAAATATGGGACTAAAAAGTTTCATTTAGCATTTGAATAAGTATTAGATTTATAAGACTTGTTATTATTTAGTTATTTTTAAGGAGAGTTAAAGTGCGATAGGACTTACAAGTGTTATTATAGCTAGTTAGCATATTATAGTTTAAGATTGTTAGGGTTAATACCCTGTATTTGCTCTGGGAAGTCGGGGGAGGGGGAGGGAGAGGGAGGGATGGGTTTTTATGTTTAAAATGTTTTTGTAAAACTCTTTAATAAAAAAAAAGAATTTATCTGACTATATTGTACTTGTCAGCTTCTGCTCCAAACAACCTTCTGAATATGCGCCTAAGCAAATGGAAAATCCAGACTCATAATCCTGCCCAGACTGAAGTCTAACGTTCATGTATTTTGGGAAAACTACATTAGGGATTTTGTTCTTTTATAGGATTCAAGATAAAAGGCCAATATTCAACTTTGCTAAGATATATAGGTTTCTCCCGATTTAGATTTAATTTACGCATTGGATTTATAGCATAGTTTTATAACGCATATTTATAGAAAAATATATATATAAACTAACCCTGTAAAGGGGATGGCATTCATCCTTGAAACATGGTGCCAAGTGAGCGTAGATTTGTAGACTATAGTAATAACTTGCCAGCTGGAGTGAGAGAGCTGAAGGAGACTGTTTTTCAAAGCACTTGTTGGCATCTACCACCTAGAAGAAGAAGAGAATTAATGTTGCTAACACAAAATTACACTGATGAGCATGACATATCTTTAATGACTGCTCTAAAATAATAACTGAAAGTGTATGGCCTTAATCTTATAAAATTTTACAATATAATATAAAATAAATAAAATTATGGTGTAAAAGGGCTGTGGAGGTTCCAATGGTTATCAACATATTGTCTACCATACAAAAAAAATCTTGGATGGCACTTATAAAATCTGCAAGTTGAAAAAAAAACACTGGTCATTTACAAAGGCCAAACTGCTTTGATCTGCATGTATATTATGCAAAGCTTCAGATGAGTTGATGTTCTCCTGCCTCTACCATCAACCTTCTTTTCTCCAGATTGACTGGAGGTCTACCGCCTCATTTGATTTTGGAAAAGATAATCCAGTACTTTTAAGTTGTTCTTCTTATAATTATTATTTTTATTAAATTTATCAAAATATAAAATACAAGTGAAAATAAAGATAGTGGGGAAGGGGAACAACGAGAGAGAGAAGTATGAGGTAAAGGGAAGAAAAGCAAAGCATTAACTTCTAACTCTTTTTGGTGCAGTACACCAAAATTAGTAACATTGCAGCTTCAACTTTTTACTTTTGCATACTTTATACAAGCCATTTCTATAATAACAAATATCTAATCAGCAAATCTCAAAATCAAAGTATCATTTTTTTTCTATCTCAAGCACAAAATCTAGAAGCAATAGTATTTAAAAGGTCTTATAGCTGGAGGCAGCTGCAAATCCTAATTCTATTTTGGCTATTTTATAATTTAGAAGGTGGGGGGGGGAGGGAGAAACAGTCTGAAATAAAAACAGTGATGATGGAATTATTTGTGAATGCCAACTCTGATCATCAGAAGTGGTTAGGGGAAGAAGTGGTTAGATTATCCTGTCTAGATGGAATTGGTCTCAGATGTGAATGTGACAATAAAATAAATAAATAATTCCCAGGCAATTCCCAGGAATTATGCAGTGTCACACATTATTTCTGTCTGTCTGATATTCAGAAATTACAACTAATTAATTCACTGAATGATGAATTGCTTTAGTAGGTTTATTTCATGAATTTATATACCCTTTGTCTATAATATTGGTCTACACAAAAGATTAACGTTCATTTTAGAAGTGAAAAAGAATTGTGTATATCTGGTAGCTTGTTCATGTGATTTTTTTTTAAAAAAATATCTTTTTAATGTTGGACCTTTAAAGTAACATGGTTTAGGATTTTGTTATCACTGATACGGTGGTTTGATTTTTGTGGTTCAATGTCAGTTGAATCAAAACTGGTGCCCTGAAAAGGCTAGTGCACTAGACTGAAGAGGAAGTATGATTTCTTCCTCCAGCAACCTTACATCAGATTAGGCTTTGAGATTTCTTCGGAACTTAATATAACAGAACCTTGCTTTTCGTTGAGCTGCAGCATACTACACGTTCACCTTGTAAAAGGGAAATAAATTCATATGCAATACAGGAAGCAGGTAAGAGATTAGAGTAACAAAAAAGCAGATCCAATCTGTGAACACACCTGGGGTAATGCAAGCAGGTAAGCAAGAGATAATGTCATGTCATTTGGTAAAGCTTCGCTGGCCAGCTGTAACAGGACTGCAACAGAGGAAAAGACGTTAACAGTTCAAATGTTTACATCTCCAACCTTTGAACACATTAGGTTCCATATTTTTTTCATTCAGTTGGCGACATAAGGGTCAGGTATACATTCAATTAATGTTAATCAGTTCAGTAGCAATTAATATGTAATTAGACTGAGAGAATGCCTTGGTTTATTTTCCAGTCAGGGTGACAGGGCAATATAGGGCAGATATTACACTGAACGGCTGAAACATTTCTCAGGCTGATTTACAAATCTGCTGGCTTTAAAACTAAAGCAACGATATAAAAGTTATGAACATTTAGAAAAACAGGCAACACGATCCTGTGAAATACATTGCCTCTGCCAGTCAGAACATCTGTATTTATCACTCTTTATGTAACACAAGACTCAACTATTAATCAAGTTTCTATCAGGGGAAAGAACGCAGCAAGCATATCACCATTTTATAAATCATTACTGCAATGAAAGGGTTATGGAAATATCTGAAATCTGTAATTCAGTACTCCAGCTGGTAAGCATTCCCAGTGTGAGGAAAAATACAAGCATCGCTGACAATGATTTCTGAGCAATACTGAGCTCAGTTGCCTTCCTCCAAAACAGATCGCTGGGCCATCAAACCAAGTATAGCCTGCCTAAACTGGAAATGAAATTACAGGATTTCTGTCTGGGACTGGATATGGGCTATCTTACCAAGAAAGCAGATTCTCCCAAAGCAATATAGACTTTCTCAATATTTGGTTAATGCAGAGCCGATATATTATAAAAAATTAAGTACACTTATCACCTAATGCCTGTTATTTATTTGTTAGTCTATCAAATTTATATGGCTGCCCATCTCATGAGAAATGACTCTGGGTAGTGTTCAGCAATAATATACATATAAAATGCAGTATAATAGTAATATAATTATGGTCCATAGCACAGTCAGCCAGATGTTCAGACTGGATTTGGCATTTTTGCCTATTGAATCCTCCCCAATGAACAGGAATAGGCAGATGTTTAATGTTTGATGGTGTTAATGGAAGTATACAGAAGTATTTTTTTTGTGCTAAGTGAAAAAAGTGGGGGAAAAAGATATAAAAGGCTTTTATTTTCCTCTTGTTAACATTCTGACCCAATGGAAACTGAACTAAAGTAAGAAGCTCTCAAGATTTCAAAACTATTGTTCAGAAAGCAGTAGAAGACTATGCATGAATTGTCACTTTGTTGATTGTTATTATGTGGCAGATCCAAGGTCAGGGATTCAATCCCTAGGATTTATAAGAGCTGGAAAAAGATACCAGCATGAAATACTAAATCAGATTAAATGAATGGCCTAACTCAGTACAATACAGCTTCTGATAAGACTTTGCCCAATCACAGTGGCTTACTTTTACTGTAATTGGGCTATTCTATTTAATTCTTATCTTAACTTTTGTATATTGTATTTTTATTGCATTTTATTGCCCTGTACACCGCCCTGAGTCCTTCGGGAGAAGGGCGGTATAGAAATTAAATAAACAAATAAATAAATACATTTTTATTTTTATCAAAATCATTTGCATTGTCTTTCTAATCTTTCCTCGCTCCAACTACATTCTGTGAAAACTGTCCCCCTCTTAATGCATTATATAGTATCTTCCTCTTATTTTCTCTCTCTCCCTCTTTTTGCAGCACAAATTTCTGCAGCACTTAGCAATGTAATTGTTTTAGTTCTGTTCCAAAGCAGCTTCCATGGCATTTCTTATGTCTATTTTCTGTCTTTCATTTCCCTCTCTTTCTCTCTCTCTTAGTTTTGTCCTTTATTTCCTTCCTTTTTGAAGATTTTCCAATAATGACTCTCCCTCATTCAAAACTTCGCTTTTGTATCTCAATCTACTATAAACAATCAAATCAATCATGTTTTTTACATTTATTCCTTTGCCATATATTCACCTAAATTGACCTAATTTTTAATCATGTTACCAACTATGACTGTACCTATTTTCCATGAGCACTGACCACGGCTTAAGACGTGGGTATCCAATTTTCCCTGCCTATACTATAATATCTGATAGATCTGGCGTGCTCTGAGTTCCAACAATAAAATAATAACAATAGCAATAGTATTTAGACTTATATACTCTATAGAGCTTTACAACACTCTCTGAGCAATTTACAATGTCAGCAGATTTCCCCCAACAATCTGGGTCTTCATTTTACTGACCTCAGAAGGATAGAGGGCTAATCAACCTTGAATCTGTCAGGATCGAACTCCTGGCTGTGGGAAGAGTTAGCATGAAATATTGCATTCTAACCACTGCGCCACCATGGCCTTTGGGACATAGAAGGCATCTTTTCTCTATCACCATGCCTTCTCTTTACAGCAGCATATCCTGGAGGCTTGTAGGGCCTCAATTCTGCAGTCCTTTGGGAAGGCCTTAAAAGGGGCCTTCAGGCAGACACCCGAAGATGGCAAAATGTGAACCTACCTGAATGCTTGCAGTTAAGTTTGTATGTTTCCCCATTTATTGTTTTATCCAAGTATGTTTTTAACCTGCTTGAAAGCCATCCTGAGTTGGATGGTTCTATAACTGAATAGATAAACTTTGTTAACATCTGAGAGTATAACATCTGCCTGTTCGGGCCAATATATGCATGGCAAAGGGTCTGGATATCTGACAGATCCCTTGTCTCCAATTTCTGCTTTGTATGCTCTGGCAGAGTGGGGGCACCCTGGAGTTGGGTGTTTAAAACACATTTGAAACAACAATAATAATAATATCTGGAAATATTCAATTTTTCACATCTGAACACCTTGATTTTAGAGAAAACCATCCTAACTGGAACTGTCTAACTGAAGGTTAGAAGGGAATGCATCATAAGAGTGAAGAAGATCTCAAAGTCCAAACTCAGCGGAGGAATTATCATCAAGGCAGTTAGCACCAGGGCAATTCCAATAATCAGATACAGTTGGAATAGTGGACTGGACTCAAGCATAAATAAAAAAAACCTGGATAAGATGACCAGAAAAATACTGACAATGAATTGTGTCCTTCATCCACTCAGCGATGTTGATAGACTCTACTTACCAAGGAAAATAGGTGGGTATGAATGTTGCAAGCATACCATGTAGCTGAAGAAGAAAAAGTCACTGAAACAAGTATACCATGAAGTACTGGAGAGACCAAATTGGCCTACCGGAAAGACCAAATGAAAAAGAGAAAAGAGATATGGGAAGATGAGGTATTACATGGCCAGCACATTAAAAAATAGCAGGGAAAGCAGATGGCAATGGCTAAGCTCAGGAAAGTTGAACAAAGAGACAGAGGGGAGAAGTCTGGCGGCAAAAGACGAAGCCTAAGAACAAATGCACACAAAATCAGAATCGAGAAGAGAAACAACGGACAGTAAGCATCGCCTATATAAAGAAACTGAAGAAACAGAGGACCACCTGATTAGCTGTTGCAAGAAGATCACATAGATCAGACATGTCAAACTCACGATGTCACTTGACGTCGTGCCAGCTTTTTCGCTATTGCTGGCAATGCGGTGGGCATGGCTTCCTGATGACGCGTCCGGCCCTTGGGCCGGGAGTTTGACACCCCTGACATAGATTGACTACAAACAATGGCATGACAAAGTAGCAATAATGGTGAATTGGAAGATCTGCAAGAAATATCATTTCCCTGCAAGCAAGCACTGGTGGGATCATAAAATACAGAACGCCAGGCTTAACAACTGTCGATAAGAAAGACAAAGAAGTCTGGATAGTGAATGCTGCAGTACTAACAAAAGAGAAAGAACGGAAGAAAATATCAAAATACAAAGACCTGGAACTAGAAGTAGAACAACACCATCGGCACTGACAAAATCACAATCAGTCAATTGCAGAAGGCAGCTTTAACAGCTTACATCCTACGATGATACTTTTTAACACCATCAAACACCATCTCCACATCTCAAGAGGTCCTTGGGAAAGAATTGATAGGGGGGTAAAAATGCCAAATCCAGACTAATCACGTGCAATGAACCATGATGATGATGATGGTGATGATATAGCACATATAGTAATGCCGATACATTATGACATCCTAGGTTCCTGGGAAGGATTCAATGTGTATGAAGACCAATATCAGCTAAAAAACTGTTGGCTGTGATTTTACATTGTTGTGTATATATTAATATATAAAAAATAATTAATATATTAATAGAGCACACTGTTATGTCCAGATAAACATGTGTATATTTTACCTTCTGTAGCAGGAAACGGATCGTGTCCTTCACTTTTAGTTTCTGCAAGCTTTCCTGTTCTCAACAATACTTCTGCAAAGCTTTCCAAAGGAGCATGCTCATACATAGTATAAGTTATTTCATTCTGTAGAAGAGGGGTTTAAAGCATAGCAGCCTATTTAAATATTTCAACTATTCCTAAAATTATTATATGCACTTAATATTCAATATGTTAACTTTTGACAATGCTAGTTGGATAAGATCTCATCTATTATCTACCCACAGAACACAATATAAGTCAGGTTGCTAGGAGTGCTTAAAAATACTAGTAGGCTTTAAACTTACATCTGAAAGATATGGATTATCAATCAAAGATTCGTAAAATGGATGGCACCCTTGCTTTTCAATTGTTGCATTTGCTCCAGAGGTGTTTTTTAATACATCTCCAAACTCTTGACCCTTTCAGAAACAAAAAGAAAGCCAATATTGAAATTACATCAGGTGTTAAGATATCATAAGACATGAGGACTTATACTTTAATTTTCCATTTCACTCCAGCAGTAAAGTAATGGGAAAATCTGAACAGCCACATACAAAGATAAAATGCATACTCCAGGACTTTGAGGTACATATGATATTTCTGTGTATTCTCTGTTGTCCTACGAAAGCCCATAACAAAATCCCCTATGGAATACAAAGTAATGATGCACTTAGCAAACCAAAGCATAACAACTAGAAAAATAAAATATGGTTTCTTCTTACATGCAATGGTCGAAGATAAGCTATTGACGTCTTCCACCAATGTCGATCACTGACAGCATGCAACACAGCCTTTGTGGTCAGAGTTGTGTTAGAAAGGACCTTCAGGGTTTTAGCTGTGGTCCACTGCAGGAGATCAGCAGACTGACTAGAGGAAAAGCTGCTATCAGCCTGTGAATTTATGCAATACACAACACATAAGCATTAAATAAGGTAAAGGTTCCCCCGCACATGCGTGCTAGTCGTTTCCAACTCTAGGGGCCGGTGCTCATCTCCGTTTCAAAGCCAAAGTGCCAGCGTTTGTCCGAGGACGTCTCCGTGGTCATGTGGCCGGCATGACTAGACGCCAAAGGCACACGGAACGCTGTTACCTTCCCACCGTAGTGGTCCCTATTTTTCTACTTGCATTTTTACGTGCTTTCGAACTGCTAGGTTGGCAGAAGCTGGGACAAGTTACACGTGCTCACCCTGTTATGCGGCACTCGGGATTCGACCCGCCAAACTGCCGACCTTCTGATCGACAAGCTCAGCGTCCTAACCCACTGAGCCACCGCGTCCCTAAGCATTAAATGCTATCTGCCAAAGAAAACATTTTTTAAATCAACACATGCAAAAAAAGCATAAAGCAACATCCAAAGGTTAGCCAATTTCAACCATTACATTTCCTGCAAGTGCCGATATGAATATGGGGTAACAAAAGCACATTTCATTCTCAGTTATAAATGCATATTTTAATACAGTACTGCAATTTCCAATGTGAAGAAAACACAGCTTTATTTAAGTATAAGCTTTCAAAATGTGTTTTAGAAGCTTACAGTAATCAGCTATTGATTAGAAGCCAGTTAATGAATCTTGACAACTGATAAAAAATTATTTTTGCTTTATTGCAAATGTTTGGATAACATAATTATACATTATAAAATTAGAAGCATTTCAGTCTCATTAAGATTATCATGGCTGACATTACAAACTTCAAACAGAGGCAACAGTAAACAAATAAACAAAGCTTTGCTGAAAGTTGTAAAAGAAAAAGCTATAATGTTTAGTTGTTTGGCAGAGTGCTATTCTAAAATAAGCATGATATTTCCACATAGTAGAACATTTGTCTAGTGAGTTAAGCTTATCTAAGAATTAATTATTGATTCTTAGAAGGAAGGCTGACCATAATAAGTGCCTATTAATATCCATAAAGCATTTTTCCTTGATATACATTTTTGTTAAAATATGTTCCTCTTTAGAACATTCTAATGACATGAAAAACTACATCACATGTAAGTATACACTTAGGGCTTTTCAACCAGTGGTACAGGTAAACCTGTGGTACATTGGCAAGTGGCAGGTGGTACGTGACCATCCTAGAAAAGTGGTAGCAAGGGAGGGGAACGGCAGCACCACACAAGCCTGAGCAATAGATGGCTGGAGCTGCAGGGCTGTCAGGGCTCAGTGGAAGCACCAGGATCAGTGTCAGGCTCCAGCTGGTGCTCGGTGCTGATCCCAGTGCTTCTGCTGAACCCAGAAGAAGCGCCGATCAGCTGGAATGTTGCAGCATCTCCAGGGTCCTGTGATTTACATTCAGATGCTGGGCAACTGAATCATATTTATGATGGTCACAGTGTCCCAGGGTCATGTGAAGTGACCAAACCTGCTGCAACCACCCAGCAGATGGGGTGAATAAAAACCAAACACCCCCTCACCCCATCCCCGGTGCCAATATCCTCAACAGAAATGCTCACAATAATTAAAACCTCGGACAGGAGGAAGAGCGCCGCCGGGCGGGCAGGCAGGTGTCCTGCTCGGCTGTGGCTTGGGGGGCACTTTTTTCAGTGCCATTATAACTTTGAACAGTCATTAGCGAATTGTTGTAAGTCGAGGACTACCTATACTTCTTCACTTTTTTCCTTTTTTGGGGGGGTCATCAAGTTTTTGACACCTTGCTAGGTGACTGGAGGTATTCGGATGTTGCCATATCCTAAAAGTAGTACAATGGGTGAAAAGGTTGAAAAGCCCTGACTTAGGGAAGCATGAAAACCAGAGAAGAATGAATTTCTCAACTGATCAGACATCCAGCACTGTCTTCCACATCTTCATTCTATGACCGGATATCTGACTTCATCCTGGAAACTAATCATGTAAAATTGAGGGTATTCTATGGCAGGGGTGTCAAACTCAATTTCATTGAGGGCCGCATCAGCATTGCGGTTGCCCTCAGGGGGCCGGGTGGGTGTGGCTTGGGTGGGCGTGGCCTACTGGGTGGACGTGGCTAGAGTGTGTATGGCCTACTGGGTGGGCATGGCCAGCTCTACATCGTTCGCATCAAGGGTGCCTATGGGGGCCTGGGCAGGAGTGGGACAGATCTGAGGATCTCTGGCAGAAGGAGGGTCTCTGGGCCAGGGCCAAGGCAGTGGGGGGCCATTCCCTCACTGTTGCCAGGATGGCTTCACGGGCCGCATGAAACCACTTCGCGGGCCGGATCTGGCCCCCGGGCCTTGTGTTTGACATGTCTGTTCTATGGGTTAAAAAATATATATTACACATCTCATTTGATGTCATGATCCTGGATATGTACGTATATATCTGGAAGGCAAGCTGGATGCCCTCTAGGGATTTGCCTGATTTGTAACAAGATTTGGTTAGATTTACAGTACAAGACTAAATGGCGGTGTGTATTTGGAATACCTAGGATTGGAAATGTTAAAACTGAACAGGACTGGACTTCCGCTTTTGGGACTGACATGCAATTTGTGTGTGTGTGTGTGTGTGTGTGTGTGTCTGTGTGTGTGTGTTTCTCCTTGGATTCACATCTCCTGCTC
Organism: Vipera ursinii; assembly: GCF_947247035.1. Lineage (NCBI taxonomy): Eukaryota > Metazoa > Chordata > Lepidosauria > Squamata > Viperidae > Vipera > Vipera ursinii. Next base: position 214,447,248 of record NC_139512.1, on the reverse strand, counting down.
AAACAGGAGGCAGCAGCTGTGTCCAGGAAAACCTTTGCACAATTTTTTTTAATATGCCAATTATGACCTTACTTAGACCTGGATATTCTTTGGACAATTACTCACGCTTTGGTCACCTCTTGCATGAATTACTTCAATGTGTTCTATATGGAATTGTCCTTGAAGACCACTTGGAAACTTCATCTGAGACAGGCAGCTATTGGCATGCACAGCATGGCCATGTAAACTTCTGCTTCATGAGCAGCCTTGTTACTGGTAGGGCAGAGGTCCCCAACCTTTTGAGCACCAGAGACTGGTTCTATGGAGAAATTTTTTTCTGCGGACCAGAGGGGGTGTGGTTTTGTGTGCTGCCTGCATCCTGTGGATGGGGCTTCACTTATTTGCGCAGCCTGGTTGGTGGCATGCCGTGGCCCGGTGCCAGTCCACAGACTGGGGGTTGAGGACCCCCACAGTAGGATTCATGATGCAATTCAAGATACTAGTTATGATAAAGCCCTTTGTGACACAGGATCTAGTTATCTGAGAGAAAACCATGTTCCATATTTTGTGTATTATAAGGGAGAATTGGTATCCCATCTATTGAACAATGTCAACTAATGGGACCTAAGAAGTACGCCTTGCTCTCTGGAACGTTTCCCCCACCAAGATTTGTCTCTCCCACTCTCCCAACGTTATTCCAAAGAGCCTTTTAAACACTACTTTTCTCAGTTCAGAATTGGTACAGCTCCCCCCCTGTACATTATATGACATTTTTTGACAATCTGAATATTATATACTAATCAGAATTGTAATAGAATCAGACAGCTTTATTAAATAATTTTTTAAAGAAAAATAAACCTGATTTCTTGTTTTATCAGATTACATGGTTGCTACATCTAGATTACATGCTTGTTACAGAGAAAGAAAGCGAGTAAGTGAGTGAGAGAGAGAATATTGTTGAGTCAAGATATTATCTTTTAACCACATTACTAACTGCTTTGGAAAACATCTTAATTATAGCTCAAAGACTGTTTGGTTAAAAATTTCAAACCCATTCCTACTTAAAGTAGATCCACTGAAATATGTGACACTGATAATTATGATAAAATCGGAGTAACTGAAAATACATAGTTGATGAGATATATATTATCTAGTTCTTTGCTGGTTTAACTGATTTTATTTCTGTAAAACCATTTAAAATTCATTTTTATTTATTTAAGAAAAGCAACATACAAAAATAAGAGCTTCTCTCTTAACCACAGTTATGAAATAAAGACAAGTCTTTTACATACCCCTTTTGTTCCAGCCTCTTATACACAGTACGATTTATAAAGAGAAACTCAAGGTAACATATACATAACTTCATCCAACAATTATGACTTTATGTACTACATTGGGCTGAGAAATCATAAATGCCTTGGATGAATTTTCATTATTAAGTAAAGACTTGAAACTGGATCTTTCTAGTCCAAATTTTATACCTTACTACTAAATACTGATTGTAGGCAACCAGTGAATGCATTTTTGAAGCCTACTTTCTCTGCTGAAATGTAAGAATAACCAAAGGCTTCCTTCTCCTTCCTGGAAATAGATGACTTTGGACCAGTCACCCTCTCTCAGCCTAAGTCACCTCACAGCATTGTTGTGCAGATAACACCCAGGGGGAGGGCCTTCTCAGTGGGTGCGCCTGACCTTTGGAACCAGCTGCCAGTGGAGCTGAGGACTGCCCCCGACCTCCGTTCATTCCGCCGGGACCTGAAGACCTGGCTCTTCGAGCTCTCTGGCCCAGGCTGAGAATTTTAATTTTAATTGGGGTTTTTATTTGTTCAGGGATTGATATAATTTTTAATTGTTTTTAACTTTTGTATTTTTTGTTTTAATCACCCTGTAAATCGCCCTGAGTCCTTCGGGAAAGGGCGGTATATAAATACAATTAATTAAATAAATAAATAAATAAATAAATAAATAAATAAATAAATAAATAAATAAATAAATAAAAGAGGAGGAGAAAGGAGTATTAGGTATGTTAATTGCCTTGAATTATTTATCACAATAGTAAAAGTGGAAAATAAATAAATCCTGTTCAAGACTGCTTAGATCAGGTTTTCAAACTGTGTTCTATGAAACTCTAGAGTTCTATAAGAATTTAATGGACTTGCTGGGGAGACTAAAGGCAAAAAAAAATCAGTCATATGCTGGGCAATGATGTCCGTTGTAATTTTTCTTTAAAACAACAAACAAAAAAAACACGGTGAGGCTGATCAGTGGATATTCACAAGCCTCCATCTCCCTGGGGCAACTATGGTCATTAATTCTGTATGTGATAAACAAGAATGATTTGGGGATTTAAAAACAAAAACAAAAACAAATGAACAAACAAACCAAAAACAGGTTCCATGACTTGAAAAAGTTTGGAAGCTCAAACCCTCTGGCATCTCTGCCTAAACTTCAGTAAGCAGAGGAATGATATATGTAAGAATTATTATGTATACGTATGGGTTTATGCATAAAATATCTGTATAAAGCTTCAAATGTTTAGTGAGCATTGCATGTGACTCTGAGTTAAAATGGTTAGCTGCACCAAGTATGTACTCTGATTAATACTGAACAGTGACAAAAAGGTACAGTGAGGGAAAACAGTATTTGATCCCCTGCTGATTTTGTACGTTTGCCCACTGACAAAGAAAGGATCAGTCAATTTATAACTTTTTTGAAATGCCTTTTTCTGGATTTTTTTGTTGGTATTCTGTCTCTCACTGTTAAAATAAACCTACCATTAAAATTATAGACTGATCCTTTCTTTGTCAGTGGGCAAGCGTACAAAATCAGCAGGGGATCAAATACTTTTCTTCTTCACTGTAGCATTTTTAACGTGCTTGATTTTTATAGTTTTAATATGGTTTTTATATTGTTTTAATGGGTGGTTTTAAAAAGGGTATAAATAGATAAATAAATGTTCATGAAATATAAGATACATGAAAGAGAAAGCTGAGTAAGTGAACCATGGATAAAAGTTCAGGAATTCTATACTTGTACTGGGGTTTGGGACATGTCTCCTTAAAAGAGTAAGTTTAGCATAACTTAAAGAGTGCTTGCAAACAGATTTAATGAAATCTTACCCAATCCATGTTATATCAGCAATGGCATTACATAAAATGCTTTACTGATAAACAAATTTCCTCAACTTTTTCAATTTCTATTCTGCCGGGACTGCCTTTTTCTTTTAAGGAGTATACCTCCCAGAGTAATCACCTGGATCATTCCCTGTATATGTTTTATCACCTAAAATCCATTTAGATGCTAGATAAATCACATAAAGACACACACAGAAACACACATTCACAATTTTATTCATTTTAATGAATAGTCATATTTGCTAATGCTTTATTGGGGAGCAGAAACCTATGTAGACCAGAAGCCACACTGGGGCTGTTCAAAATGTTAGTAGAGTCAGAAAAAGAAACTGCATGGGTTTAACTTTAATTTAATATAAATTAATTTAAATGTAATTAATGTGATTATTTATCATGCAGTTCATATTTTCCCTTCCCTGTCACAATGTAAAATTGGTATCAACTGCATCCAAGATTTCATAGGAATTTATTCTAAGCTGGGTGTTACAGGTGGCTTTGGGGCTACAAACTGTGTATTCCCACTCTGTACTATATTAATTACAACAAAATCTATATAGAAAACAAGTGGCCATTTAAAAAAAAAACAAATAGGTATTTAAAGGCAGCAAGTATGTTCTATACTTCCTACGCACAATAATTTCATTTCCCTACAAAGAAATGTAATGGAACAGTTGCTTATTTTTAAAAAAAGAAATGCAAGTATTAAGTAGATTAAACATAAAGTTGCCTCCTTCATTTCAAGTTCAACAATTTCCCTCAATTATTATTTTTAGCCTTGACAAACAATAAACACCAGCTTATACTTAAGCACTATGTTTTAATCACTGAATGCTCTTGGTTTTTGTCAAGTATCTCTTGAGTACATTACAGTAATAGCATAAATTATTTAATCATATGACAGCAGCCAAGCTTAAACTAGGGAAGAGGTAATTCAAGAGGAAAATTGTTTTCGTTTTCTGCAGGTTCTCAAAAGACCTTTTCAGATCTAATAGCATATGCGCCAATTTCTGCCCCCCACCCCACCCCCGCCTCCTTGCCAGGTTTGATCAAGCTGAGAAGTTAAGCTAAGCCATGAAACATCAGGAGATCTTTAATTTACTGCCAGGCCCAATCAAGAAGGCTAATAGTCTGAGGCCAAATCTTTATTTCTATTTGCATGGAAGAAGAGACGTCAACTATGGTTCAAGGATTAATTGATCAATGTTAACCTCCTGGCAAAAACAAACTAACTAGTGACCAAGTCAATAACATTTTGTTTTCCAAGTCAACTCAAATGCTCAAATGGCGAACTAGCTTACCTAACAAATGAGACAGAAACTAGTGGCCCACTGGGACTTCCGGTGGCTCCGCGGCGACGGAGGGAGCCTTTCCGGGCTGCCCGCGGCTCAGCTGGTGTTTTTTCGCCCGAAACAGCGCCGATCAGCTGTTCGGGCGAATCCGAAGCCCCCTCCTCGGGAGAAGAGGAGGGGGCGAGCTCCCAGGTAGGGGTAGAGTTCTCCAGGGCCGCCTGAGCTTATGGCTTGGGCGGCTGAAGGATTGAACTCCCCCGTAGCCTGGGCTGCTCCCAGCTGGCCGTCGCCTCTGCTCCTGACTTCTTGGAGCAGAGCCAGCCGTCTGCGACCACCCCTGCCTGAAGGAATGACTATGATTTAAAGGAGCAGGCAGAGCGATACAAGAGGAAATGGTAAAGAGGATTACTATGTTTTACTCTCCAGCTTGATGGACTTTTTTGGATTACAAATCTGAAGTGAAAGTGCGTCATATTTGGTAAAAGATGGCGGCTAAACCACCCCCTAAAACTCTTCGGAGTGCTGGAACTTCTCCCGTGCAACAATCATTATTGCAGGCGCTGCATCCTCCTGATGTATTGACATCAAAGGACTTACAAGATGCTCTTGAAAAACATACCCAGGTAATTTTGGAATCAATTAATATTAGATTTGCACAGATGGAGGAGAAATTGGAGAAATTGGAGGAGAGAATGGAGGAGAGGATGGAACAGAAGCTCAAAGCGATGAGGGTAGACTTCAGTGTTTAAAGTGGCTCGGTGTGTGGAAGAATTGGAGGAAAAGCTAGAAGACTTGTCTCAAAAGAATGCTATATTAGAAGCAAAACTATTGGAGAATGAAAATAAAATGGAAAGGGAACTGTGTCTTGCTCAATATTTCCAGATGCAGTTTGCCATTAGAATTAGAGGCTTAAAGGAGAATACTAAGGAAGATCTAAAGCAGCTGGTTTCTGAGGCTTTTGAAATAGTGTTGAAACAGCCAGCATCTGAAATAAAAGGAGGCATGGACAAAGTGTTTCGTGTGAATTCATGGATTGCCAGACAGAGAAAGTTGCCTAGAGATGTGGTGGTATATTTTGCAAAAAGGGAAACTAGAGATGAAGTTATACAAGCTGCTTATGATACTAAAGTTATGATTGCTAATCAAGAAGTTTTGGTCTTAAAAGAAATTCCTCCAAAGATTCTAAGGAGAAGGAAGGATTTTACATTTCTTGTGCAAGAGCTCAAGCAGCGAGATATAAGGTTCAGATGGGAGATCCCAGTGGGGTTGATGGTGACGCACGAAGGTAAAAAGTACCGTTTGGTTACTGTGATGCAAGCGTGTGATTTCTACAATAATGTTTTAAATGCAACGCCATTAACACTTTTGGAAGCTGGAAAGGGATCTGGAGAAGGAGTGCATCAAGAGGCCGAAGATGGTCAGATAGAAGACAAAGGTGTTGGAGGAGATCAAGATACAACCTCATCGGATGAATCTATAAAACAGAGGGTGACGCGTGCTGCTGCAAAACGATCTAAGAAGAGAAAGTAGCAGGAATTGCAGAAGTCTATGGAACTTTTACGATATAGTCAAGTAGTCAAGTAGGGGAGGGGGGAAAAGATTTGGGTGTAGACGTAATATATTTTTATATTTGGTGGTTCTGTGGAAAGGGTGAGCTTTTTTGGATTGTGGTACTGGAAGAGGAACGGCCGATTACAGAAGAGTTGACTTTAAAGTTTTTTGATTTGGGATCCTTGGTTAATTTGGAAAATTATTTGTAAGAATGTTATATCATGGAATGGATAAAATGGATGGAGTTTATTTAGGATAAGTATAGGGTTGAGAAGGGGTTTTTTTCTTCTGTTTCCCTTTTTTTTGTCTTTAATATATATTTAATACTATTAAGGTTTGTTCCATTCTATATAAGCTAGAGAGGGTCCTTTTCTTATTCTAGTTTTTTTATATACATATATTTAATATTGTTAAGGTTTGTTTTATCCTATATAAGCTAGAGAGTGATGGATTTTAGAATTTATAGTTGTTAGTATATGGTTGCTTAGGTTTGTTTTTTTATATATATATATATACCTTGTATTCAGCTCTGGGAAGTAGGGGGGGGAGGGGGGAGGTAGGGGGGGGAGGAGGGAGGGGGGAGGAGGGGAGGTAGGGGGGGGAGGAGGGAGGGGGAAGGGGGTTTTTTTAAAGGAAAATTGTATTTTAAAACTTTTCAATAAAAAAAAAAAAACTAGTGGCCCACTGGTCCTCATGCCACTCCTTAACCAAGATCCTGCAGCATCTGTGTTGCTGCTTTCCTTGTCTGACAAATTTGTGAAATGACAGAGGCTTAAGTGACTAGCTCAAAGAGGGTAGGTAAGTACAGGTATTGACAGCTACAGAAATGACCTTGAGGGAAACTAGGCAAAGGCAATGATGATTACATTTTAATCATCCTTGGGTTTTTTTGGAGCCTTGGTGGAGCAGTGGGCTAATGCCTCCTTAAGTAACACCAGCTGCCTGCAATTAGTGCAGGTTCGAGTCCCACCAGGCTCAAGGTTGACTCAGCCTTCCATCCTTCCGAGGTAGGTTAAATGAGGACCCAGATTGTTGGGGGCAATTAAGCTGACTTTGTAATAATGCCGCTTGGGGGTGTGTGTGAAAGCCCTAATAAGCAGGCATATACATAGAATGAAGGCTACTGCTAAGCTTGTAAGCCGCCCTGAGTCTTCGGAGAAGGGCGGGATATAAATGGAATTAAATATATATATATATATATATATTGGAGCCTGGAAAACAGCAAAACTGTGAGAAAGAAGCTTAAATTAATTCCTTCCTCGTTCATATAGCATAAGAAGGAGGTAAGCTCTCAAGATTCTGTTTCTCAACCTTACTGCAATATAGCAATGTTTCTCAGTCTCAGCATGTTTAAGATACTTGGACAAACTCCCAGAATTCTGGGCACTAGAGTCCACTCATCTTAAAGGTGCAGAAGTTGAGAAACACTGCCATAAAGTACAGTTTCTGATTAGGGAGGAGGAAATAAGATGGCAATGGATGAACAATTCTGAACTTAAGCTCTGGGAAAATTTTCATGGTTTTCCATTTTTATATCCCCCCTTTTTTTTTACTCCTTTGTCCTTACTATCTACCTATATAGTTCTTTTCAGATTTGTGGAGTAAATTTCCTGACCTGGCCTACTTAAAGAGTTGACTTTTGCAGATAAAATATAGACAGGCTCATTCATCAAGAAACCTTACATAGTCTGCCAACATTAATCCAGATTTACTTAGGCACTGATGGAAAACTCAAAGAATTGCAGAAAAGAAAAGTATGAGAAGAGAGGGAAGATGCCATTTTTTTTATTTCCTCCTTTCTTTGCTTCCACCCAAACATCAGATTTTTAACACTGAACCTAGGCCACCAGTACTCTGCTATCTACTCCAGAGAGTGGACTATGTCAAGTCACTCAAGGTTTATGTCTGTTATTGAGAATCTTCCAGTTGGTATGTAAGTGTCCTGCTAAGAGCTCTTTGCCCTTCCCAATCCTAAAATTGTATTGTGGCTTCCCTAGAAAATGTAGGTTTTAGCCAACATGTGGGTATCACTCATACTTTCTTTTTTTATTAGAATTTCAGAGAATTCAGATGATCCCTAGGAATTGATTAGGTCATACAAAATCCTTCCAGATTCCCTCTGCTGATCATCCTTATAAGGAAGCACCTCCATCATCACCTCCCATCATTTTTGTAGAATAAAACCACAAATGATAAGATTTTTTGAACAACTGTGATATGCAATAAAAGGGGGGGGGGAACCTGAGAAGTATGAAGAAGTGAGAGACTAAATGAAAAGGACATTAAAAAAAAAGAAATTAGAAGCAATTTTTGAGAAACGAATGCTAATTCTGAAGGAAATGAAATTGGGGCGGGGGAAACAGTATTATATAAAAAGTTTTACCTCCACAGGACACTCTAATTTCATTCCAACTGATGATCGGGAAATATTTACATTTTCTCCTTTTTCAGAAGGTCGTATTTGGTAGTTGACTGTGTTATAAAGAACCTAAAAATAAAATTACACATTTTGTTAAAGAATCTATTGATGGAATTTAGAAAATCATTCTGGCCAAATCAAGATGGAATATGGTAGTGACCATTTTGCACACACACACACCCTGCCCCCAAAATAATTTAAATTGTTTTTCAGATGGAAGCATACCCTGATTTACAACATAGTACAAACATATATGTAACACAGATTGTTTAAAAATCAGAAACTATGCCTTTCCTGAATAATGGGGGGGAGTGGGGGAGAGAGAAACCTATATAATATATTCTATATATTCTATGCATATCATGAGGAACAATCAATATAAAAGAAGATATAAAAAAGAAAGTGCACAAGGAGCAAGAATTTTAAGTGAATTTTACATTAACTTAGGAGGAACATAAATACATATAGTGCAGCAGAATCTGTAATAAGAAATGGAAATAAACCTGCATTTACTCTAAGAACAGATTACTGTTTTCTGGTAGCAGAAAGCTTTAGAAATTCTACCTTTTGACTGGGCTCACATATCTTCACCATCATCATTTAATAAATTTCCTTCTAGGAAAGATTGGCGTAATAAAATGTAATTCCTATGACTAATGGCTACATTTACTCTTCATATTACAACAATTGGGAATAGACAAAGAAAGGATAAAGTAAAGTGAAATCTTGTATAGATAAGGGCAAAAAAAATACAATGCAATAACTCTCTGAATGAATATAAAAATCTTACTTATAGTTATTTTTAAAACCATAAATGCCCTTGACCAGTTTGCTCCTCTCACTCTTTTGTAACTCCTATGATAATACAAATTTATGCAGGAATAATAATTAAAAAGGGCTATTTTAATTTTTTGCTTCTTTTTTGAAATGATGAATGTCACTAGCAAGTACATGTTATCCACAAACTAGCAGGTTTTTTTTGAAGAAGCGTAACTGATATATTTATGCATAACAAAAAGCTAAGGGTGTGTCAATTATATTCCTGTTATTCCGTTCTCCCCAGTCAATTCCTAAAGATAAGGATACATTTTTTTTTAAAAAATACAGCATTGTAATATTAGGTATGAAGCAGTAGGCGTGAGCTTAAATGGACTCCAGAAGATGGTAGAGAACAGGAAGGCCTGGAAGAACGTTGTCCATGGGGTCGCGATGGGTCGGACATGGCTTCACAACTAACAACAACAACATTAGGTATTTTCCCATTACATTTACTGATTAGTCAAATAAGAATGAGCTTTTAACATCTAGTCTACAGTATAACAAACTGTTTTTTAAAAGATTATTGATAGAAAATAGAATTTTATGCAAGGAGCAAAGCAAACCCATATATACCATTTTGGCTTTGTTTTGATACTTAGCTGTTTTATTCAAAGCAGCTGTCCAGTTCCATGTTCTACTAGCATAAAGATGAAACTTGTTATTCTTTAGTCAGGTAGTAAATAGGGCTTTAGAAATTTGTGACATACCTCAGCCTGTAGAATATTGCTTGCTGCCAATAGTAATTCTATGGCACTTGGGGGACAGTGCGTCAAAGCATAGGACAGGAGCTGCTGCCGAACGGCCATGTCTTGAAATCCTTCGGATTGTCCTAACTGGCTACAAACCTCCCAGCTTTTAGAGTATCCTGCCATGGATATTACAAAAAGGACACAGTATGGAAAAAGTTAATGTACTAACTATATTCATTCATCATTCCATCCTCAATAACTCCTTCTGTATAGCATTTTTAATTTATATACTAAATTTATATGTTGCCCATCTCACTGTCACATGAGATGTAATATCCCACTCTATCTCATCACAATAGGGTTCACTCAACATACACAAGCAACATACAAATATAATATACAAATACTCTTTCCAATATTTAAAAATAAGACAGTAAATGGCTCAAAGGTTTGTGCACTAGAAAAGAATCTTCCAGATCAGAAGGATGTCATAGCCTATCTACAGATACCTCACAAACAACAAATAATAGGCACTGATCAAGTTTCAGGAGAAAAGCAGAGGGCAACATGGTGTTTTATACAATTTAGAAAATTCCCAAGATAATTTTTGTAATCATTTGTGCACATGGATGGGGTTCAGATATACTCTACCTGAAGCCATAAGTTCCTGACAGTGCATATTTGCAGCTTTGTAATCCTGATGTTTGAGTGCTTGTTCCACTAAAAGTATCAAAACCTGTCCTTTTCTCTCCATCTGGTCATCACCTACAAAATAATTTATATATATTCATATTCTTACTGGTAAAATGTTAAATGTATAAAGCTGTGCTGTATACAGTGTGCTGTACACAGCACACTGAAAATATGCATGCTTTGATAATGTTACCCAGCTGGCTACTGAAATGTCTATAACAAACACCCAAGCACTAAGCAACTTTCCCCATCTAAGAAATTCAGGCAATATTTTACAACATTACAAACAAATGACAATGTTACCCACTTTCCAAGAACAACCCACATTTATTTTTTTAATGACCTTGTAATCCCTTGTATTGGGGTGGGGTTGGGGTGACTGAATGGAGCTGAGTGTTTACTGGCTGGATGCCTTTCCTGATGCCTTAGTGGAGTTCATAGCAGATATTTTCTCTATGCGTTCAGAGAAAGAAATATCTGCTTCTACCTCAGATCAAACTCACAACCTCCTGATTGTCAGGCAAGAGTTCCACTTCTAGGCCACCACACCACTTAAGACAATACAGTAGTTTTTTCATCTTTGTTGCCAGACATTTAAATGCAGAACTGCTTTATCCAAGATACCCAGTGACATTTACTACTGAAAATTCTGTGTTGTCTACTGTTTAAAGAACCAAAAGCAGTTAAAATAACGGGCCAAGCAAATATTTAGATGTTGCCCTTTTTCAAATTCAGGTGCATAAAACCATTAAAAATTGAACGCAGCATTAGAAAGAGCATGTGCTATGTATAAAGAAGTAAAAAAATAATCACATATCATGTAATATTTTCTGGATATAGGTTTTAGTGGAAACCAACAGTGCATTTTTAATTATATTTTTATTGCATGTTTAGCTGATCTGTTTATTCTGAATGGGAATTTGGGAATTTGTTTTCAAAGCTGATTTCTAAAATTGGCATCTACCAATTGAGCAAGTTTTTTTGGCATAAAGCTGGGATATAAATTCTGTAAGTAAAATAAAAAAAATAAACGTACGCATTAAAGAACAACTCTAAGAAGCTAAATCACAGCATATAATCTTAGCTACCTCTGGAAAAACAGAAGCAACAAAGCTGAAAGATGTATTTCCTCTGAAAAACTGCCTATGTGCCAGGCAAGATAAGGTAACTACCGTATATACTTGAGTATAAGCCGACTCGAGTATAAGCCGAGACCCCCAATTTCACCCCCAAAAACTGGAAAAAGTTATTGACTCGAGTATAAGCCGATCCGCCGTTCTGCAAGCCTCTGCCGCCAGCAGAGGCTCGATCCGCCATTTTGCAAGCCTGAATACACAGGAATACCCTGTGTAGCCGCGGCTCGTCGGCAGGTCTCCGTTCCTCCTGCCGACCTTTGGGGAGGTTTGGGCGCCTCCCCAAACCTCCCCAAACCTCGGCAGGTCTCCGTTCCTCCTGCCGACCTTTGGGGAGGTTTGGGCGCCTCCCCAAACCTCCCCAAACCTCGGCAGGTCTCCGTTCCTCCGCGCAGACCTGCCGACCTTTGGGGAGGTTTGGGCGCCTCCCCAAACGTCCCCAAACCTCGGCAGGTCTCCGTTCCTGTTTGGGGAGGTTTGGGCGCCTCCCCAAACGTCCCCAAACCTCGGCAGGTCTCCGTTCCTCCGCGCAGACCTGCCGACCTTTGGGGAGGTTTGGGCGCCTCCCCAAACCTCCCCAAACCTCGGCAGGTCTCCGTTCCTGTTTGGGGAGGTTTGGGCGCCTCCCCAAACCTCCCCAAGCCTCGGCAGGTCTCCGTTCCTCCGCGCAGACCTGCCGACCTTTGGGGAGGTTTGGGCGCCTCCCCAAACGTCCCCAAACCTCGGCAGGTCTCCGTTCCTGTTTGGGGAGGTTTGGGCACCTCCCCAAACGTCCCCAAACCTCGGCAGGTCTCCGTTCCTCCGCGCAGACCTGCCGACCTTTGGGGAGGTTTGGGCGCCTCCCCAAACGTCCCCAAACCTCGGCAGGTCTCCGTTCCTGTTTGGGGAGGTTTGGGCGCCTCCCCAAACGTCCCCAAACCTCGGCAGGTCTCCGTTCCTCCGCGCAGACCTGCCGACCTTTGGGGAGGTTTGGGCGCCTCCCCAAACGTCCCCAAACCTCGGCAGGTCTCCGTTCCTGTTTGGGGAGGTTTGGGCGCCTCCCCAAACCTCCCCAAACCTCGGCAGGTCTCTGTTCCTCCGCGCAGACCTGCCGACCTTTGGGGAGGTTTGGGCGCCTCCCCAAACGTCCCCAAACCTCGGCAGGTCTCCGTTCCTGTTTGGGGAGGTTTGGGCGCCTCCCCAAACCTCCCCAAACCTCGGCAGGTCTCCGTTCCTGTTTGGGGAGGTTTGGGCGCCTCCCCAAACCTCCCCAAGCCTCGGCAGGTCTCCGTTCCTCCGCGCAGACCTGCCGACCTTTGGGGAGGTTTGGGCGCCTCCCCAAACGTCCCCAAACCTCGGCAGGTCTCCGTTCCTGTTTGGGGAGGTTTGGGCGCCTCCCCAAACGTCCCCAAACCTCGGCAGGTCTCCGTTCCTCCGCGCAGACCTGCCGACCTTTGGGGAGGTTTGGGCGCCTCCCCAAACGTCCCCAAACCTCGGCAGGTCTCCGTTCCTGTTTGGGGAGGTTTGGGCGCCTCCCCAAACGTCCCCAAACCTCGGCAGGTCTCCGTTCCTGTTTGGGGAGGTTTGGGCGCCTCCCCAAACCTCCCCAAGCCTCGGCAGGTCTCCGTTCCTCCGCGCAGACCTGCCGACCTTTGGGGAGGTTTGGGCGCCTCCCCAAACGTCCCCAAACCTCGGCAGGTCTCCGTTCCTGTTTGGGGAGGTTTGGGCACCTCCCCAAACGTCCCCAAACCTCGGCAGGTCTCCGTTCCTCCGCGCAGACCTGCCGACCTTTGGGGAGGTTTGGGCGCCTCCCCAAACGTCCCCAAACCTCGGCAGGTCTCCGTTCCTGTTTGGGGAGGTTTGGGCGCCTCCCCAAACGTCCCCAAACCTCGGCAGGTCTCCGTTCCTCCGCGCAGACCTGCCGACCTTTGGGGAGGTTTGGGCGCCTCCCCAAACGTCCCCAAACCTCGGCAGGTCTCCGTTCCTGTTTGGGGAGGTTTGGGCGCCTCCCCAAACCTCCCCAAACCTCGGCAGGTCTCCGTTCCTGTTTGGGGAGGTTTGGGCGCCTCCCCAAACCTCCCCAAGCCTCGGCAGGTCTCCGTTCCTCCGCGCAGACCTGCCGACCTTTGGGGAGGTTTGGGCGCCTCCCCAAACGTCCCCAAACCTCGGCAGGTCTCCGTTCCTGTTTGGGGAGGTTTGGGCGCCTCCCCAAACGTCCCCAAACCTCGGCAGGTCTCCGTTCCTCCGCGCAGACCTGCCGACCTTTGGGGAGGTTTGGGCGCCTCCCCAAACGTCCCCAAACCTCGGCAGGTCTCCGTTCCTGTTTGGGGAGGTTTGGGCGCCTCCCCAAACCTCCCCAAACCTCGGCAGGTCTCCGTTCCTGTTTGGGGAGGTTTGGGCGCCTCCCCAAACATCCCCAAACCTCGGCAGGTCTCCGTTCCTCCGCGCAGACCTGCCGACCTTTGGGGAGGTTTGGGCGCCTCCCCAAACGTCCCCAAACCTCGGCAGGTCTCCGTTCCTGTTTGGGGAGGTTTGGGCGCCTCCCCAAACGTCCCCAAACCTCGGCAGGTCTCCGTTCCTCCGCGCAGACCTGCCGACCTTTGGGGAGGTTTGGGCGCCTCCCCAAACGTCCCCAAACCTCGGCAGGTCTCCGTTCCTGTTTGGGGAGGTTTGGGCGCCTCCCCAAACCTCCCCAAACCTCCCCAAACCTCGGCAGGTCTCCGTTCCTCCGCGCAGACCTGCCGAGGTTTGGGGAGGTTTGGGGAGGCGCCCAAACCTCCCCAAAGGTCGGCAGGAAGAACGGAGACCTGCCGAGGTTTGGGGAGGTTTGGGGAGGCGCCCAAACCTCCCCAAAGGTCGGCAGGTCTGCGCGGAGGAACGGAGACCTGCCGAGGTTTGGGGAGGTTTGGGGAGGCGCCCAAACCTCCCCAAACAGGAACGGAGACCTGCCGAGGTTTGGGGAGGTTTGGGGAGGCGCCCAAACCTCCCCAAACGTCGGCAGGTCTGCGCGGAGGAACGGAGACCTGCCGAGGTTTGGGGAGGTTTGGGGAGGCGCCCAAACCTCCCCAAACAGGAACGGAGACCTGCCGAGGTTTGGGGACGTTTGGGGAGGCGCCCAAACCTCCCCAAACAGGAACGGAGACCTGCCGAGGTTTGGGGACGTTTGGGGAGGCGCCCAAACCTCCCCAAAGGTCGGCAGGTCTGCACGGAGGAACGGAGACCTGCCGAGGTTTGGGGAGGCGCCCAAACCTCCCCAAACAGGAACGGAGACCTGCCGAGGTTTGGGGACGTTTGGGGAGGCGCCCAAACCTCCCCAAAGATCGGCAGGTCTGCGCGGAGGAACGGAGACCTGCCGAGGTTTGGGGACGTTTGGGGAGGCGCCCAAACCTCCCCAAAGGTCGGCAGGTCTGCGCGGAGGAACGGAGACCTGCCGAGGTTTGGGGAGGCGCCCAAACCTCCCCAAACAGGAACGGAGACCTGCCGAGGTTTGGGGACGTTTGGGGAGGCGCCCAAACCTCCCCAAAGGTCGGCAGGTCTGCGCGGAGGAACGGAGACCTGCCGAGGTTTGGGGACGTTTGGGGAGGCGCCCAAACCTCCCCAAACAGGAACGGAGACCTGCCGAGGTTTGGGGACGTTTGGGGAGGCGCCCAAACCTCCCCAAAGGTCGGCAGGTCTGCGCGGAGGAACGGAGACCTGCCGAGGTTTGGGGACGTTTGGGGAGGCGCCCAAACCTCCCCAAACAGGAACGGAGACCTGCCGAGGTTTGGGGAGGTTTGGGGAGGCGCCCAAACCTCCCCAAACAGGAACGGAGACCTGGGGAGGTTTGGGGAGGCGCCCAAACCTTCCCAAACGTCGGCAGGTCTGCGCGGAGGAACGGAGACCTGCCGAGGTTTGGGGAGGCGCCCAAACCTCCCCAAAGGTCGGCAGGAGGAACGGAGACCTGCCGAGGTTTGGGGAGGTTTGGGGAGGCGCCCAAACCTCCCCAAAGGTCGGCAGGAGGAACGGAGACCTGCCGAGGTTTGGGGAGGTTTGGGGAGGCGCCCAAACCTCCCCAAAGGTCGGCAGGAGGAACGGAGACCTGCCGAGGTTTGGGGAGGTTTGGGGAGGCGCCCAAACCTCCCCAAACGTCGGCAGGTCTGCGCGGAGGAACGGAGACCTGCCGAGGTTTGGGGAGACGCCCAAACCTCCCCAAACGTTGGCAAGTCTCCGTTCCTCCGCGCCCTGCCTGCCTGCTTCTTTCCGCTGCGGAAAGAAGCAGGCAGGCAAGGCGCGGAGTTTGGGGAGGTGCGCGCGCACCTCCCCAAACCTCCCCAAACTTCGGCAGGTCTCGGACGGCGGTGGCTTGGGAGAGGTGCGGGCGATCCCGGAAGCACCAAAGCCTCGGCCGCGCACAAGTCCTCGGTAAGTTTTTTTTGTTGACTGGAGTATAAGCCGAAGTGGAATTTTTCAGCCCAAAAAGTGGGCTGAAAAATTCGGCTTATACTCAAGTATATACGGTACTTTATATACTAAGAACAGAGGAAGCAACTGTATCACTTATCACAAAGGTATTAATCAGTAAATATATGGAAATATAGTCCCAGAATATGGTAACTAATATGCCAGCTGGGGAAGGGGAACACTGCAAGGCATAAAACATTGTAGTCTGAATACAGGAACAACCAATGCATCCAATGATGTGCAGAACATTCTGGATATACTAGTATTATAACACATCATAGAAATCAGAATTAAAAAAAATTGTAACTTCTAATACAGTTGATGTATACAGGACAGAAGTCATGCTATTACAACTGATAAACACAATTGATACATGGACAGAAGCTTCTTCACAACCTATTATTTTTATTGTTACCATAGATAGATTTTTTTTCATGCTCTTCGGTGCTCTAGATCTCGTGCTTAGGAAATATCCTCTCACGATGACATGTAAGGTACAAGTGCTGTACAACTAGCAAAATCTAACTAACATCTCTACAGTCTTCAGGTCTTTCTCAATAAGATCACCTGTTTGTTTACCACTCAAAATATAAACCCCTTTTCATCCTCTAGAAAAAAAAGACTATAAATATATAAAATCACTAATTATAAAAAAAAATCCCATGACTGTCACTGTAATTATAATAGTATGTAAGAAAGACCCTGAGGAAGGAGCTGGAGAGATGGTCAGAGAGGAGAGGGCCTAGCCTGCAGCTACATAATGGACAGACCAAAAGATTCGGAAGGGACCTTCCCTAAGTTCTCAGGCTGTAAAGGAGACAGTGGGAAACTTATACTTGCAATATTTTGCTAACGTAGCCTTACAAAAAACTAGAATTAGCTCTTCCGGTCATGTTTCCTGTCTGGTTAACCTAGGCTGACAATCATTTTGAAACAAAAATTATTTTAAAAGGACTTTCATAATTAATGACTCAAAGAGCAATCCCTGCACCTAGTAAACAGCTGTGAGAAATATTTAATGTCAGATTCTTTCAAGGTTAAAAAGCCAGAAATGGCAGGTCACTTCTGAGGATTGTTCCATGAAGGCGAGATGCCAACCATCTTTGAAGCTGCCATGAAACAGTGTCTTTGAAAATCTATTATAGAATTAATCAATGAACATTTATTTTGAAGTATAATTCCTGTCTCTCTTAACTTCAGTCAGTTAAGAAATAATGAGAATATAACCCACTCTTCCTTAACATGATGCTCTCCAGTGGTGGTAAGCCCAGCTTCTACATCACTCCTTGGCAGTAATAGCCATGGGTTGCTGACAACTGCAACTGAACATCTCTGCAGGGCACCACATTGTCAAAAGCTAATAAAGAGAATAAAGCAGAAAGTTCTTGGCCTTATTTTTCACAAACAGATGAGACAGGAAACTTCTTGAAAGTAATATAGTAAGATGAAGTAGGATTAGGTTTATGAAAAAACAGCACTATGGTATTATGGAAGTTGTAGAACTTCTAGTTTATTTCCAGTGCGCAACTCCAAGTACTGGTTTCCAGGTTTCTGCAACACATAGCTAGTGTTCTGAAATTTGATTCAGCATCTTCTATGTTGGCTTCTATGATAACATATTTTATTTATCCTGCTTTTTTCCGCTCTTTGTAAATAATTGCAGACTGCTATTTTTATCTTAATTTGCATTTTCCTTTGTCCCTTAAGTCAATCTTTGATTATATAAACTAATCATGAATCTTAGCTGTTAAAATCTTTTTCCAAATATTTCATTGATTTCTATCTTTCTCATATATTTCCCAAGGGCTGACCCCGCTCAATTAAAAATGAAACTCTTTACAGTATACCGTATTTTCCGGCGTATAAGATGACTTTTTAACCCATGAAAATCTTCTCAAAAGTCAGGGGTCGTCTTATACCCCGGGTGCTGAAACTTTAGGGACAGGGATTTGGGGAAGAAGCTGCACTGTGATTTTTTACAGGCTGGGGTCTGGGCATCTTTCCTTCTAAAGTTGAACAGCAGGTGTAATCTATCCCAACTTGAAAGGCAGGTGGGGAATGCATCAGCCAGAGCAGCCGCTTAGCTGTAAGGACACATTTGACTCAGGAACTGGGCGAGCGGGCTGTAAAACCTGGAGCGGATCTCCCATTTTGTCTTTTTTTTTTAATCCCATTTATATCCTGCCCTTCTCCGAAGACTCAGGGCGGCTTACAATTTAAAGCCCAAATCAATGTGCTTAGCAATAGCCTTCATTCTATGTATATGCCTGCTTATTAGGGCTTTCACACACACCCCACAAGCAGCATTATTACAAAGTCAGCTTATTGCCGCCAACAATCTGGGTCCTCATTTTACCTACCTCGGAAGGATGGAAGGCTGAGTCAACCTTGAGCCTGGTGGGATGCGAACCTGCACTAATTGCAGGCAGCTGGTGTTACTTAAAGCTCTGTGCAGGGAAAGCTTTAGAGTGAATTAGGAAAAGTGAAAAAGTGAATTAGGAAAATAGGGAACAGTTGCTGGAATTGGGTATGTGTAGTTTAACGAAGAGAAGGGTGAGGGGTGACATGATAGCAGTGATCCAATATCTCAGGGGCAGCCACAAAGAAGAGGGAGCCAAGCTATTCTCCAAAGCACCTGAAAGCAGGACAAGAAGCAATGGATGGAAACTAGTCAAGGAGAGAAGCAGCCTAGAACTAAGGAGAAACTTCCTGACAGTTAGAACAATTAACCAGTGGAACAACCTGCCTCCAGAAGTGGTGAATGCTCCAACACTGGAAGTTTTTAAGAAGAGACTGGACAGCCATTTGTCTGAAATGGTATAGGGTTTCCTGCCTTAGCAGGGGGTTAGACTAGATGACCTCCAAGGTCCACTCCAACAACTTCTTCTTCTTCTTCTTCTTCTTCTTCTTATTATTATTATTATTATTATTATTATTATTATTATTATTAAAGTTTAATCCACTTGCACTGTTTTATGTTTACATCTTTGATGACGAACAGCCTTATGTTTATAAGTGACAGTTTTCCTACTAAGTACCTGCATGTCATAAGCATTTGAATTAAAATTACCATATTAAAATCAAATCTGATGTTTTTTAATTTTTATTTGGTGTGCGTTGGAAGAGGGGTAGTCTTATACAGCGAGTATAGCCCAAACCCTATAATTTAACAGGAAATGTAGGGGGTCGTCTTATACACCCAGTCGTCTTATACGCCGGAAAATACGGTAATTGGATTCCCACAATAGTTCTGGGCCTCAAATGAACTCAGACGCTTTCTGAAATGTATGGTAAAAGATGGACAAAACATCCCCCTTAATGCGGAAGAACTGAGAACAGTGGGAAGGGCCAGGCCTAGTTGATAAAAGAAAAAGGCTGAATTTAATGAATATCAGTTTGAGTTACTTGGCTGCCTGGGGGAAAAAATCTTGCACCATAATCCCTGAGTAATCCCAACACTGTTTTCTAGCTATACTTTCTATCTCCAAAAGAGGAACAAAGTGCAACTTAATGTTTTAGTTATCCCAAAGATGCTTTTTCACGAGGCAACTGGACTTTTTTGTTTTTCTGAAGATGTTTTGCTTCTCATCCAAGAAGCTTCTTCAGCTCTTCTTCTTCTTCAGAGCTATGCTGGCTCACCAATTCTGGGAGCTGAAGTCCATGAGTCATAAAAGAGCCAAGGTTGCCTAACCCTGAGCTAGGAGCTAAGCAGAAAAGCAGCTGGGGATGGTAGCTATTGTTGTTTCTGGTGAAGCAACTGGTGTCTCAGAGTTGTTCTAAGAGTGACAGGGGAAGTGGTTTCTGTAACTTTGTGTGAATAGAGCCACTGGACGCAGCCTAAGGCAAACAGACAGAAATAAGGTTCTTTAGCAGTAGGGTTCACAAACAAACTGTAGTAGACTAATATTAGTAATAGGAATAGTAGTAGACCTGGGGGAGTGAGTACTTCCCATTGTGTACCTCTGTGTGGGTTGCCTAAAGGCCAAGGGGGGGTTGTGTTGGCTCTCTGGAGCTTTGGGAGCCCAATGACATTGGATATAGATAAAACAGCCTGTGACAACCAACCAACACAAGTTAGGAATGATATTTGATTTTACCTGCAACCTTCAGCAAATTTGCAAGTCCCAAAAGCTTGGCAGATTGCTTATAGTTTGTGGGCAGCCGAGAGAGACATTCCTTGATAAGGCTGAGTCGATCAGAACACAAGCGGACTGGAGAGAAAATATGTTTATTAAGAAATGCAATAAAATTGTATTTAAGGCAGATACTTGGAAAGTGTTCATGAGTGCTATAAATGTAAATGTATATTTAAAGTAGGCCTATGCAAAGCATTCAAATTGGTATTTCATAAATCTTGTTGGTGCAAGTGAAGCATCTCATTGTGAAGTGCTAAAGCTTAAACATCCTCTGGGAGATTCAGTGTGATTGTTTTGAAGGCACAGACAACACTTTAGCAGGGACTGTGAACCAGAAGCGGATCAGTTATATACATATATGCATGTGGAGAAATGTGAGAAGCAGCTGAGCAGCTGAGGAAAAAGCTATTTGGCTACTTCAAAAACTGCCTCTTTCACACTGATGTGCATTGCAAAATACTCCTTTCAAATGCTGTGAGGAACCCAAATTTAAAGCACAACTGAACACCTTCATTCGTGTGGAGAAAAATTGTTACTCTAGGAAATATCTTATAAATGGGCATCTTCTATCTTTGGAGGATAAAAATCATCATGTTATAGTTTGGAATCTTTTTTTTTTCAAAACACTGAAAATATGAAAACATGAAATATGAGATAGTACAGCCCAACTCAGGAGGAACATCTTAGTTTCCACTCTGTTAATTCAGAGTTAATATTGACTTTCCATGATAAATAATTTTGGATTTTCATATTCCAGTTTAGTTTTTGAGCCTGCAGGCGGTATCTTTCTTTTTATCTTTTGTATGGTGGCCTGTTATTAAAGTGTAAAAAGGAACACATAATGATATGCAATCTAAAGTTTTTAAAATGTTTTTGCATACACTACAGCTGACACTGTAATTAATGGCCTTCTGTACTCATTAAACTAAACAGATTTTTTAAGCAATAGTAACATTAGTCATTTTCAAAAACTCCTGAAAGTTTTTTCCCCAAATAAATAGAAAGTGGAAAAACAAAATAACAATAACAAAAAATGTACAAATTAAATACGACTCTCTGACTGATGATATATGAGAATATCTGATAATATCAAGGCAGGTAAAATGCAGAAAAGTGTAAATTAAGTTGAATGCAGCATGAATTGATTATTTAAAAACATAAACAAGAAGCAATAGGAATAAGAATAAATTAATGATAAATGTGGATTACGGTAAATACAAAAGTAAATAAACAGGATGAAAGGGGTACAGAGATGCTTTGGTCATACAGAAAGAATGAAAGAATCATAAAACAAGTAAATGAAGAAAGAATGAACCAGCTGAGATGATGGAGATGACACCGATGGTTACATGAAGCTGTTGGGATCCTCCAAGAGAAATGATTGACAGGTTTAAAGAACCAAAGTCATGATATAGTGATATGGCTGTGATAGACATAATAATTTACAGGTAAAGATTTCGGCGTATTTGAAAGACCATTCGCAACAACAATATATCGTGGAGTGGAAAAAATGGATTGATTACATCCAGAATAAATATGGGACTAAAAAGTTTCATTTAGCATTTGAATAAGTATTGATGGGATATTTATATTGTTTGTAGTCATTTTATAAGAGCTAAAGTGCAATAGACCTAATAGTTTATTGTTGTTAGCATATGGTAGTTTATGATTGTGTTTTACTTTTATACCTTGTATTTAGCTCTGGGAAGTCGGGGAGGGGGGAAGGGGAGGGGGGGAGGGTTGGGTTGGGAAGGGGGAGGGGGTGGGGAGGGGTTGTTTTGTTAAAGATAAAATCTATTGAAAAACTTTTCAATAAAAAAAAGAATTTACAGGTAATGTATGTATATTTTAGGGGAGATATAGTAGTAATTGGTTTTGTATAAACTAGTTTTAGTCATATTATGGTAGTAGTGAGTTTCTTGTAAACTAGGCTAATTAATATGAGAAATACTTTAGATTTTAAAAACATGGGTTTTTAGATTCCAAAGTGGCTGGGAAAGGAAGATGCAACTATAACATTAGGATTAAATAGTAAATTTAATCCTAATCAGCCAATCTCAATGTATACATGGTTGTACTTTGACAATAAAGGTTCTTTCATTCAAGTTGCACCATACAGTAAAAACTATGGTCAGATTGAAGAACAGTGGATATTCTTTAGCTTTGTTTTGCTTTAATAGGTTTTAATAATATAACCTAAATGTTTTAATGTAAAGGCTAGGGGGACACTGAGCAATATATCCTAGAAAGGAATTAGATTATTTATACAAGAGTACAAAAATGCAATGATTGTACCTACTACTTGCACAAATATGAAACCTTAAGGCTAGTATTAAAAAATTGCTAAAAAGAACACATACAAGATAGAGATGATAGAGCTAAACTGTACCTTGTAATGGTAAAATTTTCACACCAAATTCTTCAAAGTAGCTAAGAGAATGAATAAGATCTAGTTCCTCTTGAATAACAGGTGGACAGTCTGTAATGAGCTGTAAGCAGGATCTTTTAAAAAAAGGGAGAAATTTAAGACTAAATTTTTCTTCAAATAAAATTATGTTAACAGAAAGTTGACTCATTTTTTTAAAAAAAGAAAATAATGGACATAAATGACTAGAATACTGAAAAGAAACACTTAGCTTGCAGTATTTTGTTTCATGACCTACTTATATTAAACTGTATTATTTGTGAAGGAATATATAATATATATGATCACCTGGCCAAATCCATGCAAGTATCAGTCAGATTGGTTGAAGAGTTGAAATACTCTCGGCTAGCAGCCAAAACTAATTCAATGCTTTTCTCATAGCTGATTCTGCATTGCATTTTTCCTTTAGAAACGGGGGGATCTATTGACCAAACACTGCAATGCATCATTTGCCCAGCTAAATGGATATTCTCCAGCAGGCTTGAACATAGAAGACTTTCAGTAAAAATCTACAAAATAAAACACAATCAATATCATAGAATGTTTTTATGTTTGCTAAACTCTCAAATATAGACGCTGAAATAGACAGCATAGGACAGCTTTCAGATACATGTACATCAATATAATTGTTTTAAGAAATCTTTTTAAAACAAGGCTCAGTCTAATTTGTTTATTGTACATTATTTATTTAAAAGATTCATATGACTGCCCATTTTATATTAATAACCCTGGTAGATTCACAACAGCAGCAGACAAAAATAACAAAATATAATAAGATAAAAAACCAAGGCACCATAACACTCCTACCCAAAATATACATGTACTGAACTCAATTCCCAACCTGGAATTCCCATCCCTCACCCCCAGTGCCTGGGGGAAGAACCAACAAAATTATTGTCAGAACTCCAAAGCAGACAAAACTTGGAATCCAAGGACATACAAGATAATACTACCTTTATTACAGTGTTATAGTAACAGAATTTTGTTCTCATCAGTCAGCCATACCCTTCTGAGATTCGAACCTGGGCCGACTGCGTCTTAAGCAGTTGTTTTAACCCCTAGGCCACAGGCTCTCTCTCTCTCTGTTAGCTGTGGCTACTGCCTGTAGATGGCCTTGGGCTAGGCTGAAACAGGAAATAAGATTTGTCTTGTGTCTGGGACTAAGCAGGTTTATTCTGAATGCTTAACAAACATTTAAACATATCTTCCTTGCTTCTCAGCTAACAGAGGGACCCTGTGGCCTGGGGTTAAAACAACTGCTTAAGACGCAGTCGGCCCAGGTTCGAATCTCAGAAGGGTATGGCTGACTGATGAGAACAAATAAGTTTGAAATGATCATATCGGTCTCCCTTTATTCTTTGTTAGCAAGCCAAAAAATTTACACAAATATGAGCTGCCACTGCTGTGGCTACTGCCTGTAGATGGCCTTGGGCTAGGCTGAAACAGGAAATAAGATTTGTCCTGTGTCTGGGACCAAGCAAGTGTATTCTGAATGCTTAACAAACATTTAACACATATCTTCCTTGCTTCTCAGCTAACAAAGAGACCGAGCCTGTGGCCTAGTGGTTAAAACAACTGCTTAAGACGCAGTCAGCCCAGGTTCGAATCTCAGAAGGGTATGGCTGACTGATGAGAACAAATAAGTTTGAAATGATCATATCGGTCTCCCTTTATTGTTTGTTAGCAAGCCAAAAAATTTACACATACACACGCTGCTCAAAAAAATAAAGGGAACAGACATCCTACTATTAAATACAGTACATTGTGTTGTTTAAGTGTTCCCTTTATTTTTCTGAGCAGTATGTGTGTGTGTGTGTGTGTGTGTGTGTGTGTGTGTGTGTGTGTATATATATATATATATATAGAGAGAGAGAGAGAGAGAGAGAGAAAGAAAGAAAAAATCAAAAGGAACAAAACACAAAGAGACATATATTATCCAAAAAAACTTGGAAGTGGTGTTAAAATATAAGTGAAAACATATAACAGAAAATATAAAATTAAATTTACCTATCGTCTATCAATCTATACATTGTTACAACAATATACAATTCAATTCTATTGTCAGGGCCCACTTCAAAACTTCATCCCAAGAAAGCAGAACTCTTGGAAGCAGTTTCTTCCAAAAGGATCTTTTATTAGGAGAAGTTGATAGCAGGCATAATAGACAGGATCTGAGGACTTCCTGCTCAGATCGATAGGTTAAAGTGTCCCAAGCAAAACCCCACCCCATAGTTCATCAGGTCAGTTCAAACGGGCCAATCCCCAGGTATTAACTTCCTTGTGGGGAAAAGGGAGATAACATCATGCTGTCTCCACTGCAGCAGCGATGTTTTGGCGGCTCTTCACACCTTCTCCAGGGAGCGCAGAGATAAACCAGTTGCCAGCGGTTGCATTCCTTTCTCCCCCTCCCTCCTTTACTAGCTGACAACAGGGGGAGAGAAAGTTCACAGGAGAAATATGCAGGAAAGCAAAGTAGCAATAGAGGAAGTCAAGGCAATAACCCCAAGCACTTCCCCTCCCTCCAGGAGTATGGCAGAACCCAGGAAGAGAAGAGAGTGAGATTTGGGTCAAGATGAAAAAGGAAAGAAAAGGATTAAGTTTAGGAGGGGGGAACGAGAACCCTGTAGATATGGGTTCTGACATCTATATATAATTATCTAGTGCAAACATTAGTATATTATGCTAATATAATAACCTAATTTTTTTAACACACTGTATTTTGTATAAAGATGTCCCCTATTTTATTATAATTTTCCAAACAAAATCTACACCTAAAGGCAATCTGCTCACCAGCAGCAAATTTAATCATGTCTTCAACCCACTGAATAAATTTAGTAATTGAGTAAATGAGGCCATACTGTACATTTATCTTTCCAATGTTGCAATATCTGTCTTTTAGCTATAGTATGGACACAAATCCATTTATGATGTCCAGTTGTTAAGTTCCACATATTAGGTATGTAACTTAACAGAATATTATCCTCTGAAAATTTTAGTTTCATTACACAGCGACATTTATGTAGTCCACTACTTTCTCCCCAAACATAGTAAACATTCTAAAATCATGTTTTAAAGAAGCATTATCCTTGTTGTATGTCAAGAAAATTCTATCCGGAAGAATCCTTTTCATATTATACAGAAGTAATGAAGGCAAAAAAATTCCAAACATTATTTTTTTGAGGTAAATGTCAAGACATTCTGCCATTGTCTAAGCAATACAGGAACCTCTAATTCTTTATTCCAATCCTCTCTAAGTGTCTGCATATCAAATTGATTTATTGATCTGTGTTAATTTTTAAATGTATTTATTTACATCCACCATTATTATTTTTATAAATAAGTCAAGGCAGCACACACACACAATATTCCTTCTTCCTATTTTCCCCACAATAACAACCATATAAGGTAAGTTAGGCTGACAGAGATTGGCCCAATATCACCCAATCAGCTTTCATGCCTAAGGAGGGACTATAACTCACAGTCTTCCAGTTTCTAGTCTGATGCCTTAACCACTAGACCAAACTAGCTCTATATTTGATAATAAATATCTATAGAAATTAATAGTAGGTTTTCTTTAGTTTTAAAGGATTTAATCAGCTGCTCCAATATCTCAGGTGTCTTGAAGCTAAAAACGTGGTTGGTCCAAACAATTTCCAACCAATGTTAAAAATTCATCATCATCAGCTATCAACTGGTCCAAGTCAATATCCCTGTTTTCAACTAATTTTTCATGTAACTATCTTTTTCACAATATTTAATGTTGGATTTTCCAAAAAAGTCAATTTAGAATGAGAAAAAGGATCATTTTTATTACACATTCCATTGCTTTCTAATTAATATAAGTTTTTCCAGAGATACTGGAGTTGACTGTATTTATATCCTAATATTATACACCTGACAAAGGTGCTATAGATGTATATTCCAAATTTGCTCAAATTGAAAAAATAATAACAATTGTTGGCTTCCAATATCTAATATTTGACAAAAGGTAAACTTTTTGATTCAGAAAACCAAATCCTTTTCCATTAATAATTGATCATTTCATTTTCACCAAAAGATATTCTTAGAATAGACAATTCCATAATTTTTTAAACAAAGAGTTTACTTTTTGAAAATATTTTCCAGATATTTGGACAGGAATTCCTTTCAGGATATAAATTAACCTGGGAATAATATTCATTTTGAGAGCATTCACATTTCTCCAAAGGGCAAGGTTTAATGACACCCATCTATCGTTATCTGAAAATATCTCTTTCTATACTTATTTATATTACACATTACTGAGTTACATCTTTTGATATATACATATCAAAATATTTAATGGATTGGGAACAAATACTGAATATTCGGATGGATAACCATTTTTTTTTCCTACTGGCATCAACTCTATTTGGATCAGTTGTCTGAAAGGTGCTTTTCAAAAGGCAACTGGACTTTCTTTGTTTTTTCCTTGAAGACATTTTTCTTCTCATCCAAGAAGCTTCTTCAGTTCAGCACCTTTGGAACAACCATTACTTGGATGACTGAGAATCTCCATAGGCTTTTGGACCAATTAGTTAAAAAGGCACCTATCATTTGCATCGCCACACTTTTTTATTTCTAAAAAGAAGAATGTCATCTGCAAATAAAACCAGTTTATATTCAATTGAATTATGTACTATTCTGTAAATCGCTCTACATTGCCTAATAGCACAAGACTAGGGGTTCACACAAATATTAGAAATCAAGGGTGAAAGTAGACATCCTTGTCTAATTCTCTATATAATGGGAACCTGCAGAGAATTTACTGTTAATCCTCTGTCTCTTTATCTTCATGAGAACTAGGGGTAAGTCAAGTCTAAGATGCTTTCTCAAATTACCTTTCTGCCCTGGAATCAGATTTATTTTAACTGCCTGCTATCTTGGTTGTGGCTTTCTTCAAGGTTCCATCTACCATTATAGGAACCGATAGATATATTTGGACATTATATTCTCATTCTCTCTCTCCCTCCCCACTTTTCTTTCATAAGGAACCCATATGTAGTACAAATATGCTACTAGTCAACAAGAAAATTTGTTTTTGTATTTGGGATAAGCCTACTATAGAAGCAACTTTCAAAAGAAAAAGAACCACATATTTTTTCATGAACTATGATAATAAAAATGCACTTTATAAGTAAGCATTTCAGCATGGCATTCCTATAAAAAGTCTAGCCTTCATCTTGCAATAAGAGACACAAATGTAACATTGCTTTTCTTGATACATTTAGATGTGTGTTTGTGTGTGTATGCATCCTCACAAAACAAAATCTAATTTTACTCTTGTAATTTTTATACAAGTTTATACAATTTCCACATTTTTCAAGAGCCACAGAGATTAACTATCTCTCAGAATAAACCGTATAATTTAAATAAGACTGACTATAATATGAAAATGTAAGTGTTTGAATTTCTTAAATATAAGTTATACAAAAATTAATGCAAATACTGTACAACAGGGATCCCCAACCCAGGTCCATGGACTGGCACCGGGCTGCGGCTTACCAGCAACCGGGCCGCGCAAACATGTAAAGCCCCATCGACTGGATGCAGGCAGCACATGAAACCACACGCCCTCTGGTCCATGGAAAAATCTTTCTCCACAGAACCGGTCCCTGGTGCCCAAAAGCTTGGAGGCCTCTGCTGTACAATATAATAAACAAGAAAGCGTGCTGGCAAACTAGGCATATTAAAAAACCTGTGTTCTGCTATAATTCACAGTTCATTCTAATTTCCTACTGAACATACTACACAATTTTCTGCACAAACTGTATTTTGCATTTCACTTTAAATGCAAACAGGAAGGCATCTATCAAAGTTTTATATACACTCTGAGTAACTTTATTAAAAATGGACCTTCTGCTCAGTAAACCATTCAACATACATAACACTGATGCAAAAAGCTATTTATCTTCCTTTTGTTCAGTAGAAATTTCATTTCAGACTTTCTGTAAGTTCAGAAATTCCAATTTTTCATCTCTTTGCTAATTTTACAGTCGTTTATAAGAATACAGCCTTAATATAAAAATGCAGAGCTTTATAAAAACAAGCAATTCTAAAAGTCAAAACTGATTATCTCCTACTAATGTGTTCCTTAAACAACATTTTCCCAAATAAAGTAGCCAAATGTGTTTTTTTTTACTAATTAAAAATAAACACAGCTTCAAATTTTACCAGAGTATGAAGAAGTTGACTGAAATACTGAGGGGTGGGAAGCAGAAGACTCTGTGAGATAATACAACCCCAATCTATATTTAAGAATGGGATATTCTACTCCCTCTGTCAACCCCTCTTCTCTCTAGCATGAATTCTATTCCATTATCTACATGCACAACATAACCCCTGCTGAATCAGGATGTTAAGGCTTATGTTAACACAGATCGTAAACATATTTAAAGTCTTTGAACTGCAGTCAACAAAGGTTTTGAAGTCCACAACCAGGTCAGCATTACTTATTACTAAGCCTCACTTCAACAGGATCTATACTTTAAGGCTTCTAAGACAAAGCATTTTAACATAGAGCATAATCTCTTTCTCACAAACTACTTTTTTTACCTTGGTGAAAAAGATAAGAAAAAGTATGTCACTCTAGTTAAGCCAGAAAGTCTAGCTTTTATAATTCCCAATTGCAAAACGAAATCCCTAAAATCAAGGAAGCAGGCAGGACTTCTGGGAAGAAAACAGGAAGGTTTCTGTCTGGACAGACCTTTAAGGCTGTGAATATTCTTTTTAAACTCACCAGGATATCAGATGTTGTACCCTTAGAGTGCCTACAAATATTTCCCCAGTTGTCACGATACAGTCTGCAACTTACAGCCACTGATTTAATGACCATTAAAAAAGTGCCTTATGACCGGTTCTCACACTTATGACAGTTTCAACATCCCCATGGTCACATGACCAAAATTTGGGCGCTTGGCAACTGGTATGTATTTATGATGGTGGCACTGTGCCAAGGCCACTAGATCACCATTTGAGACCTTCCCAGCCAGCTTGTGACAAGCAAAATTAATGGCGGAAGCCAGATTCACGGACACAAAATTCACTTAATAACAACTACAGTGATTGGCTTAACAACTGTGGCAAAAAGGTTGTAAAACGGAGCATGATGCACTTAACTACTGCCTTCCTTAGCAACAGAAATGTTGAGCTCAATGGTGTAAATCAAGGATTACCCATTATTCCTTCTTTAAGATTTTTTTTATTTTATTTTAACTAGGAAACTGAAATATTGCAAAGAATTGTACTCTTATATAATTTTCATTTTTCTCAAAGGCCCATAACCCAGTAAGAATTTTTTTTAAAGTAAGAATATCGTAAACAGTTGTTTTGTAAAAGTATTCCCCTATTTTGAAAATAGAAAGAAAATATTTGGAAAAAGCTAAAAAAAAAGGCAGGTACAAATCTCACTAGTAGCTTCCTGGGAAACGAATACTTTGTAACTGGTGTCTCCCACTATGCACTTTGTGGCAGTATGCAGAGAAAACATTCCAGCTATTCCAAGTGCAGTTACTGGTCTAAAATAATCCGAGATTCTCCTTACAGCCCCTCAATTTTATTTAGTCCAAATAGGCCAAAAGGCGACTTCTTATCTCAAATACATTACTAAACTGCAGGTAAACTGGGCATATAAGTGGTCTCTACTGGAAGCTTTTGTAATAATGCAGAATTCTAAGAGGTTTTGCGTTATTTATTTATTTGTTTGTTTAGGTTTTATTGGAATGCAGGCTATGCTTCAAGATACTGATAGCCCAGTCTATCAGTAGCAACAAACTTCAAAGTTGGTATTTGAAATGTGCTTTTCAGGTCTAAAGCCATCATCTATTCCCTATTCTTTTTCAGACTTTTCAAAGCAGTCAGAAAAAAGCATTATAAAGTCTCAGAGAATCTTTGCTAAAGCTGTTTTTAATCCTCTTAACTGGGTGGCGGGGGGGGGGGGGAGGGGAAATCCCCTTGCTTTGGATAAGCTAAAATATTGGCTTTTCTTATAAGTCTGAGAAACGTATTTTTATCAAGAACAGTAAAGTGTATTGTCCCAAGTAAGGATAGCAGCCTTATTTATTCAGCATCCTTACTTAAAAAATTCTTCCTCTTCAGTTTGCTTCAAAAAAAGAATTTCTTGCATATGTTTACAGAGAAAGCGCCAATAGGTTTATCTATGTTTATTTTAATATCCTTAAAATGTAGGTTCCACTTTTTACAACTACTATAACCATAGCCATTTTCTTGGGTTACAATTTTCTGAAAATAAACTAAATAATATTCAGTTAGGAATTGCTCATTCCTAGAAGACTCCAGTAGCAAACTGGTTCAAACTTCTCCTTAAAAGGAAGCCAGTCACAAAAGATGTTCCTTTTAAAATCCAAGTTACTTATATCATAAATTTTAGCTTTACAAATTTTTCCTTATTGCTAAAATAGTTAAGAAAACTTAATACTGTAGGGTTTAAATGGATAAAATAAATACTGAGATAACTCTAGACTAAGATAATAATAATAATAATAATAATAATAATAATAATAATAATAATAAGAAGAAGAAGAAGAAGAAGAAGAAGAAGAAGAAGAAGAAGAAGAAGAAGAAGAAGAAGAAGAAGAAGAAGAAGAAGAAGAAGAAGAAGTTGGAAGGGACCTTGGAGGTCATCTAATCCAACCCCCTGCTCAGGCAGGAAACCTTCCATTCTCCTTCCATTGTTTGGATTTAGGAGTATATAAACAGAGTAAGTACAAAGAAGTATAAAATTGTAAAGTATCTTTTACTGCATACTGGGGGGAAAAAGAAACAATTACCTCATAGCATGTGTCTGGTCTTAAACAATTATAAACATTTTTCTGCATAGCCAGCATATCTTGCAATAATCCCATCCAGTACTTCTCATTAACAGAAGGCTGCCTTTTAAGAGATACAAAAATATCAACATTTATAAAGCACATAATTAAGTTGCAAAATTAAAGGGGACTATGACATTATGATATAATCTCTTAAGTCTTGTGTGTGTGTATTACGACATCATAAATAAGATTCATAGTATAATCATCAGCAGACCGCAACTTGAACAAACTCTAGGTATTAACAGTGAGATTTAATACCAATTTTCCCAATATTAATAATTATTTATTATTCCAAATGCTGAATAGTATTTATTTCAAACTTACAAGTGGAAACAAAGTTAGTTATACAGATTCACTACCACTAAGAAGAGTGGCCTTACATTACACTGTACTCACTTTCTGGCTGTGTGCCGAGTCAATCTTATCATCAATTTCCGTGCTTCTTCTGGACTGTTCTTTGTGTCTTTTACAAAGAATACAGGTTTCCGGAGTCCATGTTTTTCCAAAAGCTCTGATACACTGCAATAATTGTCAAAAAATAACATCAATTGAACCACACAGTTCTTCCCAATTATATCACTAAGAGTCCCAAACAAAAGAGAAAGACTTTCTCTTAAAAGAAAAACACAATATTTTACTTATTTTTATGGTTGTGACACATAAAAACACCCTCTTCTTTCTTGGCAGAAATTAAATGCAATATGTACAAAATGAATAATCTGTATGATATTGATCAAGTGGTGCTGCACACCACATATACCCCCTTACTTTCTCTGAATATGTTTGCATAAATTTATTAAAGGCTGTTGCACTGTAAATCATTGGGATTCCCTAAGCATGAATGGCATTAGAACACCATAGTGCATGTACACTCAAATGCCACAATTCATACACATTTTTAATTTGCCATCTCTCAATTTAGAGTGTGGAAAGGATAGTGGATGGATTCTCATGAGGAACAGATTAACTAATCATCTACCTCTTTTAATTAACCAGCTAAGGCAATCTGGACAATAGTTTTTCAAGTTGATAATAACTTCTCTGCTAAGGTTGGTCAATCAAGAATAGATCAAATTTAATGTATGATATGGACACCAATGGTCT
The DNA here is from genome assembly GCF_947247035.1 of Vipera ursinii. Classification (NCBI taxonomy): domain Eukaryota; kingdom Metazoa; phylum Chordata; class Lepidosauria; order Squamata; family Viperidae; genus Vipera; species Vipera ursinii. Next base: position 214,414,609 of record NC_139512.1, on the reverse strand, counting down.
GTAGAAACTCATTCTTGGTGCTATGGATGAAGTACAACATGACATTCTGATATGAAGGAAGGGTTCTGTGCAATACCTCTGTCTTGGACAGATTACTTTCCATGCAGATTAAAATTGTTAGCCACTGTGAGTTTCAGTTGGAATAACAAAATGGCTGACATGGTCTGCTGTAGGCTCCTAATGAATCTAAACCTTGGAAATATTCTTGCCCTGATCAACATGGAGAAATTACTCAACTGTAGGCATTTTTCCTCCCAAGCATTTTGTTTTCTCTCACATAGCTATATCATTTTTGTCTATGTAACATAGCTACATTTCCACCTATTTACAGAAAAGCCATGGCTCAAAGAATAATTTCAGTGATGATTACAATAATACTTGCCCTATGGACCTTTTTCATCCTTACAAACCTGGTCTTCAGAATTATCCAATAAATACTGAACTAATAAAGTTAAAGTAGTGAGACATATAAGTTAAGAAAGGAACTTCTTACCTAAGAATTTCTTCCAATTCATCAACTTTATTGTGAAGATCAGTGGCAATGTCTGTTTCAAGGCTGGAAAAGATATAGGAAATTTGAATACATCACAATAAAAAATGTCACAATGAAGAAATAGGACTAAAAACCCACGGCCAGCATCATCAAGATTTGCTGAGATTAATTAAATTCACAGTTGATAGAAGATAGGTTTTTTTTCATGACACTGGAAGTACTTCCTTCCATTACCAAATTACACTACCTATATAAGGGTCTGCAGAGGCCAGTTCTCTTAATGTTCAAATTGTTGCCTTAAACAGAGTTAGACCATCAATCCATTTAGGAATGGCTGACATCAATTCTACTTAGCCTCAATGTGGGATCTTTATCATCCTTGCTGATGATGGTGAAGAAACTAAGATTGTTCACCTATAATGTACATGCTTTGCCATTGAAATAAAGTTTCTGTACAGCCTTCTCTCAAAAAAGATCATACATGTAGCATTATATTCCACTACTCCCTGGGACCACTGGATATTCCAGGCAATATGCATTTAAACTGAGTTTAGCAAATCCCAACTGAATTTTAAATATTTTATTTCTCAATCCTTCTACAACAAGCTCTCATCTGGTCTTTTACAGAGAGAATTGTCAACTGCCAATCTGAAGCTTTCTAGACAAAGAGGTGATGTTAAAATAAAGCATGGTCAGATGATGATTATATAAAATTATATAAGTCACTATAAGTCACATCATCCTTCAGATAGTGAAATTTATATAAATAACTGTGGATATCTCATAGGTATTAATGATGGCAAAAGTATTTTTTTAAAAAAAATCATCCCAGAATACTCAGTGTTTGAAAAATGACAATACTTACCCCAGACCTCTTTGAGGGAGGCATTCTAAGATATCATAGCACAGAGAAAGCTGGTCATCACGTTTGCAGCTGTAGATACATTCTAAAGCACTCATCATTAACAGAAGTTGATCTGAAATTATTTTTTGCTGACTCTAAGAGAGAAGGAAAGGTAATGGTCCATGGCTATGTTCCAGAGTGTTTGTCAGTTTGCTGTTAATGTCTCTAGTATCTCAGTACTCTAATACTCTGCACAATACTCTGTGTAGTGTCGGTACAGTTGTATAGTCAACCTAGTAAGATCTTTGTAAAAAAAAATCAAAATTTCAATTTGGTATTTTAGAAAATCATACTACCCATAATGGAAGCTCAGTAATGAACACAGGAATCGGGAGTGTGTGTTCAATTTATTTACTTCATTTTGAAAGCCTTCTAAATTGTGTTTTCATCAGGCAATTTATAAAAAGAAAGTATTTCTAATCATAAAGCTTTTAACTTAGTTTTGTGTTACTTTCTTACATACATAGCATTAACATATACTATAGTTTTAGTTTCCCTCCACTACTGCTTGCAGCCATTCTGTAATTGTATATTGCCCGCAAAATAAAATAAAAAAATCAAAACAAGAAACCACTCAAGATGGAGAATTATAAAGCACTGCACCAAGAAGTTACTATAAAGATCCCTTAAATCTCTTTTATTTTTACTGTCTCTGTATTTCACAATTCAGAAATTACATTCAGAACAAGTGCTTCATGTAAAATAAAGACTGACAATATAATCCATTGAGAACTAAGTCCCACCAAGTTCAATTGCATTTTCTACCAGGTTAGCTGATATAAGATTGCAACTCTGACACTCTCATTGGATTCCTTGGTGCTCATTATGACCATCCACAAGACTACTTAAAATTAGGACTGCACAAATTGTCTGAAATGGCATTTCACTTACAAGAGAAGCTGACACTGATGGAAGTTTATTATGGGTGCTTGAGACTTCTTGAAATCTTCTGGGCAAGTGTCCACAGGCTGAGAAGAAAATCTCATTTTCGAGGACTTTGGTTTTTAACTGATAAAATCTGCTTCATGTAAAGAGTTGCCTCAGTGGCAATGCCTAATTCCAAGTTCTAGGACGCCATTAGCCATTTAACAAATATTTGGACACCCTTTTTTCATATTAGTTCATTAAATAGTTTTCCATACCCCTAAACCATAAATTGAACTTACTAATGGTTTAGAATGTTCAAATATTTTCAAAGGGAATGTCAGGTCTTCCTTTGCCAATGTTACCAGGTACTCTCTGAGAAGCTCATTAGCAACACCTGGAGACTCATTTTCACACCGGTGTAGGAAGGGGACCATCCACTGGTAAGCATTTTTCACATATCTGTCTTCTGATGACTGGAAAATGAAATATCTTTTCATTAATCAGAGACGCAACATGAAATAAAGACAGAGCTACGCTAAATTAAGGTAAACGCAGCCCATAAATGTAGTTCAACATGTTTCCTTTTTCTGATCTTTAAGCTTTCTTTTTCTAATGCCACTGTAGAAGATTTTAGAATGCCACTGATGTTAAATTATGCCATGGCCCCACATAGATTTTACAGGACTTTCACCTTAACTCCCATCCATACTGGAGGGGGAAGTTTATCTGTTTATATAAAGGGTATATCCTGGATGGTACTTTCAGTAATACTGACCCCCCAGAAGGCATTCTGGCAGTGGTCCCCAATCTTTCTGGCTCCATGGACTGGGAGTGGCAACAGTGGTAGTAGTGGTGGGGTGGGGGAGGATGGTTTCATGCACACAACCTAATTCTGTACAACCTAATTCTGAACCTTTGTGCACTCACCCACTGCTTGAGTGCCCTGGTTCCCAACGGGCTGCAGACCAGTACCAGTCCATAGACCAGGAGTTGGGGACACCTGCATTAAGGGACTGGTTTCATACTCATCTAAAATGCAATGGTCCATACATTTAAATCTTCGTAGAGGATTTTAACCCCACAAAAATGAATTGGCTACAGATGTCTGACAGGTCATAATAAGCATGAAATTGATCCCATACTGCCTCTTTGTGGTCAATATCACTGTAAAAGCATATTTTATGTTGCACATTATACTGATCTCTTATCTCTTTATTAAAGTGAATTAATATTGTAATATGACTATTTTCAGATCTTTCTAGGGAAGAACAAACAATATGAACTAAAACCTCATAAGTACTGCTTTACAGAAAAGGTGGGGTAAATTATTATGAAAAAGGAAAGTGTTTAGTCCATTCTTAAGGGTTTTTTTTTCCCATATCAATCTTACTAGAGTACTCTGAAACTTTACCAAAAGCTTTCCTGAAGTAATGTTGCCAATGTTGTACTGATAAACAAATACATCAGCAACACAGAGAATATTAATTATGCCTCAGCTTTTCTCTTGGATTCTACCAATATCCAACTTACCCATTCTGGAAGCTTAAAATGTGAACTTTTTATGTTGTTGGCAATAAGCAACCCATTTCCCCCTCATTCAGAAAAGATTAATTGTCTTTGAGAAAGCAACACACCCATGTTATCTAAAATAAATGATGTTTATCAGAACATCAATCAGGGTTAAATTGTGTATCCAATCTTCTGAACTCCTAAGAGTAATTTTTTGTAGATGTAGATAAAAATAAGATGATTTCATGCAAGCTAAAAGGACTGTAATTTTGTGTGAGGCAAAATTTCATTGCAAAACAAAATTAACTCTTTTTTTCAATCTTACCCACCATGGGACAAAAACTAATACACATACATTTGACATTAACAGCCTTAGCTTCTCAATGTTTTCCATTTGCTGTAACTCTTTTAACTTCAAAGTAATGTCACATCCAGTCTCATAAACTAGTGTCTCCAATGTAACCAGATCATCACAGAGAGCGCGAAGACCAGGAATATTCCTTTCCATGCCAAGGCGAACCAATGAGAGAGCACAATCTACCTATTTACCACAAACAGAGAACAGAATTAAATTAGAATGTCAAACCATTAATGACTTACTAATCTTCAAGCAAGGTTTTCAGAACTGAAGAAAGTTGTTTCAAACACAATTCACAACTCTGATATAATGGTATTTTATATTGACCTATTAATACTAAACTTTGAAATTCAGTCATACCAGATATCAAACTGAGCAGATTTAATCCACAAAATTTCTTATACAGTTAACATATAGTATCTTATCTGAGATGAGGAATGGCTAGCTTTTATTTGGCTTCCAGCCAGACCTAAATCATTTGTCCCTATCTTCACTACAGAAGCCCTAGGACAGAGACTTGTACATGAAGTGTACATAAAAAATAGAGACAAATAGTTATGACAAATGAGGATTTTGTAAACCTCAATGGCAACTTGATCCTATGCTATCCATCTAAGAGATTTCAGGAAAGTGCATGTGAAATTGCTAATTTTCTAGCAATTGTTACAAATGTTACTTGTGTCTGACATTACTACTCTCTAAAATTGGCATGGCAAATAAGAATTTACATCTCTACACCTATGAGATAGAACATGCTGTCAGGCACCTTTCTCAGTTTCAGAAATAGAACTGTCACAACTTACTATAATTAATAGCTAATGTCTTGAACATTCACGAGGATACTGAGGTGGCTATAGCTGAAGAAAGACCACTTTCACAAAGCTTTCCTCTGAACAGGAACATAAGTAAAAGACAGCTGCTATATTATTTTAAGAATTTTTTAAAATTTATTTATACTCATACTGTGAATTTGAGACTAATGGACCTGTATATATAATCCTCTTTTTAAAAAGACACTGGACTAAAAGTAAAAGTGGCTTTTTTGAATGCAAACACAACTTTCGTCTTTTACAAGCACTTTAAAAGTGAGCCCTTCGAAATAGGCAGAAGCCCACAATAACATTCTTTTATAGTTTGGTGAACATTTTAAAACAGGAAGCTTATTTTAAATGTACTGATTATAGCTTAACAGAATAGTGGAAGGTATACTGACATCTCCCGCTTACCCATCTTTGTTGCTGAAAAAAACACTATAAAGCTATAAAAATTCTGTAATAAAACTAGTAACCTAATTCTTATGGTCATGGTTGTCCCAAAGGTGCTTTTTCAAAAGGCAACTTATTTTTAATTTTTATTTTAATTCCATTTATATCCCGCCCTTCTCCGAAGACTCAGGGCAGCTTACAAGCTTAGCAGTAGCCTTCATTCTATGTATATGCCTGCTAATTAGGGCTTTCACACACACCCCCAAGCGGCATTATTACAAAGTCCTGTACTTAGTTTTTCCCTGAAGATGTTTTACTTCTCATCCAGTCAGAACTAAGAAGCTTCTTGAATGAGAAGCAAAACGTCTTCAAGGAAAAACAAAGAAAGTCCTGTTGCCTTTTTCAAAAAGTACCTTTGGGGTAATATCCAAGGGGAAGCACAGCATATGAAATATAATCAGATTTAATTTATATGAAACTGTATGTTTTAACTCCACAAAAGAAAGTATATGAGGTCTTCAAAATAAAACACACACACACACACACACACACACATCCATAGTCTTGTGTTTACCTGCATAGAGTAATTTTCTATCTCCTCTGCTCGTTTCCAGTACCAGTCTGTTACTAAATCTATTGAAAGGTCAGTTGCTCTGTATTTCAACAATTCAGGTTGAGAGTCAAACAAAATTTCACTTTCATCTTGAAGAACTGGATCAATAATTAATCTGAGCATTACAAACAAAAATAAAGATGAGGAATCCAGAAATCAGATGATTATATGGAAAATGAACTGAACAACTAGTGGCTATAAAACTCAATATGATTAATTTCAAAGAAACATTACCAAAAAGAAAAAAGGACCTCCCCCCCCAAAAAAAAGCCATATCTATCTTGTATACCATATTAATAGTTCATGTTATTTTTATCTCCTCCTTTAGTGATTCAGGTATTTTTATTTCTAATTTTTACTTTCATTTTTAATTTCATTGTACTTGGGTATGCTACTTCTGATTGGCCCATGACCAAAACCGAATGTTATTACTATTACAAATCCTTTCCAAAGATTTAAAACACTGATATATTAGTCTTTAAATTAATTGTATTTCTCTTGTTTTAGTTGTTGTGACCCACTAGAATCGTTGAGAATTGGGTGATATACAAATTTGGTAGAGATAGATAGATAGATAGATAGATAGATAGATAGATAGATAGATAGATAGATAGATAGACAGACAGACAGACAGACAGACAATCTGATTCATTTCTCTTTTAAACATTTTATTCTGAGAAATTAGTATATTAAAAAAATCATAGAAAGGATATAATTTAAGATTTATACTGATATTTCTAGCACATAAAGGAAACAAAGGTGATTGCACCTACTGCATTTCCATTCATTACTAAGTAATTAAACCTTATTGCTGCATCAACAGGAGTTTATGTAAGTACACATTTTTATTACACTACTGGAAGTGAATAAATTAGTCTCTGTATACAAGCAGAAAAGTGTATCTAATGTACAAATGGGTTTCTCTTGTGTTCAGAAATTGTTCTCACAACAATTCTAACTGGGTGCAAAATTTTTGTCCAAGTACGAGTAAGAGCATTGTGATTAACTCCTGATTGCAACTCATGATGATAGGAGAATTGAGAATGGATATTGTCTTCTATCCTTGTTATCATGGTAGGAATTTTACTAAGTGGGTCTTACTAAGCAACCAAATTAACAATTTGACTCTATAGAGCAGGGGTGTCAAACTGCCGCCCATGGGCCAGATGTGTCATAGCAAAACTGTGCCCACCCTATTGCCAGCAATGGAAAAAGAAGTCATGATACCTTGCGACACGTCACGTGACGTTGTGAGTTTGACACCCCTGCTACAGAGCAACCTGCACCATTGTTCAAGAACAAGAAGTATACAGATATAACTTTGTGCATTTATACAGATTTCTGTGCATGACTACTTGCATTACAAAAAGTAAAGCGTTCAATGCCACTTTCTTATAAAAACCTGGGGTAGAAAGAAACTTTATGAGAAAACAGTCAGGGAAAGAGGAACAGACATGATAAAAATATTGTAAATAATTATTTCATTTTTTATTTAAAACATTTATATAGCCACCCATCTGGGTGGCTCTTCCTATAAGAAATTAAAGCAATATCAATTACACACCAAATACAGAATTGGGAAGTTCTGTACTTCTAAAAAGAAACAATTTAATCCCTATTATCTTGTCATATAAAAAGCTAGTTCTTTGAGCATAGGTTAATGCTACTAGAAACTTAGTTATGAGTAGAAGACCTAATGTAATGCCACCAACCGCAGGACATGATATTATTAGGAAAAAAACTCAGAGAAGAGGAAGTAGCCTCCATATAAGAAATCTATGGTTATTCAGATCATGGGAATAAAAAATTAAACTATATGTATCCCCAAACAAGGAAGCCAGCTCTGATTAATAAATCTAATTTTATCATAGCATATCCAAAGCTTTGAACTGTTCTTCATCTGTTTAGGACTTCAAGTTCTCTTAAGAAAGAGATGAAACAACTGCAAAAAGCTTATTGCATGCAAAATTATGGAAAAATAATGCAATATGTACAGTGGAGGTTTGGGTTATAAAGTTGACTGAACTTGCAGAAATAGAGAAGTTGACCACTTTGGTCATGGGAAAAAAAAGACTAAAAACTTTATGTTTTGTTGAAAAAACAAGAGTGAATTAATGATTTGGGGATTAAAAAGGGCTAAAGAGGATGGGGAAAAGATGGGGAAAAGAATTGGTTGATAATTATAATTATTCAATAGGAAGATTAGCAAATGTTTTCTTTTCATTCCTTTTTTCTTAATTTTTATCTTTTTTGTTGGCTTCTTTTGAATACTTTTACTGTATCAGAAATTCTAAAAGAAATATATATTAAAGAGAGAGCAAGAAAAGATGCAGATGGTACTCTGCTTTCAAAGGAGAATGCAGAAAGACTGCAGATGAAGGATTTCCCATGGATAGTTCCAACCAAACTTAAAAAGACTGAATCACTAATGCAAATATCAAATTAAATTAACATATACTTACTTGCATGGTGGCCCTTCACACCAATCTTCTTCTCTGTGTTTTTGCTCACTCCAAGGAACAATCTCAAGTGCACTTTCTCTGCAGCTGTGGCAAAAATAGAAACAACAGACAAGTTACAAAGGCAACTGAAAAAAGAGACTTATTACTGTTTTGCACACGTACAACCATTGCAGCATCCCCATGGTTACGTGATCAAAATTCAGACACTTGGCAATTGACTCATATTTATGATGGTTACAGCATCCTGGGGTCATGTGATCATCTTTTGCAATCTAGGGCAACCAGATTCGGTTGTTACTGACTTAACAACTACAGTGATTCACTTAACAACCGTGGCAAGAAAGTTGCAAAAATGGGGCAAAACTCACAACAAATATCTCACTTAGCAACAGAAATTCTGGGCTCAATTGTGGTCGTTAAGTTGAGGACTACCTGTATGCCATGTGTTAAAAATCTAATCTAATGAAATGCACAGTTTGGCTTTTGGAGTACATGATCATGGTTGATCAACCGCAACGCTCTCCATTACATTACTACTTCCAATAGTCATAGTTTTTCACTAGTCAAAAGTATAGTGATGAACAATGGCACAAAATGTACAAGCTTTGCCTGTTCACTTACGAGATCTAAGATGGCAGTGGTTGACCAGAAAGTTAATCTTGTAATTACAATGGACAACTAAGTGAAAATGTAAGTAGTGTGCAGTTCTTATGAGAAAGGCAAATTCTCTATTTGAAATAATTAGAAAGGGAATTGAAAATAAAACTGTCAACAGAATTCTGTCCTTGTGCAAATCTATGGTTAGAGTACTGTCTACAGTTCTTGTGACCTCACCTTAAGAACATTAAGGAAAATTTTGTTTTCAAGTCAGTTTTTGACTGCTGGCAAATGTCTGGATTAGTCCCTGCTGTTTTCTTGGCAAAGTTTTTTTCAGAATTGGTTTGTCCTTGTCTCCTTCCTAGGGCTGAGAAAGAGTGACTGGCTTAAGGTCATCCAGCTGGCTTTATGTCTCAGGTGGGATTAGAATTTACATCTCCTAGTTTCTAGCCTTAATCACACTATGGCAGCTGGGAAACTTTTTTTATTCCAAAAATAAGTAAATATAAAACCATCACCACCCAAAAGGGAAAAAAGGGAGAAGAGGAAAGACTACAGTATGGGAAGACATATAAAGACCTATAAAGCCCTAAATGGCATGGGTCCGGATTATCTTAGGGAGCACCTGCTGCCAGCATCCACTTCCCATCGTCCTGTGCGCTCCCACAGGGAGGGCCTCCTCAGGGTCCCGCCGGTCAGGGAGTGCCGGCGGGCAATCCCCAGGGGGAGAGCGTTCTCAGTAGGCGCGCCCGCCCTATGGAATCAGCTGCTTGTGGAACTCCGGATCGCCCTTGACCTTCGCTCGTTTCGCCGGGACCTAAAAACTTGGCTATTTGACTTAGCCGGCCTGGACTGAGGGGTTTTAAGGTTTTAAATTTTAAATTTTAAACTGTTTTGGGGCTATTAATTTAATTTAATTTTAATTTGTACATTGCACTGTTTTAATTTGCCCTGTAAACCGCCCTGAGTCCTTCGGGAAAAGGGCGGTATATAAATCGAAACAAACAAATATTAGAAATATATAAAATCATGCATGACACAGGTAACATGGATTTTTTTTCCCTTCCTCCTCTGGCAATGTTAAAACTTTACATCATCCATTGAAATTAAATATAGGGACTTTCAGGACAGATAGACAGGAAGTAATAGTTAAACTGGTTAAATTGTGGAATTTGCTACCAGCAGTCTTACTATTGGCAGCAAGTTAGAAAGGTTTGAGAGCAACTTCTCAATCACAAGCAGCCTGTCTTAAATCCTGTTTGTGTGGAACAACTATACAGTGGAGCTACTCCTATAAGCTTCCCAAACATAACCTGTTATCCACAATGCTATACTGATGCTAGACTAGACAGGCAAGACTAGATTTTTACATTCTTATGCCACTATTTGAGAAGGATCTCTTAATAAGTTTTACTAGTTAGATGTATTTATCCAAATCTAGGCTGGTTTCCAACAGAACACTTTGCCCATTTTGCAATTCCCTCTCATTAAGCCAAATATAAATCATATTCAAGATCAGTCAATGGTTTTTAAGAACATACATATTTTATATAAAAACCCCCTCCTTCCTAGCCTGAGAACAATTGGTTATTTCTGTATTTATCACAAAATCTAAAATGTAGAATTTGTTTTCAATTTAGTGTTTATGACAGAAATAGATGAATTGTGAAGGGGGCAGTCTCTGAATATGCAGGTTAGTTTTCCTTAAGCCATGAATTATTATTAGAATTGTCCTTTAAAGGCCAAAAGTACAATTAAATCAGGGACACTAGGACTGAATGGCATGCAAGGGTGGGACACGCTGGAATAAAAACTAAATTTGAATTAAGTAAAAGAAAATGGAAATTAACTCAAAATGGTTATTTCCCATATAATTAATAAACTCTTCCTCCTGGTGGATTAAAAATTATTATTCGGCAACAAGACTTTGGTTGAGAAAGCAAGTGGCCCTAGGGCCTAAAGATATGCACTCCTGCATTAAATGGATATTTGCATTTAATCTGCAATGATTTTAATAAGCCAAAGGAACCAGTAGGGATGGCAAAATAATTAAATCAAAACTGGCATCAAGGGAGAATTTAACCTTTTCCTTGGTTAAGGAAAGCCAAGAATTTTCTTTGCTTTGGGGGTAGCCTCTGGGTATTAATTTTTTCCCCACCAAACTTTCTTTAATTAATTTGCATTTCAAAAGATCAGTACATTAAATGTAAGGACTAGCTTAGTGTCAAGTAAAATCTTGCCTACAAAAGAAAGGTTTTCAAGGCTGGTGAGCATATTTTCTTAAGAACTGTTCTTTGCCATTATTTCATGCATTATCTTCTCTATCTTTAAGTTAAGCCTACACAAAGGCTTTCTCTGCATTTCTGTACAGTACACAGTTATTGCTCTGCACCATTTGTAACAATCAAATACACAGTAACTACTGAGTGTGGGATTTAAATTCCTGATTTCTGATTCTGAAAAGATGACACGGAAACCCTAAGGGACAAGCTGTTGCAGAATGATAATCCATTCCAAATAAGTTATAGCTAAGCTTTTAAGTCATGGTCTTGCCACAGCCACTATTCAAAATAACGCAGACCTGAAAAATGAAGGAACAGGTACTTGGACTTCTGCTTCACTGATTTAATGATATTTAATGATATTTGATAGTTAAGCTTCTCTCTGACTTAGCTCTGTGCCTTCAGGACATGTCCTAGGAGTATGTTTCCAATCTATTAATAAGATGGTTTCCAGTCATAGACAGTGGGGAAAAAGGGCAGGGAAAACCTTTAGTTGGTGGCCTGGAAAAATAAAAAAACAACCATTTCTGTTATTTTCTTTTTTCCTACTGTTCTTCTGGAACCCAATTAGTTGAGAGACAGAAGACTAATCAACATTGCCAGGTAACCATATGTCAGTGTACCCTCTCTTCAGTACTATCTCCTGCTCTCCCCCCCCCCCCCAGGATCCCTCACATGTGACTGAGGGGCCGCTCATGAAGTGCCAGGCCGCTGGGTGAGTCCTTCCTTAGCAGTCCTATTGCACTGAATCACCACCCTCCATTGTACTAAGGACACATTTTATGAAACCATTTTTTAAACAAAGAGCTGTGATACCCTACCTCCAATTTAGGGGCTTCTGCATGGCTCTTTCATAATGTCCTTGACCTGTTCCCTTCTGCCCTTTAAATGCTGGGATGATGTACCTCTTTAGCTTAGAAAAATTCTTCATATCTGAAGACTTCATGCACAAGTTAGGGTTCTGACAAGAGCTTGAAAACCTGGTCTATTACAAAAGATATTTGTCTCAAACCTGGTAGGGCAATGAAGGGTTGAGGTAAACAGGGAAATTCTTGTTTCTCTTTTGCACAATGGCAATACATTGGGGTGGAGACAGATTTACATAATGTGCTGAAAATTTTTCCATTTTATCCATGTATAAAATATTCATCTTCATATCTAAAATATTCATATTCTCCTATGAGAAGGAAACATAGAGCCAATCCTCTGGCTTATGTCCAGTCCTATTATACACCCATTATAATATAATAACTTGAGAAAGTTATGTCTACTTTATGTTGCCTTCATTTCTGGAACTGATCCATCCCAATGTAATATACAACATTGTCTGCTATGTTAATCCTAACCAGGTGCTTTTATAAAGAATTTTAATCCTTTCTGCTAATATGATGTACTTATTTTGTACTTATTTTGGCTTCACCTGGAACAGACTGAATATAAAAGAAGAGGATGATTGTACTGTTAACATGAATAAGTTAAAAGAACAAGGTTAGGTACCTTATGAATGTTATTACAGAACAGAGGAAGCTTTTGGAATTTAGAAATTTAAATTGGTGTGCCTCCATTTACTCTTAATATATAAACCTTAATACATAAGAGCTCTAGAATCACATAGCAGCAAGACAAACCTTTACAATATACAAGAACAAATAAATCTGTTTCACTATGGCATTAAATGTCATTTACAAACATTTTTGTAAATGTTTCTTCTAAGATTGTGGTAAATATAACAAAGGTAGGCATGGCAACGGATATACATGCAAACAGATAACCCTTTAGATTCTTTCAACAGTAAATCATTGGGGAAGCTAAAAGCATCACCTCTGGAGCTGGATACTACATCAGAAACATTTCCTCATCAAACATGTAACACAAAAATCATATGTATTGCTATCATCTCAAAAATTATAAAGAACGGTTGCTGGAATTAGGTATGTCTAGTTTAATGAAGAGAAGGACGAGGGGTGACATTATAGCAGTGTTCCAATACCTCAGGGGTTGCCACAAAGAAGAGGGAATCAAACTATTCTCCAAAGCGCCTGAAGGCAGAACAAGAAGCAACAGATGGAAACTAATCAAAGAGAGAAGCAGCCTAGAACTAAGGAGAAATTTCCTGACAGAACAATTAACCAGTGGAACAACCTGCCTCCAGAAGCTGTGAATGCTCCAACACTGGAAGTCTTTAAGAAGAGATTGGACGGTCGTTTGTCTGAATTGGTATAGGGTTTCCTGCCTGAGCAGGGGGTTGGACTAGATCCCTTGCAACTCTATTATTGTTATCGTTGTTATTGTTAAAATTAAATGTATGTTGGAAAAGTATCCAAAGCACACTTAATATGTGCTAAGATTAAAATGGTAATGGATATTTATAAACATACAACTGCAAAAAAATGTGATGAGAATTATAAACTTAAAGAAGGTAGATATTAGGACCTCAGTAGTTCAAAGTTAAGATATCTCATTGTAGGAAAATTGAAGGACATTAAGTCTGCTAACAATTAAATAATATGACACCTGCCAAGCATGTGTTTTACCTCATTTCCCTAAATCATATACTGCGAGCCACCAAGTTTTAGAAAATGAATCTTGGTTAACATTTCAAAAAATTGATTTTCATTGGGATGCAATGTAAACACAGAGAGAGGGAAGCAAACAAACAGAAGTAAGGGAACCAATACTAGGTAAGCTTAGTAAATCCACAATGCTGGTTGAGGGGAGAACACAGAAAAGCTGAGTCCAAGATGTACTTAACAGCAGAGGCCCTATTGTTTATAACAATGACATCCCTGCTTCTTTTCAAAATAAAGTTTAATTAAAGACATTAAAAAAACCATAGCTATTCTTGTTTTGATTCTATTAAAGAAGGGGTATTGAATGCATTTGTAACAAGCAGCTATTATCTTCTTATCATCCTTATATCCCATTTAAATGTTTTGTAGAATACTCCTTTAAATTATCTTAAAGCTTCTAACATTTTGCGTAAAAAAATAAGAAAAATGAATCTACATAAGAGATTCTTTGCCAATGCAAAAATGCTTAAGGCAGAAAAAAGCTTTTTTTCCTGTAATAATATTCTCCAGAGTTCATCTTTCGACCAAGGGAAGGGACCATCAAGCCAAAGTAAACTCACATTATTGACCATTACATTTATAAGCCAACAGATGCCAGGTTTTTCGTTCTCTGTAAGTAAGTGAAGTCCTTTAAAATGAACCATATATAACATGTTTTCTCCACCCTGTAAAGAGATAGCCTCTCCTAGAGGGTTTCAAGCTTCAAATAGCCAAGGAATTCATATCAGCACTCTGCCAGTAAAGAGAAAATTATGCTGCCTAAAATTAAGTGCAATATTCCAAAATGCCATCTAGGGAGCATTTTAAAGAGTAGATTAAATGCGCCTCAGGCATTTGAACACTAGAAAAAGTCTCCCAGACACTGGAACATCTTTCATTGTGACTATTTATTTATTGTTTCCATTAGATATTTTGTAAGGGTTTTTTTAATGACATCATTGGGGTAAAGAACTCCTTGGCAGTAAATACTGAATTGGTTCCTATAAACTAGATATACTGTCACACCAATGGCAAGAACATGCAAACATTTTTGAGCCTTCAACATAGAATAGAAAGCAATGCTATTATAACAAGCTTTTGTAAATTTATGAATAAAATTATCTTGTGTTATTTTACATTCAACATATAAAATTAAGGCATGCAGGTACAGCTTCGTACTACGTAAAAAAATTATATAGATAATGCATTAGAGGGATAAAAAAACAACATATAGATGTGATGGTCTGAATCCAAAGACTAGTACACAGGAGAAAAACTTTGGATAACTGCTTACCATACACCAATAAATGTGGGAGATATAATGAATGAAAAAAAAAATCTGTTAAAATGTGTTTGCTACAAAGTCTTGAAAGAGATCATGCAAAATTCTCTTTCACTAAAGTTGCTTGTCCATCACTTCTCATGAAAGTTAAGTCAGTAACAGGCCGTTTAGATCAGGCGTCCCCAACTCCCAGTCTGTGGACCAGTACCGGGCTGCGGCATGCCAGCAACTGGCCCACACAAACAAGGAAAGCCCCATCCACAGGATGCAGGCAACACACAAAACCACGCCCCCTCTGGTCCATGGAAAAACCTCTCTCCACATAACTGGTCCCTGGTGCCCAAAAGGTTGGGCACGTCTGGTTTAGATGTAGCAGTGTGTTCTGCTAAAAATAAAACTTTTTGAGCCAAATCAACAAACATAATACATGATGCATACTCTGTATGTTCTGTTGCTAATAACGTATAAACATTTGCACTTAGACTCACATATAGTAAAAGATAAAAGACTCTCTTGAGCCAAAGGTTGAATCTATATGTACAAGCCCACAGTTTTCTTGCCAAATACAGAAGGGATTTCCCATTGTCTTTTCCTAGGATGATTTTTTTACTGTCATAGTTTAGCCAACCGCCCTGGGATTTGTTAATACAATATTGTATCAAACTACTAAACAAGTCAATCCTACTTTAGATTCCTTTTGAGATTAGTCCAAGTTACCTTTAAAATATGTGTACAACTTATGTTAGTAAATGAACTGCACTTACAGCTCAGTCCTAATGCTTTTCACTTACACATAAAACCAATTACCGTACTTTAAATTGGATTTATTTCCATGTATGTTTTTCCATGTAATTTTTTCTTTGAGGGAGATGGGCAACTTGGAAATGTGAAGTACAAATAAAATAAACATTTGATTACGATTCCTGAGAAATATAATCAATGCAAAAAGTACTATATTGAAGACACTACCTTAATTTTGAGATAATTTCTTCTTTTTTTCTTCAAACTTTACTGGCTAGTTTCTACAACAGAATTTTAAAAATGTCCTTCAACCTTTTTCTTTTTTTTAAAGAAATCACCCTGAAACATAATAAACTAAATTAGATTAGATTATCATCCCTTCTTCAGAAATTGTGTGGCTTTTCTGGCTATGCAACAATTTTTTTCCTTAGTTTTCCTTGCCACCTTCCCTTTTTCTTAGAAAAATCTTCTAAACCATGTCAAATTTAGGACGTCACGTGATGTCACGTGACATATCGGAGCTTTTTCTCCATCGCCGGCAGTGGGGTGGGTGCGGTTTCCTGATGACGCATCCGGCCTGCGGGCCGGCAGTTTGACACCGCTGTTCTAAACATTCATAGTAGACTTGGATGCTACAAAAAAGATATGGATGTGTGTGTATGTGTTGCAACACTGTTTTGCTGACAAGCACAATTGAAGGCAACATAATTCATTTTTCTAGTTATTTTGGAATGGTAGATGGTATGTGTTATTTCATTTCTTTTAATGAAATAACCCTGACATTTTAAACAATTTTCACCACAAACATATCCCTCTACATTGGTCTATTTCTCCTTACATAGAGTGTTCTGAGGAGCCCTTGAGCCTGTTTCTCTCTTTACAGGAAATACTGAATGACATTTATTTATCCCATCCTGAAGCAATATTCTGCATTAAGTCAGAACCTTATTTGTTGTTTCTTCTGTCTGATCAGGATTCCAATGTTTCCTCCAAGGCTGCTCAAATTTGTGTTTCTACTTATTTTTTCTTCTTCTATCTTTCTTCAATCATGACCAATTATCAGACTCTGCCTGGACCAGTCCCTGAAGTTTTCTTGGCAAGGTTTTTCCAACACATGTCTATTAATCTTGGTGATTGCCCCTACCATCTTATTTTCTATGTTTACTTTCTTTTGCAACTGATGCTTACTTTTGACTATACCTATTGATTTTAGGTATGTGTGTCTCTGCATTTATTTGATATACGTATTTGATGTATCTTGTGTCTTCCGGCAATAAGGCCATAATAAAGATAAAGATATACTTGAAAGATTCAGCTGCTGCTTGTTTGAATAATTCCTGCTGTGCAAACTTTCACAAGGGGCCCTTTGCAACTGTGCTCTCAGGGAACAATTTATATAAAAGCAACTACACAAACAAAATATTTAAGAAGACCTGTTTAATTATAGGACTGAGGCACTGAATACTTTGGAGCATTTCAAGTAAACCAAGTATCCCAAGGCATATTCTTCTTACTAAAAGAAGAAAACAAAATGGAGTTAAAAGATTAAAAAAGGGCATCTTATCAATTCTACAGAAGGACTTTTTCATCATAAGCTACAACAGTCATTTCATTTGGCCAGGCATATAGCTACATTATATTGAATAGATTTGAAAATCAAAAATATGGAAGGCATGGTTTCCAATATCCATTTTTTTTTGCAGCTGCCTGATTTTTAGAATCAGTTAATATCAGTGACTTGCATAGGACCTGACAATTATCAATGGCAGGAAGCAGCCCAATTATAAGTACATTTTATAGGCATTGCAAATAGCAATAGCACTTAGACATATATACCGCTTCATAGTGCTTCACAGCCCTCTCTAAGTAGTTTACAGAGTCAGCATATTGCCCCCAACAATCTGGGTCCTCATTTTACCGGCCTCAGGGGGATAGAAGGCTGAGTCAACCTTAAGCCAGTGAGAATTGAACTGCTGGCAGTCGAGAGAATTAGCCTGCAATACTGCATTCTAACCATTAAGCCACCATGGCTCTTGGGTCCCCAACCCCCCGGTCCGTGAACCAACACTGGTTCATGGCATGTCAGAAACCAGGCCGCACAAACAAGCGAAGCCCCATTCCCAGGATGCAGGCAGCACATGAAACCACACCACCTGAAGTCCACGGAAAAACCTATCTCTACAGAATCGGTCCCTGGTGCCCAAAATGTTGAGAGCCGCTGTCTTACTGGGTAGTGGATAGACACCCCAATATTGGAAAGTATGAATTTTTCCTCTAACAAAATACGGTACAATTAACAGCTTCAAGTTATCAGAAGCAATCTCACATCAAGTAATTGAATAAATGCGTTGTAAAAGTTCAGCAAAGATTGGAACAACACCACAACTACTTTGCAAATAAATAATCCATTCTGATGGCTCTTTGTCAATAAGATCAACAGAGGGACCTGATACTGAAAGTGAAAGAAACGCACCTGTTTCTGGCATACCAGTCTGACTGAAAACAGTCTTCAGCTCTCTCAAATAAAGGCCCAGGGTGCCAGTTGGCTGTCAATTAATTTTCTTCTCCCTTCATTACATAATTAGCTGAATTAATTTACTAAGACACTGCAGCATGGGAGCTGTTATCAGGATGAGGTCAAATATCAAAAGATGTATCTTAAGAAAAACATCTGAAAGTAATTTAGTGCAGACAAGGGAGCATTATTAACTACTGCTTTAAAAATGTAGTTCTCTTTCACCACTTTTCATGACAGCCATAAATGGCTTCTTAGAAAAATTATAGCTGATGAGGGAATCGTTTACCTGAGATTCCTCTGCACACGCAACATGTTGGCCGTAAACATTGCAATATTATTTTTAACGCACTGAAAACAGAAACAGAAAACTACAAGGCTTAAGCTATATGTCGTTCTATTGCTGAGGAAGGGCATGATTTTTTAGAGATGTTCTCTTAAACTCAAATGGCCATACTCTTCAGAATATATCGAAGTTTTAATTTTTTTTTAAATTACAAAGAATGTCCCTCAAGTCTGAGTATCTAAACATTATACACTGTTTTATTAGTTTTTCAACACTACCACAACTTTTAAAAAGAGACTAGATTTGAAAAGTGGGGGGGGGAAATCACTGTTTTTGTCTTCTATTGAAACCATATTATTAAAAATGCTGCCTTAAGACTAAATAATTGAAAACTAGGACTAACAGCTAACAGGGATAGAAGAAAATACAACAGCAAAAAACTGGCAGGGAGAAATAGACCAATATGTAATCTGTAGATATTAAGAAGCAAAGCCATTTTACCCCAAAATATTAATGCCTCATCCTATCAGACCATTTCCCCCCTCCTCTCTTCTCACTCTCACATTTATGAGCGCTGATTTGTGTTTTGAAATAAAAGGTTGTAAACCAATTCGTTTGTACCATCAGAAGCCTTTTTCATCCATCAGAGAGTTATATTAAGGGAACAGAAAATTAGCCACACAATATATTATCTCCTAGGATTTTCTGAAAATTCTCCTAATTTCTAAAGGAAGTTTATTAGAAAACGGAAGGTTCTGAAAAATTCATTACTCCTTTCACTACTAGACTAAAAAAGCATGAAGGAAAATTTGGATAGATTTTATTACTATTCTCTCTGTCCATCCTCTTTTTAGTACTATTCCCAGTACTACAAGAATACTGTCTTTTCTACGCTGCAGACAGGAATTAGTGGCCCCTAGAGTCGAAAACGACTAGCACGTATGTGCGGGGGAACCTTTACCTTTACCTTTAATGTAGACAACCCCTGAGTCACAAATGGTCCCCCACAGGCTTTTGGGTGAACTGCAGAGCTCTCTTCTACAGTTCATCCTCATCTTATAGCCACAATGGGCCTGAAGTTTTGATTGTAAGTCACTGATGGACCATGTCACTGGACTCAATTTTACAACTGTGTCTACAATTGTTACGTGAGTCATTAAGAGAATCACACAGTTATTAAGTGAAGGAATGGTTGTTAAGCAAATCCAGCATATCCAATGGAAGTTTTTGGCCAAATTGCATGGCCAGGTGACCACAGCACACTGCTACTGATCATAAATGCAAGCCAGTTGCCAAAAGCCCAAAATGTGATCATGTGATTTCAAGGATGAATAATAAGTAGCTTTTTTGAAGTCTGTTGTAACTTCAAACTGTCATTAAGAAACCAGTCCTAAGTCGAGAATACTTATACATTTATTAAGTTTCTGTGCCATCCATCTCATATATAGTGACTCTGGGTGGCTCAGTTTGAAATCTAATTTTTTGACAAACAACAGTGGGTTCATTTCTACAGACAGCTTCTGGAATTGGAAAAGCTCATGGTCCCCAAACCAAGATCTGCTATATTTATCCCTTCCCCTGCATTTAGTCCATGAGACTCCATCTCTCAACTTGTATCTGCATAACAGTATTTTCTGGGATAGAGAAGACCTCAAGAGAAAGGAATAACGGGGAAAAAAGTCTTGTCACATCTAAATGCAGAACTATTATTTTAAGCATGAGAAGAAGCATTTTCACACTACACTAAAATTTGAAAGAGCTTCCTTTAACATGGCACAATAAAGACCAAAGAGCAGCAACAATTATCACCCCCGAAACAGCCAAGTGCTTTATCTGAGAAATAAAGTATATAAAATGAAGATTTGATTAGGTTGTCTAAGAGGCTCTTCATTTTGCTAAGAAAAAGTCACCTTGTGTGTGTGTGTGCGTGTGTGTGTGTGTGCGTGTGTGTGTGTGTGTGTGGAGAGAGAGAGAGAGAGATTCTGTTTTTAAAATGTCTCACATTTTAAAATATTTCAACACATTAAAAATAATATGATTTAGGTACTATAAAAATCCTGTAATTTAGATTAGCAAATGCCATTTCTTTTATCTTTTTTTTAAGAATTGAGAGAAAAGAGTAGAAAGGCAGCTTTTCTTTTTAATTATGACAAGCACCAAAAATTACAACATATTGTATCTAAAATTAGGTAAATAAATCATCCCAGCTTTAGATGTATTGATTCTGAACAAAAGCTGCTTTCTTTTACATGGAGCCAACTCAATGAGTAGAGCAATTAAACATCACAAACTGTTGAAAGTAACAACCCAGAACACACTCAAAAATGACTTTTCCTGATTACTGCTAGCTCTCACAAATGCTGATACTAGTGAAATATGCTTGTTTCAGAACTTGCAGGTTTTTCAGACTTTTTATTTTAATACTTCATCAGGAACTGTCTGCACAAAAAAACAGCTCTTTCCGGTAAACTGCCCTAACCCACTATTTTTTTTAGAGAAAGGAATCCACAAGTATTACACCATTACTTAATACTCCCAGATAAGGATAAATAAATACCAGATTGGTCAACCTTAAGATGATGCATACAGCAATCTATTCTTCTACAAACACCAAAAATGTAGTCAGTGATACAGTATATGTGCTAAGGAGAAAGACACCAAGTTCTTCCCCCAGATAATACTGGGAAAGACCACTATGTAAAACCCAGAGGAGCCAAGGGCTAGTAGTATAAAGCATACTGAAGTGGCTGAATCAGTAATCCAACATGGGACAAAGCAGCTTTTCATGGTTTGATTACTGGACCAGGCATACACTTAGATAACAATAGACTTCAAATAGTTGAGAGGTATTCTTCAATAAAGAATAGGTGTGAACAGTAAAGATAATTATAGGTAATCCCAAACTGCAAACACACACTTTATTTTATTAAGATGAGATATGAATAAGCCTTTAGCCCATGTCTGTCTGTCTGTCTCCTCTTCTTCTTCTTCTTCTTCTTCTTCTTCTTCTTCTTCTTCTTCTTCTTCTTCTTCTTCTTCTTCTTCTTCTTCTTCTTCTTCCTCTTCTTCTTCCTCTTCCTCTTCTTCTTCTTCTTCCTCCTCCTCCTCCGTCATCATCATCCTATCCACTGTCTATCCACTGCAGGATGAAGGCCTCTTCTGCATGTTTCCAACCAATGCCCATGGATAGTCCATTAGCCCATGTATAATCTCTTTTGTACAAACACAATAAAAAGAGAAGCCCGCCATTAAACAATATTTACAATTTTGTCCATACTGAAAAAAACTATTGTGATTATTGTGAGGAAGCAGAGCAATATGGAATAAACTTCAAATCATGGTTTAATATGATTGACTTGCTGTAAAAAGAACAACTATAGTTTCCTGACTGAGGCATATAAGCAAACCAAGCTTAGGAACCTCCTGATTTCTTAGCATATTCCTTTGGAGGGAAAATGGATATCTCATAGTCAAAGGCAACTTGATAAAAACATCACAAAGTTTATTCCCCCCTCCCTTTTTTTAATTGACTGATACATGGAGATTTTTCTGAAGGGGAATAAGTTCTTTAAGGCTGTTTTAAGGAAATTTGGGGAGCAAAGGTGTCATGCTAATTAATTCTTATGTTTCATTAATGATTGTAAAAATGGAATATGGTAGTTCCACTCCACAATTATCTTAAATTCAGAAAGGAAAAGACTAAATGTATGGGCAAAAGGGCCTGCTTACTGAACAAAGGTAAAACTGAAAATATTATCGCATGTCTGTTCTTGGACCGTTATATAAATTAGCAACAACACCGAAATAATGGACAATTTCCTCCTCTCCCCTGGCAATAATAGTTCACTAAAAAACAAACAAAAACCTCTACATTTTCAACAAATTTATACTTCAGATATAATATTTTGTATTAATGCAGAGCGCTTTGACATTTGTCCAGTTAAGATTTACTTGCCTTTCTCAAGATGCTTCAAAGTAAATTTCTATAAATAATATGCAATTTATTATAGTCTACCATCAAAGTTATAGCTCAGTGCACTCCTTTCACCTTCTCAGTAGGATTCTGGGTAGACATCGAGAAGACTGTGCTATGTGTAGTACTGTTTCTTGCAACATCTGATTCCAAACTGACAGGTTCAAAAGTCAGATTTACCAAGAACTTTATCATTTATTTAACATTAATCAGGTTTAACCCTAAAAACATCAAGGCCTACTATAGCATTTGGTTTCTTGGAGATGACACATCATCCCACTTCTAAATAATCAGGAAACAATACCACTAAGACTTAACATGTGCGAAGGACACATCTAAAATGTTTAATTTTTGAAAAAAAGTTGAATAAAAAATTTTCATTGAGTTGTAAAAAGATTGCAAGGAAATTGGCAGACTAGAGCATTCATGGTATAGCAGTGAAATGAGTGAAATAGAAACACTATTTAATTTACAACTAATTTGCCTTAACCAGGCTACTTCATTGCATGCTATCAACTAGATTGGAAATATCTTTACAGTGGGTAATCATCACACGCCAAACATTTCCTCATAGAAACAAATGTTCTAGAAATTAGGGTTTCAATAATAATAATAATAATAATAATAATAATAATAATAATAATAATAATAATAATAATAATAATAATAATAATTAATTTTTATACCGCCCTTCTCCCGAAGGACTCAGGGCGGTGTACAGGGCAATACAATAAAATACAATATATAAAAATTAAAAGAAATATTAAATACAATAGCCCAATTCAATAGATTAATACAAAACGTTAAAATACCCCTAAACCCATCAGACCAGGCCGGCTTGTTCAAATAAATATGTTTTTAGGTCACGTCGGAAGGAGCGAAGGTCGGGAGCCGTCCGGAGCTCCACCGGTAAACGGTTCCAAAGGTCTGGCACGCCCACAGAGAACGCTCTCCCCCTGGGGGCCGCCAGTCTGAAGAAGCATTTCAGACTTCATGTGAGCACACAGTTGTTCATGAAAGCAGCCACACCACTTTTTCAGGCTTCTACAAAAGTCTAAATAAAGTTGCTGCTGCCTTCAGTGTTGATCATGGACACTGTCTGAATAAAGTCCTTATGATTAATTATAAGGACATTAATTATTCAACTCCTTAAAAGTGCTGCATCTTTTTTCAGATTCCCATGGAAATTTAATTCTTCCAGATCATATAAAGACCCATTGGAAATTACATTCAAAAGGCAATAGGCAAGTTTATGAAAAACACTGAACCATTCTAGGCAAGAAAGAGCAATAGTTACCATCTTAACAGATGGCTTCCTATGCCCCTTTCTTATTTTGTTCTTTCTATAAAGACTTTTGGTGACATAATTCAGTAAGTATTTTATAACTAGTAGTGAGAATGCTGACGATGATGATCAATGACTATTAAAGTAGGAAGAGGAAAAATGCACTTCTGAAAAAGAGGCATCCTTAAGGTACACATCTGACCTTTCAAGTATAGCAAAGAGGAAACTTGCATTGTACCTACATTAGACACTAATCAATTGTAGAAAAAAAGCAACAAACTGAGCAAAGTTTTGCTAAAAATGTATGTTTTAAACTAACTTATTACTCAGGAATTCTGTTCATTTTATTAAACTGAAATCCCTGACTTTCAAAAGTGAAATGTATAATTTCCCATTGATGTGTAGAGAGCAAGTATACACTCACCAAGCTTCAGGCAGCAAAAAAGAATATTCATGCGGGGAGGTAGTTTCAGGAAAATTGGAGAGAACTGGCAGCCGATATGGGAGCAGAACTGATCCATGATATGTAAATAAAATCTCCAAGCCTCTTACGTTACTTTCCTAGACAAAGAGTTCTGTTTTAATATTCAGGAAAAATTATACGTTCTGCTTTAAAAAAAACTGAGCACAAAATTAATGGGAAGTCATGTAATTTTCTTCTTCGAAAAATATAAGTCAATCTCTAGGAGTATTTACTTACAGTATAGGAGGATTTTTTTTAATTATTTGTAAATTGGGATTAAGGGTACTGTTCCACATTTTCTAAGAATAAAAGACAGTTGAAAACTAAGAAACAATGGCACAAAGACGAATGACTGCAGAAAATACTGCTGAAATGCAGGAGTAGTCTTGAAGATTAACTGGTGCTTGGGAATGGCTATTTACCCAGTAAACGTTTACCCTTTTTGTTAGAGTTAAATAATTATCTGATAGTTTCCCTATAGTTAAACAGTTTTTTTCCAGCTTCTTCTGATCCGATTTCCATTCTGTTCTGTTTCCTGTTTTCCTCCCCCCCTCCCCCCCGTCCTCCTGGAAAAAGGGAAGGGATTTATTTGTTTCTATGTGCGAAAGTGAACTTATATATGAGACAAAACATGTGTAAGTTAATTTTACTAACAGAGTAGGCTTTTTATAAGCACTTCAACTGGTAGTAGAAAATTTATTTTGTGTGTGTGTGTGTGTGTGTGTGTGTGTGTGTATATATATATATATATATGTGTGTGTGTGTGTGTGTGTGTGTGTGTGTGTGTGTGTTTTCTGAGGTTTTCGCGGGTGTTCGTATGTGCATCTTTGGTTATTCGGGTTTTTCCCCGCGTAGAACTAAAGGTGTAGGGGCGACGTTTCGACAGAATCCCATCCGTCATCATCAGGCTGGTGGCTTCTGCTTCCTTCTTCTGGGAGAAGCATGTGGCTGTTTGTTCCTCTTTTTTAAACTGCCAGAGGGGGTGTGTTCTGTGGGTGGTGTGCTCTGATTGGGTGGGGGAGTAAGTGTGTTCTGATTGGGTGGGAGTGTGTTTTGAATGGTGGGTGTGTTCTGATTGGGTGGGGGTGTGTTTTGAGTGGATGGGCTGGTCTCAGCTGCCAGCCTTAGACCTGAGCTGGTGAGTTGTGCTGCTTTTGTTCGGCTTCGTGTTTGTGGTGGTGCCATGTTTTTATAGTGGGTGTCAGTTTGCTTATTGTGTGGTTTGGAGGGGTTTAAAGTGGCTGATGTTGCAGCTGTAGTTAGGTTTCTGTTTTGTGGTTGTGCCTCGTTATCATTGTGGGTTCGGATTTGCTTTTTGAATGGTTGTGTGGTGGTGATGTCATGTGGTGTTATCATGAGTTTGGGTCTATCATTCTTGGTGGTTGGGATTCGTCTGTCAATCAAGGCGGGTTTCCAAATGGTTGGTAGGCGAGAGGTATCATCTCGTTTGTTTATCGCAAACCTCTGCATGGAACACTTTGAAACCCTCGCTCTAGAAAAATCCAACCACAAACCCAAACTCTGGCTCAGATACGTAGATGACACCTTCGTAATCTGGCCACACGGCAAAGAAAAACTGGATGACTTCCTCACACACCTCAATAGCCTACACCCCAAAATACAATTCACTATGGAAACAGAAGCCAACAATCAACTCCCCTTCCTTGATGTCTTAGTCTACAAGAAATCCAACGGCTCCCTAGGACACACTATCTACCATAAAAAAACACACACAAACCGCTATCTGAACGCACTCTCACACCACCACCCAGCACAGATCAACTCCGTAGCCAAGACACTCATCTCCAGAACAAAACACCTAGCTGACGAACAACACCAAAAAACCGAACTACACACTCTCACTAATGTACTAACAGCCAATGGATTCCAAAGAAACACGATTACCAACTTAATCCGAAGAGAGACACCCACAAAAACCCAAGACAGAGAACAAGAAAATGGCAAAGCCCTCCTCCCATACTTAAAAGGGACCACAGACAGAATCAGTAAGGTCCTCCAAAAACACAACATCAAAACAGCATTCTACACAGACAGAAAAATATCCACCATCCTAAGAAACCCCAAGGACATAATTGGCTTAGAAAACCAAGGAGTATACGAAATCCCATGCACCACCTGCCCCACCACATACATCGGACAGACCAACAGAAGAATAAGTGCACGCATTGAAGAGCACAAAAACTCACTCAGAAAAGGAGAACAAACTTCATCCCTGGTCCAACACTTTGAAGCCACGGGACATGAAATTGATTTTAAAAAAACCAAAACTATCGCCAAAATTGAACATTTTAACAACAGAATAATCAGAGAAGCCATTGAGATAGAAAAACGCCCCCACAGCATAAACAAACGAGATGACACCTCTCGCCTACCAACCATTTGGAAACCCGCCTTGATTGACAGACGAGTCCCAACCACCAAGAATGATAGACCCAAACTCATGATAACACCACATGACATCACCACCACACAACCATTCAAAAAGCAAATCCGAACCCACAATGATAACGAGGCACAACCACAAAACAGAAACCTAACTACAGCTGCAACATCAGCCACTTTAAACCCCTCCAAACCACACAATAAGCAAACTGACACCCACTATAAAAACATGGCACCACCACAAACACGAAGCCGAACAAAAGCAGCACAACTCACCAGCTCAGGTCTAAGGCTGGCAGCTGAGACCAGCCCATCCACTCAAAACACACCCCCACCCAATCAGAACACACCCACCATTCAAAACACACTCCCACCCAATCAGAACACACTTACCCCCCACCCAATCAGAGCACACCACCCACAGAACACACCCCCTCTGGCAGTTTAAAAAAGAGGAACAAACAGCCACATGCTTCTCCCAGAAGAAGGAAGCAGAAGCCACCAGCCTGATGATGACGGATGGGATTCCGTCGAAACGTCGCCCCTACACCTTTAGTTCTACGCGGGGAAAAACCCGAATAACCAAAGATGCATATATATATATATATATATATATATATATATATATATATATATATATATATATATATATATATATATATGTTTAAGTATTTGTCAAGGCTTTTTTTCAGGAAGTTAAAACACTGCCTGATATATACAATCAGATATATATAATCAGCCCAGGTTCGAATCTCAGATAAAGGGTATGACTAACTGATGAGAACATAAAGAGTTCGAAATGATCATCTTTAGCCTCCCAAATTCTTTATTAGCAATTTGAATAATTTGCATATATATATATATATATATATATATATATATATATATATATATATATGTATGTATGTATGTATATGTATATGTATATGTATATGTATGTATATAGGCTGGGATAGGCTGAAACAGGAAAGATTTAACTAGCAAGGTATTTCAAAAGACTTGATAAATACTTAACACACACACACACACACAAACACTTATATACACACACACATACATACATATATACACATACACATATACATACATGCATACATACATACACACACAGAGCAGATTCTGCCTTTTTTGAAATGTGGCTTCTGGTGGGTATATGTGCATACACAAATGCACATTAACATATTCATTTGTCACACACATTTACTTTGGAGTTGTTTCAGAGTAGGTTTCAGACAGTTACTCAAAGCGCGCTGAAGATATCCCCCCGAATGGAGATGAAACGTTTGCAACCAAATCGCCAAGCTCGGAGACCAAACAAACAGCCCAGAGTTATCAATACTAGGAGAAAAGATGGATACTGCAAGGTTTCCTTGTCTGTATTTTTGTTGGGGGAGGATCTATTTGTCCTTAGTGGGAGATGCCTTCCTTTCAGGTAAGTATCATACTGCATGTTAAGTATCCATTGATTATGATCAATAAGCCGAGACTAATCTGTCAGTATTCTTTTCATCAGCAAGCCAGCATGTCATTAATATTTAGATAGGAAAAAAGTGTCCCCCCCCAGAAGTCTATTATCACTAAAAAGAGACCTCACATATTATCTCCCGACAGAAAGTGACTGAGGGACACAGTTTCCTCCGAAGTATGGGATAAAGCCATGTGGAGAAAGGAGCAAAAGAACCCTTTACTCTCTATTCCATATCAAATGAAGATAACACATGAATTACTGCATGCCGAATAGAAATCGTATTTCAATCTGACTCCACAGGTACTGTACAAATGTACTTTGCTTGAGAATAAGCTGCTAGCACTCAACATGGTTTACTTCCAAATAGACCTGAGAACCACTGTGCTGCATTTTATGCTGGCGTCATTAAATACCAATTTAAAAACTTCTAATCTATAGGAAAACCTTAGTACAAGTTAAGGGAGGGTATACCCGAGCATATGTTCTTGCAGAGAGCACAATATTTTGATTGCGGAACTTCCTGAAAAATTCTGCATCATAATTTTGCTCAGCAGCATGTGGTCCTCCAAGGATTTCCTAAAGGAAAAAAAAAGCATTATTTAAGTAAAGATATTAGTTCTTAGTCTATATGTGGTTTAAGTGTTGTGACATTGCTGTTTTGAGCGCATTACAGAGAGGCAGAAGCTTTGTATATTTTCATTCCAGCTTTTTCTTTTTTTTACAAAATTACATTAAAAGCCCAAAAAATTGCACATACGTGAACTTAAAAAATCTGATTTGTTGGAGAAAGAAGATGATAAAAAGAAGAAATCTTATTAAAATGCAAATTTTAGCATCCATGTAGCATTCCTAATGTAAAAAATGTTGTTAAAATACAGTCTTGATGTTCATTATTTGTGATAACTAAAATCCACATAACAGATTGAAAATATAAAGAAAGGTCAAACGAACCTTTTGTACCTTTGTACAGGTAGTCCTAAATTTACAACCATAATTGAGCCCAAAATTTCTGTTGCTAAGCGAGACAACTTAGCAACAGAAATTTTGCCGCATTTTATGACCTTTCTTGCCACAGTTGTTAAGTAAATCATCATAAAGTTAGTAGTAGCATGGTTGTTAAGTGAATCTGGCTTCCCTATTGATTTTGCTTGTCAGAAGGTCGGGAAAATGACATGATCCCGGAACACTGCAACTGTCATAAATATGAGTCAACTGCCAAACATCTAAATTTTGATCACATGACAACAGGGATACTGCAACGGCCGTTAAGTGTGCAAAACGCTCATAAGTCACTTTTTTCAGTACCACTGTAAATTTTGAATGGTCACTAAATGAACTGTTGTAATTGAGGACTACCTGTATAACGAGGTGCAGGTCAACCAATACAACCCACAGTTTAAATATGATGTACCTCATATGTTGCAAGCCGATCCAAAAAGGTTAGGAGTTTCAACCTGCAGCGACATAATTCTTTCTGTTCCAGAGTTAATCTGTTTTTTAATAAAATTGTGGAGAGAGTTTTATATGTTTTCAAAGACTGGCAAGAAAAAAAATAACCCAAATAAAATCATACATATTGACATCCAGTTTTAAGCAAGGAATATATCTTTTAAAAAGTAATTTCAATCTAGCTTTAAATATTTCTAGCTGCATTATTTGATCACCTGGATGTACCAAATGATACAGTTGGAATCCCATCAAATGTCTTATATTACATAGTGATGGCCCTTATCCAAAGCGCCATGCATAATTTAGGATTTGTATCTAAATATTTTTTTTTCTTTTGAAGAAATTCACCTACATTGCAGGCAGGTAAGCATTATATACACTCAGATCTCATCTGAATGAATACTCTAGAGCAGGGGTGTCAAACTGCCGGCCCATGGGCCGGATGCGTCATGTGGAAGCCGCACCCACCCCAGCTCCAGCAAGGGGAAAAAAGTCACGATACGTCACATGTCACATGACGTGGTGAGTTTGACACCCCTGCTCTAGAGGAACCGTTCACATGCTGGATAAGGACTCAGGCAGTTGAAGTATAACACAACTTGAGAATCTCCAGTAGAGAAAGGCCATTTTAAAGCAACCAGTTGTGCATTAGACAACTTAAAAATTATTAGTGTTTGTGTAACCGTTTCCGCATTTTAAGCCTCAATAGGAAATTCAATAAATTGGATTATTCAAAGAATACTGTTTGGTTATATACATTATATATTACTCCAGTTGGAATCAGAATGTATTTAACTCTTCATAAGCATACATTTGAACATTACAAAAAGCAAGAAGAGATTGAAGTTAGTAAATTCATTTACTTTGAGAAGTTTACTGATTCTAGAAGTTCTTGACGCTTTATAGCTTCCTGCTCCTTTCTATACTCTGCTTCTTCCTCTGGTGTTGAAAATTCTTCATAAAGTAGTTCATCAATGTCTACATCACCCGGTAAGATAAATCTGGGGGAATAACAATAATGAAAGAATAAAAAAACTGATTATTTAATCAATAGCCATTTTTTTTTCAATTTATAGCTTTTGAACTTTTAGATTACAATATATATATATATTTTAAAAATTGCAGTGTTTTTGCCCTTTTCAGCAGATGATTTTTTTTTGCTCTTATCTATTAAATGAAACACCACAAATATTTCAATATAATGGGTTTATGCTGGTACAATAAAGTATCAGTGAAAACCTTATTAAAAATATTGCTATTTGTACTTTTTTATTTCAGTAAAGTAGACTTGGGTGTGTATAACTTACTGAGGCTATGTTTTTAAAATGTCCAGATATACTTAGATGTAAAAATCAAATTTAAAAGAAGTGCTTATAAAACTGCAGACAGCAAAATGGTTCTTTGAAAAACAACTAATAGACTGGCTAAAACCTTTACTTTGCATTTTGTGAAAAATGTTGTCAACAAATGTTTAACAGAACGACTGGAGCTGAAGTGACAGAACTGTCATTTGCAGCAAAACATAACATGTTTTATTTACGCCATTTTTAGATCACTTGATGAATAAAACAGTCCCAAGTGGAATTTAAGGACTGACACATAGTCCAGGGACTACAAGTGGTAAAGGCATTGCTCTTTTGGCACTGTGCTCATGAAGTTTGATGTGGTAGTTAAAGGCAGAAAATGGGAGATCCTGAGTTCAGTTTTCATCTTATCCATGAAAGTCGGGGGCGGAGCCAAGATGGTGGAGAGGCAGCAAAGGCTGTAAAGAGCTCCTCCAAAAGTAAAGGTTTTATTTTATTTTACTTTATTTTTATTTTAACTTTTTAACCTCTTTTAATATTGTATTTTAACCTACCTCTTTTAAACTTTTTAAACCCATTTTTAACCCATTTCAACTTTTTAAACCATAGTTTTAAACTTATTTTTAAACCTGTTTTAACAAACCTGAATGGGGAAAAGAAGGAAGAGACAGCACTCTGCAGCAGAAAGTATATCCAAGCCTTTGAAGCAGCAGAAAATGGAGGATTATATTGCAAACAGACAGTCTGCTCCAGTAAGTAACTCATTTGCAGGCACCTTATCAGATAAATTTAATTTATGTGACTCATCGGAATGGGACTTACAAACTGAACTGGAGAGCAGACAGCATGTGGAGTTGTCCTCCTCCCTCTTGGAGAATGGCTCCCCTCCTTGGAATCTGGCAACAGCCTCTTTTACACAGGAGGGAGATGTAGCAAATTTGAAGGGGGAAAATGTGACAGACTTCCTCTCTAGACAATGTTTGCTTACAGCCCAAACTGTAAACTCAATATATAATCTCTTGTCAATTGTCATGGATAAGGTTGATTGTCTGAAAGAGTCTTTTGCAGAGTTTGTTAGGAGCCACCCAAATACTGTGGAAGGACTTGGGAGGATAACCATGGACAGACATGGGATGGCTAACTCAGAAGGTGAAAGTAGAGAAGGACCTTGTTCTCCTCCCAAAAATTTGAACACCTACAGAGAAAACACTCAATCAGGCAAAGGTCTAAGAGATGACCAATATAACTACAATCTGCAAACTAACCAGGTTACTTTGCAAATTTATGACAAGAGAGTAAATAGAGGGCGTTGGAGCAATAGAAAAGCTATTAGGCTGTCCCTGAGCCAGCTGCTCCGCTGTGAATCCACTCTGATAGATCTACTACATGTAGAGTGGCTGCCAGCAAGAACACAATGTATGAGAATTCTCCTATCATTCAAGCAGCCCACAATTCCCTCCATGCTCTTCAGAATGAAGCCCTTTCTGAGCTTTTTCTCTATATTTCCAATAAGGGTCTTTTGCTCAGAAAAAGTGTGCCCACTCCTGAAACAGCGTCACCAAGAGGGAACTGTCGCTTTAAATCTAGGCTGCAACAGCCCTCACACTACTAAGCCTGAGGCTGCTGCAACTGAACTGACCCTGAGAAAGCAAAGAAGCAATATACGAACTGTGTTACCCACAGCTGCAGGAACTGCTGAGGATGTGCCAGAGGAAATGTTGATTGACCTATTCAGTGCATTGCCAGAACCTGAGCAAGTTAACATCATTCAAAGATTGGACGACCTAAAAGAGGCACTGACAACAACCCAATCTACAGCAAAGCCTCTATTTAATTTGGATCCACTAAACACGCAACCTTGTGACAAGATATTTAATCAACAATCTGCCTTTACCTCAACAGTAAAAAAAGGTGTTGTCACACAGGCTGAGAGTGGAGTAACTGCACTGACTGACCCAGCCTCTGAGGAACAACTGAAAGACAAAGGGCTTCATCACACAGTGCCCTCTAAGCTGACAAACACTAAGGAAATAATCCAGCTTCCATCCTCATTTGATTTAGAAGTTCCCACAACATCTCTCCACAAGATGAACCCTCAGTCATGCCCCTCCAAAAATGGACATAAATCTACATTTATTGACTTAAGCCAGAGTACCTGCTCTTTGGAAAAAAAATCATTCTTGGAGCAAGAGCAGAGGCACACTGGCAACCGAGATATAGAGGAGCAACAACAAGTTCTGCAACCCACGAGGAGAAATATCGAACCTCACAACAACTGTGTTTATATGGGAAGCTTAGATGATATTGACCCAGCTCCATTGTCAAGTTGACATCTGGCATTTCCACCATCTAGCCAATCAACCAAGTCAGACCACGTTGCTTCTGAGAACCCCATACAGTTGATGACCTGGAACATAGCTGGCTGGAAAAGGATGGTTGATAGTGGACTAATGAGCTTTCTTTCTAGATTTGACGTAATAGCCTTTCAAGAAACCTGGCTAACCGAAGTGGATGAACCAGTACAATTGCCAGGCTTTCAGGGATGGGCCTCCCCAGCCCTAAAAACAAAGAACAAAGGGAGACCCTCTGGTGGGCTATGCATTCTTATAAAGGAAGAGTTGCAATGGCAGGGAGAGAAATTATATAATGAAGATAAGTATCCGTACTTTCTAGCTGTCAAATTTGAATATGACCAGTTTGAGTTAATATTGGTAAATGTGTACATTCCTCCAAGCACATCCCAGCACTATAATTTTGAATATTGGATGGGCTTGGAAGTTATCTTAGAAGATTTATCTATATTGTACCCTCAGTCCATAGTGGTATTATTAGGAGATCTGAACGCTAGACTGGGTCCCTCTCTGTATGAGCTTGCCCAGAAGAAGGGAATCCCAGGGGAGTTCTTTGATAACCATCCTCAGTGGCTCTCAAGAGACTGTAAAAGTAATGCCGCTGGCCTGCTCCTAGTCTCCTTAATTTTTAAGGGTAATCTCCAAATTTTGGGAGGTAAGGACAAGAATTATACATACCCTTATACATACCACTCAGCCAATTCAAGTAGTGTACTGGATCTCTTTTGTGTGTCTAGAGATAAGGCTGACCTCTTCTCAGAGGTCACAGTACACCTTAGCGACAATAGCGACCATCAGCCTGTAAGTGTGACATTGCGAGGCCGCTCAGATTTAAGACCATATAACATGGCTGACAGATGGCTCACCAAAAAGGTAGAGGTGACCCAAAATAAAAGGTTAATTTGGGCCAAAGTTGATACTAAGGCAATATTAGAATGCCTTAAAACAGAGAATGCTACTAAGTGGGCTAGAACAATACAGTCATCTACTACTGACTGGATGTCAGCCTTCAATGCATTCTCCAATCTGTGTAACATACTGAAGAAACACCTAACAGCTAAACCTACTACAAAAAGAGCCCAAGTGGGTAGACCTCGCTGGTTTGATCCTGATTGCCAGCGACAGAAAAAGAAATTGAAGGCAGCCATGAGGCTTGCCCAGAGGAATCCTACTGCCCATATACAAGCTAAGATGCTGCACACAAGAAGGGAATATAAAAAAACTATAACATTAAAGAAAAAACGTTTTGCCATTTCAATCTGGTCAGAACTTGAGTTGGCTGCCAGAAGTCATAATTCAGTATTATTTTGGCACTCAGTAGCAGGTATTCTGAAGGAACGGAGATTTGCATTTGACATACCAATCTCTGCTGCGGACTGGGAGAATTATTATCAGTGCTTGTTTGCCCCCACCGAACCGGTAAAGAAATTATTTTTAAACAGTGATTTGGTAAATCCGAGAACCCTCCCCCCTTGGCCACCAGTTTCAGAAAAGGAGATACAGTCCATTATTAAAAGCTTAAAGAGCAATAAAGCCCCAGGCGAGGATTTTTTACCAGCAGAATTATTTAAGAAATTTCCCAACTGGTGGGGCCCTGTATTAGCAGGTCTTTTTACACACATAAATAACACCTGCCATATACCAGACGGGTGGAAGATGGCAATAGTTGTCCCTATATATAAAAAAGGGAATAAAAAGGATCCTAGTAATTATAGGCCCATCAGCCTGATTGACATTGTAGCAAAAATATATGCTAGGTACCTTTTGAACAGAATTGAAATCTGGGTAGAGGAAAACAACATCCTCACAGAAGAACAAGCAGGTTTTAGACAGAACAGATCTACTATTGATAACTGCTTTGTTTTGAACCATCTAATTGCCAAATATGCCTATAAGAGGAGACCCCTGTTTGCTGCTTTTATAGACCTTACAGCAGCATTTGATATGGTAAATAGAGACGTACTATGGAGTAAATTGACATCTCTTAAAATAGAACCCAGACTTCTGGCTTTGATTAAAGCCCTTTACACAAGTACCTGTTTGAGGGTGCGGTATGGGGTTAATGGGGCCCTGACTAATAGGATTCACACAAATAAAGGGATAAGGCAAGGGTGTATCCTGGCCCCATTATTATTTAATTTATACATCAATGATTTGCCAGGGTTAATGAAGGATACCATGGTACACATGCCGATGATCCTAAATACTTACTGTAACAGCTTGCTTTATGCTGATGATATGATTTTATTATCATACTCACAAGTAGGATTACGTAGGCTATTAAGAAGATTCAGCTCTTATTGCCAGGATAACTCCCTAATTATTAGCAAATCCAAATCGAAAATAATGGTGTTTGGAAGAAACCATCAGAGACATAAGTGGCAATTAGACGGTGAACCAATTGAACAGGTTAATACCTTTGTATATTTGGGAGTAACTTTTTCCAAGACTGGATCTTGGGCCTGCCATCATCAACGAAGTACATTTAGAGCAAAAGCCCGTTTGAATTTATTGCTCAAACTAAAGAATCATAGTTACCCAGGGTCCCTAGCTCCACTACTCAAAGTTTATAAGGCTAAGGTTACGACAATGCTCTTGTATGGAGCAGAAATTTGGGGTCTTTATTCAACCACAGCTTTAGAACGAACACAGTCCCAGCATCTGAGATGCATTTTGGGTGTAGATCCAAGAACATCTGCTGCAGCAGTTAGAGCTGAATTGGGAATTCATACAATTCAGGCATTATCTAAAATTAGAGCTTATAACTACTGGTGCAAAGTTAATGAAATGGAGACTGATAGACTCCCCAAATTATGCCTACTAGAGCAAATAAAACTACAATCACAAATCTCCTGGATCACCAAACTAACAAATTTTGTAAGAAGCTGTGGCCTTCCTGTTTCTTGCGTAACAGGAGAACAATCTAAAAAAAGAGTTGCCCAAAGAATTAAGGATATAGAAGCACAAACTGATATAGCTATCCTTAGTAAGGTGGGTAACTTGAAATGGCTGAGTAAATACAAATGTACTTTTCAAGTGGACAGTTATTTGAAGTCACAACTCCCAAAACATCTTAGGGAGATATTTACGAGAGCAAGATTTGAACAGCTTGGCACAATGGTCAGATATGGGAGATTTCATGCTATACCGTACAATGAGCGTCTCTGCATTTGCGGAGCGGCAGAGGTAGAGGACCTGGCTCACATCCTATTTGACTGTTGTTTGTATAAGAGGGTGAGAGACAGGTATCTTGGTCTATATACCAAACGAATGACCCATTGGGATCCTCATATCAAAATAACTTACCTTATGTCCGGCCAGAACTTGAAAATAACATCCAATGTAGCACAGTATTTGAACAAAATGATCCAGTTAAGATCTGCATATGTGGGACTGATTGGGGTAGATTGTAAGGGCGACTCCGAAATATAATGTTTCCATATTTTATCTATATCTTAAATTTGCATTTTATTACTATTTTAACTTAAATTGTATTTTAATTCCATTTTAAATTGTATTTTATCAAATTCCATTTCGGATTGCTTTTATCTAGTTTTGGTGACGGTTTGTTGCTGGAACTTTGTACTTTGATATGGCCCAAGGGCTAATCAATAAAAGTTGTTGTTGTTGTTATCCATGAAAGTCAGCTGGGTGACTTTGGGCTGGTCACTCTCTCTCAGCCGAACCACTTCACAGGTTTGTTGTTGTGTGAAAAATAGAAGAAGGAAGGTGTGTTGGATATGTTCACCACCTTATTTGTAAAAATAATTTAATTTATTTGCCACCCACCTCACGATTCAGGCAACTCTGAGTGGCTTACATGAAGATAAAACAAATATTCCATAATTATAAGTATAAACACGGACTAAGATTACTAGATTACAAAAATTAACCAGCCACCTCCAGCCATCAGCTTTTTCTTCAGGAACCCTTGCTAGCTGGCATAGCCAGGGTTTAAGGTGGGATACGCATCAATAAATAAATAGCTTCTCTAAAGTCATGAGTACATTTGGGTGCCTGCTTCCGACTTAGCGGAACAGAGTCAAACTTATACCAAGATACTAGGAAAGAGGATTACAGGCATGAAAGATTCCAAGTGCATTATTGCTATTGTGAATAAAAGTTTTCTATATTTAATTGTCATTTATTTAAATATGAACCATATTTAATATGATATTAAATATGAACCATATTAATTTAAGGTTGGCAAGAGAAAATGATTGGAAGAAGAGGAAATGAAGTAAAGCTATTATACAGACTACAGAATTATAGAATTATTATTGACTGTTTTTTAAACATTAACCCAGATAACACGCTGTTTACCAAATATTAAGGTGTATGTTAAAAACCAATAAATATATTTAAAATATATATTTTTAAAAAGGTTTTCTTGCAATCAAATTTTATTCTTTTGAAAATTGTTTTGCAAGGAGCCAGGTTCATGCATTCCATTTTTCTGTAAGATTGTGGTATTCAAAAGGAACCAGAGAAGGTTAGGCATCCATCGCAAATTATTTTTAAGCACAGGCTATGAGAATCTCTTAATACAGACCGCAAAAGAAGACAGCGGAATCAAAAAAACCATTCCAACAAACCTGCCACCATCTTCTCTTTTCCCTGTAGCTATAAGAGCCTCCAAGTCTGTCCCTTTTAAACCATACTGCAGCAATTCTTTAGCAGCATCCACATTTTCAGGAACTCTTTCCAGGCATTCATGAAGGACCCAAGAACGCTTCTTAATTTTGCTCTGCCCCACAAAAACATAACAGGGGAAAAACTACATTGACTTTTTTTTTAGAACATTCTGATAATAAAGTAAGGAAGTAAAGTTTTGAATGCTTCACTATATCAAGTTAATCCATGTATCCATCTAGGACTATTTCATCTATGCAGCCTCTCCAACAAATATTCTCTTCAATATTTCAGGCAAGAATCTTATATCTTTTCAGCATGGAAAGCACTTTATCATAAATGTTTCACAAAATACTATTCCCACCTAACACATGAATTGGAAATCAAAGCCAGTAGGCTACATTCAATCCATAAGCAGGCTTTAGGATTCTACCATTAACTGATCCAGAGACTCAGTTCTACTTTTGGACACATGACAGAGAATATTGATCTGCGTGGCTAAAAAAATAATAATAATCTGTAATATATTGCCAACGATTGGGATCAAAATATATCTTCATCAAGCATAAAGGCCCTTCTGTTTGTGCAAGAAAGCTCGGTTAAACACGTTTAATTTTTCAATATAACTCCTTATAACACTGAAGAAAATCTCTTTATATCCTTCGGAATAGCTTTTGGGGTATACAATAGGAGTGATTTACGGTTAGTCCTTGACTTATAACCACAACCCAAAATTTCTGGTGTTAAGCAAGACATTTGTTAATTGAATTTTGCCTCATTTTACGATCTTTCTTGCCACTGTTGTTAAGTGAATCAATGCCGTTGTTAGTAACAACTGCTGCTAAATGAAGCAGGCTTCCCCATTGACTTTGCTTGTGAAAAGATCAGAAAAGGGCTTCATGTGACCCGGGGACACTGCAACCGTCATAAATATGAGTCAGTTGTCAACTGTCTGAATTATGATCACCTACCATGGGGATGCTGCAACAGAGGTAAGAGTGAAAAACGGTCATAAATCACTTTTCCCCAGTGCCACTGTAACTGTCAACAGTCTCTAAATGAACTGTTGTAAGTCAAGGACTATCCGTAACTTACTTACCTGCTTATTAAATTTATCTGCAAAGCTCTGTATAGATACAGCCTCTGGAAAGATTGATATACTTACTGTTTTTCATAATAAAACCTACCAAATAATCTTGAATAGAAGCCACACTAACAGCAGATTTCCTCCATTGTCTCTGATAAACAAGGTCAGAATCAAGTTCATATGTCTGAGCTAGTGCCAAAGCTTCCCCATATTCTTCATTATCAATCTAAAAAAAACCCAAACATATAGAAATCAAAGCAGTTCACCTGGGCTCCATTATAAGAGTCAGCTTCTATGATGCAAAATATTTTATTATTTTAACATTTAACACTTATTTTTATTCCGAGACTCTGTAATAGTTCTGAGCCAAAAGCAATCGGTCAACGTGTAGTGTGAAAGTGGACAACCTGAGAACTTTTCCATTTGTGCTGAACACCTAGCAGTGTTACTACACTAAGAGTGAAAGACATCTAAGTTTGTAATTCGGTTAACACAGTCAACACAAGGAATTTGCAAACAGTACATAATACTAGGTGCCCCTGACATTTATACACCAGTTACATGGCAACCACTATGCTACCAGAGTGAGAATTTTTCCTAAGGTACTGCAAATTTTAAATCCTAAGCAAGAAAAAGAAATCTCCTCTTGGCAGACACTTTGTGCTGAGGAAAGGCATTAAGCATTTATTAAGTGGAAGAAAACTATGGGGAAAGCCCATTTCCCCCAGTCTTCTCATAAGAAAACCAAACAGCCACCACTTTTTTTGTGGAATGTGAAAACAAATGAGTAGACTTCTCCACAGTTCCTATCCTAACACATTACCTAGAATGCAAATCTAACAAAATTAGTCTAACAAAATCTAATGAAAACACTGACAGTTTGGTCTATTGGTAAATTGCACCTGGCTAGAAACCAGGAAATTGTGAGTTCTAGTCCAGCCTTGGGCATGAAAGTCCATTGGGTGACCTTGGGCCAATCACGTTCTC
Organism: Vipera ursinii; assembly: GCF_947247035.1. Classification (NCBI taxonomy): domain Eukaryota; kingdom Metazoa; phylum Chordata; class Lepidosauria; order Squamata; family Viperidae; genus Vipera; species Vipera ursinii. The sequence goes on along the minus strand of NC_139512.1, from coordinate 214,374,544 downwards.
TGAGCCCAACTCACCTCAAAGGGTTGTGGGGGAAATGGGAGCAGGATGGTGTGTTTGGATATGTTGGCCACCTTGAGTCATTTGTGAAAATAACAAAGGCAGGATATAAGTAAACAAATAAACTCAAAACTTAACCATCTAAAACGTACAAATAATTTCAGGTCCTACACTATTTTAAGCATTTTTTTTAAAAAAACCACTCTTACTTGGAGAAGGGCTTACCTTCCTTTGGTATAACTCCTCAGGGGTTGTGGATCTCAGATTCACAAGTCGGTAATTCTTTATAATTGTGCGAGGACGCTTCCTTGGAGGAGCAAAACGCTCCATTTCGGTTACAAAATAAAGTCCTTGCTTAAGGTAACCAAAATAGCGGGCCTTTGCAGACAATTCATCATCTGAATCCGAGTCATCTTCTCCTTCGTCTTCATCACCGGGCCTGTTCTCTGAGCGCAATCTCTTTGGAGCAAACTTCACCTCACACTGCAAAGAAAGCCATTCTTACTAAACAGCACAATGTATCACACTTTTAAGTCTGTCAGGCTTCAGCACCCAAAGAGGCAATAAGCTACCACAAAGCTGCTGGAAGCAAAGAGAAGCAAGCAAACAAAAGATCAGTAGAAAACGATTTCCCTCTCAAGCAGCCAGGTTATTATACTGGATGGGACATATCTGTAAAGATATGGTACATCCCATTGGATTATAATTTGCTTAATAAGGGAATTTCTTAAGGGGGGGCAGGAGGAAGAGGCATTTGAATTCTGCATGATTTTTTTTCTTGACAAATTAAATGCTGATATTAAACTGGAGGTGAAGGATTTGATGGACTGGTGCAATAAAAATAACCTGGTTTTGAATGTTAATAAAAAGGAGGAGATCATTGTTGATTTTAGAAAGAGACAGCATAGTCAGACTCCACTTTGTATTAAGGCTGCAGCTGTGGAGGTGGTCAACAGTATTAAGTATCTGGGGGTGCAGATAACTAACAATCTGACTTGGTCTCTCCACACGTCATCCTTAGTGAAGCAAGCAAACCAGGGCCTGCATCTCCTGTGTTGGATGAGGAGAGCACATCTTTCTCCTTCTGTCCTGACCACTTTTTACAGAGGCGCGACTGAGAGCGTTTTAACAAACTGCATCACTGTTTGGTTTGGTGGTAGCAGAGCCTCAGATAGAAGGTCCATACAGAGAGAGGTAAGGAGAGCAGAGATTATAGGAAGCTCGCTTCTCATTATTCAGGACCCTGCTTATAAGCGCTCTGTCGAAGCATCATTAGAGACCCACCACACCCACTTCCCAGTCTGTTTCTGTTGCTCCCCTCTGGGAGGAGGTTTCAAAGTATTTCTAGCAGGACTACTAGATTCTGTAACAGCTTTGTTCCTTATGCCATCTATCTTGTAAATTCGCAGGATTCTCTTTTTTTTTGCCATGTATATGTACACATTCAAACTAGATGTGATGTTTCTCTGTGTCATATATGAGTGTGTATGTGGAAATATGCATAATGGTATTTTTTGACAGCTGAATGCTACAAAATTTTATTTTAAAGTATGCTGATTAGTGTACATTTAAAGTGAGAATAAAGATTCTATTCTATTCTGTTCTGTTCTGTTCTGTTCTGTTCTGTTCTATTCTACTCTACTCTACTCTATTTTGTCACTCTGCAGCATACTATTGCATTAGCAATTGTGCCTACTGAATATTACAAATTATTTCGAAAGAGTCTCTCCAGTGTAAAGCTATATGGTTCTACCTGTGATCATGGCTATTAACTACTTTACTTCTGAAGAAAGAAAAAGGTAAAGTAATTAGGACTACCCACTGTAAATATACCCATACAAACAGATGTGCATGTATATCCACACATAAGGAGAGCACTAAAATAATTAGCCAACACCTGGTTAAACCTAAAGCTGAAGTAAATGAAAGCAGATGTGGACTAATACAGGTAGTCCTCGACTTACAACAGTTCATTTAGTGACTCCTCCAAGTTACAATATCGCTGAAAAAAGTGACTTTTGACCATCTTTCACACTTATGACCGTTGTGGCATCCCCATGGTGTCACATGATCAAAATTTGGACGCTTGGCAACTAACTCATATTTATGACGGTTGCAGTGTCCCCGGGTCATATGATCCCCTTTTCTGATCTTCTGACAAGCAAAGTCAATGGGGAAACCTGCTTTACTTAGCAGCAGTGTTACTAACTTAACAACTGATCAAAATTTGGACGCTTGGCAACTAACTCATATTTATGACGGTTGCAGTGTCTGGGGATGATTTGATCACCTTTTGCAATCTTTTGACAAGCAAAGTCAGTGGGAAGCCAGATTCACTGTGTAACTCAACTGCGTTACTAATTTAACAGCTGAAATGATTCACTTAAGATCTGTAGCAAAAAAGGTCACAAAATGGGGCACAATTCACTTAACAACTGTCTCATCTAGCAACATAAATTTTGGGCTCAATTGTAGCCATAAGTCACTACCTGTAATGATAAAATGACCTGAAAAATAATATAAAGAATTTGAACATAACAGTAAGCAGGAGACAGAGGAGGATGTGAAACAAGGCAAAATGCCAAAGGAAAGAAGAAAGTTAAGTTAGGAAAGAGAAGGTTAACAATATAATCCTCTATTATGTCTACTCAGAAATAAACCATAATGAACTCAAAATACCTTAGTCCCAGATGGCTAAATATAAGCCATAGTCTAAAAATGCATAGTGTAGATCCAGTGGATTATACTCAAAGAATGAAATAAAGGCAGAATGAATACAATGAAAACTTGGTTTGCATTATTTCACAACAGAAAATAAAAAAAATCTTCGACAGTGATAACATCTGAAGAAAAAGTATAAAGCTGACAACTGACAAAAAGAGAGAAAGTAATATTATCAACACAAAAAGAAGCAGAAGACATTGAAATAAAAGAGTAAAAAAAGGAACAAAAAAAATCCGTCTCTAAAAGACCAGGCCTCAAAACACATGCAAACAGCTATGAGAATCTTGCACAAAGAGGAGTGAAAAACTCCAAAGAAGATTTACCAGAGTTATAGATAGGACTACTTGAATATAGGCAGCATAAAATGATGACATTTAATCACAAGGGAACTCTAGTAGAGAGACTACCACAAGAATGAAGATAAAAAGTTTAGCAGTTTTATTTACCCCCTATTTAGACATGTTTTATCATAAAGTTGTAAGTATGAGAAATATCTCATTATACGGGTGCTTATTATTGGCACCTTTGTGTGCAAGTACATTTCCTTAGGATTATTTGAAGAAAACACTGTAATTTTATGGCCGCAGCTTGCAAGATATGTCAGGGTTTTTTTTTAAATGGAAAGTACCGTACTCATTAAAAATAAGTCTTAAAATATTCATGATTAATAAAGACAGTAAACAGTGTTGACTTTGGATTTAACCTCCCTATTAAAAATGAACATGACTACATTTCTGTACATTCTTGAGTATTACAGGGATGATCTCCTTCATTTACCTGAGTTTTAGTCTTCTTTTTCTCTCTAAAAAGTGGCAAATGATCCATGACATTTGAAGATTAATCCATTGTGTTCACAAACAGGTAAAACAATTCAACCAAAACCAAATTAGCTACTTTACTTAAGAGCTGGAGAAGATATAGCCCCAGAAACCAAAGTCCCAGATTTATTTAGTACTATCTATCTACTACCTTCACTGAAGCAGTAGGCGTGAGCTTAAAAGGACTCCAGAAGATGGTAGAGGACAGGAAGGCCTGGAGGAACATTGTCCATAGGGTCGCGATGGGTCGGACACGACTTCGCAACTAACAACAACAACAAATCTACTACCTTGCCCTGATGGTGTGTATTGGTTAGAATGCAGTACTGCAGGCTACCTCTGCTCACTCCTGGCTGCCAGTTTGGCAGTTCGAGTCTCACCAGTCCAGGGTTGACTCGGCCTTCCATCCTTCCAAGGTCGGTAAAATGAAAACCCAGATTGTTGGGGGCAATATGCTGACTCTGTGAACACCACTTAGAGAGGGCTGTAAAGCACTGTGAAGTGGTATGTAAGTCTAAATGCAATTGCTATTGCTATTAAACTTCCAAATCTGGCTTTCTTTGACTTTTATTTACATTTAGCACAACCTCTAAAATTACATCCAACCTTGGCATGTAAAAGCTAGACTCTTTTCATACCTGTTTTCTACTAAACATAGAATGTGTTTCAACTAAAATAGAGAATGTTTTGACCGATAGATATTCAAAAATGGAAATAATTGTTACTTCATTCCAACTACTCTAGGATTATTCATCAGAGCACCTAACAATTCCTAATTTGAGATCTGCAATGAAGTGCATCTGAAGGATGCAAATTTCATCCCTTTAATATCATTTTCTTTTCTATTTTCTTTAATTTTCCCTCTACGCTTGATGAAGCATTCTACAACACTTAAAAGCTTGCATGTTACTGTGTTATTAATTGATCTAATTAAGATATTACCAAAATACAAAATGAATATTGTAATGAAAACCTATCAGATCAAACCTCAAAACTGTATGCTATCATTTCATTGTGCAAGCACACACAAAAATTTAAAGCTTTTACTTTCATCTTCAATGATCACACTGCAAAATTATAACACTGGCTTATCTCAAAAGAACCGCAGACAACCTTAATTACATCTTAGGGCATGGGAAGAGAACATTTTAACCTCCTGCTGGTGGGCATGAGAGAGCAAGGGACAATGCACATCACAGAATCCCTATGTGGGGAAGAAACTCTAAGATCTTTATGACAGGGAAACAGATCTTCTCCCAAATATATTCTGTTTTATTCTAATAAAGGAAATCTTTTTAAATCTCATTTTAAAAGACATAAGAAGATTTTTGCAAGAAGATATGTCGTACATGTACAATTAACAACCTTCTTTGGTTTTGCAAATTCTTCCTACCTCCAAACATAGAAATCCTCCATCATGAGCCGATGTGACCTGAGGGGAGCTTTCAAACCATTCACAGGATTTCCCCAACAGGTTTTTCAAGTTCTTCACTGATGACACTGTCAGAGCACCTGAACAGCGAGCCAAAATGACAGAATTCTCCCCCCACCAGTTTATATCTATCAGTGGATAAAAAGATTCTTTGTCTGGGGGGTGGAAGAAGACAGAGATAGAGAAAGAAAAATTAACTTTTCAAGCATTTAAACAGAGCAATTACCTAATTGCTTAATTAAGCAATTCAATTACTTAATAAAACAGAGCATCATTTTACTAGCCAAATATCAACAAAGCACAGAGGACCAACCTCTCCTCATTCTAATGGAAGTATTTAAATTAAGCCTTGCATTAAATGCACGTTCCCTAAATAAGAAATTTTCCATAAGTAGCTTCCTTAAATAAAGAACATTCTCCAGTCCAACAATACTGGACAATTTTCAGTCAGGTTCCACCTTTCCCCTTTTAGGGCAGGTTGTAAAGAAGGTGCTAGAAGCTAGGTATGTAGCTAAAAAGGCGTTTGAGGAAGCTGATTGTATCTGGGCCTTTTCTAGTTCAGATTCAAGCCAGGTACAGCATTAGTTATGCTTGTGAATGCTCTCCACAAGACAGTAGCGAGGCATCTGTCTTTGTCCTCCTAGATCTCTCAGCAATCTTTAAAACCACCAATAGGCATCAGGGCAGGAAGAAAGGAAACTGTGTTTCAGTGGTTCTCCTCCTTTCTCCAGGGCCGATTTCAATTGGCATTGGTGGGGTGGGGGGAGGTCAAGCTCTAGGGCCCTCTTATAAGAGGTACCTCAGGGCTCAAATCTCTCCACACTTCTACTGAATATCTACCTAAAACTACTGGGTGAGATCATTGCATTTTGATTATTTTTTCATGTCTCGCAAGCTATCCAAAGTTATGTATTTAACATGGGTGACTATACAAGTATACATTTTCTCAAATAGTAAATGTTAAAGAACCCTTTTAAAAGAATGCAGCTAAGTAGTATGGAACATCTATTCATACAAAGCAGAATAGAATTTTTAAAAATGTTCAGAAATGGGGCCATGCTGTCCCATATATATATATATATAAATGGCAAATGGAATCAGCTGAAACTGTAATTACCATCGACAAGCTGAAATAATATGAGATAATATCCATGCTCTTTTCTGGACATTTATGAAAATGCACAATTACATTACTTCACATTGTTCCTTTTAAAATATTTAGGAAAATTGCCTAATTTTCTTTTGCTCAGCTGTAATATTTAAGACAATGCATATTTTAATTCAGGCACACACAATAAAAGTAAGGATGATTTATTATAGCTGGACCCAAATCCCAGAGATCTCTTAAAAAAGGACTGCAGTAATACTGCACCATTTTTACCTACATCCACTTGCTTCAACCCTAACACTGCAACAAAAACAATTTGAAAACCATCAGAAGCACAATTTTAATGGCAAATATTGGCAGTAAACTATCTGCAGCCATTCCTGTGGCTTAAAATATGCTTATTTGGGAACAAATGTAGAAAGAAGGGAATATCAAAATGGAAAAGAACATAAGAAGATCCATTCTGAATCAGATGAAAAAAGTTGACCTACTTCAGCATCCTTGTTTATGCAGTGCTATGCCTGGGAGAAACTCACAGGACAAACATGAAGAAACAGATTTTTCCCAATTGGGGATCCCCAGCAAGTGTGCTCAGAGACATGCCCTCCCTGAATCTGGTAATCCATTACAGCTATTACAGCTTAAAAGTATGCATGTAGAAAGTAATCATAACATGTATCATTTAAATTACTGTAGAAAACAACATATTATGCCACAATTTATATTCTATAAATAGATTCATTAAAGACATTGGTTTAAGACAATGGTAGGCAACCATGGCTCTTTTATGACTCGTGGATTTCAACTCCCAGAATTCCTGAGCCAGCTAATTCCTGAGTCATAAAAGAGCCAAGGTTGCCTACCCCTGGTTTAAGAAAATCCCACTCTGTCAAACACAATATTAAGATTTGAATACCAACCTTTAATTTTCTTCCGCTTTTCCAGAGACAGTTTCCACTCTAGTTTGATTTCATCATATCCTGGCTAAAAGGAGAAGAATAAAAGTTTTCTTTCTAATTAAGTATTTCAGGGTATCTCTCTCTTTAGAGAGTATTTTCTTGTACTAAAGTAATTCTTAGGGGGAAGAAAGAAAAGTAAATGTTTCGATAAATTCTGTCATATCACTGTTACATGATGAAGTGAAAAAACCTCAGAGCAATACATGACTGGATAAGATGGGAAAAGCCTCTATTGTAGACACATTCAAAAATTATATTAAACCCAGGCTTAACTTTAACCATGGTTAGTTGAAGACACTTGAATCCCACTGACTGATGACCTCTTTCATCAACGGTTGGTTAAGTTTCCGTTATCTTGTTTCCTTTGGCAAGATGACGACCAAACCTGAGTCTTATATTTTCCCTTTGTTAACCCTTCCCCCCAAAAAACTATTGTTCTCCCTCTTCCTCCCCCAATAAATACTCCAGTCTCAATATTAAAATGTGGTTGGAGAGCGTGCACTGGAATAGTCATCAGGAAGAGCACATTATTTAAGGTAGAAAAGAAGGTGGCTCTTACACAAATGCTACAGAGATTAGTTGGAGGTGATGAATTGGATGAGGCCTGGAAAGTCTTGCTGATCAAGCAGTGCAAATGAAACTTTTGAATTGCTGGTAAGGATCAATGTCTGTTCTCTGCATTATAGGTGGATAAGGCATAATGTGGTTCATAACTTGTATGTGCAAGCATGACAAATACCTTAGAACACCTTAAAGTAGCTACATCTTTTTCTAGCTTGTACAGCTGGTCTTCATAAATAATATTTGAACTTGGGAGATTGATTTGGTTTCATAATATAACTATAGATGCTATATTCCCAAGTTCCTCTGGCAAGATTGCTGTGGAGCTATGATAATTTTTACCAAAACAAGAATAATATATTAAAAAAGGAAAAAGGTATAAGAACTTTCAGGTTTTAAACACACATTTTAAAAAAATTGGTCAATTCAACAAAAAAAAGTTTTTTTCAGGTTTATTGGCCCCTTTAAATAATACTTTTATAAGGTTGGCCATTATTTCCTCTGTGCTGGAGATATGACCCATTTGAAGGAAATTTAGTGCACATATAATTATATGGACATGTCCATCTTACTGATTAGATATTATTTTGGTGAACAAATTCTTGGTATGAAGTTAAGGGTCAAGGAGATTAAAGTGCTATTAAATTATATTCTTTAAATTTGGCACTTCTCAATTTATGAAGAGGTTTAGCTATATCATGCCTGCAGTGTTGCTAGTGATTATGCATTCTTCAAAGGATTCTAGTGTACCACAGTTGAAAAAAAAATTAAACAGATTTTAGCTGGAGTGAAACTAACACTTCCAGGTTAATTCCTTTATTAAGGAAACTTCATTTTCTAATTATTGGTGGGATGGGGAATAAATACCCTAAACTACTTTGACTTTTATATGTGGCCAACATATTTAATTTTAATTAAAAATGAGAATTTTAGGTATATTTGTTGCCTTGAGTTGATAAAAAAGACAAGATAACAGTATCATTATCATCATCTAAAATTGTTTATTCAGTTTTCAAATAAATAAGTGTCCTTCTAAGCACATTATTTTACAACAACATTACTATCAGACTACTATTCACCTGTCTATTTCTGTTTTGACTACCTCACCGCTCAACACTCAAACCTATTCTTTATTTCTTCATCTTTAGACAAGGCAGGCAGACTATATTGTCCTACATCTTCATTAAAAACAGGATGTTGAAAGCACCAACTTTGAATAGATTAAGGTGACTGATAGCCATAGTATTTCTTCCTTCTCTTTTCCAAGCCTTATGTAAAAATTACTGCATACCTTTCAAACAGTTATCTAGACCTGGTTTACTTAAAGCTTATTTTCTTTATTCTACAATGGTCTGCAACGTGCCATGTCTTTGCTTCAACACTAGGGCTGCAAATAAGGATTTGCAAATATTAAGTTTTCATTCTATAAAGAATGTACTGTCTATTATCCCTTCAAATAGAGCATTAAGCTCAGAAACTGCCAAATGACTGCAGTGCTAAATGCAGAATTGTATGGATACATTATCCCTTCATAGATTTTTCTGTTAGGCTAAAGTAGGCTAACTCCATACTGAAAAAAGAAAGGTGATTTGTGCCTCTATAGCATCTTTCCAGATTCTATATTAGAGTTCAATTTTCTATATATTAACTTTGTTATTACGACATAAATGAGGCTTAAGCAAAGCTGGATAGGTAGGATGATAAGCTGGGCCATATTTTTAAATTATTATTAATCTCCAGAAATTATAATATGCAAATAGGAAACAAAACTTTTTAAGTGCTGCAGGTAAATGCATAAAGATACTTCTCCCTCAAACTGTACTGGTGTCATTCTAAAAAAATAATTGTTTCATTAATCAACCTATATAGTGCAAACAGACAACCTGATTTTTCCAGATGTTTAGGGTCAAAACTCATATAATTCCCAACTAGTGATTAGGCCCCTAGGGTCTAATAAAATGGAAGCACAAAGTATCTGGAAGAATACATAGGAGAACAAACCCATCAGGACAAGATTCGGCAGTCCATTTGCATTTAAAAGACAAAGGCCACTCTTTCAAAGACAGCGAAGTCCACATTGGACAGAGAGGACCGCCGGTTTGAAAGAAGGGTCAAAGAGGCCATTTATGTCAACACTGAACAGCCCTCTCTCAACAGAGGGGGAAGGATATGAGATCATCTATCTACAACACAGTCCTTTCAACTGTTCCAAGAACAGCTGATGACACAGCTAAACCTCCAAGTGGCATCAACAACTCTCTAAAAGAATGCAAATGACCAGCTGACTGCAAGGAATATATATCCTTCCATTCCCCACCATCCAGTCAGAGGTGGAGAAGCTTCTTGGATGAGAAGTGAAATGTCTTCAAAGAAAAACAAGGAAGTCCAGTTGCCTCGTGAAAAAGCACCTTTGGGACGATCTGGAAAAATACTAGGTCAGGGGTCAGCAACCTGAAACAGTGAAAGAGCCACTCGGAACCGGTTCCCTCACAAAAGCAAAAACTGGGAGCCCCAAAAAATGTGTGCGCATGCGCGTACATGCGCGCATGCACAGAACAGGGTTTGACTGAAGAGTGGAGCCAAGGCGAGATATGCACCTACCCTGCATATTTGAATTGATTGGTTGAACTTTTTTAGTCCCACGTTTTTTGTTTTTTTGGACTGCACATGGCAGAGGACTGGGAGCCGCAGGAGACGGCTGAAAGAGCCGCATGTGGCTCCGGAGCCGCGGGTTGCAGACCTGTGTACTAGGTCATCTATTTCTCCTATAGTGTAAGCAAATCCTACCAAATTCAAAGGAACTCACAGTTAAAGTAGCCAAGCCCAATTAGTTTACTTTCATCTGTCTCTGTTTCTGTATAGATATCAGTTCTAACGAAACTTTTTGTTCAATACTGAACCTATAAAGTAACTTTAAAAGGTCATTTCATTCTAGCTATCTCCTTCCCCCATCAAACCTCCCTTCTCCCCAAGAAGAAAAACCATGCATGTCACAGGGTATGGCCATATGTACCTGGTCACCTTGTTCCCATTCTCTTAGTTGTTTCAGAGAAGGAATGCTCCATATAGTCAGCCTTCCAGAGAAATGTATAACTGCTAGACGAGTGTTGTCTGGAGAAAGTCTCATTTTGAAGACACCGTCCTATCACCATCATTTCAGTAAATGGTGAAAACACAAAGAAGAAAATTAGGAGAAACATTAACCTCACAATTCACATTTTCTGCCACTTCCAAAGTAGATATATTTCTCATTCAAGAGATTCCAGAGTATAAAATCTGAAATGGTTGTTCATGACTACGTGTCAATAGCGACATACTCCTAGGCATGTCTACTGGGAAGCAAGAAATACTGAGTTCAGTGTACCATACGTCCACAGAAAGTCCAAGCAAAACCTGAAAACTTCCAATTAAAATTACCATTAAAGGCCATTATTCTTATGACACCCTTGTGTATAACTTTCATCACATCCAAATGTTCAGCCCTGAAGCTGGATATGATTCATATTCATAAGCTGCAGGATGATGAATAGTTTCCATTAAATCTACACAAATCTGAAACAGTATTTAGAGTTTTCCTTACACTCAAGGACCCCCAAAATGATTAATTTCAGCTGTAATCATTTAAGCCACTTTTATCACCATTATATTGTTTTTGAACAGCCAGAGGGCAATCAGAACGAAAAGTATATCCAACAATGTACAGGTAATCCTCAACTTAAAACATTTCCTTTAGTGACCGTTCAAAATTACAACGACACTGAAGAAAATGACTTATGACCATCTTTCACACTTGTCATAATTGCAGCATCCCCACAGTCACGTGATCAAAATTCAGACACTTGGCAACTGACTCGTATTTATGACGGTTGCAGAGTCCTGGGATCACATGATCACCTGACAAGCAAAGTCAATGGGGAAGCAAGATTCACTTAACAACCGCATTATTAACTAGTACAGTGATTTGCATAACAACTGTGCCAAGAAAGGTCATAGAGACCTTCAAGAGCCTTGGTGGAGCAGTGGGCTAATGCCTCCTTAAGTAACACCAGCTGCCTGCAATTAGTGCAGGTTCGAGTCCCACCAGGCTCAAGGTTGACTCAGCCTTCCATCCTTCCGAGGTAGGTAAAATGAGGACCCAGATTGTTGGGGGCAATTAAGCTGACTTTGTAATAATGCCGCTTGGGGTGTGTGTGAAAGCCCTAACAAGCAGGCATATACATAGAATGAAGGCTACTGCTAAGCTTGTAAGCCGCCCTGAGTCTTCGGAGAAGGGCGGGATATAAATGGAATTAAAATAAATAAATAAAATAAATATAATAGAGCAATATTCAGTTAACAACTGTCTTGCTTAGCAGCAGAAATTTTGAGTCAATTGTGGTCATAGGTTGAGGACTACCTGTACCTTCCTTAAAAGCACAGGAATCCTAATAATCAACAATTCTTGTATATTCTCCATTACCTTTTCCCTTCCTTGCCTGTTGTTAAATGAAAGATGAAAGATCTTAAACAATGAACTTTTTTTCACCTGTTAAAAACAAACTTGTATTAAATTCACTTTCTTTCCATCATATGCTAAGAGCAAAAGGAATGAAGCTGAAATAAAATATACATAAAATACATATGTAGACTTTGGAAACTTCCTTAAAAATATAAATTACACCAATAGGGATTCCAAGCACTCAAACTGTAACCTTTCCTAGAATATTTTAGATTCAGTCAATAATTAGAAAAAAATATGGATTGACTTCTCACTATGCTGTTTTTGCAATATATATAGGAAACATGATGCTCTGAAGATATTTAGGTCTACCATTCCTCCAATCTTTCTGTTAACTATAATGGCTGGCCCTGACGAATGTAAAATCAAAAACATCTGAAGAAATGAGACAGCTAATATTAACTGTATATTAACAGAGGGTTTCAGATGGCTATTTCAAATATACATCATGATGGCATATTTAACACACTTAACACTTTAATGTAACCAGATTTAATCCTTTAGTTACTTTTGTAAAGCCAATAAACTGAACTCTCCTTAATTTGTAACCCTTGTAAACAGTCTGCAAAATAAGAGCTGTTTTGCCCCAAAACCACCCAATTTGATTATTTTAAAACCTGCTAACTACTACAAGGACCCCAAAACTTAGGGTATTTTTCCCAAAGATTTGGTGAAAAAAAGATACTTACATAGTTCAATAATAAATCATTCAATAATACAGAAGGTAGCAGAACTTAATGGGACTGGAGTTGGCAGTGATTGATAGAAAAATGAATTTGGTGGCATGGTGGGAAATTCAACACTACCCAGTGCTTGAATTTGCATATCCAATTGCACATTACATAATGAACTTGGATCTTGACTCGATAAATTGATAAATTTGGACAGTATGATTTTGTCTTTTTATAAAATAAACCTCTCAAATGCCCCAGTATTGAAAAGAGTTGTATTTGATGTCTGCTGGACTTAATACATCAATAGAAAAAGAGCTTAAATGTAGCTCATGACTAAAAATGTTGCCCATTCTTTCTCTAAAATTTAATAGTCAGCGTAAATATACTTAGATGATGATGATCACGTCTTCTCCATCTGAGTACCCAACTATAGCAAAGTCTACCTAAAATTTAGGGATATGAATATTATATAGTAACAACCTCTGAATAATTACTTAAGAAAGTGAATTGTCGGTTCTCTAGGGAACACTACCCATTTTTTATGGCTTACTGTAATCTCAAATGTAGGATCTGCCTATTCATGAATTTTGGGGATTTTACTCCAGTGCTTTTGATGGGAGATCAAATGACAGAAAATAAATGTAAATAGTGCAATACACTTTATTTATACTTACGATCCCAACATCGTCTTCATAACTAGTAACCTGCTTATAATAGGGTGATCCAGAAAGAACTCTCCATACTGACAAACCACAACTACTTGCTTTAGACATTCCGGCTCCATCATCATCCACTTCATAGCCACCAATAATCAAGACTCTATCACAAAAAGATGACACACAATTTAGTTTGGCATCCTCCAGTTCCTTAAATTTGTGCCATGGCAAAAACTATTTTCAACCGTCATAATTTAATGATTACTGATTTTAGCCTTTAAAACCATTATTTATATCGTTCTGCCACCTGGGCATAACAAATCCCAAATCCCAATTCACAGTTCCTATTTAAAACTATTACTTAGAGAGAAAGAAAATCAAGAACTAAGTCTCCCTGAATTCAGCTCTATTTACCACTAAGTGTTTGAGATTGTAATTAATCTAGCAAGCTAATTTCCTAAGTAATTATGTGTTTCAATTTTTTTAGAACTCATTGTAAATTAAAAATATGTAGTGAGGAGATACGGCATCATTTACCCAAATAAAAGATTGAAAAAAATGTTTTAACCTTTCGGGTTTTGCAAAAGGTAAAATATTACCACCTAGTGGTAGATGAACAACAGCACATTTTGTCATGAATAATGCTTATAACTGTAATTTACTTCATTGGCTAGTTATCAAGTACGGAGTAATAAAAATAAATAAAATCATCCCTGCAAAAAGAATTGTCTATTTAAATTCTTTATTAATTTTCCAACAGGCAAGAGATTTTATTCAATTCTGCTTTTAGATTTGCTGGCAATTTATTGGTAACCATGATTTTATTTTAAAAATAATTAATGCTTTCTTTACTGTTTATCTAACCATTCCTCTTATACCCAAGACATTTTATTAGCCAAAAAAAGGACCACAGCACAAGTTTAAAATTTTAAACAATTCTTCACAGAGCTGACAAAATGCAAAACAGAAGCAACCATTTAAGAGAGATGGCATCATATTTCTCTGCTCACCAAGTCAGAAATGATCTGAACTCCTACATGCACACAATTGCAATTGAAAGAAAGCTCAGGGGAAGGAGATCAACCACAGAAATATTTGAATTACACTGAAAATGAGTTAAGAGTTATCAGGGAGCAGGGGGAGAAAATGGGCAATGTAACAAATGTAATAGTTCTCCCTTATGAGAAGCAAGGAAATTAACCATTACACTCTGGGGAACGATATAAACCATGCACTGAAGTAATAATCAGGAACATTTATGAAAGATAGACAATAAGTTATAAAGTCGCTGAAGAGAGCCAGTTTTGCATCGTGATAAAGATGCTGGGTTAGAAACCAGGAGATGGTGAGTGCTAGTCTTGTTTTAGGCATGAAAGCTGACTGGATGACTTTGGGCCAGTCACTCTTTCAGCCCATCTCACCTCACAGGGTTGTTGTTATGGGGAAAATAGGAGGCAGGAGTATTAGGTAAGTTTGCCACTGTGAGTTGACCAAAAACATATAAAAGGCAGAATAAAAATGAGGAGGAGGAGGAGGAGGAGGAAGGGGAAGGAATAGTGTTGTGCAAAGCATTCCAAAGGATATCTTGCAAAACATGCCGGTGTAAGAGAAGCAGTCCATCTTAAGCAACAAGGTCAACAGATTTGATTTGACTACCTCAAAGGTTTTCCCCAGTTGTATGCATGGATACTGCTCGGGGAATGCCAGCTATGCATGTTCAGACAGGCAGAGAGGGCTTTCAAAGAAACTGTTTTCAACCTTCCAGAGCAGGGGTCTCCAACCCCCAGTCCGTGGACCAGTACCAGGCTGCAGCACGCCAGCAACCAGTCCACACAAACAAGCAAAGCGCCATCTGCAGGATGCAGGCAGCACACAAAACCGCGCCCTCCAGTCCGTGGAAAAACCTCTCTCCGTGTAACCGGTCCCTAGTGCCCAAAAGGCTGGGGACCTCTGTTCCACAGGATATATTATTAGTCCTTACTTAGCAATCATAATTGGGGCCGAAAATTTAAATTGCTAAGCAATGTAATTGCTAAATGAAATATCACATGACCATGATCAATCGTGTCTTCCCACTTGGTTGTTAAATGAGTCACTGAGGGTCATTAAGTGAAATAACATGTGACTGTGAATTGTGATTTTACTGCCCACTTCTCCACTGACCCTGCTTATCAGAAGCCAATTATGAAGCATGCAAATGGGGATGACTGTGGGAACACTGCTAAGGTTAGAAATGCAAGAACCAGCCACAAAGTGATTTTTTCAGCACCATCATTAACTTCAAACGGGCAGTCACTAGGCAAGGTCTACCTGTCGCTCTTTTGAAACATTGAGGAGCGTGTCACTTGTGCTTCGTGAAGCACTGTTCCTGAATATTTTGCACAGCCCTAAAATTACTGGACAATGACATCTTAAAATAAAAACTAAGCCCATGAATAAAGTCAAACGAGTAACAATTTATTGAAGAATTGTTACTGAACTTGGAGAATAAAATTATAGTGAGAGACACTGCACTAAAATTTTAGGGGCAAAGAGACTCCTGACATTAGTCATACAAAGTCCTTCAGAAAACAAACTCAGATTATTTGAGCTTGAATTCCTAAATCTAAATGTGAATTTAAGAAAAACTGTAGATTGGTAACTGGGATGTAAAAAAAAACAAAAAACAATGAGGCAATTTTGTTAAGAGTATGTCAGAGATGAAAGGACAATAGAGAGAGTCCTTGACTTACAACCCCAAATGAGCCCAAAATTTCTGTTGTTAAATGATCTTTGCCCCATTTTACGAGCTTTGTTGTAACAGTTGCTAAATGAATCACTGCAGTTGTTAAGCAAATCTGGCTTCCCCACTGACTTGGCTTCTCAGAAGTTTGTAAAAGGTGATCACATGACACCGGGACACTGTAACCATCATAAATATGAGCCAGTTGCCAAGCCTCTGAATTTTGATCACGTGATCCTGGGGCTGCTGCAATGGTGTGAACAAAGGTCACAGGTCACTTTTTCCAGTGCCATCAAATGGCCACTAAATGAACTGCTGTAATTCGTGGACTACCTGTAATCAGCAATACAAAGCAGATGGCTAACTTTTAAAACTTGTAAACATCTTCCCTTTCAAAAATGTGTAACATTTTGAAGAACAATGACAACTCAAGACCATATTCTTTAGGGCAGGGGTAAGCAACCTTGGCTCTCTTATGACTCATGGACTTCAACTCCCAGAATTCCTGAGCCAGCATGGCTCAACTTGGGAAACTCTCCCTTTCCCCTCAGCATGGCTGGCTCAGGAATTCTGGGAGTTGAAGTCCACGAGTCATAAAAGAGCCAAGGTTGCCTACCCCTGCTCTAGGGAAAGTGATAAAAGAACCCAGAAATAAATATTTTCAGCAACGTTCAAAGTATTCACAACAAGAAGAGAAACAAGAAATATCATTTGCACTCCAATTTTAAATAATACAAATCACAGAATTCATTAGAGCAGGTGTAGCTGACCTGCAATCTCCCAACAGGCCACATGTGGTCGTGGACAACTGGTAATGAGGCCACAATATAAGCTCCAGGTTGTTTTATGGATAAAATTGCAAAGGGGACACAATATTTTTATTTTTTATTTTAATTCCATTTATATCCCGCCCTTCTCCGAAGACTCAGGGCGGCTTACAAACTTAGCAGTAGCCTTCATTCTATGTATATGCCTGCTTATTAAGGCTTTCACACACACCCCAAGCGGCATTATTACAAAGTCAGCTTAATTGCCCCCAACAATCTGGGTGGATTTTTGCCAACAATCTTCCCAATAATCAACATAATTTTTCAATGGTTTGGTAAGAGAGTTAAAATATTGGCTGGTAATATTTCTAGAGGGGAAAAAAATGTTCTGGATTAAAAAACAGGTCATCATCTACAGCAAAACTTAGTTTGGAAGCTTACTTCCACATGATTCAGCTTTACTTTCAATTATTAGATTCAGCAAATTACTCATCAGAGACCTATAAAGGATATGCAATATGAAATGTATTTATTGAAAGATCAAATTGGGTCAAACAAATTTTATTTCATTAGAGGTATTTTCTTCACTATCTGGCTACAGCAGCAGGCAAATAAATGCATACATACAGAATTTGTTTATCTAAGGTATAAAGGTAGTCCTCGATGTACGACCACAATTAAGCCCCATGTTGCTATGTGAAATATTTGTTAAGTGAGTTTTGCCCCATTTTACGACCTTTCTTGCCACAGCTGTTAAGTGAATCATTGCAGTTGTTAAGTTAGTGGCACAGTTAAGTGAATCTAGCCTCCCCACTGACTTTGCTTGTCAGAAGTTCACAAAAGCTGATCTCATGACTCCTGCACATAGTAACGGTCATAAATATGAACCAGTTGCCAAGCATAGAAATTTTGACCACAGGGATGCTACAATGGTCATAAGTGTGAGAAACGGTCATTTGTCACTTTTTTCAGTGCTGTCGTAACTTTCAACAGCCACTATATGAACCATTCTAAGTTGAGGACTACCTGTATAGCCTTCATAATGTTCTGTTGCTTTATCCCAGACCAGACTCTTTTGTTGGCCCTCACTTAATTGTGCAAAATTTGCCACAGCTGCCTCACCCAATGGAAATTGTTGTAATGGCATGTGGCAATGACCTTGGGAGACCAGAAGAAAAGCTACAGACTAGACCAGTGGTGTCAAACTCGCCACGTCACGTGACGTGTCATGATGTATCACGACTTTTTTCCCCATTGCCGGCAATGGGGTGGGCGTGGTTTCGCTATGATGCATCTGGCGTGCTGGCCGGCAGTTTGACACCCCTGGGCTAGACAATGGTCAGACAAATTGCAGTTTAGACTTCACAACAAATGGCAAACATCTCAGAAGGACCTTCCCTAGTTTCTTAAACTGAAAAGGTGAAGGGGGAGAACTGCAAGATCTATTAGGTAAAGGTAAAGGTTCCCCCGCACATGCGTGCTAGTCGTTTCCGACTCCAGGGGCCGGTGCTCATCTCCGTTTCAAAGCCGAAGAGCCAGCGCTTGTCCGAGGACATCTCCGTGGTCATGTGGCCGGCATGACTAGACGCCAAAGGCGCACGGAACGCTGTTACCTTCCCACCGGAGCGGTCCCTATTTTTCTACTTGCATTTTTACATGCTTTTGAACTGCTAGGTTGGCAGAAGCTGGGACGAGTAACAGGCGCTCACTCTGCTACGCAGCACTCGGGATTCGACCCGCCAAACTGCCGACCTTCTGATCGACAAGCTCAGCGTCCTAACCCACTGAGCCACCGCGTCCCTTTGCAAGATCTATTAATGTAAGCTTAAAATATTATCAAGAGTTAGAGCTGTACCTCTGGGTGTGCTTCGTGTCAGGACTACCTTGCAAGCTGACAATTGTGCATGCCTGCCATACACTAAAAAGGGTCCCTTTTTACGACTATCTAATTCCTTAATTTGGGGTAGAGTCGAAGGGGCTAAATGATGCTGAGCGTTTACTGGCTGGATGCCCTTCCTGAGGCCATGTGGAGTTCACAGCAGATTTTTTTTTCTTTGCACCCTAGGAGAGAAATATCTGCTGCTACTTAGGATTGAACTCTCAACCTTCCAAGTGGGAGGCAAGCATCTTTACTACTTGGCCACCTCATTACTCATGCATGACATATACTAACTTTTATTTAAATCCTCTTGCACTGGTGCAATAGTTCCAGAAGATCCCAGGGAGTTTAGGATGAATATCGCAACACAGACCATCTGTTACCCTTCCAAAACCAAATGAAATGTTATTACTAATGTTTGCTAAGTGCCAGTGACTGTTCTTATTAATTACCTCACTGCAGTCAAACATTTCAGAAGGAGTGGGCAACTAAATGATATCGAGCCCCTGGCTACTTCATTAAAATATTTAAATTACTCAATCTTACCGATGTGCAGGATGATAAAGTACTCCAGTTATTCCATTAATATAATGCTTGCTAAAGTTGAAAACATGGCTCTCTTGGTAACTCTGATTTGTTCCAACACTAGAACAGGAAAAAAATACAGGACTTATTTTATGAAATAGGATTTCCAATAAATTATTGGTAGAGACATTAAATTATATTTACCTCACCAGGTAGCTTTTCAGCTCACCACGATAATTGATGACTAACAGTTCAGCTGACCACTGAGCACTGGCTTTGTATTCCAGGAAGATCAATCCTGCAATGGCATAAGTCAAGTCTCCTGGGAAACTAGTGTCCTATTTAAAATAAAAATTAAAAAACAGGGTTTTTTCAGCAGTTAAAAGGGTTTCAAACAGTAGAAAATATTTTCTAATTGAAACCAAACTTTAAAAAAAAATCAATCTCTCAATGGTATATTATTAAATGCAAGCATAATGTTTTATAGAGAATATGCATTCCTCACTATTACTGTCAACAAAGTAGCATTATTAACATTTATTAATAGCACCTTAATAAAGTAAAAAGAAGTGATTCTTCCACTTAAGATGCTTTTTTCAAAATCCATCTGTTCCTGTATTTTTCAGTGTTTGATAACAGGCCTATTAGAAAACTCTAGTTAGCATATTTACAATTCTTTAAAATTATATTGAAGCAATTGTGATTTCTGACCAGTATGGTATGGTGATTAAGGTGCTGGCCTAGAAACCAGGAGACTGTGAGTTCTAGTTCTACGTTAGGCATGAAAGGCAGCTGGGTGACATTGGGTCATTCACTTTCTCTCAGTCTAAGCCACCTCACAAAATTGTCGTTGTGGGGAAAATGGGAGGAAGAATGAGGATTAGGTAGGTTCACCACACTGAGTTATTTGCCAAATAATAAGGTGACATAAATAATAAATAAATTCATGCCTGTCTTCCAGTATGAAAGTAACTGGTGCTAAATGATATTCTGTTTGGAATTATTATTTTAGAGACCGGCAGCAATTTTAGGCCAATACCAGCAGCCTTATTGACATAAATAAAATTAAATATACCTTGTTCAAATATCTGAAAACAAAGGATGCAAGATTACCAAACACACGTGCAAAATAGCTATTCAACCAAATGAGCCAGAAAGCATGTAACGATGCAAGTTCTCAACTTAAGACGTTAAAGCTGCAATGGGCTAAGAAGGTTTTACTGGACGGCAATTGGACTTGTAAAGCTTGTAAAGGAAAAGAAAATACCGGCTGGATGAGGAAGAGTTCACTGCCAACCAAGTCAAATACTCGAACAGTTCCCGTGCTTTCACCATAGGCAAGCAAAGTGCAATCATGACTCCAGGCAACACATCTCCACTGGGGATTCGGATCTTTAGGGACTGCGTGGCAAAGAAGTTAAATAGATAAACCTCAAATTGCAAATGGTTAACAAAAATCTCTTTTTCCCCAAACTACAACTTTTAAACAGTTGCACAGCAGAATACATACTCCAATGTTCCCTAGGGCAAAGCCATTCTAAAAATAACTACTTTGTTTTATAGCTACTCTGCATCGAAGGACGGTGTGATGTTGATTTGATACTCTCTGAACCATGGAGTAGAAGCGGGCTCATGAATCACAATCACAGGCTGAGATCTCAGAATTACCGGTATAATGAAAGCTCTTGAAAGTTATGGGAAAGAAGGGGGAAAAAACAGAGCTGTACTTTTATAATCGTATTTCCACAATCATTCTGAAAATTATGTCGTCGTTTAAAAAAAAAAGTTAGGAAGATACAATATTATTTCATTTGCCTGTTTTACATCCACAAATGCCTTAAGGGGCAAGTGTGATTGACTAATTACTTTATTTAGGACAGAGCAATTACACGTTCTACCTACTGATTTGGGCCTCCCTTGTTTCAGGGCTCATACAGTCTGTATCTCTTCTATTTCTTTGGGTCTGTATGCCTCAAAATCAGAAACAAAACCCTGCAAATGTAGGTTCCTCAACAAACAAACCATTATTCTGGTCTCATAGTACAAAAGCATGAAGTAGCCATTCAATGGTTTGGCATGGTTATTGCTCAGATATCCTGCCAGGAGAGCCATGAAACAGCCGCACTGAGATTTCGAGTTGCTATGGCTTGTTCATGTTGCGGATCCAGAAAATGCTTTTCTCATCGAAGGACATGTTGAGATCTAATCATGTGAACTCTGGCAAAACCGAAGCCAAACCTTAGACTAACTAGGACCAAGTTGGCTTATTTTAGGGATTGAGCAAATGCTGACCTCCTGTTTTAGACGCATCTTGCATCCTTTCTTTAATGATTCTATTCCACCATTTCTTCGATATTAGTGTAGCTTGTGTCTGGTTACAAAAGTTGGCCATGGCGAGTTGGCTGTGAGGGCTGGCTGTGGCGAACTGTCCTAGACCAGGGGTGTTTAACTCGCCGCATCACGTGATGTGTCACAACGTACTGTGACTTTTTTCCATTTGTCGGAGCTGGGGTGGGTGCGGCTTCCACGTGACGCATCCAGCCCGCGGGCCGGCAGTTTGACACCCCTGTCCTAGACCCTTGTGGAAGGGGAATGATACTAAACAGAGGGGAGAATCAAGCCAGGACAAGCTTAGTGGAGCCAAAACATTAATCACCTTTTTGTAGAAAAGGAGAAACATAAAGAAAAAAAGAGGAAATAGGATGCAGTAGCTAGAAACCAAACTGGAACTTTTGGTTAGAACTGCATTCGATAGGGTTTGTTTTGCATTTTTTTCTGGATAAGTGAAAACATTACTTACCTTGACATTTCCCAATGACCGACCCAAATTCATCCTTGGCAGACCTGCAACATACAAAATGCATGTTTTGCAAAATATCTTAATTGTTGTCTACACCAGACATGTCAAACTCGCAACATCACGTGACGCGGTGCAACGTATCAGGACTATTTTGCCATTGCCGGCAATGGGGTGGGCACGGCTTCCGTGTGACATGTCCGGCCCGCGGGCCGGCAGTTTGACATCCCTGGTCTACACTATTTCTTCAAGGGCTGAGATTACACCAGTCTTTGAATGTCACGTTAAAAATTGTTCTTTGTAAAAGAAGGCAGGTCCACTTTAAGAGATTTCAAAGTAAGTGGAAGCGAAAATTAAACTTCCTTTTAAATTAATGTATTTTACTATTAAAGTTACAATATAGATACACTTTCCATAATTCATGTCTCCTCACATGTCACTTGATGCTTCTTTTAACAAAGGAAAAAGAATGCTACAATAGGGTCTCAACAACCTCCTCTCATATTGACAGTCCTTGACTTAAAAAGGCAA
Organism: Vipera ursinii; assembly: GCF_947247035.1. Lineage (NCBI taxonomy): Eukaryota > Metazoa > Chordata > Lepidosauria > Squamata > Viperidae > Vipera > Vipera ursinii. Next base: position 214,351,896 of record NC_139512.1, on the reverse strand, counting down.
TTGGAACTGGAATTTCCATTACTAAGCAATGCCATTGTTAACTGAATCCTACAGTTATTAAGTGAAGAAACTTCCTGCCAGCCTCCCACAACCAAACTTAGTGGGGCAACCAGCAGGAAGTTGCAAGTTCCAGGCCACAGGCAGATAAGTGGTTGCTGCCAGCTGGAGGGAGCAAGGGGGTGTGGGCGCATGGGCTGGAGGATGGTGCACAAGGACACAGGTCAAAGAAGAGGTGGGGTTGCGATACGAGTCGGAAAATGCACAGGGTTGTACAGGGACACACTACTGGCTGCTGCAAGCACAGAGGGTGTGGCTTGGGGAGACTTATCCCAGTCATTTGTGACCTTCCCTGCTGGCTTCTCCATTGACTTTCTTGGGAAGTCAGCAGAGAAGGTTACAAATGGCAATCATGTGATCATGGAAAAGTTTGGAAGTTGGTTTATGCTAGGTTATATTTTGATGGCCATGTGCTGTAAAAAGAGGGGAATGATGGGTGAAATTGTGTCACTCAAGACACAAGAACTGGGATTTGGGTGGTTTGAAGATAACTGATCAAAATGTTCATAAAAATGAACAAAATTTACACTTTAGCTTTTGTGCATTTTCTACTTTAAATGACAAGAAGCTTATACTAAGAAAAAGAAATCAACAATTTTTAATGATATGATCAAAGGTGGCTTCAGAAGTTGCAAAAGGTAGCCAGAACTGTTTAGCTGTTATTAAGGTAAAGGTAAAGGTTCCCCCGCACATGCGTGAAGTCAATTCCGACTCTAGGGGCTGGTGCTCATCTCCGTTTCAAAGCCGAAGAGCCAGCGCTTGTCCGAGGATGTCTCTGTGGTCATGTGGCCGGCATGACTAGATGCCAAAGGCACACGGAATGCTGTTACCTTCCCACCGCAGTGGTCCCTATTTTTCTACTTGCATTTTTACGTGCTTTCCAACTGCTAGGTTGGCAGAAGCTGTGACAAGTAACAGGCGCTCACTGTTACACGGCACTCAGGATTCGACCCGCCAAACTGCCGACCTTCTGATCAACAAGCTCAGCGTCCTAACCCACTGAGCCACCGTGTTGTTGTTGTTGTTGTTGTTGTTGTTATTATTATTATTATTATTATTCCTATGCAAAACTCTTTAATATCTGCCTGCTTTGCAACCACTGTGCAAAGCTCCATCAATCATGTAGTCAGGAGGAGGGAAGGGCAAGAAAAGCTGAAATACTAAGTGATGTCAACCTTACCAAGTAGACCCGACAGGAAACACAACCAAAGAAGCTAATTCTACTTTATTGTAAGGCTACCTTAACAGAATCTTGCAACTATGAAAGTACAATTCTCCCTCTGCTGCCTTTACAGTCTGAGAAATTAGGGAAAGGGCCTTCTGAACCTCTTGATCTTCCCCTTATGCAGCTGAAGACTATGTTCTCTCTTATCCAATCATTCCCTAGGAAGCATTCCTTCACCCTGCCTCCCAAAGTCATTCCCACATGCCATTGCATGTGAGCGGCAAAGAAAGCTCTGAATTCAGTTGTTTAAAATATGTTTTATCTAAATTTTCCTATCTGATATCTATAAAATTATTCTGGCTGCATGTGCAAGATAGGATTTGAATAGTGATTTTTGGCTCAATTCTTACAAGATAAACAATGCAAATCACAGCTTCTTTTGACAGTTGCCACAGGCTGATGTGATCATGTTCATAAATTACAGCCCATTTTGTGTAGAAGAAATGTTAACTCTTTAATTTAGTCTATCACACAAAGTTATTCAGATCAGAGACTTTTTTAAAATGAAAGAAAATTAAAGTCTCTGGCCATATTCAGAATTTATCTTATTCCTAAAGCAATATGAATACTAACACTTAAATACGTGGCAAACAGATAAGAGAGCTAAAAAAAAGATAAAAGATCCACATTTTCTCTTATATCTTGGTTGCAATTCTATAAATATATTTGTGTAGGAGATGACCAGGCTGAGCCCGAGGGAGGGGGTCAAGTGCATCATCAGTCTCAAGTCCCACAAGAAATCTAAGTCCAGGCCACCTTGAATTCCTTTGACTTATCTGCTGCCAATTTGCTCTGATCATTAGTAGTTCAGATTCTTGTAGAGAACTTTAGCATACAATAAACCTATATAGAGAGCTGTGGTGGCACAGTGGTTAGAGTGCAGTATTGCCGGCTAATTCTGCTGACCGGCAGCAGCTCGATTCATCCAGGCTCAAGGTTGATTCAGCCTTCCATCCTTCCGAGGTGGGTAAAATGAGAACCAGATTGTTGCTAACTCTGTAAACGGCTTAGAGAGGGCTGTAAAGCACTGTGAACCAGTATATATGTGTAAGTGCTACTGCTATATTCATTTGAACGGCCTAATTTCCTATTCTTGACAATTTGTGTGAGTATAAGTCTTACTAAATTCATTTGAGTCCAGATATACAATTGTGCTGTTCTTCACTTACCTTATTTCTATAGTCTGGTCTTGAACAACTGCTAGCAGTTTTCCATTGCTACAAAAAGAAAAAAATCTGAATGGAAATCACAGGCGATTACTGCTTCCAAGACGTCTCAGGAATCATTTGATAAGAGTCAAGTCAAGGCAATACAAGGCAAGTGTGAGGTAGTCTCAATACTTTACAGAATCCCAAATCCTTTCTCTCTGTTTTTGAGTAAATAAAGTATACCTGATATTATTAAAAAATATATTCGAAGGTTAAATTGTAGACGTGCCACTAAATGGTGATGAACACGGTGCTTCAGAAAGTACTAGGAGGATGAAACTACCCTGAGAATATACAGTACCTCTCTTTGTAGGATGTAGGAAATATATAACCTGGGTTGGTTATGGATTTAATCAAGAGTTCAACAATGAAATCAGTAGGACTCAGGCTGGCCATTGTTAACTCAAGTGTACGTCTGATTAAATCTGGATCTAATCTATCTTTGCATTGCATATAATAAAAAAATGAGAGCACAAGTAAGATGAGAATTCCTATGGCTGTGATGTTAAAGAAACTAACTTGATGTTGAACATGATAACGGCAGCACGGTTACTGGTGGGACAATATTGGAAGAAGGATAGTTTGCCCACTGTAGAAGAATGGGTGTTTAAAGTTTCCAATCTTGCAGAAATGTATAAGATTTCTGCTTATCTGAAGGATCATTCACAGGAAAGATATATTTCAGTTTGGAGGAGATGGATAAATTATATTCAGAACAAATATGGGACTAAAAAGTACCATTTAGCTTATGAGTAGATTTTAGTGGGATATTGTTATTGGTACTTTGTTTGTAGTTATGTTAAAGGGGAGTTAAAGCGCATTATGAATTTGGTTAATTGTATATTATGCATAATTTTTATTTAGAATATGATTATTGTAACTATAATCCTGTATTTAGCTCTGGGAAGTGGGGGGGGGAAGTGGGGGGGTTTGGGGTGGGAGGGATTTGGGGATATATTGTAAAATTTTGTTTTTGTAAAACTCTTTAATAAAAAAAAGAGAAATCCTATGGCTGTCATAAAAGACAAAATTCATTTCTACTGCTAAAATACATACATTTCAAACATTTTTCTCCCAAGTCAGAAACTGCAGCAAAAAAAAAAGCAGCCAACAGCAGGATTTGTGGACCAGAAACTGGGGGTCTAAAACTAGGACTTAAAAAGAACTCGCTGCATAAAAACAAAACTCAGGATTCTTATCTATCTCTTTGCTACCGTTCACAAACTCAAATTCCCTATTGGTTTTATCAAATCTGGACTCGGGTAAAAAATACTTCAACTTTCCCATCTCATTTCAAAAGCGATATATTGAAACTCTGGATGTCAATTTCTGCACTGATTATTTTAAAACAAATTAAACTAAAAGCGCTTTGTTGCAGATTATATATTATGAAGTATTTAGCCCGAGTGCAGGAAAGTCAATTACCGTAAAGTCCCACTTTCAAAGGAAAAGGAATGTAGCCACCAACCTTGCAAGCTCCAGATGCCAATTCATCTGTTTATTGACCAGGCGGACAAATCCAACAGGGAGAGATAATGTTGCACTACTGGAAGCAGAAATGTGTATTATGTCAGAGCAATAAAGGTGATGCTTATGAATTTTAATTACATCACAATTGTTATGTGAAACAGATGAACTGCAAGAAGTAGAAATGTTTACAAATTCCTCCCCAAAGAGTGCTCCTACACTTAAATAGCTCTATTAAATACAGAACACAAGATCTGAAATATTAAAAGTAGCTGAACTACCATTATTGCTACTTGTTTTCCTATTTTTATCCATCTGTATAGTTGCCATTTAATATTATATTTGTTTAAGCCATTGGTATAAGGCAAAAATTTATATTCTTGCAAGCAGGATATAAAAGACACTATGCCTGCCTATCAGAAATGTAGGGAACTGTTTAATAATAGCATCCATCTCCACTGGAGGAGAGATGGTCGGTGCCTCCGTTGGCGATGCAGGCCCCCGTTTCGAACTGTGAGCTCCAGCGTTTTTTCGGAGGCCCTCTGTGGAGTTGGGAGGCGCCGCGGCTTGGAGGGCTCTGAGCAGCTGATTTTCGGAGCCAATAGAGCTGTGGCCTAGAGTGGCCTCCGGAACGCTGAAAGCCGAAAAGCGCGTGAAATGGTGGAAGAACTGGCGTTGCTTTGGAGCGGCGGGCAGAGAGTTGAGAGGGAGTGTTATGGCTGCTTTTCGCTCTTGTTTTTCGCTGTTTGGTGGCTACTTGGAGTTTGTTTCGCGCCTGTTTTCGGCGAAGGGGACCTTCGGTTGGGCGTTGGACGTCTGACGCTGCATGCTGTTGGTCAGACAGCACAGGTCAGCTCGTGTCGCCCGTGTTCTGTGGCCATTTGGACTTGAGCTACCTGTTTTGGATTCATCTGCTGTTCAGCCTTCTTCGCTTTCCTCGCTTCTGAGAAGATCTTCTGCGATTGGAACTTTTGTTATCTTCAGGTTATGCCGGGTAATTGCTGCTCAAATTCCTCTCTTCCCTCCACGAACCCACCGAACCCACCGGACTCAGAAGGTCCTGGAGCTGAGCCGCTGTGAGAGGGTGGCTCAGCTATACCATCAATTATACCACCCTATACCATCTGCTATCTCCCTAGAGGTGAGAGATCTAGGGAGGTATGCTTTATTTGGGTTGGTATCCTGTCCGCTCCTGGATAGGTTTGGGCCCTCTGTGAGAGGGAGGTGCCCGATCTGTCTCAGAAGTTACCTCAAGTGGTAGGGAGCTGGTGGACTGGACATTGTTGACCTTCTATTTTACATCCTCCTGAGTGGCTATGGGACTGCCTGGCTGGACCTACCCGAAAAATGGTTTATTTGTCTTATTCAAGCACGGACTTATTTGCGCTCAGGGGTGCCCCCCCTTCCTGGGCGTGACCCGCCTTTATTTCAACCTATCCTCTTGATGACGGGCCCAATTATTGTGACCCTGAGAGATGGTTGGGCAAGGACAGGAGCCTCTGTCATAAATTTAATAAGAGGCCCCTGGTGCACTTTTTAGCTCAATTTTTTGTGGGGTTAGGGAGGGGGGAGGGTTCTCAAAAGGTTTGGTTGGAGACTGGGGGGGTTCCACCAACCGTTTCTCAGACCAGGCCTGGGATTGATCACGCCGTGACGAGGCTTGGGCTGGGTGCCTCCGGGGCCCCGGAGCGGGGTGTGGGTTTGTCTATTCCCACGGCGGTAGGGAATGGCAGCAGGCGTGCGAACAGAGGGCCGTATCAATATCCGGGAGTGCGTCTCCGCTGTCTACAAGCGGTGATGCGCTCCGACCCTCTGGTTTCGGCCCATGGTTCCAGGAGCAAGGATGAGCAGCCACCTGAGCTCAGGCTCGTGTATTTCAATGCCAGGTCCGTAGCTAATAAGGCTCCTCTTATACGTGATTTGATCGAGGAGGAGCATGCGGACCTGGCTTGCATTACGGAGACCTGGTTGGGCCCAGAGGGCGGTGTCCCTCTGGTTGATCTTTGTCCATCGGGTTTCTGGGTGCTGCACCAGCCTCGGGCTCAGGGTAGGGGCAGAGGAGTGGCAGTAGTCGTGAGGGAGACCTTATGTCCGCGGGAGCCCACTGCTGTCCAAATAGTCGGGTGTGAGTCCCTCCTCCTGAGATGTGGCCCTAGAGCTCAGTTGGGTTTGCTGCTGGTGTACCTTTTGCCTAGTCACGCAGCAGCAGCCCTGCCTGAGCTTCTCAACATCCTCTCAGGGTTGGTGATTGAGTTCCCCAAATTTATGGTTTTGGGTGACTTTAATCTACCATCCCTGGGGGGATCATCTGAGTTAGCTCGGGAGTTCATGGTTTCCATGACGGCCATGTACCTGACACAAGTTATTCAGGGTCCAACTCATGGGGGGGTCACACGCTCGATTTGGTTTTTCTGTCTGGACGGTGGTTAGATGATCTGGGTGGGGGTTCCCCAATTGCTATGCCCCTGTCATGGACCGATCATCACCTCCTGCGGTTGGTCTTCCGTTTTGCCACTCCCCATCGTGGGGTTGTTGAACCAACGAGATGGTTCCGCCCTAGGCGCTTAATGGACCCTGAGCAGTTCCAGGCGGCGCTTGGGTCCCCACCTGCCTCCTTTGCTCACAGCTTGGCCGATGCCCTAGTGGAAGCCTGGGAAAAGGCGGCCATGGAGGCACTCGACCGAGTTGTACCCATGCAGCCCCTGACCCGGTGCAGATCCCAATGGGCTCCATGGTTTTCCATGGAGCTCCGGGAGATGAAGCGTCGGAGACGGGGCCTAGAGAGCTGTTGGAGATCCAGCCGATCTGAATTCGACCGGTTGCGACTAAGGTCTTTTACGAGATCTTATCTCGCGGCGATGTGGACGGCAAGGTCTAATCACTTTGCCGCCCTCATCACGTCCGCAGATAATCGCCCGGCCGCCCTGTTTAGGGTGACCCGCTCCCTCCTTAATCAGTAGGTGAGGGAGGAGCCCTTGCAGGGTCGTGCCAAGGAGTTTAGTCAACATGTCGGACAGAATCGCTCGGATTCAGACCAGTTTGCACTCCGACTAGGCAGAGTCTGACGATGAGGACGTGGGCAGTCTTGTCAATATTATCTGGGAGGAGTTTGATCCTGTGACTCCTGAAGATGTGGACAGGATCATGGGGAAGCTGAGCTCCACCACATGTTTATTGGACCCGTGCCCCTCCTGGCTGGTTTATGCAGCCCAGGATGGGACACGAGGCTGGCTCCAGGCAGTGATAACTGCTTCTTTGAGTGAGGGTAGTTTTCCCGCCGCCTTGAAGGAGGCGGTGGTGAGACCCCTCCTCAAGAAGCCTGCCCTGGACCCAGCTGTATTAAATAACTTTCGTCCGGTCTCCAAAGTTTGCTTTCTTGCAAAGGTTGTTGAGAGCGTGGTGGCGCATCAGCTCCCTTTGTTCTTGGAGGAAGCTGATTACCTGGACCCGTACCAATTGGGTTTCAGGCCCGGGTACAGCACGGAGACAGCATTGGTCACGCTGGTGAATGATCTCTGGCAGGCTCGGGACAGGGGTTGTTCCTCTGTCCTAGTCCTGTTAGACCTCTCAGCGGCTTTTGATACCATCGACCATGGTATCTTGCTGCAGTGCCTCAGGGGGTTGGGAGTGGGAGGCACAGTTCTTCAGTGGTTCTCCTCCTACCTTCTGGGGTGTTCGCAGTCGGTGTTGGCAGGGGGGCAGAGGTCAACCTTGAGGCCTCTCGTTTGTGGAGTTCCTCAGGGATCGGTCCTCTCGCCTCTCCTGTTCAACATCTATATGAAGCCTCTGGGTGAGATCATTCGTGGTTTTGGAGTTGGTTATCATCAGTATGCTGATGATACCCAGCTTTTTATTTCAACCCCAAACCACCCCAGTGATGCCCTCGACGTGATGTCTCGTTGCCTGGAGGCGGTCCAGGTCTGGATGGGGAGGAACAGGCTTCGGCTAAACCCTGACAAGACTGAGTGGCTGTGCGTGCTGGCATCTCGTGAAACACAGATTATTCCATCTCTTAATATGGGGGATGAGTTATTACCCCCCGTAGATCGGGCTCGCAACTTGGGGGTCCTCCTAGATTCACAGCTCTCCTTGGAAGATCATATAGGAGCTGTGACTAGGGGGGCCTTCGCCCAGGTTCGCCTGGTGGGCCAGTTGCGGCCCTATCTAGACCGGGATGCCTTGCGTACAGTCACTCATGCGCTCGTGACCTCTCGTTTGGACTACTGCAACGCTCTCTACATGGGGCTGCCCTTGAGGACCACTCAGAAACTTCAACTGGTGCAGAATGCAGCCGCACGTGTGGTGCTGGGGGTCTCCCGATACTCCCATGTTACACCTCTGCTCCGCGAGCTGCATTGGCTGCCAGTTGCCCTCCGCGTGAGATTCAAGGTGTTGGTAATGACATATACAGCCCTACATGGCATGGGTCCGGATTACCTACGGCAGCACCGGCTGCCGGCGTCAACCTCCCTCTGTCCAGTGCGCTCCCACAGAGTGGGCCTCCTCAGGGTGCCTCTGATCAGAGAATGTCGATTGGTGGCGCCCAGGGGGAGGGCGTTCTTTGTGGGCGCACCAGACCTATGGAACCGCTTGCCGGTTGAGCTCCGGATGGCCCCCGACCTTCGCTCCTTCCGACGCGATCTAAAAAGCTATCTATTTGAACAATCCGGCCTGGTCTGATGGGTTTGGGGTTTGGATTTGATTTTAGCATAGTTTTAATTATTTTATTATATTGGGCATAATTATTTAATCTTTTTTAACTTTTGTATTTATATTTCGATATTTATTGCCCTGTACACCGCCCTGAGTCCTTCGGGAGAAGGGCGATATAAAAATTAATTAATTAATTAATTAATTAATTAATTAATTAAATAAATAAATATAACATTAATAAGTTTAAAAGCAAAGTATAAAAAAGCTCTGATGAGAAACATGCTGTTAAGATGCATTTGCTCTCAAGAGCTGTGTGTGTGTGCATGTGTGTATATACAGTATATACATACGCACATGGACACACACACAATTTACATTCCGTATTCTGAAAAAATCAAAGTGCCTTTTAGAAGATAAATCTTACTGAATACAAAATTGCCACTGCAGAACCAAAGATTATTACATATTCCAAATGCTATTATAAGAGATAAAATGCCACACACTCTCTCAGAGTAACTTAAGGCAGAATGCTTAATCAGTTGTGATTAACAGTAGCTTACCTGCTCCAAAAGTGGCGCAGAAATAAGGCAGGGCCTAAAAGAGAAGAATATAATTATCTTTGAAAGAAAGGAAGACCAATAGAAGAGGCTATTTTCTGTAACTGTTTTGTCAACAGACCTTCCAATTCGTTCCCCTCCCCCTAAAAAAAACCCTTCTCCAAAACTTAACTCTGTATTTGGGGTTAGGCATGGAAATAACAACATATTTATTTTTCATTATTCTCATACCTTTAGCATTCTTACTCACTACTCATACATATGTTGGTACCAGAAGGTAGGAGTAAAAGGCTGTTAATGTTAACACATTAGTTTATTTTGTGGCAAAGGTTTCTACCCTTAACAGTCTGCTGCCTACTTGATTATTTAACATAATCAAGAAACAACTAACAAGATATATATGTACCTACACAGAGATGCATCCAAATATACAAAAAAGATCCTGAGAGGCTTATGCTACACTTTCATAATGAATAAATTAATGCTAATGACCACAATAGACTGATGATATCACTTCCCATTTAGTCATTAAGCAAGTCACCTGCAGTCATTAAGTGAGGTATCGCATGACCATAACTTTCTATTCTACTGCAGGCTTCTTCATTGACTGCTTGTCAGAAGCAGGTTGCAAAGCACAGAAATTGTGATCATGTGACCATGGGAATGGTGGAACAGTCATCAATGCCTATTGGTTGTGAAGTGCCCAAATGTTGATACTGTGAACACAGAGATATTGTGATGGGTGTAAATGCTAGGGCTGATCATAAAGTTACTTTTTCAGCATCACTGTAACTTTGAACGATCTTTAAACAGGGCAATCATTAAGGCAAAGTCTATCTCTAAATGCTATGTAATTCCTATTACACTAGGCTCTGGATGCAGTATAAGAAAATCAAAAATTTATAACTTAATAACTTTAATAATTTGTAACTGTTTTTAAATCTTTTTATACTGTTCAGAGCCACAGCTGTGAAATGGGCAGCCATATATATTATTTAAATTAATTAGTTTACACTATATTAATTTTAGCCACATAAAATCTACAATAATGAAGCTATGGATATTTACCCATAATCACTCTTGTGATGATAAATGATGCATAATGCTTCTGGTTGCCTCTTGGCTGTAAGACCAAAAAGATAGTTTTCAGTAAGTCCTTTATTTGTAAGGCCATTAGAATAGAATAATAGAATAATAACTTTATTGTCACTTTGAATGTACACCAGATATGTCAAACACAAGGCTCGGGGGCCAGATCCGGCCCGCAAAGTGGTTTCATGCGGCCCGCGAAGCCATCCTGGAAACAGTGAGGGAACGGCCCCCACTGCCTTGGCCCTGGCCCAGAGACCCTCCTTCTGCCAGAGACCCTCAGATCTGTCCCACACCTGCCCAGGCCCCCATAGGCACCCTTGATGCGAACGATGTAGAGCTGGCCATGCCCACCCAGTAAGCCATATGCATTCTAGCCACGCCCACCCAGTAGGCCACACCCACCCTGGCCACACCCACCCAGTCCCTTGAGGGCAACCACAATGCTGATGCGGCCCTCAATGAAATTGAGTTTGACACCCCTGATGTACACTAATCGACATAGATTAAAATGAAATTTTGTTGCATACAGCTCTCAAAGGATCACCACCTCTGATATACACTACATAAATAAGACAAAAATAAATACAGAATTATGCATATACCCACATATATTATATTACATAGAGACAACAGTCTAGTTCGGGTTATGTATAAATGTGCATGGCGAGAAAAACGAATCTTGCGAGTTTACCAGACGGATGGCATAGGGAACAAAGCTATTACAGAATCAGGTAGTCCTGCTAGAAATACTTTGAAATCTCCTCCCAGAGGGAAGCAACAGAAACAGACCAGGAAGTGGGTGTGTGGGGTCTCTAACCATGCTTTGAGCTCTAAGCACATAGCACTTATAAGCAGCATCCTGAATATAAGGGAGCGAGCTTCCTATGATCTTCTCGGCTGTCCTTACCATTCTCTGTATGGACTTTCTACCTGAGGCAATGCTGCCACCAAAACAGACAGTGATGCAGTTTGTTAAAATGCTCTCAATCGTGCCTCTGTAAAAAGTGGCCAGGACAGAAGGAGAAAGATGTGCTCTCCTCATACAACACAGGAAATGCAGGCACTGGTTTGCACACTTCACTAAGGATGACGTGTGGAGAGACCAATTCAGATTGTTAGTTATCTGCACCCCCAGATACTTAATACTGTTGACCACCTCTACAGCTGCATCCTTGATACTGAGTGGAGTATGACTATGTTGAATATTTCTGAAATCTACAATGATCTCCTTTGTTTTATCAACATTTAGAACCAGGTTACTATTATTGCACCAGTCCACCAGAGCCTTCACCTCTTCCCTATAAGCATCTTGTCATCTCGGATAAGACCCACCACTGCCGTGTTGTCTGCATACTTCACAATATGATTCGTAGCAGATTTGGCACAGTAGTCGTGGGTCATCAACAGTAACGGACTCAGGACACAGCCCAGTGGAGAACCCGTACTCAAGGAGATGGAATTGGAAACTTTCTTTCCAATTCGCACAACCTGAGGCCTATCAATAAGGAAATCAAGTATCCAATTACATAAAGGAGTATTAAAACCAAATAGGCCCAGTTTGTTCACCAGATGCTGAGGGATGACTGTGTTGAATGCTGAACTAAAATTAACTAACAGCATTCCCACATGAGTATTCTTCCCCTCCAGGTGTGACAAGCTAAGATGAAGCACAGAGAAAAGTGCATCTTCTACAGAGTGGTTCTTCTAATAGGCAAACTGTAATGAGTCAAATGTAAGAGGAAGGCATGAAACCACATAGTCCACGGGTTTCACACTCGCCACGTGACGTGACGTGTCGCAATGTATTACAACTTTTTTGCATTGCCGGCAATGGGGTGGGCACGGCTTCGGTATGTATTACAACTTTTTTGCATTGCCGGCAATGGGGTGGGCACGGCTTCGGTATGATGAAACTGGCCCACAGGCCGGCAGTTTGACACCCCTGATGTAGGCCTTTACCAATCTCTCAAAACATTTCATCATAATGGAAGTGAGTGCAACTGGACAGTAATCATTAAGGCATGTGATTTTAGGTTTTCTTGAGCACTGGTACAATAATTGCAGTCTTAAAACATGATGGAACCACGTCCTGATGCAAGGAGAGATTGAAGATGTCTGTGAGAACAGTGGCCAGCTGTTGCAGGTTGTAAATTAACCGTTGGGATAAGCAACTCTTTAAAACTCTACTCAAAATTACTACTCTCTAAGTTCTTTTAGAGAATTGTGAAAGAAAGATGTTCAAGAACTACTTCAACCCCAGAGCCAGGTAGAGAGACAGAAAGCAATTTAATGCTGCATGTTAATCCATGAATGCAATAGGACCCCCCTTTTATCTATTAAGGCTCTATTTCTTGGAAATACTCTTCTATAAGAAACACAATATTATAGTCACTAAGTGGAAATTACAAAAACAATCCTAATTTAGCTATGTGGTCTTCAGCATAACAAAAAGAAAATAAAAAGAGCATTGATAACTTCAATTAGCAAGGAGTCATTGGGCAGATGCAATAAGTTACCTTAATCAAGCAAAGAACTTTTTAAAATGATTAATAAATATCAATTAAGAGGCTGATTAAGCTCCATTGCTCAAAACACTTGCTTCACAGTCTTCTTGTGAAAAGTTATGGTGATCCAGGACAAAAAAGGTTCCACTAATGCCACTAACCAGAAAATCATCAGTTAACATCACAATCTTTGATGAAAATAAAAAGCTGTAGACAATCTCTAGCTAATAACCAGTAACAACAATTCCCTGCAATGATGTAGAGCAGGGATATCAAACTGCCGGCCCACGGGCCAGATGTGTCACGAAGAAACCACGCTCAAATTTCCCCATTGCCGGCAATGGGGAAAAGTTCTGATACGTCCCACTACATCATGTGAGTTGTGAGTTTGACATGTCTGATGTAGAGTTATAGAGAAAAACCAAGAGAAGGTATAGACAAAAAAAGGACTTTCATTTGGGGAGAAATCAGATGCAGTCTCATTATTTTAATAATGCCACAAACAGGGCATAAATTATTATCCCTCTTTTCAATAAGAAACATGCCCCTTGTAGAACTAGACAGCACCTCAGAAAGGAAACTTGACAGGGTCTGTCGGAAATATAAAAAAAATCCAAAAACCACCAAGCTTCAACAAAAAAAATATCATCTTCAGCCAGTAACAAATATCTCATGCCTTCTGCCAGATAGCCCCTATCTAATGCCTAATACAATTTTTAACCACTTTGGAAGCAAACACTATCCTACTGTCCACATCTGCATGATTCATTTCTAGGACTGTGTCTACTCCACTTACTATATATACAAACCCTATGTAGAGTTAATCATAAATTACATTATAACTTTACTGCTCAAAATAAAACTTTTTGTAGTGCCCACACAGAGACTTTAATTTTATTTATAAAGTAAAGGTAAAGGTTCCCCGGCACATGCATGCTAGTCGTTTCCAACTCTAGGGGCCGGTGCTCATCTCCGTTTCAAAGCCAAAGAGCCAGCGCTTGTCCGAGGACATCTCCGTGGTCATGTGGCCGGCATGACTAGACACCAAAGGCGCACGGAACGCTGTTACCTTCCCACCGTAGTGGTCCCTATTTTTCTACTTGCATTTTTACGTGCTTTCGAACTGCTAGGTTGGCAGAAGCTGGGATGAGTAACAGGCGCTCACTCTGTTACGTGGCACTCGGGATTCAACCCGCCAAACTGTCAACCTTCTGATCGACAAGCTCAGCGTCCTAACCCATTGAGCCACCGTGTCCCTATCAATTTTATTTATACATTCATATAAATAAATAAATATACTGTTTTCAGGATGTTTTTTTCAACTTCTAGCCTACAGCCCTGGTGGTCTCCCATCTAAACAACTATCTAGCTTTCCCAAAATTAGGTAAGATCAGCCTCACTTTACCATCTCTTTAAAGATGGCTTCTTATTTTGTGTGCCTGGTTGTTGCAATCAACACCAATCAACCACCCAGAACTGCTGGGAGTTGGGAGGTATATAAATGTAATAAATATTTTATTTTTCATCTGTCCCCCTCCCCCCCAATACAAAGTCACAGCTGTCATTAAGTTCTTCCCAAGTACCTAATGTTGTAATGCATTGTCATAGTGAAGTGCGGATCCAAACATTGTAGCCTTTTGCAAGTGACTGATGGAAATTGTGTGAATGCGCAGATACGTGCCTTCAAAGGTTTGGGGTTTTTTTTATGACACCAACAGAATATAACTAACCGACTGATACGTCTGCCATACTATAATGGTTCTTCATTCTGAAGTCAGAAAGACTTTTGATTGACATGATCTCTGAGGACAGAAGGTGGTTTATTTTACCATCACAGCAAGAGATCCAAACATTTTTTATTTTATTTTTTTGCAACGTGGGCATTCTTGCTGAAGTCCCCCAGGGCCAGAGTGTCATTATTCGGGCATAAACAAACGGCAGCCTTTAAAAAAGTCAACGACACGTAATCTTTTCTCACGACCCGACCTCTCGCCTCCTACGTGGCGGGAGCTCTAATGCTCTCGCCGCCAGCAGGCGAGTCATGCCTGTGCGACCACGGCGAAGACTCACCTGCACCTCAATCTCCGGCGGCCACTCGGTGTTGACCAGCAAGTCGTAGAGAATGTTATCCTCTCCGTCCTCCTCTTCCTCCTCCTCTCTCATCTTACTGCTGCTGCTTTCCCCCTTCTTTCCCCGAATAGCAGCCATGACTGTTCCCAGCCGGCTCCGCTACGGCGGCCTGTAGCGGACAAGCCAGTCTAGCGAAGACGCCTCTCGTTCACGCTTCACATTCCCTGCTCAGAACTGTTCTGAGCTGCGCTGGTGATCCTGGGACTCTCCAGCCATTGTCAACGGCTGTTAAGAACGATGTCCAATCCACTTTTTTTTTATTTTTCTCCTTAGTTTGTATTTTTAATTTGCAATTTTAATTTTTTGGGGGAAAAAATCAATTAAAAAGGGATAGCCTTGCTTAAGCTGGCAGAGTTCTGCATATACAGAATCAGCCTGTAACGTTCTTAATATTAGAAGATGCTCATTAAATGTCAGTTCCAGATGTGTTTGCATGGCAACTGCCAAATAATTCCGACTCGGTATTATAGGCATTCCGAACACATCTGGAAGGCATTAGGTTGAAAAGCTACATCATTCTTCCCATGTAACCACAAAACTAGAGCTACAAAAATTCGAATTAGTAACCGATTGCAGTAAAAGTTTAGCTTTTTTCAATCGTCCGGATTGTTGCAGGGCTGATCTGACAACCCCAAACACTGTGGTTTAATAATAAAAAAAACCTGCAATGTATCTGACTATCGATTGCCGGAGCCTATTGCGATTGCCGGAACCTTAATTAAGTGGCTGCAGTAACAGCCCGGAGAATTAAGGAAGAGGACTTCCAAGTGCGCAGGCGCTGTAAAGTCGAGAGCGAGAGCCTTGACGGATTGTCCTCCCGGTTAGCGGAGAGGGTGCAAGCATGGCGGCGTTTTCAGGTACGTGGCTCCTACCAAGTCGTCTAGGATGGAGGTAGAGGAAGGCGCAACGGCAGAAAACTTTGATTCTGGATACTGTAGGAGTGCGCTTTTGATGAAGAGACTTTTGTGTCGGGACTTTACGTAAAGCCGAGTTTCATCTCGGATCCGTTTCGTCCAAAGCTCCAGCTTTAGAAAGAGGCTTTCAAAGGGGGAGCTAGTTCCTTTTTAAAGGCTGATGTATGTCTCCGCTCACTGGCCATTGGATCCAGGCTGTTATAGAATTCGCTTTCCAAATCCTATGGCTAATTTGCACATCGGAAGACTCATTTTAATATAATGTAACTGACACTGGAGAATCTAGGAATGCCTGATGTACTGCCTACGTTATGTTTTATAGTGCCATGTTGAGATTATAATGACAAGCACCCATCCTCGTTTAGAAAGAGTGTTTCTGAGCATTGGGAAAGTGTTTTCTCCTTGTTAAAAATTAGGACGTATATTCAAATGAGTCTTCACATTTAGACTTTTTGTGTGTGCTATAGGGATAGAGTTTGTTCAAAGTATATCCTGTTCGTTCTGTGAAAGTGGAAATATAATTTCTGTATGCAATAAAATAAGAGAACCCAATTTTCAGAAGGAATAGAAATAGAGCTGGAATAGAAATAGAAATAAAGCTGGAAGGGACCTTGGAGGTCTTCTAGTCAAGCAGGAGAACCTATAATTTCAGATAAGTGACTGTCCACTCTCTCTCATGATTTCTGAAGGCAAGCTGTTCCACTGATTGATTGTTCCCACTGTTAGGAAGTTTCTCCTTAATCTCATGTTGCTTCTCTCCTTGATTAGTTTCCATCCATTGTTTGTCTTGCCTTGCCTTCTGGTCCTTTGGAAAATAATTTGACCTTCTATTTAGATTTTAGTGCTTCATACAGTACTCTAGCATGCATATAATTCTGCAACATTAAAATTTGTAACAATTTTTTTTGGAAACTTGTTTTTCTTCCTCCAAATGTAGTAACACCAGCTTGTTAATCCTATTGCTTCTATGGTTGCAGAAATGGGTGTTATGCCAGAAATAGCTCAAGCTGTAGAAGAAATGGACTGGCTGTAAGTCTGATTATATCCTTTTATCCCCAGTTTTCCTAGTGGGATGGAAAGGAATTTTCACTGATACTGATGCAACAGACTGATTCTAGAAATCTTACTTCAGCTCAGTGCATGATACTTAAGGCAGTGGTTTACCATTTATTTAGGAGAAAAGCATGGCTGTACTCAAAATACATTATGCAAAAAAAAATTAAGCTTGTAAACAATTTAGATTTTACAGTCTAGTAAATTTTAACCTATCCAAAGGGAATGGTTGATCACTTGCTACTGTTGTCTCATTCAGATAAACTTGTCTTGTACAAATCTCCTGTGTATGACCTTTCCCCTCTTTTCACAGACCAGAGAGATTGGTTAAATAAGCTGTGTCTTCCTGCTTTTCTCTTCAGCAGGGCAGTTCTGTAAAAAGTGTTAACTGCAAATTAGCAGGATCAGTTCTGTGACCTTAACTAGTTGATTAGAACCCTTGGCCTTCTTTCCCCTGCTGCCGGAAAACCAAACCTTAATAAGTTTCACACTAAAGGCTTTAGTTGTCAGGCACACCATTGGGGCGAGATGGGTGACAAAGTAATTCAATAAATAAGTAAAATAAATATGCATTGGCTGGAAAATGAATTTATTATCACTGTCGTATTAGCAAATTTTTTCTTTAAATGTGGCTATATTTTACAAACAATTGAAAATATAACCTAAAGATTTTTGGATTTTGGTTTTTCAATAAAGTGTGAGAGATTCATTATGGTTTTACATTAGTCTGCCTACAGATATCCAAGCGGAGTCCATTCCATTGATTTTAGGAGGAGGCGATGTACTTATGGTATTTATTACACAAGTCTGTCTTATAGAATAATGTTGTATGATGTAGTGGTTTATTCATTCTGCTTTGTGTCAGTTCAAATTTTATATTGTATCTTGGTATACTGTGGTAATATTGTTTACCTATGTAGGGAAAATTACAATTTAGAGATGAAAGGATAAATTGAATATGCAGGTAACACAATGAAATTGAGTAAGTTAATATACTTTTAAATTTTTCAATAATTCTGCATCATCTGCTTCTCTTCAAAATGAATCAGAATAGAGCTGGAAGGGACCTTGGAGGTCTTCTAATCCAGCCCCCTACTCAAGCAGGAGTCCCTATATCATTTCAGACAAGTGGTTATCCAGTCTCTTCTTAAAAACCTTGAGTGATGAAGCACCCACAATGTCTGAAGACAAGCTGTTCCACTGGTTAATTGTCCTCACTGTTAGGAAGTTTCTCCTTAATTCTAGGTTGCTTCTCTCCTTGATTAGTTTCCATCCATTGTTTCTTGTCTTGCCTTCTGGTGCTTTGGAAAATAAATTGACCCCTTCCTCCTTGTGGCAGCCTCTCAAATACTAGAACACTGCTATCATATCCCCCTAGTCCTTCTTTTCTCTAAACTGGTCATTCCCAAATCCTGCAAATGTTCTTCATATGTTTTAGTCTCCAGGCCTTTGATCATCTTAGTTGCTCTTCTCTGAATTTTTTCCAAAGTCTCAACATCTTTTTTGTAATATGGTGACCAAAATTGGTTGCAGTATTCCAGTTGTGGTCTTATTAGGGTTTTATAAAGCGCTACTAATACTTTGCATGATTTTGATTCTATGCCTCTGTTTATACAATCCTGGATTATATTAGCTTTTTTGGCGGCGGCTGCACACTGCTGGCTCATATTCAATTGATCATCCATTAGGACTCCAAGGTCCCTCTCACAGTTACTGTTTTTGAGCCAAGTCTCGCCTAATCTGTACTTATACCTTAGATTTTTTCTGCCTAAATATAAAACTGCTTTTCTCCACATTAAAATTCATTTTGTTGGACAGGGCCCATTGTTCAAGTCTGTCAAAATCTTTTTGGATCCTGAGCTTGTCTTCTGGGGTGTTAGCTATTCCTGCCAGTTTAGAGTCATCTGCAAATATGATGAGTTCCCTTTCTATTCCCTCATCTAAGTTGTTTATGAAGATATTGAAGAGTACTGGGCCTAAGACGGAGCCTTGTGGTACCCCACTGGTTACTTCCCTCCATGTAGAGGTAGTACCATTAAGGACTACTCATTGAGTATGGTTTGTCAATCAGTTACAAATCCATCTGGTGGTAATGTCTAGCTTATCAAGAAGTAGGTTATTATGGTCTACTTTGTCAAATACCTTGCTGAAGTCTAAATATACTATGTCCACAACATTTTGCTGGTCTACTAATTTAGTTATTTGGTCAAAGAATGAAATAAGACTGATTTGGCATGATCTGTTTTTAACAAACCCGTGCTTGGCTACTAGTTGTAACTTTATTTGTTTCTAGATATTTTTTTCAGTATCTTCCCAGGTATTGATGCCATTCTGATTGGTCTGTAGTTTCCTGGGTCTGTTTTTTTTTTCTTTTTCTTTTTTTGAAGATGAGAACCACATCAGCTCTTTTCTAATTCACTGGTAGTTCCCCAGTGCTCCAAGATTTGAGCTTCCGCAGTGCTTCATCTAAGACTAGCTACATGCTAGACTCTACAATATATATTTCCTAAATGACTTTTTAAAAGAAAATATGTAGCTAATTTTGTTTTGGAATTATTACAAATGATAGTATAAAATAGTAATCAACAGCTAATATACCAATGTTCTGAGATTTTACAGTTTTTATACTGTTTAATAACACAAAACTATTTTATCTTGCATTACCAAAAAATAATTCATATCTTCATGTTTTATTAATTTTTCTACACAGGCTGCAGAAACTGGAAGTGGAAAAACTGGTGTAAGTGAATTTAGTATTTTGCAAAATAATGTGCAATTATATACTCATAATATATGCAGTTCTGTGGAAATATTAAGTATTAATAAGTAATAGTATATTTATCCAACAGCGGTACTGTGAATTAGTTTAGTCTAAAGGTAAAGGAATGCCCATGTTATGATCTGGGTGACGTTAAGAGACTTAAATCACGGATACCTTGTCAGTAAATATTTCATCCATAGATGTGGCTTAATGTGTTATATAAATGTTATGATGAGATGTATCAACATTGCTGAGTTATTAATTTTAAAAAGAAACACTGCTCTTATTTCTCTTTAGCCAAATTTACTCTGTAATCCAGGCTTTGAATAACATTGTTAGTGAACTAGATAACTTTATATTTCAGGCATTCAGCATCCCAGTTATTCAAATCGTTTATGAAACACTAAAAGATCAACAGGAAGGAAAAAAGGGTAAAACTACTATTAAAACTGGTGGAGGAGGTAAGATTTTTCTCCAGAGTGTGCTAAAATGTATATATTCTATGTATCTGGAACCTAATGTAAATTGAAATTTGTCCATATAGCTTATTTATAGTTACAGATCTCTGTCCATAGATAACATGCATAAGAATAATTCAACTTTTGTCTAATAAAAAGCAGCTGTTGTATACTCAGCTTGGGCTAAAAGGAAGTGTGACATTAGTGTCATACTTGATTTATGGTATCGTGGAAGAATGTTGTGATACCAATCATTTTGTAAGCTGAAGGTTTAGGGTTTTATTTTTACCTGTCTGATAGCTTTTAGAAATGACTGTACGTTGGTTACTTCCTAGTTATTCTGCACTTTTTTAATCAATTTATATGGCCACCCACAGTGTATTATTATTTATACAATCTAATAGTACAGTGAAATATAAAATGTCACTTTTTGCAGCTTTCTTTTTTTAAAAAAAAAGCTTTTAAAATAGAAATATATTTCAGTGTATTACATCTGATTTCTGATATAAAATGTATTGTATCACATCTCAGTATATAAAGTATGTACGGTAGGTATATATATATAATGGTACAAAATAATTACAAAACATATTAAAAATAAAATTGGAAAAGTTATGCAAATGTAAGAACCTGAACATAGATGGTCACAAATTTTATGAACGTTTCTTTCAATTTTTATGTCTAAAATAGATGTGTGGTTCTTTATATATCTTTATCTGTATATCAAATTGTTTACCTGTCTAGAGCAGTGGTTTGCAGACCCCTGGGGGGAGAGGTGCAATTGAGTTGTCACAAGGGGTCCACAAAGGCTTGAAGAAATGTTATGATTTAAATCTTGAATTAAGTCTTGGAGTTCTCTGGCCACAAAAGGTTTTTCAAGAGGGTCCAGGGTGAAGAAAAGGTTGAGAACTGCTGGTCTAGAGTAATATCATTTTCTACTTTTAAATGTGGGGTCTTACCACTCTACAGATGAAAATATGTCTTTTTTTTTGCCTTCTTTTTTTCTCATGAGTGCTCAACAAATGGCAAATGAATCCCTATGACAGAGGAAATGCATTTGGTAAGCCTTCTATAATTTTTTTTCTATAAGATCATGCAATAACCTGGTAGCCATATGTACGTGAAATCCTGTGCTTGGATGGGAGATCTTCCAGGAAGCTGAGTTTCATAGATAAAGATCAGAGTATAAATAGAGCCAGCAGGGGTTTTTTCCCCCCTGTTAATATCACTGGACAAAATTGAGTATTATTATTTTAATCTGAATTGAAATTGGGGAAACTGTAATAGTTTAATACAGCTTTGCCCAGCCTGATTTGCAAACCCTTTGCAGTTACATATCACCACCTCATCTCTAGCCATTGGCTTTAATGTCCGAGACTAATGAGATTTTTTTTTATCCACAACCATGAGAAATACTGGCTTAATTTCACAGTTTCTCCTGTGTTTTTAGTGTTGCTCAAAAATCGTGATTTTATAACTTGGGGTGGCATTGCAAAAATAACTTGTTAATAGTTCTTTGTATCTTGTAACTCCTTTTGCTTTTTTAGCTATTGGAGCTGATGGTCTCTGCTGCCAAAGCAGGGAAATAAAAGAATGGCATGGATGTCGATCAACTAAGGGTGTAACTAAAGGTACTAAACAACAGAGGTTACGCTTATGTGTGAAAAATCCAGAATACTTGAGCTAAAATATTCAGGTTTTTCTCTTTTTTTGAGACCATGGTTAAAGATTTAGACAAAATAGCAATTCACACGATGACCAGTATTGTCTGTTAGGTCAGTATAACTCTGAGAATGACTTCACTATTTTGGAGGCCATAAAAATTATTTACTACTATATTTTTTTATTCAGGTCAAATGTATCACTTGATTTGATTATCATGTATTGAAGATGAAATCAGTTATGTGTATTCTTTATTGTCACATTCAAAGTGACAATAAAGTTATTATATTTTATTCTTAATTGTTTTAGGAAAATATTATTACGAAGTATCCTGTCGTGACCAGGGTTTGTGCAGAGTTGGATGGTCCTCTTTGCAAGCTTCATTAGATTTGGGTGAGTAGTTTCATAACAATCAAGATTAAGTACTGACCCTTAATGATGACTGTGGATTGTTAAGCCGCACATTTTAAAGAAAGTTCATAATAAAGATTGTTAGAATGTTCTAACTTGAAAAACTAGCTGTGTGTGGGGTGGAATACTATTTTCAGCAAATGTGATATGCAACTATTTTTATTATTTTCTTTGTTTATAATGGTCTCCATCAACCATTGAGATAGACCCTGCAGTTGAATCACTCAACTGAGAATTTTGTTTGTGCCAGCACTTCATGACAAGACTTTGGCCTTAAAAATGATAAATTGTATTAGCACAATGGTTTACGTTTCATATTCATACCTCTTCAAATGGTTAACAGTCTGTGACTGGACTGATCATGATGTCACCAAAATATGTATCTTCTTTTCAAAATAATAACAACAACAACAACAATAATATCGCTGTACCAGGAGATGCCCGAGTCGAAGAAAAAGAACTGAAAAAAATTACAAAATACCATGACCTGGCCATCGAAACTGCACGATTATGGATGGAACATGTAACAGTGATCCCCATTGTCATCGGGGCAGTGGGAACTATGTCCAAAAACTTTGCAAAATACATCAAGAAATTGTAAGGTAAAGGTAAAGGTTCCCCCGCACATGCGTGCTAGTCGTTTCCAACTCTAGGGGCCGGTGCTCATCTCCGTTTCAAAGCCGAAGAGCCAGCGCTTGTCCAAGGACGTCTCCGTGGTCATGTGGCCGGCATGACTAGACGCCAAAGGCGCACGGAACACTGTTACCTTCCCACCATAGTGGTCCCTATTTTTCTGCTTGCATTTTTACGTGCTTTCGAATTGCTAGGTTGGCAGAAGCTGGGACAAATAACTGCCGACCTTTTGATCGACAAGCTCAGCGTCCTAACCCACTGAGCCACTGCGTCCCTCAAGAAATTGTAGCTTCCTGCAATAACTCCAGGAAAGCTACAAAAAACTGTGCTACTCAGAACATCTTACATTTTAAGGAGATACCTGGTTGATGCCTAGGATGCTGGCAGAAACCCATGTCAACCATTAGTGCCAGTCAATTTGAGTGTTCAGTTGACTGAGTTTCATGTTTTATGAATAAAAGTTTAATAATAATAATAATGTTGGAAGGTATCTTGGAGGTCTTCTAGTCCAACCCTCTGCTCAGGCAGGAAACCTTATACCATTTCAGACAAATGGCTGTCCAGTCTCTTCTTAAAAACTTCCAGCGTTGGAGCATTCACCACTTCTGGAGGCAGGTTGTTCCACTGGTTAATTGTTCTAACTGTCAGGAAGTTTCTCTTTGGTTCAACATGTCGATATCCATCCATGTGACGGGGAGTACAGAACATCAGTGGAAAAGGAGGACTGTAGTGTTTCTGTAGTGAGGCAACATATTTACATATCCGATATTTGTTTCAGTGCAGAGTTAACGAGCAGTATACTGAATGAAAATCTATGCCATTCCTGTCTCAAAAGTTTAAGAAACTAAAATACATGATTTGTTCCTATACCCAGTGAAGGATCTTGCTCTTTTTACAGAATGAAGGTCCAAGTGGGAGTATATAATGGAGAAAGGTGGCATTTTTATTGAATTTCTCCTTCTCTTATAGCCTCGCATAAATTCTCATATTCTTCCTGAATCCTCCAGTTAGTGTTTTGGGGGCATACAAAGTCAAGAGAGAAGAAAAAAAATTCCAAAATCACTACCCTCTTCTCTTCTTCCATATTTTAATCAAAAAGTGTATGGTTTTAATTGTGATTTCTTAATTATTCTTTAGGCACTGATAAATTTGGCTTTGGCTATGGTGGAACCGGAAAGAAATCTCATAACAAGCAGTTTGATAGTTATGGGGAGGTATGTTTTGTTTCCTATTTTTAAGCAAAATGCTATAGGAATGAGAGCAATTCTGAGGAAGTAAGTTCAGTTTATAGGTCAGCTGCAGAGGTCTCATAAAGTAAGGGGTGTGGAAGTGAGGATTTGTTTAAAGGGTTTTTTTAAATTTTTATTATTATTATTATTATTATTATTATTATTATTATTATTATTATTATTATTATTATTTAAAAAATGGCCAAATTAAATATTTCTTTGCCATCAGGAAAAGTTTAGGTTTAATATTGTGTTTTCCAGAGGTCTACGCTTGCATTTATTTGTAAGAGTCACATTTTTTTTTATGATTAATGGTGATCTGAGGTTCAGCATTTTATTGGGAGAGAATCATGATATTACGGCCAATGAAAATATTTGAAGTGGGCATAAACTTAGAATTCCTTGATAAATAAAAAAATATTGTCAGGATTAGATTTAGAGGATGTTACTTGTTGTAATGGCCGATGGGAATATCCTGAGTGACGGAAGAAAGGAGAACTGCAATCAGGTCAAAGTGTCAACTAATAGATATCTTAGCCCACAGAACGGAGGGGAGCAGAGAAAATATCTCAGAAAAAAAACCTCACTGGTTCCCTGGATGATGGACAAGGAAGGAGAGAAGCGCTTTCAATAGATTCTGTTAGGATAACCTTACAATAAATGTTGTGCTGGCATTCAGGTTTCTTGTTTCTTATCTGGACTACCTCAAAGGGCAGACATGTATCCTCTTGTAAGTTTCTTCCATCTAGCACCCAGCTCTGAACAGACAGAAATGATTTTGTCTGTAAAATGTTCCTTGAGCTCCCCTTCAGGTCATCTTTAATTTTCATCTTTTGCCTTCTATAACACGACAAGTTCCAAGGATATAACGAGTTCCTTTACTTTTTACAGGAATTCACCATGCATGACACAATAGGTTGTTATATTGATGCCGATAAAGGTCAAATCTCATTTTCAAAAAATGGTAAGCGATCTATGTTGTTTTTTCCACTATGTAATTAATTGTATTGTTGAAATAAATATTTCAACACAGTCTTTTTCTTCCAGGAAAGGATCTTGGACTTGCGTTTGAAATTCCACAGAATCTAAAAAACCAGGCACTCTTTCCAGCTTGTGTCCTAAAGGTAATCTTTTTCCTCCTTCAGTTAAGAGCTATGCTAATCAGATTTAAAAACACATCCCTCTTTTATGATTTTTGAAACTTCTGTGTCTTACATGGGAAGATGAGAACAAGCAAGTGTTGTAATTTTACTTCTTTGCCTAGTTAACAGCAAAACCAAGAAAATAATCAGCTTTATCATAAGGGAACACTAATAGCGTTTTTTGAAGGATAGTAATAACATTTTTTTAAAGAATTTGTGTTTTTTTCAAATGGCAAGATCTCATCCTGTATCACAGTTCAGTTCAAAAATCAGTCATGCAAAGAAGGCCCTCTGCTAGCAGATGTGCTAATTAAGATAAAAACAGAATTTAACATTTCTGCAAGGAGGAAGTCAAATGTCAAGTTGTTTGGGTAACAGCGGTTTAGAAAAATGTCTTCCTTGCTCTGAAAATGATTTTTGGAGGCAGGTTTTAGTGAACCAGCAGCAATCTATGAAAATGTTTTGAGTATTTATTCTTCCCCATTTTGCTAATCTTACACTTTTTTCCCCTCTTACACATCCTTCTCAGAATGCTGAATTAAAATTCAACTTTGGTGAAGAGGAGTTTAAGTTTCCACTCAAAGATGGCTTCACTGCTATTGACAAAGCTCCGGAGGGTAATGCTGTGAAGTCCCAGCACACAGGTATGTTAGAGGCCTCATCAAATTTAACAATTAGCAATTTCTGTAAGCTACCTGGAGGTACTGTGAGTGAGTTGGACAGCCATAAAAATGTTCTTAATAGGTAGGGGGGGGGGGAGGAGGGAGGGGGAAGGGGGGATTTTTAAAGGAAAATTGTATCTTAAAACTTTTCAATAAAAAAATGTTCTTAATAAATAAATAAATCAGTGTGAAAGGCATTTTATGTAACATAGAGTTAAGAACATGAAAGTTCTTAGTTAAAATAAGTCATAGTTATAACAGATCCATTGAAATCAAATGAACTCAGATGGCCAATGAGTAATTTAAGTCCCATTTATTTCTATGAATCTTATTTTTCATGCTGCTTTATGTGAATCCAGAGTACTGTCTTTTAGACCTTCCTACCTTATAAGTAAATATATTTAAAATTATTTTTGGCTATGATTTCAAAACCAACATGTCTGTCCTGTCCCATTTCAGGAAGTGCACAAGTAGCGCAGACCAAAAATGTACCAAACGCTCCCAAAGCTTTGATCGTCGAGCCATCCAGAGAGTTAGCAGAGCAAACTCTGAACAATGTGAAACAATTCAAAAAATACGTTGAAAATCCTAAATTAAGGTAAGGTCAAAAGACCGAATTGAGAAGGGAGAATGAATGAATGGAGAGTTGCCTACTTCCCTATAAATTCATTATATTTTTATTTTGTTCTGGAGAGAATGACTGAATAGCACAATATGTTTATCTGCTGCTCTGCCTCTCCTAGGGAACTCCTGATTATTGGTGGTGTTGCTGCAAGAGAGCAGCTTTCCATATTGGAGCAAGGGGTAAGTGAAGATGGTACTTCGTTCATCTTGTGTAATTTTCTTTTTTAAATATACAGGTTTATTAATTTGTTCATGTCAGATGAAAAGCTTTTTTTGTTTTAAATTATAATGACTCTAACCCCCCCCCAAAAATGCAAATACAATCCCTCCCCCCCCCCCCCAGTAACACGGATGGGTGAAGCCTACAATATGAATTTATAATAATTTTAACACTGAGGTAGAATTTTTGTTCCCCTTCAATAATTTACATGTCTATGGATGCAAATCACAATTAAAAAGAAAAAAATATTATAAAGCAGTATGTACAGTCAATGCTGTCTAGGTATTGCTATTACTTACCTAGTTTTAAGCATCTCTTTAAAAAAAATTAAAGAGAGCTTCTTTAAAGGAAGGCATAATGATCATGTGGCTGCTTCCATTTTATTTTACAGGTGGACATAGTTGTTGGAACTCCAGGAAGACTGGACGATCTTGTTTCGACTGGAAAATTGACTTTATCTCAAGTTAGGTTCCTAGTGCTTGATGAGGCGGTGAGTATCAAGCATTTTTTTAAAGCAGTCTATTAACACAAACGTGCACATTAGTGCTTTGGTGATCATTCCTTTGATTCTGTAGCATGTGTGACCCATTGACAAAGACATACATTGCATGGCCAGACAATTTGCTTTGATCTGAAGCTAAAAGAGGCATGCAAGAGCTGCTCAAATCCTGGCTAGGTTTTGCAGTTGGAAGTGATCAGCATATGCCTTTTCAGAAAGGTGTCTCAGAAGAGTGGTTGCATTGCAGCTTGAAGTACATTTTATTTATTTATTTATTTATTTGATTTTTATTATTATTATTCAGCATTATTATTATAAATCACAAGGCGGCAGACATACATAATATCTTTTTTCTTTCTATGTTCCCCACAATAACAACCCTGTGAAGTGGGTTGGTTTGAGAGAGGGTGACTGATCCAAATTAACCCAGCTGGCTTTCATGTCTAAGAAGGGACTAGAACTCACAATCTCCTGGTGCCTTTAACCACTAAATCAAACTGGCTCTCTTATTACTTATTACATATAAGGAACGGTTGCTGGAATTGGGTATGTCTAGTTTAATGAAGAGAAGGACAAGGGGTGACATGATAGCAGTCTTACAATATCTCAGGGGTTGCCACAAAGGGGGGGGGTGTCTATTACCCAAAGCATCTGAAGGGTGGACAAGAGACAAAGGATGGAAATTAAACCAGAAGAGAAGCAACCTAGAATTAAGGAGAAATTTCCTGACAGTTAGAACAATTAATCAGTGGAACAACTTACCTCCAGAAGTGGTGAATGTTCCAACACTGGAAGTTTTTAAGAAGAGACTGGACAGCCATTTCCCTGAAATGGTATAGGGTTTCCTGCCTGAGCAGGGGGTTGGACTAGATCTCCAAGATCCCCTCCAACTCTGTTGTTGTTGTTGTTGTTATATTTTTCTGTACTTCCCAAATTCATCCTGAAATTATTTTATTAAAAAAATTATATGGCTGCCCAAGTCACCCGTAGATGACCGTGTGTCTTACCACATTAAAAATCACAACATAAAAACCTTTTTTAAAAAAAAAAAAACAAAAACCACCTGACCCCATGACAGCAGTAACTCAATCAAATTAACCACTTCATCTGCTCCATCTCTCTCTGGGGTCCCCAGGCCTGCTGACGTGACATGAATGTGGGATAAACAAGACTATAACTATAACTGTTCGCACAGTGGCTGCCATCTGTCTTCTTGTTTTTATCTGTCTTATTTCCTCACGGCATGTCCTAATTTGTTAACTGGATTTGATGGACTCATCTGACTAATAGTCACGCATCTTAACTTTAGAATCTAGGCAATCTAATGAAACTGTTAACATCTCTGTCCCCCACACAGGATGGCCTCCTTAGTCAAGGTTATTCAGATTTCATCAACCGCATTCATTCTCAGATTCCTCAGGTAACTTCTGATGGAAAGAGGCTGCAGGTATGAAGTTTGCTTACTATTTCTGTGTCAACATTTTCCAAAATTTGCTAATACTATAATCTAGCAAATGTTGATCTGTTATCTATCTCTATTTAGGGGAAAGTAAATTTTATACAGTGAGCTTTAGCAAATCATGGGCATATACACTTTATTCTGTATCATTTGGCTGGGATAGTTGCGTTATAAAATAACCTGAAAAAAATAACAAAACCCTCTGCCTGTTATATCTCCTGAAGCAGTGTTTCCAACTACTTCTATCGGTTTTTGTTTTTTGCAAGTGAAAATGGCACCAGGGAGAATTGGCCAGGCTAGTAAAATAAAGAGGCTAGCTGCTTTTTTGTTTTTGTTTTATGTGTACACGTCTATACCATAGAAGACTTCAAACTATATGTGTGACAAATTGTACATATTCAGTAAGCATAGTTTTCTACTTAACCATGTTTTTATAGGCATTTTGGTAGAGCAAAATATAGGGCTCAGTGCTCTAGAGCAGGGGTCTTCAAACGTGGCCCTTTTATGACTTGTGGACTTCAACTCCCAGAATTCCTCAGCCTGGCTGAGGAATTCTGGGAGTTGAAGTCCACAAGTCATAAAAGGGCCACGTTTGAAGACCCCTGCTGAGGAATTCTGGGAGTTGAAGTCCACAAGTCATAAAAGGGCCAGGTTTGAAGACCCCTGCTGAGGAATTCTGGGAGTTGAAGTCCACAAGTCATAAAAGGGCCAGGTTTGAAGACCCCTGCTGAGGAATTCTGGGAGTTGAAGTCCACAAGTCATAAAAGGGCCACGTTTGAAGACCCCTGCTCTAAAGCAATACTGTTGCAATTAAAGACAGCAGTCCTAATAAGAGGAGGGAGGAAAGGCTGATGGGACAGATATTTCAGAACCGTGCCAGTTTCCCAAAACAAAAGGGCAGAGGGCAGCTCTGCCATTTTCCTTCTTCATAGATGTGGACAAAGGCCCTGGCCCCGGAGATTTTTGAAAGAAAATAAATGAGGGTTGAATCTGGTAAAGCCAACAGTTCCCTCTGATGTGCGCCTTCATGGGATTTTATGGAGAAAAAAATCTAGTAGAAATTTAATTACAGGTTCAGATCAAATATTCCCTTCTCCCCTTCGGCTAGAAAAACAGTGCCATCTCCCCACCTTGATTTCTCATAAATAACTGCCCAAGAGGCGTAGGGCGGTTCAGCAAGTTGTACCACATCACAGATTTTAATACTGGGATCTGGCTGTGCTTTCATTCATCATTGCCAGTTATAAAAGGCTCAATAATTGATAGGAAGCTTAACAACGTGCGCCCTATACGGACATCCTCGTTCTAAAACTCCAGCCTTAACCTGAAACCATTTGTGTTTTAAGGTCATTGTGTGTTCTGCAACTCTGCATTCATTTGATGTAAAGAAGCTATCTGAGAAGATTATGCACTTCCCTACTTGGGTAGATTTGAAAGGCGAGGATTCTGTCCCAGAGACCGTGCACCATGTTGTGGTTCCTGTGAACCCCAAAACTGACAAACAATGGGAGAGGCTTGGCAAAAATCACATCAGAGTAAGTGTAAACCAAAGTATTTGGTTTTCAGTTTGCTGAAAATTAAAGGCAAGCAGACATGCCTAACTAAGTCAAAGTGGAATGTTGTAAAGTTAGGTGGACACTTGCTTTCAAATCTCAAATGGGGTGGAGGTTTTAAAGACTGGTCTAATTTATCATAGTTGGCTAAAAAGTGAAAGCAGGGCAGTCTGTATGTGATAATGTGTAAAAAGAGGTACAATATACTACAGCAGACATGTCAAACACAAGGCCCGGGGGCCGGATCCGGCCCGCGAAGTGGTTTCATGTGGCCCGCGAAGCCATCCTGGAAACAGTGAGGGAACGGCCCCCACTGCCTTGGCCGAGGCCCAGAGACCCTCCTCCTGCCAGAGACCCTCAGATCTGTCCCGCTTCTGCCCAGGCCCCCATAGGCACCCTTGATGCGAACAATGTAGAGCTGGCCACGCCCCCCCCAGTAGGCCATACGCACTCTAGCCTCGCCCACCCAGTAGGCCACGCCCACCCTGGCCATACCCACCCGGCCCCTTGAGGGCAACCGCAATGCTGATGCAGCCCTCAATGAAATTGAGTTTGACACCCCTGTACTACAGGCTCACTTGATCTAATTCATGAAAACTAGGCAGAAGCTTATCTACACTTAGATGATTGCAGGACTGAACTGAGAATGAAGCCAAACAATGTTATTTGAATGTGTATTTAAATAAATAATTGGGTGGGAGAAATAATCATTCTGTTGCACTCTAGGAGGTGTTGCGATCTAGGAGGTTGGCATATTAATTTTTATTTTTATTTTGCTTGACATGAAATGATTCATTAGACTGAAAGCCTTAGGATAATTTTATATCCGTTGGTTGCAGTTGTATGCTGCATTTTCCCCAGAACTGTGCCCAGTAAAAATATTTGTTACATTTTAAGACAGTGTCATGATTTCAGAGATCTTGTGGGTCATCTTTGCTAGGACCTCCCTTTGGGCCACAGTTTTAACAATCACCATTTAACTTTGCAGACGGATGAGGTGCACGCAAAGGATAATACAAGACCTGGTACAAATTCTTCAGGTAATGACTGTGTTGATCAAGCTGCTGTGTATTAGTCATAGATATAATGATGAAAAGGTCTGTATGGACCAATTTATTATATTTTGCTTTGAAATTCAAACTCATGTTTTTTCCCTTGATCAGAAGAGGTTAAAAAAAATAGTTAAACCTTATCAATATTACAGGTACTCCTCGACTTTCAACAGTTCATTTAGTGACTGCTGAAAGTTACAACGGAATTGAAAAAAATGACTTCACACTTGCAACCTTGTAACATCTCCATGGTCAAGCAATCAAACTTCAGATGTTTGGCAACTGACTCATGTTTATGACGGTTGCAGTGTCCCGGGGTCATGTGATTTATTTATTTTTATTTCATTTTATTTTAATTCCATTATATCCCGCCCTTCTCCGAAGACTCAGGGCGGCTTACAAGCTTAGCAGTAGCCTTCATTCTATGTATATGCCTGCTTATTAGGGCTTTCACACACACCCCCAAGCGGCATTATTACAAAGTCAGCTTAATTGCCCCGAACAATCTGGGTCCTCATTTTACCTACCTCGGAAGGATGGAAGGCTGAGTCAACCTTGAGCCTGGTGGGATGCGAACCTGCACTAATTGCAGGCAGCTGGTGTTACTTAAGGAGGCATTAGCCTACTGCTCCACCAAGGCTTCATCTTCTTGTGACCTTCTGCTCCACCAAGGCTTCATCTTCTTGTGACCTTCTGGCAAGCAAAGTCAATGGGGAAGTCAGATTCACTTAACAACCGTGTTATTATCGACTGCAATGATTCACTTAACAACTGTCTCGCTTAGAAACATAAAGTTTGGGCTCAGTTGTGGTCGAGGACTACCTGTATTCCCAAACAATTGCGATAATACTTAATTAGTGTATTTTCAGAATAAGCGGCTGGGTTTTCTGTGTGTAATGTATCTGAACTATTGTGTAGGAATAATGTCCTTTTTTTTTTTTACAGAAATGTGGTCAGAGGCAATTAAGATTTTAAAAGGAGAATATGCTGTTCGTGCCATCAAGGAACACAAGATGGATCAAGCAATAGTCTTCTGCAGAACAAAGATAGATTGTGATAATATGGAGCAATACTTTATACAGCAGGGAGGAGGTAGTATTTCTGTCTCTTAATGCTTCCCTCCTTTCTTTTATGATGATGATTTATTTTTTTTGCAAAGGATAACTTTTTACAAAAGAGAGTTTCCTACTGGTAGGATTGTTCTTTTTTCACTACTTTAAAGAGTGGAATTGGCATCACATAGGCATTTCTGCTAAAAAAAAGAAATGTTTCCTGTCAGCAGTTCACAGGTCCCCTTTTGATTTTTTTTAATTTAGTTCGCTTGTCTATCCCACAAGTGAAACAATCTCCTCTTTTAACTTGTGTGCCAGTAAAGGAAATATCAGGGGTTAGAAAAATGTCTTCAAGGCCAATGACATGGGCATGCAACCTTGTTGGCTGTGGTGAAAGCAGAAATTGGTCATGTTCAAAGTAATTGTGTGTGCGCGCGCATGTGTGCATCTCACATATCCACATTTCTCATATAGCCTATTAGTTACTTAAATTTTGGTTTTCTCATCCCCAGTTCAAACATTTCAGGCTCCCCCATTTTTCTCAGTGTGAAACTGAATTTAAATTTAGTGATTTTAACTGCAAAAATGTGTTGATGGGCTTTGACACATTCTCTCTCTTTAAATGAGAAGTTGAGCAAGGAACTGAAAGAGTAAAAAGAGCTACATCATAAACTGATGTGCACTGGATCCACATCTGCAGGGAATTTCAATGTATTATACGCACAGAGATACACACACACACACACACACACATGTACACCCACTGATTGTGACAATAAAGAAGTATAATATATGGTGTTTCTAATATATTCTGTTTTAAAGGTCCAGATAAGAAGGGACATCAGTTCTCATGTGTGTGCCTGCATGGAGACAGAAAACCTCATGAGAGAAAGCAGAATTTGGAGCGCTTTAAGGTAATTATGGCTTTAATAACTCAAAGGCCTCCATATTGAGAGCCGAAAATTGGACATTTATTTCAATTTAATTGATGAATTGTTAATAATTGCATAACTTAAACAGCAGTAGCACTTAAACTTATATACTGCTTCCCAGTGCTTTTACCGCTTTAAACCACCCTCTCTAAGCGGCTTACAGAGTCAGTCTATTGCCCCCAACAGTCTGGGCCCTCATTTTACCGATCTCGGCAGGATGGAAGGCTGAGTCAACCTTGAACCTGTCAGGATCGAACTGCTGGCAGATGGCAGTCAGCAGAAGTAGCCTGCAGTCCTGCATTCTAACCACTGTGCCTATTCTCCTTGTCTGTTCATGAGACAGGGAGATGTCTCCAGACAGTCCTCCACAAATGATGAGGCACTTATTTTCTAAGCCCACTCAGAGAACGACCAGGAATCCCAGCAATGGATGAATAGGCAGGATAGCCCTTTTCATCAATTCACCAGTTCCTCATGCAAGCTCAGGAGTACAGTATGCGAGCCCACGTTATTCTGGAGGGTCCAGAACAACAATGGAGAGGGGGGATGTTGCATAGGGGATAAGCTTCTTGCCATTTCTACCCCACTCATTCTTGCATCATTCCTAAAATATAATACACACCTGCATCCAGGCCAGGATCTTTTTCTTTTGCGTGAAATAACCAAGCTCTACAGAGTCATCTGGACTGAAACCCACCACTCTTCATAGCCAGCATATTAAGAGAAGGGCATAACTTACCTACAGGAAGCCAAATTCTACTGAATTCTATACAACAAGCCTATAAAGCAGAAGAGTATCTAACAAAAAGGGATTAAGGTGTTGGTCTAGAAATCAGGAGACCTTCTAGTCCAACTTTAGCCACAAAAGCCGGTGGGGTGATACTGAGTCAGTCACTGTCTCTCAGCCCACCCCACCCCACAGGGCCCTTTTGTGGGGCAAGTAGTAGGGGAAAGGAGTATTAGGTATGTTCACCACTCTTGCGTTATTTATCAAAATAATAAGGGATAAAAAATCAAAGAAATAAATAAATTCTGCAGCTGATCTGAGCTTGTATCCAGCAGCACCTTCAGTCCTGCAGCACTCTGTTATTCCGATAGCCGGTTGTTCAGTGGTAGCCACTGCAGAAGAATGAGGATGACTTAGTCAATAGAAGCATTTAGATCAGGGGTCCCCAACCTTTTGGGCGCCAGGGACCAGTTCTGTGGAGAAAGGTTTTTCCACGGACTCGAGAGTGTGTGGTTTTGAGTGCTGCCTGCATCCCACAGGTGGGGCTTTGCTTGTTTGTGCGGACCGGTTGCTGGCATGCTGCGGCCTGGTACCGGACCACGGACTGGGGGTTGGGGACCCCTGATTTAGATTGTTAAGAATCCCAAGAAGTCTGGGAAAGAAGCATGTAGGAGTAGGAGGAATTAGTAAAAGAACAGTCTTTGCCAATGGCAATTCTGTTAAGTCAAAGGCATTTTATGGCAAGGTATCTTTGGATTCAAGGCTTCATAGCTTTATTGCGTTATAGTCGATATATTGCATTTAAATTTTAATGATTATGTAAAAATGAAATTTCATCTAAATTTGCTCTTCTTTTCTGTTTAGAAAGGGGAGGTCAGATTTTTGATCTGCACAGATGTAGCAGCCAGAGGAATCGATATCAGTGGTGTGCCATACGGTAAGAATTGTCAGTACTTTACCAACATCAAGAAAGTCTACTCTTAGTTGAAGGCATGAAGTTGTTGAATTGGCCGTTACAATAGAAATGCTGCTGCTGGATGCAATATTCAATTTGTGCAGCTTGCAAGTTGATACAGGTTTGTGTTTAATGTAACCCTAAATTCAGTTAATGCAAGGCTAGCAAGTCTGCATTTGAGAATGTGTGCAGATGCGACTAGGGTTTTAGACGCTACTAATCTTTTGTGTGCAAAATGGAGGAAAGGAAGACTGGCAGAGGAAAACAGCACAAGATTTTTTTAAAAAGAGGCTTGTTATTAAAGGAAAATTTTGATGTAATTTAATGACAAGAACGTGGTCATAGCAATATTAAAATAGAATGTTATTTATAATATTTGTTTTGTTTTATTTTGCTCTTTCTAACTACTCTGTGACTTTGTTAACCCATACATTTAAATAATAAGTACATTCTTTTAATCCTTTACTGAAATGCTTCAATAATATGCATATAAAACTTTATGATTAATACTTTCCATTACCTATTTCTGTCAAGAGTGAAACCAATTACCATAATTTTCCACAGAAATATCACGTTGAAGAGTTCAAATTCAAATAATGTGACCATTTTTTTTTTGGAATTTATTAACAGCACTAATTGAAACATGCCTATAAATACCCTTTCCTTTTTTAACAGTTATCAATGTCACACTTCCGGATGAAAAACAGAATTACGTTCATCGGATTGGCAGAGTGGGGCGAGCTGAGCGGTATGTTGGAAAATGTTATTATTCATCTTGTATCATTTTTGAGATGAGTAAATGAAGACTCTTGTTTGTTTGTTTGTTTGTTTTAGCATGGGCCTAGCAATTTCCCTGGTGGCAGCAGAGAAAGAAAAAGTAAGTTCTGCTTCCTTAAAACCCTAAGATACACGGCAGAATAAGATTTCCTTTTGCTGCGTATTCGTGACTGCTTCTATGCATATAACCATTCAGAATTTGAACTTAATTCAGCGTTATGACAATTAGCTTTCTGTAAATTCATAGTCAAGGCCATGGTTTTCCCAGTTGCAATGTATGGCAGTGAAAGTTGGACTGTAAAAAAGGCTGAGCGCCAAAGAATTGAGGCCTTTGAACTGTGGTGCTGGAGAAGACTCCTGCGAGTCCCTTGGACTGCAAGGTGATCAAACCAGTCAGTCCTAGAGGTGATCAACCCTGACTGCTCTTTAGATGGTCAGATCCTGAAGCTGAAACTCAAATACTTTGGCCACCTAATGAGAAGGAAGGACTCACTGGAGAAGAGCCTAATGCTGGGAAAGATTGAGGGCAAGAGAAGAGGACGACAGAGAATGAGGTGGCTGGATGGAGTCACTGAAGCAGTAGGAGTGAGCTTAGATGGACTCCACAAGGTGGTAGAAAACAGGAAGGCCTGGAGGAATGTTGTCCATAGGGTTGCGATGGGTCGGACACAACTTCACAGCTAACAACAACAACAAATCCAAAATGCCATTCTGCCCATTTTAATTCCCCTCCCACCAAAAAAAAAATAACTACAGGGAGTGCAGAATTATTAGGCAAATGAGTATTTTGACCACATCATCCTCTTTATGCATGTTGTCTTACTCCAAGCTGTATAGGCTCGAAAGCCTACTACCAATTAAGCATATTAGGTGATGTGCATCTCTGTAATGAGAAGGGGTGTGGTCTAATGACATCAACACCTTGTATCAGGTGTGCATAATTATTAGGCAACTTCCTTTCCTTTGGCAAAATGGGTCAAAAGAAGGACTTGACAGGCTCAGAAAAGTCAAAAATAGTGAGATATCTTGGAGAGGGATGCAGCACTCTTAAAATTGCAAAGCTTCTGAAGCGTGATCATCGAACAATCAAGCGTTTCATTCAAAATAGTCAACAGGGTCGCAAGAAGCGTGTGGAGAAACCAAGGCGCAAAATAACTGCCCATGAACTGAAAAAAGTCAAGCGTGCAGCTGCCAAGATGCCACTTGCCACCAGTTTGGCCATATTTCAGAGCTGCAACATCACTGGAGTGCCCAAAAGCACAAGGTGTGCAATACTCAGAGACATGGCCAAGGTAAGAAAGGCTGAAAGACGACCACCACTGAACAAGACACACAAGCTGAAACGTCAAGACTGGGCCAAGAAATATCTCAAGACTGATTTTTCTAAGGTTTTATGGACTGATGAAATGAGAGTGAGTCTTGATGGGCCAGATGGATGGGCCCGTGGCTGGATTGGTAAAGGGCAGAGAGCTCCAGTCCGACTCAGACGCCAGCAAGGTGGAGGTGGAGTACTGGTTTGGGCTGGTATCATCAAAGATGAGCTTGTGGGGCCTTTTCGGGTTGAGGATGGAGTCAAGCTCAACTCCCAGTCCTACTGCCAGTTTCTGGAAGACACCTTCTTCAAGCAGTGGTACAGGAAGAAGTCTGCATCCTTCAAGAAAAACATGATTTTCATGCAGGACAATGCTCCATCACACGCGTCCAAGTACTCCACAGCGTGGCTGGCAAGAAAGGGTATAAAAGAAGGAAATCTAATGACATGGCCTCCTTGTTCACCTGATCTGAACCCCATTGAGAACCTGTGGTCCATCATCAAATGTGAGATTTACAAGGAGGGAAAACAGTACACCTCTCTGAACAGTGTCTGGGAGGCTGTGGTTGCTGCTGCACGCAATGTTGATGGTGAACAGATCAAAACACTGACAGAATCCATGGATGGCAGGCTTTTGAGTGTCCTTGCAAAGAAAGGTGGCTATATTGGTCACTGATTTGTTTTTGTTATGTTTTTGAATGTCAGAAATGTATATTTGTGAATGTTGAGATGTTATATTGGTTTCACTGGTAAAAATAAATAATTGAAATGGGTATATATTTGTTTTTTGTTAAGTTGCCTAATAATTATGCACAGTAATAGTCACCTGCACACACAGATATCCCCCTAAAATAGCTATAACTAAAAACAAACTAAAAACTACTTCCAAAAATATTCAGCTTTGATATTAATGAGTTTTTTGGGTTCATTGAGAACATGGTTGTTGTTCAATAATAAAATTAATCCTCAAAAATACAACTTGCCTAATAATTCTGCACTCCCTGTATATTCCAGTATTTAGTGGTTGTTTTTTTTCTTCTTGTAACCTTCAGGCTTCTCTTCTAGGTTTGGTATCATTCATGCCCCAGTCGTGGGAAGAACTGTTACAATACTAGACTGAAGGATGAAGGTGGTTGCACTATTTGGTACAATGAGATGCAGGTAATTTTTTTTTACTGGTTCCATTAAAAGCTTTCCTACCTAAGTTTGCATTTCAAGAGCAGGCATGGTCCTTTTAGCTGCAGTTTTTCAAAATGTATCTAAAATAGTTGAGCCCCAATCCACTGGAAAGTTCTAATTAAAACCAGGGTTCTGGCATAAGGCTAGCCACATTTTTCATAGCTAAACTCTTTTTGCAATGTCTTGGCACCCAGAGTGTCAGATGCACAGTAGAATTCCCAAGGGTGGTAGGTAAGTAGGCAGAGATGTGAAACTTGAAGTTGTAACTCACGTTAAGATTACCCATGTTACTCATTACAGGCGAGGCCTTTTCTTTAAAGTACATTGCCTTTTCTACAATGTAGGAATGCACTTCACATTTAATACCATTTAATTCTAACGTTTTGGGTCATTTAATTGGTAATCTTTGATAACCTTAATTAGAAAGATTGCTTCTGTATACAAAAACCTTCTCGGTAGGGAAGTTGTGCTGACTGGAGATGGTGACTATGGGAAGAGCACAACAGATAGTCCTCAACTTACAACAGTTCATTTAGTGACTCTTCAAAGTTACAACCACCCTGAAAAAAGTGACTTATGACCTCTTTTAACCCCTATGACCGTTACAGCATCCCTTTGGTCACATGATCAAAATTCGGATACTTGGCAGCTGGTTCATATTTATGACATTTTGAGTGTCCTGGGATCGCATTAACTGTGTTATTAACAACTGCAGCAATTCATTTACCTGTGACTAGAAAGACTCACTAGCAACATAAATTTTGTGGCTCAATTGTGGTCATAAGCCAAGGACTACCTGTACATCTGGGGAAACATAGTTTCTGTGTTAACATAGCAAGGCCCTCTTTGCAAGGGTGAATAGACTAATGTGTTGCTTTATGGATTTAGGAAGAGGAATTGATGCATTAACCATTTCAGGAGATCTTTGAAATATGGGTATTCAGTTACTGTTATCTATTTTCAAGTTTACGGTAGAAAGCAGCAGTGTTTTTTTGGAAAATCTTGTTGGCTCAGAAATATAACTTTTGAGCCAGCAGCATTTTCATGACTATGCTAAGGTATGCTGAGTGGTGTTTACCAGTAACAAACCCTAACTTAAAACCAGGAGAAAAAGTCTTGATATTTGATTTCACTTGGATATAGAACACATACTAATATAATAATCGACAATTTTCTCATATACAATGGTCTCGTTACCTATTTTACAGATTGGGTTACTTTTCCCTTATAGACAGACAACTATGGTAGTCTGGCCTTTATTCCTTAAGCTAATCAAGCAAGTTTTCAAGATACAACTCTTAAAGAGAAATATGACATTGAGACATAAATGTGTTTATATATTGCTACGTTGTATTGGTATGTGTAGACCACAGCCATAAATCTGAGGATGCTAGATGATTTCAAATGATAATTCCCAGATAGTTGTTTAACCCTTAAGTTAATAAAATTAGACAACATACCTTTAAACAATTTGTTAGCTTTATGCTTCTGGTATGGTTTCAAATATACATGCCTAGTTCTTGCACTAAACTTGTTAGTATAATCAGTTAAGCAGGCAGACATCACCTATTCCAATTTATTTATTTTATTAAATTTATTGGCCATTCATATTGCCACAGGGTAACTAGATGACATTTGGTCTGAATGACCTAAAAATGGTTGAGGAGGGTTGAGAAATTTGGGGAATCAGGTTTGGAGGGCTTTGGAGAGACCAATCGCTTCTACATTTCTGCAGAAAATGATTTCTAAGCAGAAAAATCTTCCATTCACAGAAATACACAGAATTTATTTATTTATTTATTTATTTAAATTCCATTTATATCCCGCCCTTCTCCGAAGACTCAGGGCGGCTTACAAGCTTAGCAGTAGCCTTCATTCTATGTATATGCCTGCTTATTAGGGCTTTCACACACCCCCAAGCGGCATTATTACCAAGTCAGCTTAATTGCCCCCAACAATCTGGGTCCTCATTTTACCTACCTGGGAAGGATGGAAGGCTGAGTCAACCTTGAGACTGGTGGGATGTGAACCTGCACTAATTTCAGGCAGCTGGTGTTACTTAAGGAGGCATTAGCCCACTGCTCCACCAAGGCTGATGATATCTCTTTATCATTAATTTTCAGGAATACTAAAATAGATTTTGGTTTCTTGAGATAGTAACAAGTCTCACCAAACATAATGACAATTGATACAATTTAATTTTTATTTCAGGTTAAAATGTCATATTATTTTGCAAATTCAGTATTGAAATTCTGCTATCCTTCACTAGATGAATGCAACACAAGACAATTTGTTTGTGCTTAAGTACCATTTCTTATTTTTAGTGACTCCTAGAAGATTGGGAATACACTTTAGTTCTAAATCTTATTGATTCAGAAGTTTTATGTTTTTAATTTGTTTGAGAAGATTGTGTTTTCCTGAAATGCACACACCTGGACTTTGTCTTTCCTTGAAGACATCAGAACTGAAGAAGCTTCTTGGATGAGAAGTGAAACATTGTCAAGGAAAAGTTGCCTTTTGAAAAAGCATTTTAGGGACAAGCTAACCCTAAGATCTGCTTCTTCCTCATGCTGTTTGCTCCTGAGGCGTTACTGCCATCTCTCAAGTTTATTCATTAATTAATCTCAGTAACTGCTGGGATCAGTTTAGTGTGCTAAACAGTATCATGGTTTGTTTGCTGCTGATGCTTAGTGAGATGTGTAAACTTTGGCAGTGTGAATTATTCAACTAACCACATCTAAAAGCAAAGTATATTATTTAAATCCATCCATTGTATTGTCTGTCATGGAGAACTGGAGATCATTTTACAGCCTGATTTCTTTCATTTTATGGCATTCAGCTTTTAGGTGAAATAGAAGAGCATCTGAACTGCACCATTACTCAGGTCGAGCCAGATATTAAAGTCCCAGTAGATGATTTTGATGGCAAGGTCACCTATGGGAAAAGAAGAGCTGCTGGGGGTAAGTGGACAACCATTAAAAATCCAGCTGCATTTTGGAATGGAAAATTGATTTTTCTGGTGAATTATAATTTTATTATATCTGATAATTATATCTTATCTAAGTGACTTAACATGGCAAAATACTTTTCGGGAATTTCAATGTTGTTATTGTCCAACTTCAGTTCCCTGAAATTCCAAAAAAAAAAAAGAATTAGGATTCCTTTCAAAACCAGTTTAGGGTTCTTTTATTGG
Organism: Vipera ursinii; assembly: GCF_947247035.1. Lineage (NCBI taxonomy): Eukaryota > Metazoa > Chordata > Lepidosauria > Squamata > Viperidae > Vipera > Vipera ursinii. The sequence goes on along the minus strand of NC_139512.1, from coordinate 214,310,544 downwards.
CTTCTTTTTATATAAGGAAATTCCTCCATGTAAAAATACTTCAAGACACTTAGAAAATGAAGTTTCTGCCTATTGCTTATTTTAACTTCCCGCTTAATGTGTAGAAGTGTAATTATCAAACAGATCTATTTTTTATAACCCAATCCTCAGCTGTTTTTTCTCTGACTTGGCATTCAGTGTGCATTTTCCATCTAAGAATTATATGTTAATATAAACACCTATTTTGAGTAAATGTTTTTAAATAATAAATTAATATGGAAACAGAATAGAAATGTAGGTATATAAGTATTTCTTAAAATATTATCATTTTAACTGTTAGACTCATGTTAGTTATATAGAGATATTATAATAGCTGTTATATTATCTAGTTGTCATTTCTTATATGAAGTATTTTGTAATTAAAATACTTGTAATTAAACTCTGTCTCCCTAGGACCAGGACACTGGAATTCTTTCCACAAACTGAAAAATAAAGGGGGGAGTCTATTTTGTAAACATAGAGGGAGATTTACTTTTTATACTAATATTTTAAAAGAATCTGTTTAGTTCTGGATGCAGTTTAATTATAGTCCAAATGAAAGCATATTCAGAATGGAATTTTATTTCAGAATTTCAAATTTTAAAAGTATTTTGACGCAGCGTGGGTATTTGTTATTTCAAAAGATTAGTATACATAAATCTAAGATAATTCTTTAGATCAAAGACACATTTTTTTTAATCCAGAAAAATAAATACCTTACCACTTTTATGTTCTTGCTTGTTCTCAAATACCCCCTTCTGGATCCCATAGGTATAGCAGTGAAATGTGAGGCAAGGTCAAAATTTGGTATCCTTTTATGCATACAGTAGTTGGAATAATTGGGGCAATATCTTTAGTGAGCTTATTAGAGGCTTAATCCTTCTTTTTTTTTTAACCACTTCTTTAAAATGGACAATTATGCTGCAATAATTCCGTGATTTGCTGCCGAATTTAAGAATGTTATTTTGGGCAAGGCTTAAAAATAGACCGGGATTCACACGCAGACCAGAAGAGGCTTACTTCATCTTTGACTAGTAATGTTTAATGGGGCAATTTTTTTTATTAGACATTTACATATCGAAGAATAATCAATATTTTTGAATGATTGTACCTACATAGAGAAAAAGGTTAACGCATTTTGGCTCTTTGCAGGTGGAACATACAAAGGCCATGTGGACATGCTGGCACCTACAGTGCAAGAGTTGGCTTCCCTTGAAAAAGAAGCCCAAACATCTTTCCTGCATCTTGGTTACCTTCCTAATCAGCTGTTTAGAACATTTTGAGTCTTGCCTCAGGTGTTTGGCCTGTATGAAGATGCTATGACTATGCTGCCTTTATGTCAGTCTTGCATGTTCACCAACCTTGGAAACCTTGGCGAATTAGCTAGTAGTATTGATCCAATAAAAGTGAGCTGCTCATAATCACCTTTGTGTTTTATATCTTTTTTTCCCCTGGATGTGTTAGAAGGATTATCTGGTCTAGTGATTCTTACTTAACACAGTATTTAAAACTTCAGAATTCGTTTTAGTCATCATCAAATTTGGGCTTTGATGGATGGGGGGCGGGAAAATTAAACATTAGCGCAGTGTTTCAGAGAGTTTTTAAAATGAGCTTGCTTCTAAAGTTCAGGGAGATTCAAATTCTCTACACAAAGTAACACATTATAAATACTAAATGTGTGTAGAAAAAAATTAAGGCACCAGTATTGAAAAAGCAAGCAATAGCTAATGTTGAGTTTGTAATCAAATTAATTGAGTAGATTCAGGGCTTTTTTTTTCTCATAGAACGGTCAGAACGGAGTTCCGGCACCTTTTTTGGATGGAACCTTGTAGGGTAGGCAAGGTGGGTTGTATGACGTGTGAGTTCCGGCACCTTTTTCTTTTACAAAAAAAGCACTGAGTAGATTAATAGCATTTCAATCTCTGGATACTTTTTTAACATGCTGTAATCTCACATGAGATCTCAAATGGAATAACTCCAACATACGAAGCGAAATTGAAGAACAGTGTAAAATAGCAAGAAATAAATTATGTGACAACTGATTATGTTGGCCTAAATTCTCAATCGTCCATTTTCCAATATAGAAAAAGTAGAAGACAACTCCTTACTCATTTCAAGCTTACAGATAAACTTTAAAATTCATAATTTTGCTGTCCGCCTGGCTCAGTTTGAAAAATAAAGCAGTTTGATAGTGAGATGGGCAGCATATAAATTAAATAAACTCACACAGCTAACAAGTACACTATATCATCATGATCATATTTATAGTGAAGGATCTGCATTGGTTACCGTTTGTTTTCTGATTTGCTTCAAAGTGCTTGAGTTTTAACTTTTAAAGCCCTAATCAGCTTATAGCCTGGTTGTCCATGACTTGTTCTTTTGACTTCCTGCAAAAGAGGTTGCTCCGGAGATTCTTTCAGACATTGGGGAAAAAAAAACCTTTGGACCTTCTCCTTCCTGCTTTTTTGGGAAAGCACCAAGATTAGCTTTTCATTTATTTATTTATTTATTTATTTATTTATTTATTTATTTATTTATTTATTTAAATTTATATACCGCCCTTTCCCGAAGGACTCAGGGCGGTTTACAGGGCATTTAAAACAACCAATACAAAAGTTAAAAACAAATTTAAAAAAATTAAATCATCCCTAGAATTAAAAACCCCAGTTAAAAATTCTCTTTAATTATTTAATATTGTAAATATATTTACATTGAACCCTGAAAAGAATTTTGGGGAAAGCAGTAGAAGTTTAAAGAGGAAAGGGAACAAAAGAAAAGAATGATCATTGTGTTAAACTTGGTAAATATGTGCACATGTATAACTTCAGAAAATAAAAGGAGTGATGACTGATATTAACCACAGACAGCCACAGCCAGGTGGAATAAAAAACAAAAGGAGATTCAAATGGTTCTCTTTTGAAGAAAATATTTTATCAAGATATATGTCATCTGACGTTTTTTGAGCTGGTTCCTTGAAACGGAACCTAAAAGAGAAATTACAATCTGATGTGTTTCCGTTCTCTGCAAACCCTGCAATCTATCAGTTGCCTCTTGGTGGCGGTAGAGTTTCATTTTCTTTTCCCCCTAAGAGTTCGTTCTCTAGCTGGGAGATACTACTTCTATCTGGTAGCAGTTTCCCATTTGGTGTGGTGCTTTTCCATGTATATTAAAATTGTAGCTCCAAGCTATTTTTTTAATTAAAAGGGTTCCTGTATATATGGAGCAAAAATTTGCAATGTTAACAATAAAATTTGGGTTTAATAACTGACATGTTGAATCATGTTGTCGTTGCCTGCAATTTAATCTTGTAAACTAGTATAGCTACCTACCACAATCTTTGTAATCAATTTTTTCTTTTGAGAGCTTTATTTGGGATATGTTTTCTCAACATTTACATAGTTTCAGTAACGTACATGTCTTGGCTGATAGCTGCACGTAGTGTCAAAAGTTTCCATTGTTATTGCTGTTTTGCAGCTGCCTTTAAAATACGGCATCATAATTAATCCATCCCAATTTACAGATTGTGAGATAAAGTAACAGATTGGCCAGAAGGATTCTTTATAATAATAATAAAAAAAATATTTGTAAGTAATAGAGAATGACTTATAAGGATTTTTTTTAACGAAGAAGAAAGCACAAAATGGATTAAACTTAATCAGAATAGAGGTGGGAGTTTGGAAATCTTCTAGTCCAACCCCCTGCTCAAGAAGGAGACCCTATACCAGGGGTAGGCAACCTTGGCTCGTTTATGACTCATGGACTTCAACTCCCAGAACTCCTTCAACTCCCAGCTATGCTGGCTCAGGAATTCTGGGAGTTGAAGTCCATGAGTCATAAAAGAGCCAAGGTTGCCTACCCCTGCCCTAGACCATTTGAGACAGGTGTTTGTCCAATCTTTTCTTTAAAATCTCCAGTGATGAAGCACCCACAATGTCTCAAGGCAAGCTGTTCCACTAGTTAATTGTTGTCACTGTTAAAAAGTTTCTCCTTAATTCCAGGTTGCTTCTCTCCTTGATTAGTTTTCATCCATTGTTTCTTGTCTGGCCTTCTGGTGCTTTTGAAAATAAATTGATCCCCTCTTCTTTGTGATGGCCCCTCAAATACTGGAACACTGCCATCATGTCACCCCGCCCACACACTCCAGACTAGCCATACCCAATTCCTGCAACTGTTCTTCATATGTTTTAGTCTGCAGGCCTTTAATCATCGTAGTTGCTCTTCTTTGCACTTTTTCCAAAGTCTCAACTTCTTTTTTGTAATATGGTGACCAAAACTGGATGCAGTATTCCAGGTCTGGTCTTTTTAGGGTTTTATAAAGCGGTACTAATACTTCGTGTGATCTTGATTATATGCCACTGTTTATACAACCAAGGATTGTATTTGGCTGTTTTGGCTGCTACCGCATACTGCTACCTCATATTTAAGTGATCATTCACTAGGACTCCAAGGTCCCTGTCACATTTACTGTTTTTGAGCCAGGTTTCACCTAATCTGTACTTCTATCTTTGGTTTTTGCTGTCTAGGTGTAAAACTTTACTTTTCTCCACATTAAAACTCATTTTGTTGGATAGGGCCCGTTGTTCAAGTTTGTCAAGATCTTTTTGGATCTTGAGCTTGTCTTCTGGGGTATTATCTATTCCTGTGTTCTGTTCCAGCCTACTACCGGCCCTGCAGAAATGTCAGGGACAATCCCTTTTCAAAAGTCAATAGGCTGAAAGTTAGCCAACCAAATTTATTTACTCAAATGAAACAAAACAGATCCAAAACAGAGCAAAACAAATACTAACCATGACTAAATCAGAAGCTGTTCAAACAGTTGCCTTCATTCCCCTTTAAAACACAGTTTCAAGGCATGGCTTCTCTTTGCCTCCTCCCGAGGTGCCTCATTGCCCTCCTTTGTTCACTCCTGCTTGTCTGCCTCCTGCTTCGAGCATCCTTGAACAAAGCCAGCTGTGAATCATCTTCATCCAAGCTTTCAGGCTCACACAGCTGGGTCTGAGGAGGAACAAGACGGGAGGGGCCTGGCTGAGAGCTCTGCGATGCCTCAGAACTTTCCTCTACAGGCTCTCCAATCCCCTCCTCCTCCTCCTCCTCCTCCTCAGAATTGTCCGATTCAGCTGCCATACCCACAGGCTGACACTGAATCACAACATCCTGCCAGCTTAGGGTCATCTGTAAATTTGGTGAGTTCCCCTTCATTTCCCTTATCTAAGTTGTTTATTAAGATATTGAAGAGTACTGGGCCTAAGACGGAACCTTATGGCACCACTGCTTGCTTCCCTCCATGTAGATGTAGTACCACTGAGTACTGTTTGTTAGCCAGTTACAAATCCCTCTGGTGGTGATGCTATCTATCCCACAGATTAAACATGTACATTATGTCCACAAAGTGGAGTATGGTAAAATTAGTTGGAAAAGAAAGAAGAAAACAGACTGTGAAGAATTTATCGGTTTAGATTTCTACCATTTTATATTGGCATGGCATGGAGGAGGACCTGCTTTGCCTACTGCTTCACCTCTATCATAGAAGACTTTCCTTAGGAGAAGATGTATATATTGGTGTATTGTCAGGATCATACACTGCACTAGACCATGGTTTATTCTACAAGACTCAGTTGGCTAAGTTACCAAGCAAGGTGCATCAACTAGAGTATAGGTAGTCCTCAACCATTACAATGACACTGAAAAAAGTGACTTGTGGCCATTTTTCACACAACCTTTGTAGCATCCTCATGATCATCCAAATTCAGATGCTTGGCAACTGGTTTATACTTACAACTGTTGCTGTGTCCCAAGGTCATGTGATCACCTTTTGGAATCTTTTGAAAAGCAAATCAATGGGGAAGCCAGATTCACTTAACAACCATGTTATTAACTTATCAACTGCAGTGATCCGCTTAAGAACTGTGGTAAGCAAGATTGTAAAATGGGGCAAAACTCACAAATGTCTCACTTAACTACCGAAATTTTGGGCTCAATTGTGATCATACATTGAGGACTACCTGTAGCCAGGTTCATTCAGTATTTTGTGCTAAGTCACTAATAAAAAACCCCCCGACAATAAGGCTTAATTCATAATACAGCCCTGGGTGCAAGTTTTACATAAGAAAACTAAGTCCCTTTGCCAGTCAGATTTTATAATTGCTTCTAATTATATTTTCATCTCAGTGAAGCTGAAAATGCCAGTGGTCCAAATCAAGATGTCATGAGATATATCATAAGATATAAGTGAATGGCAAAAGAATATTCATGTTTTGATATAAGCAAATTCATAACTATAACTGGTCCATAATAAAAAAATCCCTGTCTGTTTCCAGTTCTCCCATTTAACAAGTCTTTCATCAACGGTAAGATCTGATTTGCTCCATAAAGTACTATGAAATGAATGGATTGAACTGGAATTTTTCAGAAATATTATGCCACAATTCCCTACTCGATTTAATAGTAGTAGCAAGAGTTACATTTAGCGTATTCTATTATGAACTCAAAACAGTCCAATGAATTGAAAGTACTCTGTTGAATATAGCAAGAAAGAGCCTTGCAACCGTCATAAATATGAGTCAGTTACCAAGCATTTGAATTTTGATCACATGACACTGGGGATGATGCAATGATCGTAAGTGTGAAAAACGGTCATAAGTCACTTTTTCAGTGCCATTGTAATTTGAAACGGTCATTAAATGGACTTGTCCATTGATGACTTCCTGTATTTAAAAGTTAATTCAATAAATTGAGAAAAACAAATTACTCAGTGATGCATAAACATTGCCTATTGATATACATGCTGATGTAGACCGGTTAAAAGTGACCCACAACTCACCCCAAGCACTTTGAGCAAATGCCTGAAGTCCAGAGGATAAGGTTCAGTAATAAAGAATAAAATATATTCTGACATTGTCTAACAGCATAGGCTAAGGGTTCTAAATAAAAAAAAAGCAAAGAAGAAAGTGAGCTTCCTTACATGGTACTTTTATAGAGTGGGAAAGGTGAAGGAAAAAACACAGATCCTTACTTTAGATTTAGAGGCTGCATAAACGAATCTAGACCCGTTTTATAAATCTTCTGGGAAATCAGAATTTAGATAAGGTCGTGTACGTAGCCTAGAGATTTTATGAGAAGCTTTTTCCACATCCAGTGATAGAGTTATGTTTTTTTCCCCTCTTTATTCAAACAATAAAATCCACTATCAAACAAACATTACTTAATCCAGGTCTAGTTTTTAATAAACCTGCTTTGTTTCATTCTTGACCAAGGACAAAATCATTTCCTGAAGTCTTGTCAGTAAAAGCAGTGGCTAAGATTTTAATATCTACACAATCAAAATGTATATAAAATTTACTTTCTTCTGTGTTCCTTTGGCTCTTTAATGAAACAAAGACCTACAGAAGAGGAGAAGAAGAAAGAGAGTTTAGTTTGGAAATCCTCACAGTACAAATTGACTGACATTTGCAGTGAAGAGTTTTGTGGCAGAGCAGTAGAAGGGCAGAGATTGGTTTTGGCAGTGAACTAACTTCTCTGTGATTCTATAAGGAAGGGAAAAGTGGTAGAGATTGAAAGGAAATAACTGGGAGGTTTTAAAGACGAGACTGGACAGCCATCTGACTGACACTGTATAGGGTCTCCTGCTTGAGCAGGGGTTGGACTAGAAGACCTCCAAGGTCCCTTCCAGTTCTATTCTGAATTGGGGGAAAATGGATCTCCGTGCTCTGTCCCTATGAAGAGGTCATAAAGATTCCTTTTTCCCCCACCCACATTTTGGATGGTCCAGATCTCACCCAATGAGAGAGGGGGGGAAAAACCCGGCCTGTCAATTGCAAGTTTCTTTGCAAAACACATTGGGAGTCAGCAGAGGAAAAGGTTGAAGGCATTTCAGCAAATGTGAAAGGAACGAAGATAATCGGAAAATTTGCTTTCCTTTTCTTGGTATAGGAAGGTTTCTAGCATTGCAGAGGGGCAAGAGTCTCCAGTTACATTCCTCTTGACCATACATCATAACTGGAAATCCTAGGAATCTATCTCTGTCACTTCTCAGGGTTGCTAAAGCTCTGTGTGCGTCCATGTGGGTGAGTGATTCTGAAATAAAATTTCATGGGTCTCTATGCTTGTCAAACCGGTTTACCATCTTTGTTCCCTTTTGCAGGAAGCAAATGTAAATTCATCTGGGTGTAATATATCTGGGTTCCTGTCTTAAAAAATTATTTCTCCCATTCTTATCCACACTGTAACTTACGGGTTCTGTTAAACATTCTGGTCAGAATAATTGTTTGTCCCATGCAAAGGACAATTGCCATGAGGATGATCAATGGAACAAAGGAGTGTTCAGAGTTGGTTTCCTCTAAACTCTGATTGGACAAACGTAAGACAAAAGTACAAGAAGGAACGTAATAAAAACTTCACCAGTCCACAGGAGCGGAATGATGGTCATGATGAACAACCCAGTTGAGTAGCGAGACAGCTACCACTAGCTTTCTCTCCGAATGGGAAACAAAGGCTGCCTTTATGAACGGGAAAAGGATACAGATGGTGCTTGCTACTCGGTTGTTCAACCGTAGGGAGGGGGTTGATTTTCATGTACTCCAGGAGTAAGAGTTCAGTCATCTCCCCTGTTTCAAGTATGGTTTGTTTTAAGCTATGCAAGGGGGGGAAAAGTGCCTATACATGAATGTTTGCTTCTGGCAATACCGCACATGACTTCAATGTTCTCATGTTCATGGAATCTTGCATGCAAATAGAGATGCCTGCTGAACTTCAAAGTATAATTTTAGTTCAGGCCACTTCACTAGATGCATTTTGCTCTGTCAAGAGCAAAGGCATAACTTTGCTCACATGCCTACAAGTCAGTTGTCAAAAGACGCTGCTGTTCATAACTGCTTGTTAAGTCTACGGGGAATATACTGTAGTTTGTATTGACAATGGAAGTTTACATAATTCTCTGCAGAAATCATGTTGGAGCTGAGAGCTCTCGCCTACTTTTAATTTGAAAAAGGGTAAAAGGCAGATTATGGTGTTTAGTGGACCTTTTTGGCTGAGGAAATGGGTTAGATCTATGCTTTTTATGTGTAATATGGAAGGGATGAGAAGCCTCTGGTTGTGTATAGGTGTTTGATGGAAATACCGACTCTTGAATAATACCATGGAAGCTCTCATTGTGCGATTAATATCAATTCTGTTGGCAGGGCAAACAACATTTTGCCAGCCTCCCAGGAAGTTTTCACAATTAAATGAAAACTCTACAGCAAGATGTAAATAGAAGAACCAAGTGAGGCACAATCAAACCGAGTTTTGACTTACGTAACCAGGTGCATTTCACCTCTGATCATCTGGGGGGTTCAGTGTTTACCTTCAATAAAGTTCATGATCCTTTCCCTAGGCTTCAGATTAAGAAGGAAAGAAAAGCATAGGAAATGACCTCCAGGCTCCAGTCAGCTTTTTAAATCATTATCATCATCATCATCATCATTTATTCAATAGATTTTTGGGCTCCATGAATGGTGAAGATCATTTTGCCATTACCTTTTTATATTGTTTTTCCTCAAAAAATTAAGAGGTGCTTTATGCAGCTAGGGGGAGAGGTAATTTTATTTAGTTATTTATTTATATCCTGCCTTTATTATTTTTATAAACAACTCAAGGTGGCGAACATACTAATCCTTCTTACTTTTACAAGAACAACTGGGCTGAGAAAGAGTGACTGGCTCAAAGCTACACCTAACATGGGACTAGAACTCATAGTCTCCTGCTTTCTAGGATAACCCGTCCCTCTCTCTCTTTCCATAAAGTGAATGACTGGTCTCTCATGTGCGCTCTCTGTCCCTCTCCCCATCTCTCCTTCTCTCCCAATGTTTCGTTATAAAGTGAGTGACTTGCTAAAGAAGATGTTTCAGAATCTACTTCTGCCTTGTGCTCAGTGTAACTGGACAAGTTACTTGTTCTTTATTATGACCAGTATTTTCTCCTGTAACTGAATATTTTATAACTGTTTGCATGATAGCAGGCTTTCTATTCCTACGACCATGATATTTTTTAAAAAAACCCAACCAACCACAGGTATGCTTGCTGTTTTTCCCTTCAAAATTACAGTAGGAATCTTTATTTTAGAGTTTCTTGATTCTCATATTCTCTAAATAAAGGAAATAGAATTAAAGATTTTGGCCTCAAATCAGGTGAAGTTAAGTTTCAATTATTAGGGTGGATTGTATTTAGCTTTGAAGCATCTTTTTCATTCAGTGAATATTTTACCTTTCCTCCAGGACTTGAAGATATCTCACAACAATGTTTTCTGGTAGTTTTACTAAATCTCCAGACCTGAGACTGGATCTGAACCAGTCATAATTTAGCACTTTAAACATTACACTGCAGTGCTGCTTCCAAACAATAAAGTAAACTTTATTAAATTATTGGTTTCCATTGAATGAGTGGCATGGTGATCTAGTGGTGGAGACACTTAGCTTCCACTCAGAAGGCTGAGAGTTCAAATCCTAGGTAGCAGCAGATGTTTCTCTCCTAGGGTGCAAAGAAAAAATATCTGCTGTGAACTCCATGTAGGTGTCAGGAAGGGCATCCAGCCAATAAATGCTCAGCTCCATTCAGCCTCTCCGACTCTACCCCGAATTAAGGGTCTACAGGGTCCTAAAAATGGAGTTTTATAGTTTTCCATGGCACAGAACAAACATTCCATGCACTGCTATATGAATTTGTAAGTCTATAAGAAAGTACCAAATTATTTAAAAGACACGCATCTGCCAATAGACACGTAATAATTGCCAATAGCCTAATATATTTACTGAAGTCTCAAAACATGTTACAGCTAATCCATTGCTTATGGCCACAATTGAACCCAACATTTCTGTTACTAAGTGAGACAGTTGTTAAATTAGTTTTGCCCCATTGTATGACCTTTCTTGCCACAGTTGTTAAGTGAATCGCTGCAGTTGTTAAGTTAGTAACACTTAGGTGAATCTGTCTTCCCCACTAACTTTGCTTGTCAGACAATGACAAAAGGTGATCACAGGACCCAGGGACACCACAACCCTCGTAAATATGACTCAGTTGCTAAGTGCCTAAATTTTGATCATGTGACCATGGGGATGTTGCAAATGGTCGTGTCAGATGAGACCAGTAAAAGCAGAACTCCAAGGCAAGAGATTTCCTTAAAGATCATATTTATTGGCTACAAAGTATCGGCAAAGTCAAAAGTGAAACCAAGACTGGAATTCCCTCCCAAGCATTACAATGTTACAAAGTTGAACTTCACAACCCAGCATTATGTCATTATCCATGTTCCCCAATAGAATACCCTGGTGGACTTTCTAATGGAAAGCTCAGCATGCCCAAACCCAAGCAGCAATGACCTTGGTTACCACGGGACAATTTATTGTTTAGTCTACTCTTAAAACGATTCATTCTCCCTCCCAATGGCAACCAAAAACGAAGCAGAAATGGCTTCAGCCAGGATTGTTGCAGTGTTGACAGATTGTAAGTGTGAAAAATGGTCATCAGTCACTTTTTTCAGTGCCATTATGACTTCAAACAGTCACTAAATGAACTGTTGTAAGTCGAGGATTACCTTGTGTAATGGGTTACACAAGGCTGTGCAATGGGCTGCATGCAGTGCAGGTCTGTTATGAACTCGTTTTGCATCTGTTTTCTTTTTTCTTTTTAGCTTGACAAAATTTTCATGGGCTCCTCCAAACTAAACTAGGAATGTCGTTCTATGAAATACTCAGCCTTTATCTGAAGGCGAGTCAAATTATCTTTCACAGAGGACACAAAAGAGCTATTATAGCAGTCTTCCTCCAATTTGATCTTCTTGGCAAATTGTTTAAAAGTCATAATTTTCACCACGAAAACAAAGAAGAAAACTGATTCAAGAATTGTTCTCGATTTGTTCGGGTTTTTTTTTGTAGCGGGGAGAGTTTCTCATGCTATAAAAGGGGCTTCTGTTTTTCTATCACATTCCCAGTGTGGTTTAGAATTTCATTTCAATTTTTGGGGGGATGGTATTTTTGAGCTCGCTGGTTTGATGCCTGGTGGTACAATGTGCTGCTCCTGAGGATGATGATGGTGTTTAATGTTTTTCCATGAAATGCATTCTTAACAGGTTGCAGCCTGCTGGGCTTATCCCAACGCCTTAATCTGAAAAAGCTACCCAGGACAGGTGCAGTTTCAGGTCCTCTCTGAAACTTTATTTTCAGCGTCTGTTGGAGATTCTCAGCCATCCAGGTCACGGTTGTCCCAAAGGTGCTTTTTCATGAGGCAACTGGACTTTCTTTGTTTTTCTTCGAAGATGTTTTGCTTTTCATCCAAGAAGCTCCTTCAGCTCTGACCGGATGGTGGGGAATGGAAGGATTTATATCCCTTGCAGACAGCTTATTTCCAGTGCAGTAACTTAGAGAGGTAATAGACTTATAAAGAGTTGACCACATCATTAAAAACCTAACACTCAATTGACTAAAGTAAATACAAGAACCCCTTGCTTCTCAGCTAACAAAGCGAGAGAGAGCCTGTGGCCTAGAGGTGAAAACAACTGCCTAATGTGCAATCAGCCCAGGTTCGAATCTCAGAAGGGTACGGCTGACTGATGAAAACTAATAAGTTTGAAATGCATATCAGTCTCCCTTAATTCTTTGCAATTTAAAATTTACATAAATATGAGCTGTCACCGGTGTGACTACTGCCTGTCGATGGCCTTCAGGTTAGGCTGACACAGGAAATAAAGATTTGTCCCATGTTTGGGGCCTAGCAAGGTAATCTAAAAATAGTTAACAAGCATTTGACACACACACACACACACACACATATATACACAAGCACACACACACACACACACACTCACATATGAAAGGTTCCTTGCCTTACAGAAGCTGAATCTTACTTTATATTTTTGTTGCTCCTTCACCACCTAGTTTGGCAACTTTACTGTTAGCTAGTTTGTCCTTTTCTTTTGTTGCTGCATATGCCTGGATAGATCTCAAAGAACAGTTTGAATTTCATTTCCTAGCAATTTACTGAGAAATGTTTGGTTGCAGAATAAATGCTACCCCCTCTCAATGTTCCTTTCATAAAGGATCAAACAACACACAACTTTTATTAAGAATTCTATATTCTATATTCCTTTTCCACCTTTTCAGGGAAAGTGTTAACTTAACATCCAGAATAAACCATTCTAACAGATTTAATTAATAAGACCCTTTTCCTTTCTCTGATAACAGTGGAGTAACTCTTCAAACAACAGCATGTCTAACCAGCCATCTTAAGTAGCTTTGAATATTGTCATTGCTCTGCTTTCTTTCCCCTTCTTGCTATATATCCTGTCATTTTTTGGGGGGTGGGGAATAGTGCCTGATGTTGCTGTCTCCTCTGAATCTTTAACACAGTGCTTTTTCTTTCTTGTTGGTAAAAGATTTAGCACCCAAATAGTGTGTGCTGGGAAGGTGAACTCAGAAAAGATGGTGGAGCCAGGGTAAAAGAAAACAACAATAGATAAAAAGCCAACAATGCTTCCCTATAAAATCAAATTAAATACAGTACAGCTTGGATGAGTGTTCCTTACAATGTATTCTCTTTCGGTTTACAATTGGGCAGAAACTGGTGCTAGCCCTTTGGGGGAATGCAGTTTATGTTCCCCTATCCTATGGAATTACATTGGGATTCAGATTAACATTTAGAGGTAAATGTCAAAAAGGAGCATTATAAATTATATTCTTTGCATTATATTCTCCACCTTCACTTAGCTCTCTTATGTTCTCAGTCAACCCTGACTCTTCTTTGGAAGAATAGGAGCTGAAGCTGATGAGAAGAAAGGACTTCTTGGAAAAGATCCTGAAGTTAGGACAGACGGAAGACAAAAGAAGAAGGGGACGACAGAGGATAAGATGGTTAGATAGTGTCATTGACACAATGAACATGAATTCGGGCAAACTCCTGGTAGATAGTGGAAGACGAGGGAGGGAGTGCTATGGTCCATGAGGTAGCAAAGAGTCAGACACGTCTTTGCAACTGAAGAAACAGAAACCTGATCAGCATAATTTCTGCTCTTGACAGGAATAGAATAGAATAGAATAGAATAGAATAGAATAGAATAGAATAGAATAGAATAGAATAGAATAGAATAGAATAGAATAGAATAGAATAGAATAGAATAGAATGGAGTGGAGTGAAATGAATAGAATAGAATAGAATAGAATAGAATAGAATAGAATAGAATAGAATAGAATAGAATAGAATAGAATAGAATGGAGTGAAATTAATAGAATAGAATAGAATAGAATAGAATAGAATAGAATAGAATAGAATAGAATAGAATAGAATAGAATAGAATAGAATAGAATGGAGTGAAATGAATAGAATAGAATAGAATAGAATAGAATAGAATAGAATAGAATAGAATAGAATGGAGTGAAATTAATAGAATAGAATAGAATAGAATAGAATAGAATAGAATAGAATAGAATAGAATAGAATAGAATAGAATAGAATAGAATGGAGTGGAGTGAAATTAATAGAATAGAATAGAATAGAATAGAATAGAATAGAATAGAATAGAATAGAATAGAATAGAATAGAATAGAATAGAATAGAATAGAATAGAATAGAATAGAATAGAATAGAATAGAATGGAGTGAAATTAATAGAATAGAATAGAATAGAATAGAATAGAATAGAATAGAATAGAATAGAATAGAATAGAATAGAATAGGAGTGAAATTAATAGAATAGAATAGAATAGAATAGAATAGAATAGAATAGAATGGAGTGAAATTAATAGAATAGAATAGAATAGAATAGAATAGAATAGAATAGAATAGAATAGAATAGAAAAGAATAGAATAGAATGGAGTGAAATTAATAGAATAGAATAGAATAGAATAGAATAGAATAGAATAGAATGGAGTGAAATTAATAGAATAGAATAGAATAGAATAGAATAGAATAGAATAGAATAGAATAGAATAGAATAGAATAGAATAGAATAGAATAGAATCAAGAGTTGGAAGGGACCTTGGAGGTCTTCTAGTCCAACCCCTTGCTCAGGCAGGAAACCCTGTACTATTTCAGACATGGTTGTCCATTAAAAACTTCCAGTGTTGGAGCATTCACAGCTTCTGGAGGCAGGTTGTTCCACTGATTAATTAATTGTTCTAATTATCAGGAAATTTCTTCTTAGTTCTAGGTTGCTTCTCTCCTTGATTAATTTCCATTAGGGTTAGAGTGAATATGCCCTTGCCACTTAGTGACTGCTGTTGTGTTGTTGTTGTTGTTTCCATCTCTTTCAAAGCAAAGAGATGTGGATGGAAGACATGGAGAATTTTTGTTCTATGGATGAAGTACAAGATACCAGTCGGCACTGAGTTATGGTCATGCTTTCAAGCTAAATAAAAGAATAAATAAATAAATTTCCCAGACTTTTTAGAAGGAGTGAAATTGAAATGGTCTTAATTAACCCGAGTGTTCACTGCTTTATCCTAGGACAGGGGGTAGGCAACCTTGGCTCTTTTATGACTCGTAGACTTCAATTTCCAGAATTCCTGAGCCAGCATGGAATTCTGGGAGTTGAAGTCTACAAGTCATAAAAGAGCCAAGGTTGCCTACCCCTGTCCTAGGAGGACGTAGAACAGGTAGGCCACCCAGGCTCTTCAAGTAGAAAATGTTGGTAGGACATGCTCAATCAAGGTTGACATGACTGCTGAGTCAAGGGAATCAGAATTGACAGTTTCTTCTAAGTAACATTGTCTGTGAATATCACAATACTAACATGTACAGCTATGTGCAGCAGATGGTATTTATATGGTTTTTTATATGGTGGTTTGTTTGTTTGTTAAAAAGCAGGCTCCAGTCTCATTTAATAAAGCATGTGTGGTGTATATGAACATGTGTGCCAGCATCTAATTTATTCTCTCAACAAGGAGAACCATATTAATATTAAAATGGTTATCTAATACAGTATTTATGGCAGACAGGCAATTAATAGGCAAGTTTAGAGGGGCATGACATGTAAATTCTCAAATGCTACCAGATTAATAAAGCCATGATGGTATGAGCTTCAGGGAAGAATCACATATAAATATTTGTCTGGTTTGATTTTAGTCTTCCCCTGCTTAAAGTTTTTCAGAGATATGGGGACTATTATATCCGGAAGTCTCAGCCATTCTGGAGGTAATCATCCTACTATTTGTAGAGAATACTAGTGGGAACCAAGGTGTAAATGGAGGGAAACCAGGCACTCTCAAGCAAAAAGGCCCCCTTCTTGCTTCTCCTTGCCTCCTACTCCTTCAATTCATCTGGTCCCATGGGATTTCCACACCTGAGTGGCAGTGCCCTGTTGTAAGTCAAGTGGATGGCATTATTCACTATGGTCTCCGCTGGCCCATATCCAATGAGATCAGGGCCAAAGTGTTGATGGTGGGTGAATTCAAGGTTTTGGATCTTGAATAATTGAATAATCCTCTTTCAGATGTGTTTTCCACTGTTAGTAGTCATGGGCTACTTTTTCTTGGTTGTTATTTAAACTTAGAAATGTTTAAGCTCTTAATCATGGCCCTGGCTTTCTTCTCTTCTCTTCTCTTCTCTTCTCTTCTCTTCTCTTCTCTTCTCTTCTCTTCTCTTCTCCTCTTCTCTTCTCTTCTCTTCTCTTCTCTTCTCTTCTCTTCTCTTCTCTTCTCTTCCCTTCCCTTCCCTTCCCTTCGCTTCCTCTCCCCTCGTACAGAATGGGAGCATATCATATCAGCATTTTTGCAGCCCTAAGACTTTCTGGTAATTGAATGGGAGACATCTTTTGAAGGTAGGGGTTGTGAATGCTTCACACATGTATGGCTGTAGGTTAGTGACTGACCTCTCACCACTGGGGTGCTGCTGGGGTCATCTGAGAAGCTTGACTTGGGCCTCAAGAAGGGTACTCTTTTCCCTTAGATGGAGGAAATATACTTTAGGTATCTAGCAAACCAGCTCTCATAATATTTTAGAGGAGCTTCTAGAGTTTATGATTTAGATTGGCTTGTGAACCTATAATTATGGTTTGTAATCTATGATTTGTGGTTTGGTGCAGACAGATATAATTGTGACTTAGTCCTTGATTTACTCAATGATGGCTTAATAATTAACAGGTGAGCTGTCTGATTCTGCAATACTGAGCAATGAATTTGGAAGTTGCCAATTCAGGCCATGAACTATGAGGCATAACTGTACACTGTTGTTCAGTTTCTTATCTGAAAAAATGGCGGTAATTGTCAAGGTTCAAAGAATGCCATGGTGCAAAATGCAGAGCTATAGTGCCAATCATCAATGACAATTATAATTGTATCATGTAAGAACACCAAATGGTTCACACTCAAATTACAGCTGTTGATTTCTCCTAGTTACAGAAATACAAAATTTGGAATGACATGGAATTTGGCTTTCTGAAATGTCATTACAAAAAAAAATGCCTTTATCAATCAAAGCAATGTGAACATTTCTCTGCTGAATGAATCACTCTTTAATGATCTTCTTCTCAACCTTTAACCACATGAGGTGGCTGCGGGACCACACAGATCTCGTGTTTACTTACTAGTCTGCTAGACTGTTGATAATGGTTGAAGTGCTTTCCATATACTGTAAATCTAGCAGCTTTCTCTCTATTCTCTCTAGCATGTTAAAGCATTCCAGCCTTTCCAAATAATAAATATTAATACTCCTGGATGCCTAGCCAGCTATTACTTTCATATCCTTTTATGCTTCTTTTATTATTAGATAATGGTTCAGTATAAATAAAATGCCAAAGTATTTTATAGCTACAGCTGTAACTATGCTTGAATGCAATTATTGATTGCAATGCGTAAGTAAAATTCACATCTTGCATTATTCTCAGTGGCCTGACTCACATAACACCATAGTGAGATTGGGTTGTTTTTTTGGCTTACTGCGCTGAATGAACCTAGATGTTTTAGTTTGATAAGCATAGTTTATGGCTTAATATGTTCCATGTCTCAGAGAGTAAATCATGCATTCATGTAATGTGTGAAATCAATCATAATGGAAAAGAGAAAGAAAAGGGGGAAAAAGGAAAATATAGGAATAACTCAAAGACCTTCTTTCTCACTTTCATAGAGAATTTGTGAATCACTTGTGCTGATCAAGGTTGTTTGAAGGAGGGGTCAAAAAAGGGAAGAGGATAGCCATAATCAAAGTCCCACTTTTTAATGTGTGTCATAGGCATGACACATATTAAAAAGTGGTGAATCTTTAATTACACAACTAGTGCTGTCATCTTGACTTTTTGGACCATATGCAGCCTCCCCCCTCCCTCATGTTGAAAGAGCAATTAGTTTAATGAAGAGAAGGACGAGGGGTGACATGATAGCAGTGTTCCAATATCTCAGGGGTTGCCACAAAGAAGAGGGAGTCAAGCTATTCTCCAAAGCGCCTGAAGGCAGGACAAGAAGCAACGGGTGGAAGCTAATCAAGGAGAGAAGCAACCTGGAACAAAGTAGAAATTTCCTGACAGTTAGAACAATTAATCAGTTGAACAACTTGTCTCCAGAAGTGGTGAATGCTCCAACAATGGAAGTTTTTAAGAAGAGATTGGACAATCATTTGTCTGAAATGGTATAGGGTTTCCTGCCTGAGCAGGGGGTTGGACTAGATGACCTCCTAGGTACCTTCTGACTCTGTTTATTCTATTCTATTCTATTCTATTCTATTCTATTCTATTCTATTCTATTCTATTCTATTCTAGTCTAGTCTAGTCTAGTCTAGTCTAGTCTAGTCTAGTCTAGTCTAGTCTAGTCTTAATTGTCTAAAGGAAATTTGATTTGGCTGTTCAATTTTTGCAACAAACTCGGAAGAAATCATCCCATTGCACTTAGAGGAAGTCTCACTCACTAACTGGTCATTTGATTAGAAGCAGTGTTACAGGTCAACATCTCCGTTGCCTGGAAACTTTATGACTCTGCTTCCATAATGTGAACAACTCAGCCCTCCTGAAATTAAACTCACCATGATCTGATGCAGGGCTTTTTTTTTTCCATAGAACGCTCAGAACGGAGTTCCGTCACCTTTTTTTTGGATGGAACCTTGTAGGGTAGGCAAGGCAGGTTGTATGACATGTGTGAGTTCCGGCACCTTTTTCTTTTACAAAAAAAGCACTGATCTGATGGGTTGGGTTGTCATGCCATTTTTACAAGTTTCCCAGCTGCTGCAAAGGAGGATGGAATGTTATTGCTTCCTGCCTACCTCCTTTTTTGGGAGAAGGGGATGTTGTAAGGCATAGAATGAGGTCCACCACGAGGGGTTTCAGTAGGGTCTTTCATATGTTTTCACACGTTTTTATTCTTCCATTCTTCCCTAGTAGGGTTATGAAGGAAGAAATCCAAAACAGCCCTAGAGAAAGACTGCTTGAAAAGTTCCCATTTCAACAGGACTTTGTTTTGATGCCAGAAAAGAAAGGATAAGTTATGGCCTTGGTCACCAATTCTCGAATCAGGTTGACTGGGTTGATTCAATCCTGTACATGACTGAGTTTCTTTAGAATAAAACAGAACCTCTAGTGTAACAGCTGGATGGGCCAAGGAAATTAAACAAAAATCAGATTTCATGTTTTGTATAACTTTATTAAAAATGGTTTAAAAGAAGGCAAAACCTAATATAAATTAGTATAAATTGGGAAAAAGAAAAGAATGATCAAAGAGAAAGCTAAAAGTGCAAGAAAGGAAAAATGTAAAAAGATAGAAAAGAAAGAAAACAGATACAAAGCAGCAGCTTCCAATCTCTTTTACAGGGGTTATAGTCATAAATTTACCTCTTATTCTATGCTTGCAACATAATTCCCTTTTTTTCTATCATCTATTATCTTGAATTATCAAAACCACAAATCATAAATCCATTTTTTCAGGCAGTCTATAGAGGAATTCCACAGAAATAAACAGATATTTTTTTCTCTGATCAAAGAAGTCAATTTACCCATCTCTGTAAGTCCCATCATCTTCATCAACCATTTCTCCATTGTGGGTAGTGCCTAACCTTTTTATTTTTGTGCATATAATAATCTTGCTGCAGTTATCATGGATAAAAACAAAGGTCTATGACCTTTTTCCAACTGTTTGTTCATTAGTCCTAAAAGGAAAAAAACAACCCTCTGGTTTCAATTGTATATTAATCTTTAAAATCTCTGAACCAGTGTATGTATTTGAATCTAGAATTTTCTTGTCCACCAAACATGATAAAATGTTCCATCTTGTGGTTCACAGTTCTCCTGAATAGAATCTTGCAAAATTATTTTCAGTCTGTCAGCTAAAATGATTGTGAATGACTTGTAGTCATTAATCAATAATGATATCAACCTAGAGTTTCTTGTTAAAGTCAAATCTTGTCCCTCTTTAAGTCTTAGTGCTCTGCTGGCCTCTTTCCAATTCTCTGGCACTTTTCCTCCTTGTGGGATAGAATTCATTCATATAACAATTAAGGAAGTTTCTGAAGTTATAAAAAAAAGATTAAACTTGGAAAGGTGTCTAGACCAGATGGATTATCAGGTTCTTATTACAAATGTTTTGAGGATGAACTTTTTATCATCCTTACAAAAATTCAGATTGGAAATGGAAGCTGAGAAATGTTAGTCACCAGGCATGTGGTCCTTTAAAAACATTGTAATGAGAAGTTGCTCTGTCACGCTGAGAATGTGAAGACAAGTATGCTTAGGAGATAAAGAAAGCCTTCTGTAATGTAGGATAATTATTGTAATAGACAAAACTGTGTTTTATCAGCTTCCTTGACACTCTGAAGTGGTTTTTACCTTGTCATTTTCTGATGTTAATAATATGATTTATCAGGATATGAAAGCACTATGTATTTAAGATCAAGTACCCATGTTAAAAAAATAATATTTTAAGTTTGGATAACACAGAGGTGGATTTCTGCACACTAGAGTATGTATTATTAATGGAAGTGTGGCAGATTTTTGCAGATCTGGATGCATGGAAATGGATTAATTGGAATATATTTTCATGATTACACAGCTGTAAAAACCAGAGCTGGAATTCACTTTTGTGATGTTACTGGTCCAACCAAATTATATTCCTAAAATTGCCTTCTTGTCATACAATTATAGCAGTAAAAAAATGCACTGGTTCGCATAAGTTTCAACAATTCTGATATTCCTGAGTGAGATAATATATTTTAGCAATATATTTTATGTTTAGGAAAATAGCCTAGTTTGGATTTCTTTATGGGTCCCATTCAACAACTACTTTGGTGCCTTTGTTTTTATTACATATTACATATTTATTATGAAATTGATATAATAAAATAATTATGCACACACACACACACACACAGAGGGGGAGGGAGGGAGGGAGAGAGGCAGACAGGCATACTAAGTACTTTGTTAATGCTAGTCAGAATTTGAATCCTGCACAATCAGAATGCATGAAATTGATCCCCCCCCCTCCCCAGTTGCATCATATCCTAGCTATCTGCTATTCTGTCCTCTACATCAGGGCTTTTCAACCAGTGGTACGGGTACTACCTGTGGTACATTGGCATCTGGCAGGTGGTGCACAAGCATCCTAGAAAAGTGGTAGCGGGGGAGGGGAATGAGCTGAATCGGTGGCAGCACCACACAAGCCTGAGCGAGAGATGGCTGGAGCTGCAGGGCTGTCAGGGCTCAGCGGAAGCACCAGGATCAGTGCCAGTCTCCAGCTGGAGCTCAACGCTGATCCTGGCGCTTCTGCTGAGCCCAGAAGAAGCACCGATCAGCTGGAATGTTGCAGCATCTCCAGGGTCTTGTGATTTACAATCAGATGCTTGGCAATTGATTCATATTTATGATGGTCACAGTGTCCCAGGGTCATGTGAAGTGACCAAAACCTGCTGCTACCACCCAGCAGATGGGAAGGGAATAAAAACCAAACACCCCCCACCCCACCCCCACCCCAATCCTTAACAGAAGTGCTCACAACAATGAAAACCTCAGACAGGAGGAAGAGCACCGCTGGGCAGGCAGGCAGGTGTCTTGCTCGGCTGTGGCTTGGGGGGCACTTTTTTCAGTGCCATTGTAACTTCGAACAGTCAAGTGAACTGTTGTACGTCGAGGACTACCTGTACTTCATCACTTTTTTCCCTTTTTTTTTGGTCAAGTTTTTGACACCTTGCTATGCAACTGGTGGAACTCAGATGTTGCCATATTCTAAAAGTGGTACAATGGGTGAAAAAGTTGAAAAGCCCTGTCCTAGGAGACTGATGGAACTTTCTGGAAGGCCACTATATATCCTGGAGAATGTGGAATATTAGATGGCGGGGGGAAGGCAAAACTTCGTAGCAAAAAATAGTTTTTGACACCTTGCTAGGCGACTGGTGGTACTCGGATGTTGCCATATCCTAAAAGTGGTACAATGGGTGAAAAGGTTGAAAAGCCTTGCTCTACATATTGGGCATGGATTGCCTAAAGTGAAGACTGCCATTGCATTGGATGTTTGTGTAAATATAAATATCCTATGCACTTTAGAATTCTGGGAGATGAAGATAACGCCCTGTTCAAAGAAAAACACCAGTTCAAAAGCACTTTCAGGCTGCTGGTCTCTATAAAAAAATGCAATGGCAGAGCAAGACCAATGGGATCACCCCCCATTCCCCCACTTACATGGTTCCAGTGTAAATAAGACCAGATGTTTTTGCTTCCCAATACAGCATTTTTAAGATCACAACTATAAAGCAATGGTACATTATGTTCTGATGTTATTACTTTATTACTGTAGTGGCCGAACTGTTACAAGGAATATAAAATAAGCTCATAAGTCAGTCTTGTATCAACTGCTGCCTTGGGATAGTAGAACCTGGCAATATTCAAAGGCTTGAAATATTCATAAGCATGTTGTTGTTGTTAGCTGCGAAGTCGTGTCCGACTCATCGCGACCCTATGGACAACATTCCTCCAGGCCTTCCTGTCTTCTACCATCTTCTGGAGTCCATTTAAGCTCACGCCTACTGCTTCAGTGACTCCATCCAGCCACCTCATTCTCTGTCGTCCCCTTCTTCTATTGCCCTTGATCTTTCCCAGCATTAGGCTCTTCTCCAGTGAGTCCTTCCTTCTCATTAGGTGGCCAAAGTATTTGAGTTTTAGCTTCAGGATCTGGCCTTCTAAAGAGCAGTCAGGGTTGATCTCCTCTAGGACTGACCAGTTTGATCGCCTTGCAGTCCAAGGAACTCACAGGAGTCTTCTCCAGCACCATAGTTCAAAGGCTTCAATTCTTTGGCGCTCAGCCTTCCTTATGGTCCAACTTTCACTGCCATACATTGCAACTGGGAAGACCATAGCCTTGACTATACGCACTTTTGTTGACAGGGTGATGTCTCTGCTTTTTAGTGTGCTGTCTAGATTTGCCATAGCTTTCCTTCCCAGGAGCAAGCGTCTTTTAATTTCTTGGCTACAGTCCCCATCTGCAGTGATCTTGGAGCCCAGGAAAACAAAATCTGTCACTACCTCCATTTCTTCCCCATCTATTTGCCAGGCATGTTAGCATGTTAGATACTGATAAAGGAGAACATTCGTCGCTCTGGGTTGAAATGAGGGATCCTTGGTACTCTCTGAGATTAATTGTTTTCTTGAAAACATTTCATTACCTGAACTAGATAACATCATCCCTGCACTGAGGTTGTTACCTAGTCTGGTAATGAAACATCTGCAAGAAAGCAACCAAGCTCAGAGAGCACAAAGGACCCCTTCGTTCAGATACTATAGCCACCAGTATTTACACAGTGCTGTCATAAATATACTGTATCCAATAGTGCTGCAAGTGAATTTTTATTTGTCATATAATTTGGGAGTTGCAAAACAGGGGCTGAAATGATTGACCTACCAGCTGTGATTAACAATGTATTTATATGTGGGACACTGAAAAACAAAACAAAAATATTATGGATTTATCTAAAGCAGCAAATTTTTAAGTGTAATTTCAAACAATAAATGCTTATTAACTCCCCCCCCAGGCCACTGGCAATTTCAAAATTACTTGATATTGAATAGTGTGTTCATTGCATTCAATATTTATGCCTTCTTCAATAAGAAATGTGATTATTAGCCCCTTCTGCAAATGAATAAAGATCTTCCCTTCTCATCCACTTTTCATGAGAGTTGGAGTAGATTGGGAATTTCAGTTCTAAAAGAGCTCCTGGTTAAAATATGTCACCAAAAAGCCAAAATTATTACATGAAGTGTGCTGTGTGTACTACATACCATGCATAATCAATGATTTTGTGAAGTTTGTGAAGATCTGAAATGTTCTTATCTTAAATAGTATCCTTTCAAGCTACCTTTTTTTTAAAAAAAAATATCCACTCAGGTTTTTGAGTTCAGGGGTCATGCTCAGACACAGATTTCTCATGCAAGTCAAAAGGAGCATAGGGCTTGGACCTATGTGCTGTTCTTATTGTGGTAATCTCCTGTTGAGCAGATGTTAAACAGAGATCCATTCATTCATTCTTTGGCAGTATTTTAAACTTGTAGTGATAACCCCAGTGTCCAGCTGGCCTGCTTTTCCTATTGCAATAAAAAGTGTTCTAATGGCCCACAGGAGATGCTCAGATGAGGTAAAGTTGGACTTTTGTTATCCCTTTGGCTTGGTAAATTGAAAATTTAAATCTTTTTCAGTGTTACAAATAGAGGAAGTTATATTCCCATATTATTTACAAAACATTCAAGTGAGTATCAGGATTTCCCTCCAAATACAGCTGAGTGGAAAACCCTGATTCTGGTTATCTTTTTTTTTCTTCCCAGCTTTCTTTTTCTCTATGCTTTTGAACCCTCACTTCCAAAAGTCGCCATTGCTAACTTGAGAGACTGTGAAGTCCCTCCCTAATGTACTCAACCTTCAAGAGATCAAACAGGAAGTTGACAGAGCAAGTAGGTTATACTTGATGGATGAATGTGTGTACATAAATCACTTCCTCAAAGAGAAATTGTTCCAACTCAATCACTGGCAATGGACTGCAAAGGACACACACCATCGCCCAAAAAGGGGTTCCAAATGAGAAAAATAGATTACAGTCTGAAAATTGTCAAGTTAAAAAAGAAAAGAAAAGAAAATGGTATGTTACAGTAGCAGAATGAGGAAGCAACTGGCTGAGGGCTATTCTGTGCTGCAGCCTAAGCTACTGGTCTTCCATTCTGTTCCTGACTGTTTTTTAAGTCAGCCCAAAAATTCTAGATGGGTAGTAATGGAGATGAGTTGATGCTAAATCTGGACAATGGCCACCAGTGAAAAGGCCCCTTGCACAAAAGGCAGCTTCAGGACGAGCTTCCAAAAACCCTTTCCTTCCTTAACGCCCTCCCCACCTTCCCCCAGAAAGCCATATTTCTTTTTTTTTATTGAAAATTTTTATTGAAGTTACAATATTATCCCCTCCCCAACCCACCCCAGAACCCCTCCCCCTCCCCCATATTTCTTCAATAACAAAAACATAAAAAGCTGGTTGGGATGTACTCGCTGATTTCCCCCCCCCCTTTTTTAGATGCTAAAACTAAACTCTCCCTCTGCCTTCCAACCAATATCCCTTTTTAAAATCTTACCTTGGCTCCAGATGGAAGAGTAGAGGAACTAAGCTAGTAAGGAGAGAATTTTTTTCTGCAACTTTTTACTCCTGAAGTAGTAGTAGTAGTAGTAGGAATAATAATAATAAATCCCTAAAAGTTGTGCCAGAAAACGGAGGACACTGGGTCTTTGCAAGTTTTAGCTGTCTGTCAGACTGCCTGAAAAGGGCGGCCCTCAGGCAGCCAGGCGGACAGCTAAAGCTTGCAAAGACCCAGCGTCCTCCATTTTCTGGCATAACCTTCGGAGATTACTTAAAAAAAAAAACAAAAAAAAAACTTGAGAGGAAAAACAGCTGCAGAAACATTTTGTCTCCTTGCTGGCTTGGTTCATCTACTCTTCAGCCAGGAGGGAGTCCAAGGCCTAGAGAAGGAGAGCTTTGCAGCATCCCTATGGACAGCTGATGGGCAGACAGCTGATTAGCGGAGAAGGCTCTGAAAGTAGCCGCCATTTTAGCAAGGAATTGTTCGCAGCTGCTTCCAGGAGTCCTGGGGAGCAGGCCTAAGTGCTGCAGGGGAAGACGGGCAGGGGAGGACAGCGCAACATCCCCAGGGTCTGTGGTAAGTGTGAATGACCACTGGAGTGCTGCATTTGTCATAAATTTGAAAGAGGTTATTTGTAGTTTTGGGGTGTTGGTTGTTTTGAATGGCAGCTAAATGGCCTCCCCAAACGTCAGCAGGTCTGCGCGGAGGAACGGAGACCTGGGGAGGTTTGGGGAGGTTTGGGGAGGTGCGCGCGCACCTCCCCAAACCTCCCCAAACTTCGGCAGGTCTCGGACGGCGGTGGCTTGGGAGAGGTGCGCGCGATCCCGGAAGCACCAAAGCCTCGGCCGCGCACAAGTCCTCGGTAAGTTTTTTTGTTGACTGGAGTATAAGCCGAAGTGGAATTTTTCAGCCCAAAAAGTGGGCTGAAAAATTCGGCTTATACTCAAGTATATACGGTACTTGTTCACCTTTATAGAGCTAAAATTTATTCTAAGGTTTCTCTATATGACTGTGTATCATCCAACCCATCTACTGCGATAATTAAGTTCGCAGATGATACTACCATGGTGGGTCTTATTACAGGTGGGGATGAGACAGCATACAGGGCGGAGGTACAAAAACTATCCATATGGTGTTGTAACAACAACTTGCACCTGAACATCAGCAAAATGAAAGAGATGGTGCTAGACTTCTGGAGGAAAAAGGAGGAACATGCCCCACTTAACATCAGGGAGGACTGTGTGGAGAGAGTTTCCTCCTTTAAATTTCTGGGAGTCTACCTCTGTGAAGATCTGACCTGGAAAGTTAATACAACCCAGGTGGCCAGAAAGGCCCAACAGAGACTTCACTTTCTCAGGGTCTTGCGGAAGAACAGGGTAGAACAACGGCTTTTACTGGTCTACTATAGAGAGCGTCCTCTCATATGGTATTGTGGTTTGGTATGCTGGTCTGACAGCCACGGATAGGAAAGTATTACAGAGGGTGGTGAGCACAGCACATTGTGGGCTGTCCCCTGATACCACTGGATGACATCGCCAGGGCTCGCTGCCTTGGAAGAGTGAGGAAAATTCTCAGGAGTGACTCACACCCTGGATGGTATCTCTTTACTCTCCTACCATCGGGTAGGAGATATAGGAGTATAGCCAGCCGTAACAACAGGCTGAAGAACAGCTTTTATCCATGGGCTGTTAGGCTTTTGAATGGGAAATAATTTTATAAACTTTATGCATAATTGACTTGTGAGGCCGATGCATTGTGCAATTAGCACACATGGTGTAATAAGATGAAGGGTTTGTGTCACTGTAAGTTGGGGGTGGGGGCACAAAGGGAGGCTTAGCCAATCTCAATGTACACTTGGTTGTACTTTGACAATAAAGGTTCATTCACTCATTCATTTAGACAGAGACGTAGATTTTGTTTGTGTGACATATACATAAACAATATACATCAAAATCATCCCAAACGAGGAAGGTTTATTTGGTGGATAGCAAAATATGGATTTGAGCTGAACAAACAAAAGGAAACCTAAACCAGAAAATAAGCAACAGCACAAAATAAAGTATGTTCGCTCCCATTTCCCTGAAGTTTTCCATTTCTCCTCCACCTGTCTCAACTGCCTAAATTCTTTGTTGTCACTTGTAATTAGACCTCATAATTCCAATTCTACTATTTTCTAGTTAGCTATCCCCATATTCATTATTGTGCAGGAGATAACTGAGCCAAAGAGAGAAATCCAATTAAAAGGAGGGCATAGTTAGATCTACCGTTAGGCAAAATGATTGGTATGTGTGCCATACCCCACTAAGGTAACCTACTGCCTTCAGCAGCAACAGAGGACCTTGTCCTGTTGCCAATACTGAAGGACAACGCAGATTTTTATTTTATTTATTTTATTTTAATTCCATTTATATCCCGCCCTTCTCCAAAGACTCAGGGCAGCTTACAAGCTTAGCAGTAGCCTTCATTCTATGTATATGCCTGCTTGTTAGGGCTTTCACCACCACCCCAAGCGGCATTATTACAAAGTCAGCTTATTGCCCCCAACAATCTGGGTCCTCATTTTACCTACCTCGCGTTGATGGAAGGCTGAGTCAACCTTGAGTCTGGTGGGACTTGAACCTGCACTAATTGCAGGCAGCTGGTGTTACTTAAGGAGTCATTAGCCCACTGCGCCACCAAGGCTCTAAGATGCCCTTCCATTTGGCTCCTGTCCTAGAATGAGAGACAGCATTCTCTTATTTTAGTGTTAGACAGCAAAATATCTTAGACTAGCCTGAGGAGAAAAGGCAAAGGAAGTGAAGAGAAGCATGGGGAGAAAGCCAATAATTATAGAAGCTCCCATATTCCCAAATATTATTCATAACCTGCAAATGACTGCCAGTTGACGGTTTAGATTGGAAGAAAATACTTTGCAGAATATGCTGACTCTTCTCTGATCCCTGGGCATTCAGGAAGGGTGGTTTATATAAAGGTAAAGGTAAAGGTTCCCCTGCACATGCGTGCTAGTCGTTTCCGACTCTAGGGACAGGTGCTCATCTCCATTTCAAAGCCGAAGAGCCAGCACTTGTCCGAGGACGTCTCCGTGGTCATGTGGCCGGCATGACTAGACGCCAAAGGCGCACGGAACGCTGTTTGGTGTCATTTCAACTTTTGGTGGGCTATGCTCCTTTTCAAGTTGACTACAGCTTTCTGCACACTAAGAATGTCTTTTCAATTCAGTTCTTTTCAGGGGATCTAGAACACAGAGGGGAGAGCCAATTTGGTACAGTGGGTAGAGGCATAGGCTAGAAACCTATGGGAGATTATGAATTCCAGTCCCTCTTTAGATACAATGCCAGTTCAGTGTCCTTGGGCCAGTCCCTCTCTGTTCTGTACCAGCCTGCTACCGGCCCTGCAGAAAAGGCAGGGACAACCCCTCCACAAACGGCAAGAGGCTGGAACTACACCTGCCAAATTTATAGCTACAAAAACAAACAAGACATGAACCAAGAAACCGGAGCTTTAAGAAGCATGAACCATCCGAGCGGTTGCCTTCAGCAAACCAGCCCTCCCAGACATTCCCCTTATATAAAGTTCAGGGCGTGGCTTCTCTCTGCCTCCTTCCAAGAAGCCCCATTGCCTTCCTCTGTTTACTCCTAATTGACTGCCTCCTGCGTCGGGCATCCTTGAACAGGGCCAGCTGTGGGTCATCTTCATCCACACTGTCAGGCTCACACAGCTGGGTCTCCGTGGTGACCAAGTGGGAGGGGCCTGGCTGAGGGCTATCATCAGCAAGATCTTCAACCCCCTCAGCAAGGTCTTCAACACCCCCCTCCTCCTTTGAGTCGACCCAACTGCCGAACCCACAGGCTGACCCTGAATCACAACACTCTCTCTCAGCTTTAGGAGAAACATAAGGACCAACTACTTCCAGAAAACTACCAGGACTAACCCAGGCAGTTGCTAACTTGAAGACCCAAAAAACAAGACAAAAAGGACAAAAAAATAGAAAAGTGCTCAAAAATTTATTTCCTCTGCAGTATAAAATGGTACAGTTGAGTCTACCCCCTTCCCTATTTTAGCATCTCCTGAGATCTGAATATAATATGAACTTATTATAGGAGATTAGGAGAGTCCTAAAAACCAGTGTGACAAAGGAGGAAAGATGTTATAAAAATCTAAGTAGGCAATGTGAGGAGAGCTCAGCTAGAACTATGATTGTAGAGAAAAATTACAGTTCCTAGATAACACCACCCTTAGTTGAAACATGTTTGAGGACTTCCATTATATTTGCATCTGCTTGATTTCTATATTTTTCTTCTTAATTTTAAATCATAATTTTCAAAGATGTATAAACATTACTTGGACCTGGTTCCATAAGAAGCTTCTTCAAGCTAATAAGCTTGTATCTCATTTTTTTTGTTGTTGTTATGTTCCATTTCTAGCAGCTGCTTTCCCTCTCCACTACATTCAGCCCCCAGGTCTATAATGAAAATGCTGACAGATCCCTCCTCACGGCGGCATTAGCAAAGGCTGTTTTAATAAAGTGTATCTTTCAGTATGGATGTACACAATAAATTGCTATTCAAAGTTGAAGCTATGTCATTTCCTTCCCGAAACAGCAGAGAACATAAGAATGTCTTTGTGCTTCAGACAAGCAGTGATTTGGCTTAGTTCATTGTGTGGGTAAGTAAAAAATCTTCAGTCAGTCTCCTGCTTTTTCCTTCTTAGTCTTAATGCCAACAGTTGTTGCAGCTTTGAAGATTTCAGTCCAGAAGTTCAGACAAGTCAATCCAGAGTGCTACATATTTCTCACACTTGATCAACTGAAGCTTCTAGATTTTTTTTAAAAAAAATGCACCAGACAATAGCACAGAATTATTGGACAAAGGCCTACATAAAAGCACATATTACATATGGCATTTGTTGAGAGAGTTAATTCTTCAAATGCCTACTTTGGTAACAGAAACAATCAAAACAAAAATACATTTAGGCCCATGTTGTATCTTGCTGGAGGCCAGACTGGTATGTTTTCGATTATAATGTTTCTGACCCTCACCTTAAAATCCTTTTGTGAAATGCCTTTATTCTAGAACCTACTGACTAGCTAATGATCTAGGAGATTTCACAGCACATAAATTAATAGCTAATACAGTTTTCCAAATTCAGACTCCATAATTAGAAAACCAGTTATAAAATGCTCAATTGATAGCAGCACCTATCAAAACATTAATAAACATAATTAAAATTAGATTACATGGAAAATCATTTTATGATTAATTCTTTCAGCACAATTGCTCCAAACGGTAAGACTGAAATTATTTTCATGACGAAAGGCAAGTATAAAAATTTCTTAATTTTTTTGGACCGATTTCCTTTTTAGAAAATAATAGGATGCTATAATTCTTTTACAGTGAGTACTGTTATCACATATATGATAACAACCAACTTATTTCAAAATAGTCTCATTACATTGAATAGGAGAATAAGTGGATAGTGAATTGTTATATGTAATCGCAACTATCAATGTCATTATGTACTTTTCTTTTAGGGTAAGCCATTTATCCATCTAGTTCATCTTCCTTCCTTCCTTCCTTCCTTCCCTTCCTTCCTTCTTTCCTTCCTTCCTTCTTTCCTTCCTTCCTTCCTTCCTTCCTTCCTCCCTCCCTCCCTCCCTCCCTTCTTCCTTCCTTCCTTCCTTCCTTCCTTCCTTCCTTCCTTCCTTCCTTCCTTCCTTCCTTCCTTCCGTTTAGCAATGCCATTCTGGATTTCTTTTTTTTTATTTCTTTATTAAATTTATTATTTAAAACATTGGACACGGTACAAACGGACTGACATACCTTCTTGTCCACAATATTCATATATATATATATATATATATATATATATATATATATATATATATATATATATATATATATATACATAAAATACACTTAAGATACAAATCAATTAAATATAATACAATACAGTACTTAGAACAATCAACCAATCTATAAGTTCTAATAGAGACCTTCCTTTTGTTCCCGCCAAAGATAAAATTTATTCCAAATTTTGTAGTAACCTGATTGGTCTTTATTTTTAATTTCCAAAGTTAGTTTATCCATTTCTGCACATTCCCAAATTTTCCTTATTACCTCATTTTCTACTGGGATTTCACTCCTTTTCCAATTCTGGGCAAATAACATTCTTGCTGCTGTAATAATGTGAATCATCAGATACAACTCGTCTTTAGGGTATTTCTCTTTTGTTATGCCCAATAGGAAAAATTCTGGACTGAACTCAACTTCTTGTCTTAATATTTATTTTAGCCATGCCCAAATCATTTGTCAAAATCTTTGTGACTTGCTACAGGACCACCACGTATGAAAGTATGTACCTAATTCTTCGGAGCACTTCCAACATTTGGGAGATACTGTCTTATACATTTTGGCTAAACGTGCTGGAGGAAGATGCCATTGGTAGAACATTTTGAATAGGTTTTCTTTGTAAGATGAAGCCAATGTTATTCTTTTATTTCTGTCCCAGAGCGTTTGCCATGTATCAAGGTCAATGCCATGTCCCAGATTTTTAGCCCAAGTCAACATAGGGTCCTTCACTTGTTCCTCGAACAACTTGTATCCCAGAAGCAGATTATATAATTTCTTTATCTGTTTATTATCTGGGCCCAATAATATTTTGTCCAAGGCCGTTTCCTGTGTATTTATCCCCCATTCTTTTTTATCCTTCCTGAATCTTGATTGAATCTGTAAATAGGCCCACCAATCTAGTTTTGTTCCTTGTAAATCTAATTCATTTCTAGACTTCAATTCCCCCTCATCATTCATGATATCCTTATATGAAATTATGTTGCCCAAATCAAATAGATTTGGATAAACAATCGCTTCGAGAGTGGATAGCCAGACTGGTACTTTAGTATAATTGTGAGTTCTAATTTTGTTCCAAATGTTAAATAATGCTTGCCTAATCCGATGTTTTTGAAAGTGTGAAAATAAACCTTGTTTCTCAGTCCATAAAAAGGCGTGCCAACCAAATTGTAAATCATGACCTTCTAAAGTCAGTAATCTTCTATTTTTCAAAATTATCCATTCTCTAATCCAATTTAACGCCGCGGCATGGTAATATAACTCCCAGTCTGGCAATCCAAAACCCCTGTTTTCCTTTGTATCCTGCAAGTATTTCATTTTGATTCTTGGTTTTTTCCCTTGCCAAACAAAAATTAGTGATAGTTTGTTCAGATTTCGGAAGAATTTGGAGTCAAGTTGTATTGGAATATTTTGGAACAAGAACAAGATTTTGGGCAGGACATTCATAGTTATCTTCTTTAAGTGAGGTGCATCTAGCCGTGATATTGATTCCTAGGTATTTTATTTTTTTGACTATTTCTATGTCCATAATTCCAGCCAATTTTTCTTTTTGCTTATTAGTCATATTTTAAACAATCATCTTAGTCTTATGTCTATTTATTCTCAATCTGCCATTCTGGATTTCATAAAGAGGTAACTCCTAACTCTATTTGGAAATTCCAGCGATTGACTCTGAGAACTTTTGCATTTAATACATATGATGTTCCATTCAGATACATTCCTTTCCAAGCAGCTTCCTCAGTCAGAGCAAGGCAGTTGGGCAGAGAGTCATTGGAATGTACCAACTCCTGCCATACAAACCTCAGGGGGTTTCCTCCCCAGAATGCATTGCAAAATGTCAATGAAGATTCTCAATTATCCAGATAGAGTGGTCTGAAGGTTGTATGAAGTTGTCTGAAGGTTGAATCATTGCAACCGGACTAACTTGTTGTTTTAAGAAATTATTTAAGAAATTAGTCCAGTTGCAAAGCTCTGACTGAGGAAGCTGCCTGGATAGGCAGTGAAATGTCTGTTGTTTAACAACAACAAAAAATATAGTCCAGTTGCAGTGATTCAACCTTCAGACAACTTTAGAGAACCTTCAGAAAGCACTATCACAGTTTCACTTAACAACTACCTCCCTTAACAGCTGAATTGTAGATCCAAATTAAAGTCATTAAACAAGGACCACCTATACTGAGTCAATGTGGCCTTTTGTGCCAAACTGTGAATAATGTCATATGTTTTTCTGCTTTCACTGATCTAAGAATGCACAAGGTAGACAATGTGTTGCATATTTTAAATAAAACTGAACATTACTAGAACGTATTATTTATTTTACGTGAATAAACTGAATACATGCAGTGAACGCTTATTTAGTAATAATTTGTTGGATAGTACATTGGGCTTTCCATCTGGTACAACTATCAAGGCAAAGTAGGAGGAGCAATAAGGACTAAAATTTATCTCTACTTGCTGGTGTTTCCAGGAGGTATATTAAATATGGAAAGTTGGATTCCTTGCTATCAGAAGAACGATACTGATTCATACAAATGCTGGAATCTTGTACTGGCAATAAAGATTGGACTGCTATTCCCTTTGGATAGGAGAAAAAGGGGCACCTGGCCCATTCTTTACCATAATGAAGAAATACATCCAGATATGGATGCAGGAACTGGAAGGAGATAACTTATTTTCTTATTGGGCTTTTTTCTCCTCTGATTTATCATGGCTTAGAAATTGAGGCTATGGAAAAATGGGAGAAATTATTGCGGGGGGGGGGAATTAGTGATCATGAAAGTTCAGTACCATGTTTGTTTGCCTGCCACTTCTTCCCTGGAAATGCTACTCCCTTTGGATTAGACCAGGGGTGTCCAACCTTGGCAACTTTGAGACTTGTAGGCTTCAACTCCTGGGAATTCCCCAGCCAGCATGTTTAGGCTCTTCATCTGGCTGTTTCAGATGAATGTATGATCATGTGCTGTTGAAATAAAATGAGTTGGGGGGGAATTGCCTAGTTTATCCATCCACACTATTTTTAGTATATTATATTTTTTTCACAAAGAATTTGGGGATTAATTCAAGTAACTGTAGTATACCAACAATGACAAACTTACCTGTGGGTCAGAAGGTATGGGGTTTTATTATTATTCTAGCATTAGTAACTAATAAGCAGTCCTTGCTTTTATTTTTGTGTCATTCTTGCATATAATGCATGTTAATTCACAGAATGCCAAAATGTATAGTTATAATGTATAGGCAGCGCTTCAATATGATACTTAGAAAACTTGCTAGGTTCTATTTGCCTAGGATTTCAGCTCATTTGGCTAGCTGTAGTAAACATAATTACAATTCTCCCATACATCTTCTTTGTTCGTAATCACAGCAATGTATTAAGAATACACATACTGTAGACTCTGACTGGGACAAAGAGACAGTGTACATTCATTGTATCATATTCCATGTCTCTGTGGAAATGGTATCTGAAGTAATGTTCTGCATCATAAAATTGCAACATCCTAATTCCCCATACGTCTTCAGCTCATTAAATGTGGTTGCTGGATCCAGGGGTTAAAACAGATTGTCTGAGACAGGCAAATGAAAGCTCTCCTGGGGCCATCCAAACATCCAGGGAATTTAGGAAGGAAGTCTTGCTTATCCAGCTACCTAGAAACACAAGAAGGCTTTCTGGATATGCGTTTCAGGAAAGCTGAAGAATACTTCATTAGTAGTCATCTAAAACAGCAATAAAATAATATTCAGAATAATGTAAATGTGCCTTGAAGCTAATATGCTGAATTATATGTCAATGTATGCAATTCCTAGAGTGACATTATTACTGTTGTTATTGGTTTTATTTACAACTTTTGATGTCTCTGAAGTAGAGTCTTTTATGTGCTATTCTTGCAAATGAGAGAAATGAAGCTGTAACAGTACAATAGCAATAGCACTTAGACTTATATACTGCTTCACAGTGCTTTATAGCCCTCTCTAAGCAATTTTCAGAGTAATCTGGGTCCTCATTTTACCTAGGAAGGATGAAAGTCTGAGTCAATCTTGAGCTGATCCGGATCAAACTTCTGGCAGTGGGCAGAGTTTGCTGCAATACTTCATTCTAACCAATACACCACCACAGCTCATCATTCTTGCAGGACTCTCGCTGATGACTCACACCTGACCTATCACAAGACCCATTACAAGTCCCTCACTCAACACCCACACCTGAAACACTTATAAACAGAAGAGCACTGACATTGATAACCCCTAAACTCTGCTGAAGATGTTACCTAGCCTGATAACGAAACATTAGGAGACCAACCCACAAGCTCAGAGAACAACCTCCATTTTGGATATTTCAGTAGAACATTGGCATCAGTTAAAAAAGGAGAATAAATATTACTAATTAAGTATGATTTTATTTGTTTTAGAAAAGGGAGTAATTTTTCCTGACAGAGGAGATTATTTTTTTAAATAGGGACTACTTAGCTGCGTGTCCCATTAGGTTCAGTATTAATAATTCCCAGATAAATTACTATGCTGCCCCTGCCAAAATAAATCTTGTGCATTTATGTGTGGTAATTTGTACCATGTGTTTAGCCACCATGAGATTTTTACACTTACAATACTAATGACTGAAAAGAAGCAAAACTGTTTTCCTTATATACTCATATAATGTATACTGTTCCTAATGTTAAGATTGGCAGCTGGAACAATCCTTTCCACAACTTAGTTTCCTTCTCTGTGACTTTTTTTTTTTGCTACCATTAAAACAGAGGAGAAAAAAAAATCTCAGATAATTGTGGCCAGTCTTTTAACAGTTTTAGATATTTAATAACATTTTCTCAAATGGACATTGAATGAAAGCTTACTTTCTAAAGAATAACAAACATATTTTAGAACTTGTTAAAGCTTTATAAAACAATTCAGAATCCAGATCCAAAACTTGGGCAGGAAAGAATAATGAAATCTGCTTTAATGTTTGGTACAAAGCAACATTTATGAAAAATAGGGCCCTAGTCTCCCATAATCTAGCATGAAAACCAACAAATGGCTGTAAGTTTTATGACTGCTACTTTTCCAATGGAACAGGATGAATTTTGCAGGCATGCCAGGAGATGTTGACGGGATAAAGCACACTGAATTTCACAGAAATTAGGAGACGAGTTTTCCAGCTATGCTTTGTCAAAATCTGATTTTAAAAAAAATTGTAAAGAGAAGACTGTAATGGTCTTGTTTTTAGGGCCAAATGCAGGGCTTTTTTTCCCATAGAACGCTCAGAACGGAGTTCCAGCACCTTTTTTGGATGGAACCTTGTAGAGTAGGCAAGGCGGATTGTATGACATGTGTGAGTTCTGGCACCTTTTTCTTTTACAAAAAAAGCACTGGCCAAATGTAATGAAATTTGCAGACCCCCTCCATGGGGAGTAGTCATGCCACTTATCAGACAGATATATTGGAACATTTTTGTGAAAAGAGAGAGAGAAAACCTTTGCTCTATTTTTAAAGAGAATCTTTAAAGAGAATCAGTGTGAAGGCTAGATCAGGCAAGGTTAGAGGTAGAGAGTCTTCAAGCTGGATTGGCCATTACAATAACCATGCAGAGGTGTCATCTGTTCCTCCACCCAAAATTAAGATGCACTCAGCCTATTAAGCCACATGAGAGGGAGAAAAAGGCACACATCTGAACTGTGCTTTGATTATGAAGAAGATTTGCATGTTGCACTTTTTAATTGATTTTTTTTCTTTAACAGCTTTTTTTTGTAACTTGCAGTAAATCATGCTTGTTAAAGGCAGGCTTACCACAATCTTGGTCACTGGCTGGGTTGCTTCTAGCTGTAGTATCAGTCACGAAAAGTTTCCCAGCCAAGAGCTAAAGCCTAAATATAGTAAGAGGATAACATGCAGCACTTTTCTGTAAAATACAGGTAGTCCTCGGCTTACGACCACAATTGACCCCAAAATTTCTGTTGCTGAGACATTTGTTAAGTGAATTTTCGCCCTCACTTTACGACCTTTCTTCCCATAGTTGTTAAATGAAGTTGTTAAGTTACTAACACGGTTAGTTAAGTGAATCTGGCTTCTCCACTGATCTTGTGTTTTGTTCCAGCCTACAACCGGCCCTGCAGAAAAGGCAGGGACAACCCCTTTACAAAAGGCAAAAGGCTGGAAGTAAGCCCGCCAAATTTATTTACACAAAACAGATCCAAAACAGAGCAAACTGAGCAAAACAAAATACGAACCTCTAAAACAGGAGCTACTCAAACAGTTGCCTTCAGCAAACCAGCCCTCCCACACATTCCCCTTCTAAACAGTTCAAGGTGTGGCTTCTCTCTGCCTCCTTCTGAGGTGCCCCATTGCCTTCCTCTGTTTACTCCTGATTGACTGCCTCCTGCATCAAGCGTTCTTGAACAGGGCCAGCTGTGGGTCATCTTCATCCACGCTGTCAGGCTCACACAGCTGGGTCTGGGTAGTAACCAGATGGGAGGGGCCTGGCTGAGAGGTCTGCGAAGCCTCAGAACTGTCCTCTGCAGGGTCTCCAAACCCCTCCTCCTTCTCCTCCTCCTCTGAATCATCTGACCCAACTGCCGAACCCACAGGCTGACCCTGAATCACAACACCTTGCTTGTCAGAAGGTCACAAAAGGTGATCACATGACCCCGGGGACACTGCAACCATCACAAGTATGAGTCAGTTGCCAAGCATCTGAATTTTGATCATGTGACCATGAGGATGCTGCAGTGGTCGTAAGTGTGAAAAAAAGTCAAAAGTCACTTTTTTCAGTACAGTTCTATAATGTTGGACGGTCACTAAATGAACTCTTGTAAGTCAAGGATTACCTGTAGAGTTTATCCAAAAAGCTCATGCTTGCAAAAAACCATCATGTCCCAAATCTGGATGAAATGTTGTACTCCTTGCAGTCAACTCCCCATTGCAGATTGGGACTGATCCAAAGTAGCCTTGCCTAAATCTGAGTCTCCGAGTGTCTCGCTTCCTGATTTGTAATTCTGGAGATTTGAGAGGCTGAAAAAATGAGTGAGCATTCCTTAAAATAAATTGGTATTGGTTTCTCTAGAGAATAGGATAGGGGTGGGGGATGGGGAGGGAGCTTTAAAGCAGATTTCTGAACCAGATTTCTCCATCTCTCCAGTAAAAACCTGCTTAAAGGTCCATTCCTAATGTATGCAACTGTTTCCGAAGCGGCAGCTCCAATCAAGACAATTCTGTGAAATGTCACTTCATGAATGGGATAAATTCTCAGCATTTGCTAAAAATGCTATTCCTATCATACATTTAGCTACAGTTCCTAATATAAAGGAAGGAGCCAGCTTCAGCAATCATGGGCAACAAATTTGTTTCACTTTCCCATAGCTTGTTTTCCTATTCAGTTCAATTCAGAATAGAGCAGGAAGGCATCTTAGAGACTTTTAGTCCAACCCCCTGCAATTTCAGTGGCTGTCCAGTCTTGTCTTAAAAAAACCCCGTGATTTAATTAATTAATTTAATTTATTAATATTTCTATACCGCCCTTCTCCCGAAGGACTCAGGGCGGTGTACAGGGCAAGAATAAAACACAGAATTACAAAAGTTAAAAAGTAATTAAATACATGCCCATTAAAAATACAATTAATACATAATAAAAACCCCCAATAAAATGACAATAAAAACCCCACCAATCCCCCCTCAGGCCAGGCCGGCTTGCTCGAACAAGTATGTTTGAAGCACCCACAGCTTCTGAAGGCAAGTTGTTCCACTGGTTAATTGTTCTCACTGTTAGGAAGTTTCTCCTTAATTCCAGGTTGCTTCTGTCCTTGATTAGTTTCCATTCATTGCTTCTTGTCCTGCCTTCTGGTGCTTTGAAAAATACCGTAAGTAGACCCCCTCCTCTTTGGGGCAACCTCTCAAATACTGGAATACTGCTATCATGTCACCCCTAGTCATTTTCCCCAGACTAGCCACACCCAAGTCCTTGCAACCGTTCTTCAGGTTCTCCAGGTCTTTAATCACCTTAGTTGCTCTTCTCTGCATTTTTTCCAAAGTCTCAACATCTTCTCTGTAATGAGATAACCAAAACTGGACGCAATATTCCAGGTTTGGTCTTAGTAAGGATTTATAAAACGGTACTAATACTTCATGTAATTTTGATTCTATGCCTCTGTTTATACAACCAAGGATGGTATTAGCTTTTCTGACTGCTGCCATACCTTGCTGGCTCATGTTTAAGTGATCATCCACCCAGGACTCCAAGATCCCTCCCACAGTTACTGTTTTTGAGCCAGGTTTCACCTAATCTGTATCTCTAACTTTGGTTTTTCCTGCCTAAGTGTAAAACCTTGTTTTTCTCCACATTAAATTTCATTTTGGATAAGGGCCCATTTTTCAACCCTATGAAGATCCTGAGCTTGTCTTCTGAGGTATTGGCTATTCCTGCCATTTTAGTGTCATTTGCAGATTTGATGAGTTCCCCTTCTATTTCCTCATCTAAGTTGTTTATGAAGATATTGAAGAGTGTGGGACCTAAGACGACTTACTTTTGTTTCTAGACTGGATTGCAAGACCTCCTCTATGGCATGCAGAAATTGGTTTGATACATTTGCAGGAAAAAAAAACACCACCCCACAATAAAAGTTAACTACACCTTACAATCCTTTAGGAATTGACCTTGAGGTTTAGGCAAGCTTTCAGTTTCTGAAAGTGAAAAATCCAGGCAACAATTCTGGAATTTCTTCCTAAGAACATCTGGGATAATAGAGATCTTTTCTGAGACATGAAGAATGTACCAGTTCATCAAACTAATGTAGTGAAGGGCAGTTCTTATAGTCTATGATGAATGGATTCTAGTTAATGATCTGTGGATCTAGGGGTTCTCATTAAAAGCTGTTTTTATGCTTCGTGGCCTTAAAGATGGAGATGGGGCTAATCCCATATTTTACTGTCTTTTATTTGCCTAACCAAATGGCTCAAACATCTGTTTATAATTCACTCAATTTTTTCAGAATGTTAAGGGGAAACGTTGGCTGAACTGGGCTAAAGATAAACTTAAATAGAACTAGATAACTTGAAGCCCACTGATACAAACGGGCATGGATGATGATCCCAGTTTTTACTGGATCCGTTAACATGCTGATATTTAGGCCATTTTCTTTTTTTTATTTAGTTGGATTTCAAAATGCTATGATCTCTACCATTTTTGTTATCACATCCTCACAATGTAGAGCCTGTTATTTAAAAATGTACTCTCTAATATGTTTCTCTGTGTCCCTACAGAGGAAAAGATCACCCTAGGATCCGGTGACACTTTCAGTTTTAAAACCCTCCAAGTTTTCAATCCTTGGGTTTTTAATCAGAGGCCAATTTCCTAGAGCAAATTACCTTGATCACATTCAAATCTGACTCTTTGTCAGTGCTTCAGGCTAACTTTACACAGTGAGAAGCTTTCTTTTGTGTATCATTATTGCCTATTCACCACACTTCCACAGTATTTCATTGACCCATTCCAGTGTTCCCTGAATATTCCTCAAATCTATCAGCTCCTACAACCCCCTATTGCTTCCTTTCTAGATGAAGCCATTTCTAACAATTTGGTAATAAGAAGCCATAACAGGAAGAAGCAGTGTCACTTTTATCTGTGGGAAAACCGGTTCTACAGCCCAGATGCTGCAATCCTTTAATTGCTTGAAACTTGGCTGTGTAGTAGAGGAAAGCATTGCAATGTGTCTCTCACTGGTAAATCTATACCCAGGGAAGGGTGGTCTTAACCAATTCCCATACATGAAACTTTGTTTATCAACATGCTAGAGCAGAGCACAAGTGTTTGTTTGAAGGGCACTCTGTTTCATAGGTTCCAAATGTTTGGGACTGACAAGTGAAAAATGTTAGCTATATATATTTTTGTAAGCCTTACCCCATCAGTGGTATTTTAAAAAAAAAAAAAACCCAGAAAAAACACTTTCAGTATTTACTTAACCTCGTAACTCAGTTTATTAGGGAGGGTCCATTCTTTGTAGTTTAGGTAATGGGTTCACCACATGTTTATTCTCTTAAGGGCTTGGGTAAGATGGCTAACACCTATTTTTCCACCTCCTGCCTCAGAGGTTAAGACCCTGCTGTATTGCTGCTTTACTGCTGTGGTCCATTCCCCATATATAATTACACTCATCCCTCGAGTGAAGGAAATCCCTGAGCCTTTGTACTAACTTGCTGCAATGTTTCATGCCCCCTCCCCCCAAAAAGAGAAGTTGCTCTTTTTTTTAAAAAAAATGCAATAAAACTTTCACGTTATTAACTTCCCCTCTTTTTAACAGAAGACTTTAAAAAATGCCATTGTACCACATGAAAGGTTTTCACATCAGACTCACCATTGGCTAATGAGCCGTCTTGGGTCCCATGCCACACACAACTGCCTTCAAGTGCTGCTTTTAACTTAACCTTGATGTAGTGCCAGGAATGTGCAAGGATCTACTTTGATAGTAGTGGAGGAAAGCTAATCTTGTGAACATGCTTTGAAAATATGTGTGAGATTTAGATTTGAATGTTAATTAATTGAATAAAGTCTTGTCTATAGGAACAAGAAGGCATGTCATCTGTTCTTAATAATAGTTCATTAGTCATAGTTTCCCCTTTCACAGAGCCTTGTTTCATGGCTTGCATTATTGCTAATCTCTATAGTCTCATCTATTGAATTATTTTAGTGTGTATGTGATAGGAGACAGGCAGTTTGGTATCATGGTTAAGGCATCAGGCTAGAAACCAGGAGACCCTGAGTGCTAGTCCTGCCTTAGTGGTAGAAGCCCTGGGGGTGCAGTGGTTAGAATGCAGTATTGTCAGGCTAATTCTGTCCACAATCAGGAGTTCGATCCTGACAGGGCTCAAGGTTGACTCAGCCTTCCATCCTTCCAAGATCAGTAAAATGAGGAGCCAAATTATTGGGGGCAATAGGCTGACGTTTGTAAACTACATATATAGCGATGTATAAATCTAAGTGCTATTGCTGTTGCTTAGGCACAAAGCTAGCTGGATGACCTTGGGCCAGTGGTGGGATTCAAATAATTTAACAACCAGTTTTAATGACAATGGAAGCTCCTGGATTCTGTAATATTGCGCGAGTTCAAACACAAATTCTCTGGCATTTGGATCCCAAAAAGTTGTCTAACATGTATCCTAACCTACAGTCTAAATGCTGGAGATGTGGTAGTTTAGATGCCACCTATTTTCATATGTGGTGGACTTGTAGAAATATAAAAGCTTTTTGGATTACAATTTGGTGGAACATTCAAAAGATTTTTAAGAGAAAGATAAAGTTTTCTCCACAATTGTTTTTACTGGGTATTGTTGTAGATTGTGATACTAAAGAAACCAATCTGATGTTGAATTTGATAACAGCAGCACGGTTACTGGTGGGACAATACTGGAAAAAGGATAGTTTGCCTACTATAGAAGAATGGGTACTTAAAGTATCGAATCTTGCAGAAATGTCTAAGATTTCTGCTTATTTGAAGGATCATTCACAAGAAAGATATATTTCAGTTTGGAGAAGATGGATAGATTATATTCAGAATAAATATGGGACTAAAAAGTTCCACTTAGCTTATGAGTAGATTTTAGAGGGATATTGTTATTAATTTTAGCATTAGTATTGATTATATTTTTGCTTAAGTTATTATTATTATGTTTTTAATAATTTGAATGTATCTATGTTAAAGGGGAGTTAAAGCACATTATGAATTTGGTTAATTTTATAATGGATAATTTTA
Organism: Vipera ursinii; assembly: GCF_947247035.1. Taxonomy (NCBI): domain Eukaryota; kingdom Metazoa; phylum Chordata; class Lepidosauria; order Squamata; family Viperidae; genus Vipera; species Vipera ursinii. Next base: position 214,267,414 of record NC_139512.1, on the reverse strand, counting down.
GTTAGAATATGATTATTATATCTATAACCCTGTATTCAGCTCTGGGAAGTGGGGGGGAAGGGGGGTGGTTTGGGGTGGGTGGGTTTTGGGGATATGTATTGTAATTTTTTTAAAAAAAAACTCTTTAATAATAATAAAAAAATTCTCTGCAGAAGAGACCATGGCCCCTGGAAGCTTCCATTCTGGGGCTGGGGGAATGTTTGCTTTGTTTGCATGCCTATGGGGCAAAGCATGGAATTGGAGTCAGCCAGGCACAGGAAATAATGCTGCCATGGCCTGGGTGCACTGCTCGCTTGCATGCGCTGGCGTTAGTTTGAGGATAGGAATGAAGCCTTCAACTGAGTGGGGAGGCATCATGGGGCAAATCCCCTTGCACCTGCCTCCTAGTTGCTGGTGGCAGTGGCCGCAGCCACTTGAATGGCCACGATCTCCCCTCCCCAGCCACCCAGCCCACTCAACCTACTCCTTGCCTGACCGGCTGGTGGCACAAATCCGGACTGCTCTTCTCCTTGTCGTCCTCCCCACTTAAGTAGTAGCAGTAGCAGCTTGAGTTTCTGAAGTAAGAAAGCAGAGGCGCAGAGCAGGATCTCTCTCAAGAAAACGCAGGTGCGCTGTTCCCTTGCGTGTGCCAGCCTTTTTGAGAGCAATCCCGCTGCTGCGCCTCCACTTTCTCCCACTGGGATGGAGCAGAGAAACCCAAGCTGCTGCCGCTCAAACACTTTTAATCCAGACGGAGACCTGACAGAGATTGGAATGCCCATGTGGCTGCCAATGGGGTGCTTCAGAAATGAACCATTCCTCTCTGTTTCTGAAGTGCCCCACTGGCAGATACATGGAGCTTCAAAATGCAGCAAATCCCTGCATTTTGAATAGCCCCATAGGCGCTGAAACACTTTTTATCTGAATGGAGACTTGACAAAGATTCGAAGCTCCGTCAGCCTGCCAATGGGGTGCTTCAGAAACAGAGGAACGGTCTGTTTTTGAAGCTCCCCAATGGAAGTCACATGGACCTGTGAGAAGCACCACCTAGTTTTTGCCTGATTGACATGATTGAAGTTGCCGTGTCTCCGTTTGGTTTCCATCTCTCCTCTCTTGGACTTTTGGGGAGGGATTTTTTTCCTACCTGGAAGGAAGCTGAATGTAAACCAGACGTGTTCCAGTAAACACAGATTTATCACAACCGCTTTGCCAAACTCAACAAAAAATTAGGTATCGGTTCTTCTGAACTGGTCCGAACTGGTTGAATCCCACCACTGCCTTGGGCCAGTCGTTTCCTCTCAGCCCTAGGAAGGAGGCAGTGGGAAACTATTTCTGAAAAACCTTCCTAAGAAAACTGCAGGGACTTGTCTAGGCAGCTTCCAAGAACATGACACAGTTGAATGGAAGTTAAAAAAAGGTGTGATAGGAAGAGCCACAGTTTGAACTAATACTTTGTATATAGAATATCCCAGGTAAAATTCCTGGTAGTAGAATTATGAGAACCATAGAATGACAGTACATTACATATTTGTTTTATCCGTGTCCCATCTTTATTTGTACAAATAGCAATAGCATCTAGGCTTATATACTGTACCTTTACAGCATCTATGGGTGGTTTACATCATAAGCATTATTTGCACATTGCTCCCAACAATCTGGGTCCTCATCCTCAAGCCTGAATCAACCTTGAGCTCCATCCCAGGCTGTAGGCAGAGTTTGTCTGCAATACAAAAATGTTGGGCTCAATTATGGTCATAAGTCAGGGATTACCTGTATTGAACACAGTGATCAGTGATACAGTGGAATGTGTCAGGAATAGGAAAGTGTTATTGGATTTCAAGTCCTTGATCATTGACCATGTCAATGAGACTCACAGACATGGAGGCCAAGAACATCTGGGATGTGATAATTTCTCCAACGTTGGTATAAAGCATACTTCTATGACAATATTTTTTAATGATGTGGCGTGGGATATAGGCTATGTGAAGTACATAGCACAAAAAGAGAAACTGTTTAAGAACAGCTCCCTGATTTTGGTCAGAGAGGACCATTGGTTTGAAAGAGGGGTCTAAGAGGCCATCTATGTCAAAATTGAACAACCCTCTCTCAACAGAGGGGAGGGATACAACATCATCTATCTCCAGTCTACAACACAGTCCTTTCAGCAGTTCCAAGAAGGCTCCACACACATTTGCATTACTCAGGTGACCCTGAGGATGCAGATAAACCTCCAAGTGGTCTCAATGATTCTCTAAAAGAATGCAAATGACCAGCTGTCTGCAAGGAATATCAATCCTTCCATTCCCCACCATCCAGTCAGAGCTGAAGCTTCTTAGATGAGAAGCAAAATATCTTCAAAGAATAACAAGAAAAATCTGTATATCACAGATCACCTCACTCATTCACACACACAAATACACACATAGAGGTTTTGTGATATTTCCAGTACCAGATTTTCACATACATCCACAATTCACACTGGGAAGGAAGGAAGGAAGGAAGGAAGGAAGGAAGGAAGGAAGGAAGGAAGGAAGGAAGGAAGGAAGGAAGGAAGAATCCTCCATCAAACAAATCTATTATACCATAGCTCCTGGATAAGTAGCAAACATTTTGACATTTAGAGACAGCCTCATTGAAAGAGTGCATTATAATAATGTAAAAACATCCCAGGTTTGATTGACAGCATCTTCAGTTTCAAAATATCAGGCACCTAAAAGATGGAAAGTTTTCTGCTTATCTGAAAGCCTCCAGAGCATTTACCAATCAGACTACATCACTCTGGAGTGGATAGGCAAATACACTGATCTCCTGTGGGACACTTCCTTATGTTCATAACTTGCAAAAATAGAATAATAAAATATTAATTATCACACATGTCATCTTGGCAAGGAAAGTCCATAGCATAAGAACAATGAAAGATTACTGAAGGAAAGAAAGTCCTTATTTATAGCAGTAATATTTAGATCAAGGTCCTGTCAGTCAGATATATACCATTATATCATAGACTTTCCACACAGAAATTTCAGGACTTGGTCTACTGAACTTGATTCCTTTTCTTGTCAGCAGTTTCATTTGCCCAGATTCGCAGAAAGAACAGAAAGACCAAGACTGAAATTATAGATTGAGCCTCTTGTTGAGTGAGAGAGAGAGAGAGAGAGAGAGAGAGAGAGAGAGAGAGAGAGAGAGAATCCATTCCTTGAGTATTTTATAGCCACTCTCTCAATTGTGCACTCAGCTGTGTGTGCTGCTCAGTCATACTGCATCTGTGTTGAACTCTGAAGTGTTAAATAATGCACACACAGGATGTGTATGAGTGCAAAAAGCTTGGGAGATGAGTGAATAATTAATACAAGTATTTCTTCTTGGATTCGTTGATACTTGCTCACTAAATTTTATCATTCTGAGTCTTCAGAAAGAGAACTTTAACCACAATGCTTCCACACACACCCTTGAGGGGATATTATTAATGATTGATTGCATCTGTTTACAAATTCTGTTTTAGGAATTTGGGATTCCTTCCTGCCATCCCAGTCTTTCTAATTTGTTTGCATTCTCTGTTTTGTTCACACATGTCCTCTTTCCAATCTTTTTTTTTTTTAAAGCGGGGTTTCAAGTATTTTTATAGGTTATGAATGGTGGTGACTGAAATGTAACAGGGGGAAACTTTACATCATATCTACCTATAGGCCACTTCCACCACCGTGATTTACAGCCTCTCTTAGCATCATTCAACCATTGCAGTGCTGATATAACAGCAATGAAAGCAGAGTTGATATTACCATAAAGATGGCTAAGAAACATGCTTAGTTTTTAGAAATCACAGGAAAGGAAATAGCCATAAGTTGAATGTTTTTTTTTGCAGATATTGCTGTGAGCCAGAACATAGTGCTCGGTTGCAGTTCTTGTAAATATCTCAAATGCATGGTGAATTGCAACCCTGTTCTGGAATCCAAACTGTACATATGAAATATGCCCAGCCAGAGCTAAGGAGTGGGACTCAACTTTGTGCACAGTACTGAACTAGATGGATCAATGGCCTGATTTGAAATAAGGACATTTCCTCTGATCTTGTGTTTCATTTGTTGTAATCTCTAGGCCTGAGAATCCAGAACCCACAGGTACTTGGTTATCAAGAAGTTCCATTTTAATAATATCTAACGGTTATTTTCACAAGGACGAAGTGCCCTTAATAGCTGGAATTATGACCCTCCCATTTCAGAGGCTTCTCTGATTCCAGCTATAATCCTCAACACAGCTGGGAAAGAAGTAGGATTTCCAAAGAACAAAACATCATTATGAGCTGTCCCCTCTTGAGATGAAAACCATTTGGGTGGTTTGGGTCATGCTGATTCCTGGCTGGCTCTAATTTTACTGAAGCTTCCCAGAAATTCAAGATGGCATCATAAATGTAGAAATTCTATTGTGCCACAGGTCAGAAGCCACTACAAATATTATTCTGATAATTAAGATTGTAGCCATATCTTTTACTTTCTTGAATTTCAACTGAGAGCCTTTTTCTTCTCACCCTTGCCAGAAACCCTCCTTTATACTTTTCACATGATATGCTAGGTGGCAGCTGGTTATTTACATTTTCAACATTCCTGTTCTGGGAAACTTTAGCTCCCAATTTATCTCCCTTGTTTGCTCTTGAATGGACCATTAAGGCCACTGGCTTTATAGAAAATTTGTTCTATAGGGAGCTGAAAACTGCCAAGTCATCTTTCTTCCCAATGAAGGAGAGAGGGAATATGGCTCATAACAAGAAAATATTTCTCTGTGTGTGCATTTAATAGCAGTATATCTGACAAATGGTATTCTAGACTATTGCATATTGGTAGGGCATAACAGCTAATTCAAAACACCATACTTAGGTTGCCAGAAAGACAAGCTACTAGACATAAGGTGCTTATCCAGTGGTGGAATTCAAATAGAACAACTGGTTCTCTGTGTGGATGCCACTTCCAGAAGTCCATTCTGGGCCTGGGCAACAAAAAATTAGCTACCAGTTCTGCTGCAGTGGTGCGAACTGGCTGAGTCCCACCACTGTGCTTATCATTACCTAGAGTATAAGGCTTCCATGTTATAGCTCCTTTCCTTTTATGGATCTGCTAGGATATTAAGATATAGTTGAAATATCCTCTTGAAGATGTCATGTTTGCTATGGATTTACTTTGCAACAACTTGACAAAGGGCATTTTTTCATCAAAGTCAAGATGGACTTGTTGAAGGCTAGACACTAGAGCAGCAGTCTTCAACCGTTCCAGCTTGGTGGACCATTGGAGGCAGCATTGGCAGCATTGGGGGGGGGGGAGGGAATGATTTCATGCACATGCCACTTTCACAGATGCATACATTCCGTTTGTAGTTCTATAATATATATACAATAATCAATCTCTTGATGATTATTATTTTTCCAACAGAGAATGCCATTTCTTTCCACCATAACTGTAGGGTAATAGTTCTAAAAGTGTGTTTATTTGGTTTCATGTATGTAATTAAGCAAACAGAGATGAGGATGGATTTTTTTTTTAAAAAAAAGAAATGTTAAGCATTTGTATCAGATGGATTGATGCTAGAAAGAGGGAACTGATTCTTCATTTTCTAATTACACATTAGAAGTTGGTAGGTAAAGGTAAAGGTTCCCCCGCACATGCATGCTTGTCATTTTCGACTCTAGGGGCTGGTGCTCATCTCCGTTTCAAAGCCGAAGAGCCAGCGCTTGTCCGAGGACGTCTCCGTGGTCATGTGGCCAGCATGACTAGATGCCAAAGGCGCACGGAACGCTGTTACCTTCCCACCACAGTGGTCCCTATTTTTCTACTTGCATTTTTACATGCTTTCGAACTGCTAGGTTGGCAGAAGCTGGGACAAGTAACAGGCGCTCACTCTGCTACGCAGCACTCGGGATTCGACCCACCAAACTGCCGACCTTCTGATCGACAAGCTCAGCGTCCTAACCCACTGAGCCACCGTGTCCCTTATTAGAATTTGGTACTGTATATTAATTCAATAACTTGTTCTGTGTAAGTTGTATAGGTTATGTAGCTGTATGGGGAAGGGTGATTTATGTCCATTTCCAGCTTCAGTTCTCTGAATCTTCTTCTTCTTTTCAACATTTCAATGAACTGTAGATATAAACCATTGTTGATATGACTCTTCTGAGTTTACTTAAATCTGGATAGCAAGAAAGTAGTAAGATTAAGGGTAGGCAAGTGCCTAGTCCTGTCCCCTGTATATTGTCATGTGCCCTTTTTGTGGCAGCCCCTGGAACACTCTGTCCCCTGATGTTTGGTAGGCATCCACCCTCTTAGCCTTCCATAAGGCTTTGAAGATCTGGCTTTTCCCCAAGATAACTGCACATCAAAATTGATTTGGCCCCAGGTTTTGTTGTTTGTTAATATTTTAATCAGTCATGTTTTATAGCTTTAATAGGATTTTATACATGATTAAATGTTTGATTAGGTGCCATCCAGAGTTGATGGAAAGATAGGCAGCTATGTAAGTGTTTTAAATTAATTAATAAATAAAACAAATTATGTTAGACTGGACAACCTTGCAATGGTTGAGGATAATTCTATTATGATCATGATATCATTTTGTTGCATTGATATGGTCATGTTGCACCCATAGGTGTGGTTGAGATTTTCTGTTATATTATTTCCCTGGGTTGTAATGGAGGAAATGGAATAGGGATATTTGTTTGTTATCATAATTTGCTTTTCTTTGTTTTTAAACTTTACAATCACAGTTTGTATATTTCCTGCGTCCAAATGGTAAAATACTACCCATTACTTTTCAGCTGCCAAAATTGGCAGCATTGCTAGACTCTGGCATCATAAAAAATATTTTGGGGCGGCAGATTTCTGACTCTTGTGTTAAATAGGCCTTTCCCAAACAAGGTGTCCTCCAAACTTATAAACTTCAACTCCCAGAAGTCTCAACAGGGCCAGGATGGCTGGGAAACTCTAGATGTTGAAATCCATTTGGAAGATGTCTATGTTGCATCTGCTAGGATATTGGGCAGGAGAAAGTATCATATTAAGGCTCTCCTTCTATTTACAATCAGCAGAAATAAATAAAATAGAGCTGGAAGGGACCTTGGAGGTCTTCTAGTCCAGCCCCCTGCTCAAGCAGGAGAACCTATACAATCTCAGACAAGTGACTGTCTAGCCTCTTCTTAAAAATCTCCAGTGATGGAGCACCCACGATTTCTGGTGGTAAGCTGTTCCACTGGTTAATTGTCCTCCCTGTCAGGAGGTTTCAACTTAATTCCAGGTTGCTTCTCTCTTTGATCAATTTCCAACCATTGTTTTTTGTCCTGCCCTCTGGTGCTTTGGAGAGTAGCGTAACACCCTTTTCTTTGTGGCAGCCCCTCAAATACTGGAATACTGCTATCATGTCTCCCCTATTTCTTCTTTTCTTTAGACTAGCCAAACGCAAGTCCTGCAGTTGTTTTTCATATATTTTGGTCTCCAGGCCTTTGATCATCTTAGTTGCTCTTCTCTGATTTTTTCCCAAACTCTCAATATCTTTTTAGTGACATGGTGACCAAAATTGGCTGCAGTATTCCAGGTGTGGTCTCACTAGGGTTTTATAAAGTGGTACTAATACTTAGTGTGATCTTGATTCTATGCCTCTGTTTATACAACCCAGGATTGTATTAGCTTTTTTTGGCTGCTGCTGTACACTGCTGGTTTATAGTCAAGTGATCGTCCACTAGGACTCCAAGGTCCCTCTCACAGTTACTGATTTTAAGCCAGGTCTCACCTAATGTGTACTTATACCTTTGATTTTTCCTACCAAAATATAAAACTTTGCTTTTCTCCAAATTGAAACTCATTTTGTTGGAAAGGACCCATTGTTCAAGTTTGTCAAGATCTTTTTGGATCCTGAGTTTGTCTTATGGGGTGTTGGATACTCCTGCCAGTTTAGTGTAATCTGCAGATTTGATGAGTTCCCCTTCAATTCCCTCATCTAAGTCATTGATGAAGATATTGAAGAGTACTGGGCCTATGACGGAACCTTGTGGTACCCCATTGCTTACTTCTCTCCATGTGGATGTAGTGCCATTGAGGACTACTCGTTGAGTATGGTTTGCCAGCCAGCTACAAAACCATCTGGTGGTGATGTTGCCTATTCCACCTTGTTCTAGCTTACCAAGAAGTAGGTTGTGGTCTATTTTATCAAATGCCTTACTGAAATCTAAGTATAGTACGTCCACAGCATTTCGCTGTTCTACTAGTTTAGTCACTTTATCAAAGAATGAAATAAGATTGGTTTGGCATGATATATTTTTAACAAACCCGTGCTGGCTACTAGTTATAACTTTGTTTGCTTCTAGTTGTTTGCAGATCTGGTTTTTGATTATCTTTTCTAGGATCTTCCCAGGTATTGATGTTAAACTGATTGGTCTGTAGTTTCCTTGGTCCATTTTTTTCTTTCTTGAAGATGGGAACCAAATCAGCCCTTTTCCAATAATTGTTTCCATTGTTGGAAACAATGGATGTAACTAATCAAGGAGAGAAGCAACCTGGAATTAAGGAGAAATTTCCTAACAGTAAGGACAATTAACTAGTGGAACAGCTTGCCTTCATAAATTGCAGGGGCTTCATCACTGGAGGTTTTTAAGAAGAGATTGGACAGCCACTTTTCTGAAATGGTTCTCCTGCTTGATCAGGGAGTTGGCCTAGAGGACCTCCAAGGTCCCTTGCAGATTCTATTCTGTTCTGTTCTGTTCTACACTACACTACACTACACTACACTACACTACACTACACTACTCTCTACTCTACTCTATTCTATTCTATTCTATTCTATTCTATTCTATTCTACTCTACTCTACACTACACTACACTACACTACACTACACTACTCTCTACTCCATTCTATTCTATTCTATTCTATTCTATTCTATTCTATTCTATTCTATTCTATTCTATTCTATTCTATTCTATTCTATTCTATTCTATTCTATTCTATTCTACTCTACTCTACTCTACTCTACTCTACTCTACTCTACACTACTCTCTACTCCATTCTATTCTGTTCTATTCTGTTCTATTCTATTCTATTCTATTCTACTCTACTCTACTCTACTCTACTCTACTCTACTCTACTCTACTCTACTCTACTCCATTCTATTCTATTCTAAATTTGCATCAATAGCTTTGAAGAGAAACCATCATTTCTTTTCTTTGCTGCAGCTTCAGGACCTCTCACTGTCAAGAAAGTATTAATGAAGACCCACAAGGTCTAGAAAGGCATTTATACTGCATGTCAGCACAATATCCTTTTTTTAAATGAAAGTAATCATGATGATTACTTTCATGAAAAAGCCCTCAATTGTTTTTTTCACTCCAGTTTTCAGAGCTTCAAGGAAACTATGGAAGAAGGCTTCCTCCACTCAGCAGTTCAGCAGAATTTGTATCCAATTAATATTAAGTATTCCTGTCAGTCAGTAAAAGGGTTCTGTCAATATTTTTAGCACTTGGAAGCATCTAAGATGGCGGGGAAGCGCCAAGCATTGATTGGTCTGATTCCACCTGTAAAGGTTTTTGCTTTGGATTTTCCAGCTAGCAAATAAATTGTTTTTAGTGAAAGAGGTGCCTCCAATTGTTTCTCCAGCTTCTACCACACCATTATGTTGTCTGTTATTTGGCTTTCCATGACCATTCCAAAGCTTCACATTTTTGACAAGTCTTATTTAGGTATTCATTTTTCCATATTATGTTTTGTATACAGAAAAGAACTGGCTTGCAGAGGCAGGTACTTTCATGTTGCTTCAATAAACTGGATTCTGCTTTATTTTGCTTCCTGCCTGAGGCATGGGAAGCCTTTCAACAGACACAACGTCACCAAAGGATTTTGTGCTGATGAGACACTGGCTTTGAGCCACTAGGAACAATTACTTAAAAAAAGAAAGAAAGCAATAATGCCTTGGTAAGCCCACACTTGGAATATTACATCTAGTTTTGATTGCTACAATATAAAAGAGTTGTTGAGACTCTAGAAAGAGTACAGAGAAGAGCAACAAGGATAATTAGGGACTGGAGGCTATGAAGAACATGTGAAGAACGGTTGCAGGAATTGTGTATGTTTAGTTTAATGAAAAGAAGGACGAGGGGTGACATGATAACAGTGTTCCAATATCTAAGGGGTTTCCACAAAGAAGAAGGAGTCAAGCTATTCTCCAAAGCACCTGAAAGCAGGACAAGAAGCAACAGATGGAAACTAGTCAAGGACAGAAGCAACCTAGAACTAAGGAGAAATTTCCTGACAGTTAGAACAATTAACCAGTGGAACAACCTGCCTCCAGAAGTTGTGGGTTCTCCAACAGTTTTTAAGAAGAGATTGGACAACCATTTGTCTGAAATGGTATAAGGTTTACTGGTCAACCAGGGAGTTGGATTAGAAAACCTCCAAGGTCCCTTCCAACTCTGTTATTCTGTTAACATTGGTATTATATCCCATCTGCTGAGTCACAGGCAAGTTCTTGTTCATACTATGAATGGGCTGTTCTACCAAGATAAGATGAAGAAGTAGTGAATGAAAATCCAATACTGCCAAGTCATCATTCTACTTTAAAGAAGCTGCCATCGGCTTTCTTGCTTCTTTTGTCAGGTTTCTTCAGGACAAATCTCTACAGATGTGTCTACGTTTGCTCCTGTCCTGTGTTCATGGCAGCTGAAGTCTGAGCTGGCTTAAGAAAAAACCTGGACTGAGATGGTTGACCACATTGTGAAAAGATTCAGTCCAGCCTGCAGGCTATCATCATTTTCCAATGGGCAATTTCCCTATTGCTTTACCTTTCCGGCTTTTTCTTCAATTCCTTCTTGTAGGTAGCTTTTCCTGGACATAGGTACTTTTATGTGTATATAAATCTACATAGAGTTAAATTTATATTTACAAAATTAAAGCATCAACATGGATATAACAGGTAGGGATTTTTTTTGAAAATCCTTTCTTGCCAGCCTTTTTGCTCTCTTAATATTTTCTAGATTTTTTTTTTTGTCATCAGTTCTGAAATATCACACTGGTTAAGAACTTTGCCTAATATTTAAGACACATGTCAAAACCCAATAGGGATTTTTTTTTATTACTGTTTTCTTCAGCTAGATGAGGGGGTCTTCAAACTTGGCCCTATTATGACTTGTGGACTTCAACTCCCAGAATTCCTCAGCCAGGCACGCTGGCTGAGGAATTCTGGGAGTTGAGGTCCACAAGTTATAAAAGGGCCAAGTTTGAAGACCCCTGAGCTAGCTGGTGGTGGGCTTTTTTCACATGAAAAATGCACATTTATACTCATTTGTATAGGGAAAGCTAATTAACTAAGAAAAAAGGCAATAGTTATTAAAAGCAAATGTTTCTGCTGGATTTTGTGTCAGTAATCTCTTCCATACTAGGCAAAGCCCTTAGCCACTATGTTGTCTTTAATCCTGATAGTAAAGGGAAACTCTTAGAGGCTCTTAAAGATCAGCGCAAGTACTGCCTTAGTTGAGGAGTGTTACTGCCTCAGCAAAGTAGCCAGTGAACTGATGGACTTAGGCTGTAAGATAATAGAGCACTACAAACAAACAAGAATCCTAAAGGTAACATAAGAGGAAAATACTACTGTTAAACTACAGGTTAACCTATTCAGAGGTTAAATCTGCGATGGTAAAATGGTAAGTCAAGATTCATGTTTTCCATTTTTCCCATTTTTGTCTCATTTGTGTGATGCAGCAAGTAGGGAATGTAGTCCTTGTAGCCAAGATAATATAAACACAAAACCGGCAGTTTAAGGGCACAGTGTTTACTGTATGTGGCCTGAGGACTTTAGCTTAACTGTGGTTTGAATTAAGAACCATATCCAATCCTATTTTCTCAGGATATATTTGATCGATTGCAAACTGAACAGGCATGGGTGCAAGTAGTTTTTCTGTTGTTCAATATGATAGCTTCAAAGCACTTGCATTGGAGTAGCCACTCTTAATGGCCTAGGAACTGCAGTGAAAATCCCCCTGTAAGTCTCTAATGCAGACATATCAAACACAAGGCCCGGGGGCCGGATCCAGCCCACGAAGTGGTTTCATGTGGCCCGCAAAGCCATCCTGGAAACAGTGAGGGAACGGCCCCCACTGCCTTGGCCCTGGCCCAGAGACCCTCCTTCTGCCAGAGACCCTCAGATCTGTCCCACTCTTGCCCAGGCCCTCATAGGCACCCTTGATGCGAACAATGTAGAGCTGGCCATGCCCACCCAGTAGGCCATACGCACTTTAGCCATGCCCACCCAGTAGGCCACGCCCACCAAGGCCATACCCACCCGGCCTCCTGAGGGCAACCGCAATGCTGATGCAGCCCTCAATGAAATTGAGTTTGACACCCCTGTTCTAGAGCCTCAACATCTTTTTTTACATCGTGGTGACCAAAACTGGATGCATTATTCCAAGTGTGGCCTTACCAAGGCATTATAAAGTGGTATTAACACTTCATGTGATCTTGATTCTATCCCTCTGTTAATGCAGCCTAGCACTGTGTTGGGTTTTTTTTTGGCAGCTGCAGCACACTGCTGGCTCATATTTAAGTGATTGTCCACTAGGACTCCGAGATCCTTCTCACAGTTACTACTACTGAGTGAGGTAGCACCTATACTGTACTTGTGCATTTGGTTTTTCTTGCCTAAATATAGAACCTTACTTTTTTCATCATTGACTCTCATTTTGTTAGATAGCGCCCGATGCTCAAGTCTGTCAAGATCCTCCTGTACCTTAAGGCTATCTTCTGGATTGTTGGCTATTCCTGTCAGCTTGGTGTCATCTGCAAATTTGATGAGTTCCCCATCTATCCCCTCATCCAAATCATTGATGAAGATGTTGAAGAGCACTGGGCCCAGAACAGAGCCCTGGGGCACCCCACTACATACTTCCCTCCATGTAGATGCAGTTCCATTGAGAACCACATGCTGAGTACAGCAGGTCAGCCAGCTACAAATCCATCTGGTGGTGATGCTGTCTAACCCACATTTTTCTATCTTATCAAGTAGTAGGTTGTTGTCTACTTTACCAAATGCCTTACTGAAGTCCAAGTAAATTATATCCACAGCACTCCTCTGGTCTACTAATTTTGTTACCTGGTTAAAGAAGTCAATATGATTTGTCTGGCATGATCTGTTTTTGACAAAACCATGTTGTCTTTTGGTAATGACTTTGCTTGCCTCTAGGTGTTTGCTCAGTCATTGCTTGATTATATTTTCCAGAATCTTCCCAGATATTGAGATCAAGCTGATAGGTCTGTAGTTTCCTGGATCTATTTTTTCCCCTTTTTTGAAGATAGGATACATTAGCTCTTTTCCAGTCCTCTGGTAGTTCCCCAGTGCTCCAGGATCTTTGAAAAATATAGTTCAGTGGTTCTGAGATCACATCTGCCAGTTCCTTGAGAACCTTGGGGTGTAATCCTGGTGATTTGAACTCGTCTAGGATGGACAGGTACTCACCGTTTTCTTGCCTATCTTAACTTGTGTTTCTAGTCTGTTTTTAACGGTACTGTTTTTGATAGGTTGGACTGTTTTTCCCCCCCTTTGTGTAAAGACGGATGCAAAAAACAAGTTAAGTAGTTCTGTTTTCTCCCTTTTGCTTGTCACCTTCTTTCCATGAATTCCAATTTTGCATGATTACTCCCAACAAGGTTCCTGAGGTTTCAACACCTTCTATCATTTCATCTCTGTTAATGAGAATTAAGTCCAATATGGCTGATCCCCTAGTTTCCTTCTCTACATTTTGGGAGACAAAGTTGTCTACTAGGTTTGTCAGGAATCTGTTTGATCTTCCACTTGGTGCAGAGCTTGTCTCCCAGTGGATGTCAGGGTAATAAAAGTTCCCTTTCACTATTGTGATGTGCTTCCTACATACCTCAGTTAGCTGACTAGCAAAAAGTTCATCTATTTCCTCTGTTTTGTTGGCTGGCCTATAGTATAAAACTATGCAATGCCATTCCCCCCCCCAACTTTTATATTGACCCAAATGCATTCAAGACAGGTTTCATCATTGTTTTTTTTTATTAAAAAGTTTTAAAATACAATTTTCCTTTAAAAAATCCCCCCTTCCCCCTCCCTCCTCCCCCCCTACTTCCCCCCCTTCCCCCTTCCTCCCCCCCCGACTTCCCAGAGCTAAATACAAGGTATATATCTAAAAAACAATCATAAACAATCATATACTAACAACTATAAACTCTAAAATCCATCACTCTCTAGCTTATATAAAATAAACCAATCCTTAATAATATTAAATATGTATAGAAAACTAAGATAAAAGAAAGCTAGCGTCATTCATGTTAATTTCAAAAAAAAAAATCCTTCCTCCACTGTCTACGTTCTTCCACAATTCTCTATTTTCTAAACAAATTCTCATTTACACACCACGAGCACCTATCCCTATTATCCTAATCAATCTCTAACCGAAATAGTCTATAATAGATAGTTCTTACACAAATTAACCCACATTAGCCCATAAAACTTTCTTCCATTTCCTCTGTAGTAAATTTAGTCCATTAGTTCCACTGCTTGACTGTAAGTACAGTACATTGTGGAAGTTCCATAGATTTCTGCTGGTCTTATTTTTTAATCTTTTTTGAACGTTTTAAGGCAGCACGCGTCACCCTCTGTTCTCTAGGATCATCCAAAAGAGTTGTGGCTTGATCTCCTCCTGCACCATTCTCGTCTGTTTGTCCATCTTCATCCTCTTGATGTTCTCCTTCTCCAGATCCCTCTGCAACTTCCAAAAGTATTGATGGGGTTGCTTTTAAAACATTGTTGTAAAAATCACGTGCTTGCTTCACAGTAACCAAACAATACCTTTTGCCTTCATACATCAAGCTCAAGCCAACTGGGATCTCCCATCTGAACCTTATATCTCGTTGCTTGAGCTCTTGCACAAGAAATGTAAAGTCCTTCCTTCTCTTTAAAATCTTTGGAGGAATTTCTTTTAAAACCAGAACTTCTTGATCAGCAATCACAACTTTAGTATCATAGGCAGCTTGTATAACTTCATCTCTAATTTCCCTTTTTAGAAAATAAACCACCACATCTCTAGGCAGCTTTCTCTGTTTAGCAATCCACGAGTTCACACGAAACACTTTGTCCATGCCTTGTTTTATTTCAGATGCTGGCTGGTTCAATACCACCTCAAAAGCCTCTGAGACCAGCTGCTTTAGATCTTCCTTAATATTCTCTTTTAAACCTCTAATTCTAACAGCAAACTGCATCTGGTAAAATTGAGCCAGACTCAGTTCGCTATCCATTTTGTCTTTTAAATCTTCAATTTCCAATACTTTTGCTTCTAATATAGCATTCTTTTGAGTCAAATCTTCCACTTTTTCATCCAGATCATCCACACATTCAGCTACTTTATGCACTGAAGACAAAATGTCTACCTTCATCTCTCTAAATTTCTGTTCCATCCTCTCTTCCATTCTCTCCTCCAATTTCTCCAGTTTCTCCTCCATCTGTAGAAATTTAACACCCATTGATTCCAAAATTAACTGGGTATGTTTTTCAAGATCCTTCAATGTCAATACATCAGAAGAATGCAGCGCCTGCAATAATGAATGTTGTTGCACCGGAGAATTACCAGCACTCCGAAAAGTTCTAGGAGGAGGTTTAGCCGCCATCTTTTACTTACAATTGTGACGCACTTTCACTTTAAGTTTAAAAAAAGTCCATCAAGCTCGAGAGTAGAATAAAATAATCCTCTTCATCTTTCCCTCTTGTACCGCTCTGCCTGCTCTTTTCCTTTCATAGTCCTTCCTTCAGGCAGGGATGGTCGCAGACGCCTGGCTCTGCTCCATAAAATCCGGAGCAGAGACGCTGGCCAGCTGGGAGCAGCCCAGGCTACGGGGGAGTTCAATCCTTCAGCCGCCCAAGCTCAAAGCTCAGGCGGCCCCGGAGAACTCGACCCCTACCTGGGGGCTCACCCCCTCCTCTTCTCCCGAGGAGGGGGCTTCAAATTCGCCCGAACAGCTGATCGGCGCTGTTTCGGGCGAAAATCACTCAGCTGAGCCGCGGGCAGCCCGGGAAGGCTGTCTCCGGCGCCGCAGAGCCACCGGAAGTCCAGGTTTCATCATTGTTATCATCAGTGCTTTTTTTGTAAAAGAAAAAGGTGCCGGAACTCACACATGTTATACAACCCGCCTTGCCTACCCTACAAGGTTCCATCCAAAAAAGTTGCCGGAACTCCATTCTGAGCATTCAATGAGAAAAAAAGCCCTGGTTATCATTTATTTCTGTAGAGATGTAGTTATTTCTTATATAGAGAGCAACTCCACCTCCTCTTTTATTTGGTCGGTTTAAATATTTTAAATCCCTCTAGCTGTGTGTTCCATTTGTGGGTTTCATCCCACCAAGAATGGCAAAAATATCATATCTGCAAAGATCTGTAAAGATCTACTACTCTATTGAAAGTCCTGTGCTGCACAGAAGATTGATTCCAACTAAAGGAAAAACAGCCATTCTCCGCCAGCTCTTTACCGTGTGTTTCAAGGTCTGTCATCAGTGGATGCATTATAGGTTTTCTGCTGGTTCTACCGACAAGGAGTTTCACATGGGTTTTTTTTTTTAAATTACTCAGGTAATGGGCAACATAATTCTGCCTCCCTTATTCAGCTCTGAGAGCACAAGTTATGATGGTTGATGATGTCTATTGTTATTACAGGCAGACTAATAATGATTGTATTTTCTCCAAGGCTATTCATTGACTACTTCCCTCAAGTCAGAAATACACTCCTTACACTCCTCTTCACTTGCTTCACTAGCTGGGAATGGAGCACAGGGATATTGTTACCTCCTACTTTACCTGATGCCTCTCCAGGGCCAATACCTGTCAGCCAAGCTCCTTTTTAACATGGGTTTAGCAAAATAAATGGGCTAACAAATAGGTCATAAAAATGGAAGATGAGTTGTGCCAAGCAGGACTATCAGAGCTGCTTCCTCCTACGTAGTCCCATGTCCTCAACCTGTTCATTGGATCATGGTATAGGAAGCTAAATCCACCACTCTAAGTACTTATCTACATTTGCCCAAACTAGCCTATTTTACATTAGGAAGAGACATAATTTTATGCAGAATTGACTTGGGAGGCCAGTGTGTGGTGTAGTTGGTTCACATAGTGTGGTGGGATGGAGGGTTTGTTGTCACTGTGTGTTGGGGGGAGAGAGCACGGGGGGAGGCTCAGCTAATCTCAATGTACACATGTTGTACTTTGACAATAAAGGTTTATTTATTTATTATTATTGGTACTTGCTTTCCTGCCAGTAGATGGGAGGGAAAACAAATTCAGGAGACTCCATTAATTTCTTTCCTTAACCTGGGCCACAGTAGATTTATAACAACAGCACCCTTCCTAAGTCCTGCTATTGTGGGAGAACAGAGATTGGTCATCGGGGCAGCCTAATTTATTCCACTTGTCTGCCAGCTCAGGGAGGGATGGAATGGATGGATGGATGGATAGTACTTTACTGGATCTATTTAGAAAAGCCTTCAGTGCATCTTTATTTGGTAAAGAAACCAAACAAGATAATAAAAAGGAAATCACATCTGCATGGTTGATTGTTCATATATTTCACGACCACATTTTACTAAGGTTATTTATAAACTTATTCAAATTAGTATTAAGATAAGTACTAATTTTTTATGAATCTCTCAGATGGTTCAAGTCTTTGTAGACAACATTTTAATATGTGACATATACATAGAACATAAAAAACCCAAATCCTGGTTATTACCCTGATATGGATCTACAAATCTTGACTAAAGCGAATCAATTACTAAGATTCCACTAAACTCAGGACCATCTAGTGACTAAGCTACCAAAAATTTCCAAATTCACATTCTTCTGATCTTAAGAGCCACTTATATGCTTTCTATCTTTCTTCCTATTTTTAAGGAAGAGGTTGAGGGTTTTTTCAGTCTTCCTTCACTAGATCCTTTCATTCAAGATCTTGTTTCTTCTGTCTTTATTTCCTTCCATTGACAAACTCCTGTGTCTACAATGGATCTGCTATTTCCCCATATGCATTCATGTTTTCTCCATAGCATTATTAAGTCTGATAGAAAATCATCTTCCTGATTTTCATTGTATTGCCTAGAGTCTTCACTTCTATCTGCTAACCTGCTTCAACTCTTTGTGTCTCTCTAATCTTCAGTTTCTTAAAGTGCCCATCTCCTATATCCTGTCTATAATTGACTTCTCAGTCAATTACTTCTGAATTCAATACTAGGATCTCATGAATTTCCAAAGGCTGCAACTTCCCTTAGCAGATAGAATATTTGTAAATATGACTCAGTATACTTTTCTTCAGCCAAGAACTGAAGATGTTGTGTCTCACAGCTTTTACTATTCACAAAGTTTTTCACAACAGACACTTGCCGAAGGAGATTCTTTGATACACGGCATACTTTCCATTCAGCTGTGCTGCCTTGTTGAATGTGACATAAATTATAGCATTGAAAGTTAAAGTAGGTTGATAGGCAATGAAAATATTAGTCTATGTTTTTGTATGTTTGCTTTAACTCAGCAAGAATTCTTGATGGAATTGCAAAGTTTGTAATTAGTTCGATTATTGTTTGACTTTTAAAAGATTGGCAAGTTTAATGTATTTTATATTCACTAATATGTAGAGATATCAAGGTTAACTTTGATATTTAGTACCCTTTTTAAAATCACAACTCCCAAGAGACTTCAGAAGGAGGTTATTTAAATAAACTTAATAACAGTGATAATAAAAACAGTAATACATTCTGCTAAGATTAGAAGATGCATGGGATAAAAATAATATGTCTTTTTTTTACAATGCATGGATGAAGGATCTATTGAGTTGTCTAATTGTTAGTATGTGGCAAATTTATAAAGGAAGGAGCTTTCTTCTTTGACAAAGTTTAATATCACCATGCAGTGCTGGTGATATTAATTCTGTTGGCCCAGTTGTATAATTTTTGTGATTTTTATGAACCTAAGTTGGAAATAACACACATTGATTCAAACAAATTTCACACAGAATAAAGTACAGGTAGTCCTCGACTTACGACTAAAATTGAGCCCCAAATTTCTGTAGCTAAGTGAAACAGTTGTTAAGTGAATTTTACCCCATTTTATGACCTTTCCTGCCAAGTTGTTAAGCGAATCATTGCAGTTGTTAAGTTACTGACATGGTTGTTAAGTGAATCTGGCTTCCCGATTGACTTTGCTTGTCAGAAGGTCGCAAAAGAGGATCACATGACCCCCCGGGACGCTGCAACCATCATAAATATGAATCAGTTGCCAAGCATCTGAATTTTAATCACATGACCATGGGGAAGCTGTAATGGTCGTAAGTGTGAAAAATGGACACCTCTCTTTTCAGTGCCATTGTAATTTCGGTCACTAAATGAAGTGTTGTAAGTCAAGGACTACCTGTGCTTATAATGATAGAGTTATATCAGCTAGATAATGTTTCATCTTTTCAAGCAGATGCTCTTGGAGTTTAATTTTGCTTTAAATGCAAATAGCAGAAATACTGAAGACTCCTTGTATCTACTTCCTTGATATTTTCAACCCAAGATTTTTACTAAGAGTTTTAAAAAAGTAAGAGAAGATGTAAAGAAACAAACAAAAAAAAACACCAATACCGTGTCTTGAGACCTGTCTTCTTGGAATATACAATATTAAAAATTGTATCAATTAAATCTTTGAAAAACTGCCAGTCTAATCCAGATAACACAATCTCATATCTAAAATTATCAATACGAGTTTCCATATAGTACTCAGAATCTGAGAAATTTAAAAGACTAACCATATACCCTTTTCGGAGTAAAATGTACCAATCTTACGTTCCTAATTAATTTTAACTGCTATGTGTTTTCTGAAGAAAAGCTGATTTCTTTGATATTTTGAGCGCTATCAAGGAACTAGCGAAATTAAAATGTCTGTGACTGTTTCTTGCGTGCAGCAAGATACAGGCAGAATGTAGGAAGAATTTACACTTTGTGAGTCTGTAATATATATGTATATAGGAAAATTGTTGTATAGGAAGCAACCCTATAGCAATATGGGATGCCAAGCAGTGGCTTAATGAAAACATTTAGATGAAGGACCAAAATAGCAGGGGATAGGGGGGGGAAGGAAATATGGTTTTAGTTACTTCTTAAATCAAACTAGAGCTTGTGAGAGAGTACTGCCTAAAGGAAAGACCGAGATTAAAATTGCCTTTGAGAGGTCAGTTTGACTTATAACCTTCATATTATAAAACTATTTCCCTGCCTGGAGCCAGGAGGCAACAATATGTTAAAAAGGTCTGACAATGTGGCACTGTGAAAGATAAGGAGGCAATCAGGAGCATGAAAGGAGACCTACAGGAAGGATACTTTTAAGTCACAACAACAAAATGGGAATGCTACAAACTTTAGCAACTCATCAAGACAGCATTGACATTTGAATAACTGGTTCTGCAATACATTCCAGAAAGAAATAAAGACCCAAATGGTAACAATGTAAGACTATCAAGGTTATAATTGGAAATCTTTTCAAGTATAGACACAGATTTGAAAAGATCAAAACCTTGCTTGTGAAATATTGTTGGAGTTAGAAATCTCTAGCAGCTTTAATCTATCTATCAATCAATCAATCAGAATAGAAGCTGGAAGGGACCTTGGAGGTCTTCTAGTCCAGCCCCCTGCTCAAGCAGGAGAGTCTATACCATTCCAGACAAGTGGCTCTCCAGTGTGTTCTTAAAAATCTCCAGTGATGAAGCAACCACAACTTCTGGAGGCAAAAGCTGCTCCACTGGTTAATTGTCCTCACTGCTAGGAAGTTTCTCCTTAATTCCAGGTTGCTTCTCTCTTTGATCAGTTTCCAACCATTGTTTCTTCTTTCATCCATTATTCTCTTCAGTCACTTTGTGAAAATTGGTATTTTTACAAAGTGTTGTTGGGTACGTACGTAATCCCCAAAATTTCAACTTCCAAAATGTCACTTCCCTACTAAGCTGGGAAACTTAAATACTGCAATCACAATAAATCTGGAGGGTGACAGGTTGGAAAAAGCCGCATAACAGATTTTTATGGAAGAAACATTTGTAGCTGGTGACCCAAGTATATTAATAAATAAAATATGACTATCAAAAGAAGAATAACTACTCAGAAGTCTTGCAGTAAGAACCAGACTTTATGTTGAACATTTGCAAGCAAATCCTGTTGAACTCAACAGGAAATGTTAGTGCAGATTGAGAAATGAAACACATGGACTGTCTCAGGCCACAGATATTAACAAGTAAACTAATGTGGTGAAATGGTGACTCTCAGCCTATGGCTGGGAAAAAACCTTCTTCTTCCTTGGTAGCGCAGGGGTTAGAAGACTGCCAGCAGTTCTATTCTCATTGGTCAAAGTTGACTCAGCTTTCCATCTTTCTAAGGTCGGTAAAGTGGGAAGCCAGATCGTTTGGGGCAATATGCTGACTCTGTATGTTGTGTACTGGGTTCTTTGCAGCAAGCAGGAGACGAGGTGAGAGAGTTCAGGCAGGAACATGCTTTATTGAACGCAGGAACTGAACTTTTACCCAAGGCTTCTATGCAGCTATTTATACTACTGGCCACTAGGCAGCGGCCAATAGGTTTGAAGTAGTCTATTGCCGCCCTAGAGCCAACCAATGGTGGTCCTGGAGACTGCTTGTCTGAGGAGCCAGCGACTGTTACCCAACTCCCTGATTAAGCAATCTCAAACAGCAATCAAGACACGTGGTACAGTTCAAGTAAAACAGGCCCAATACATTACACTGTAAACTGCTTACAGAGTGCTGTAAAGCACAATGAAGCGGTATATAAGTCTAAGTGTTCTTATTCTTGCTATTCTTTACCTATGAAATCCACTGGAGAGGAATCATATCTCTCGACCTATATTTTCTCCTATATTTTTAAAATAAACTTTTAAAATAAAATGTTTGTGTTTGGCTTATAGGAAGCATATCTATTGCCCTTAGATCTTTAATAAAAGGAAGAATATAAATGTGATCAATACCAACCCAGCTGAATATTACTGTGAGGCTTAGACTGATGATGCGGACTCTAAAAGAACAATGTTTGCAATAACAGGTGATACAAATGACAATGAAAATCAAAGAAGTGGAGAAACTGTTGAATAACCTTAATATTTAGAAAAGCTATCCTTCCCAAAATTAATTAACTATACAAGGCAGCTTATGTCAAAACTTCAAATTGAACAATGGAGAAATAAGTGTTGCCTTTTACTTTTGAGGGTAGACAGCAATCGTTTAACTGGTTTTGGACTCATTATATCATTTAAAAGATATAAAGAGACAATGCTACAGTTCCATTAGTTCTCAGCTCCTTTCTTTTGCAAAATATTGAAATAGGATAGAAATGTTGTTGAATATTATATAATTCTTAGGAGTATAACATATACTGACTGAACAAATGGAACATTGTTGGAAATGGGTGCAAATCTGAGGAGGAGGAGGAGGAGACTCTCACAACTGCTTTGTAGTAATGCTTCCTTTTTTACAACCTTATCTATATGGGTTGGCAAATACCTTGTCAATACAGCTAATCAGATCAGATTTACATTAACATCTAGCAGATGACCACTATAATAGACTACAGATGCCAGATTGGCATTTAGGGCTAAATCCAATCATGGAATTCTCCTGAGACAATTGCATCCATTAGCAGAACCAGAAGCAAAACGATTTCTGCTCTCCAGGCATCTTCAAATGTTGTTGTTTGGAGTCCATCCACCCCTTCCACAGCAGAGTTGTAAAGATGTATATAGTAAGATAGAAAGGGGAGGGAAAGAACTGTCCATTGCATGAACATGTTGTTGTTTAACATTCAGTTTCACGTTTAGTAATTAAAAAAAACCTTCAGAAAAGAAAACAGCGTTTCTCCAGTTGGTCAATGAAATTATTTAATACGTGTGTGAGTAGAGGTGGTGCTAAATGTCTTTAGGAGATGAGATGCAATATTTTTTTTATATAAATGAAGTACTTTCCTGTTAATCTTGTGATATACTCCATTTCACGTTGTATTGGTTGATGTAAGGGCAGGAGAAAAAAAATAAATAAATCTGAATGTTCAAAGATGCCAGAAGAGCTACGATTGACTAATCCAACTTTAAGCATATTAGAGGGATAAACAGAAGAGATAATCTGTTGAGAGATAATCTTTTGGCATGAAACAGATGGATCAGAAGAGAATAGGATTTTCTTTTCATCTCACATATGCTCCACTGAAATTATTGACACGAAGCCTCATTTTTAGAATCAACCACAGTGAGAT
This sequence comes from Vipera ursinii, assembly GCF_947247035.1. NCBI lineage: Eukaryota > Metazoa > Chordata > Lepidosauria > Squamata > Viperidae > Vipera > Vipera ursinii. The sequence goes on along the minus strand of NC_139512.1, from coordinate 214,244,142 downwards.
TTCTTTCATTTCTTTCTCATTCCACTACTACAAGATTGGTCCATCCATTCTGCCATGGTTTCACAGGATAAGCCACAACTATGCGTGGTCCAATAATTATGAAAAGAAGACTAAATGTAACAACTTTAATTCAGAATAAAGGACCAGCGTTCTGTGATGACCTGATTTTCATGCAGTTGCTTTTTCTAGTTCTGCTAAGCTCCATGTCTTCCACACAAACCACCAGTGAGGAACTATGTCTTTTTTATGACTTGTGGACTTCAACTCCCAGAATTCCTGAGCCAGCCATGGGAGTTCAAGCCCACAAGTTATAAAGGGGCCATCATTCCCCACCTCTGACGTAAATGATAAAATGATGAAACAGTCTTTTCAAGTTGTAGATTCATGTAGCAAAAGGTTTATTTGGCAATAATGCCCTATACCAGGGGTAGGAAACCTTGGCTCTTTTATGACTCATGGACTTCAACTCCAATGAGTCATAAAAGAGCCAAGGTTGCCTACCCCTGCCCTATACTATAGAGCTGTGGTGGCACAATGGTTAGAATGTAGAACTGCAGGCTAACTCACTGCTCACTCCAGGAGTTCGATCCTCACTGGCTCAAGGTTGACTCAGTCTTCCATCCTTCCGAGGTCAGTAAAATGAGGATCCAGATCGCTGGGGGCACAGGCTGACTCTGTAAACCACTTAGAGGGGGCTGTAAAGCACTATGAAGCAGTATATAAATCTAAGTGCTATTGTTATATTTGTACATATTTGATAAATAGGATTAATATGATAGGATACCTTAAACTATCTGCATACAGACCTGTTTAACAGAAAATGCCAGGGATCAATTACAAATGATTAGAGTTCAAATAATGAAAACTTGAGAGCAGTTGCTTGTAGTGCTTCTTCTCACATTTAATAATGATGATAGGTAGGAGATATAAGACATTTGTTTAGTTTACATTTTTATGGCGACCCAGTTCTCAACAATGATTCTGGGAGACTTACAATTTGGAGAAGCATAAAAACTAGGAAATAAAAGTGAAATAAATATGATAGGAAAGGATGTACATTTGCACCTGTGTTCTAGAAATACCAGCAATGAATAAATAACTGTGCAATAATAGTATATTGGGCAGGGAATCTGTGACTCTTAAGACTCATGGGACCATACCTAAGAATTTTTTCCTATCACCTGGAGTTCTTTTTGATTATGTGAAATTCTATCATGGCAATGATACTGACAGATTCCTGACAGTGAGGACAATCAACCAGTGGAACAGCTTGCCTTCAGAAATTGTGGGAACTCCATCACTGGAGATTTTTAAGAAGAGACTAGACCAGTGATGGCAAAACTTTTAGAGGCCAAGTGCCCAAACTGCAACCCAAACCCCACTTATTTATTGTCGGGTGCCGGGTGGGTGTGGCCCACTAGGTCGGCATGGCCACTGGGTGGGGATGGCTGCAGTGGTCATGGCAGACTGGGTGGGTGTGGCTGGGGTGGGCATGGCCACCTTGATGTTGCTTGTGTGGGCCGGGCAGGTTTGGGGAAGATCCAGGTGGTCTCTGGTGGGTGGGACAGTGGGCAGGAGGCTCATCCTATGGAGTGAGGTGAGGTAGAGGGCAGGGCAGGGGTGCCATTGTCACAGGGCAAGGGAAGGTGAGGCAGGGGCTAGGGCGGCTGCTGCCTGACACCATTGGCCAACTGTGTCCATCAGCAGCCACAGCCTGCCGGCCCCTCAACCAGTGCACTCTGGGGCTCGGCAGCCCACTGCGAATACTGGGCCAGCCCTCCAACAGGCAGAATAGGGGAGGGGGGATCTGGTATATCGGTTCCTTACCTCTGCTCGGCTTGTTCCGCGGCCTCATGGAAGTGGCACTGAGTGTGACATGTGAGGTGGCAAATGGCTGTTTTCGGCATGATGTGGCTGTTTACCACTGGCTGCGGCCTTTTGCTGCCTCGCGCATCACACCCAATCCCACTGCCATGAGGCCATGGAAGAAGCCAGGTGGAGGTAAGGAACCAGTATACCAGTGGCCAGTATACCAGTATACCAGGCTTGTTCCGTGGCTCCATGGCAGCAGAATTGGGCAGGAGGCAGCAAATGGCCAGTTTTGGTGTGAGATCTTGTAAGAAATTAGAAAGTTTGATGAAACTTTTTTTTCTACCAACAGTCCCACAAACACACAGCGAAGGCTGAGAAGCGAACAGATAAACAGAATGCAACTGAAAGGCAGGTTAGTAAAAAAAATGCTTGGGGGAGGTGAGGACATCTGGGCTGGGGCAGGAATGGCAACCTTCCCTGCACAGCTTCAGCAGGTGTCTGGCAGGGGGAGGGAAGCAACTGGTCTATCACCATGCTAGCGCCACCACGTTGCTTCTGCACCCCATGCACAGGCCTTGCCCCACCCGTCGCATGAAGCACCCTGCTACAATCACTTACACCCACCCTCACGTGGCACCTTCTTTCCAGCTCCAACACATCACTTCCTCCGCCGCTGTGTGGGACTAAAAATAAAGTTCAATCAATCAATTCCAACTTTGCGAGATCTTTTTTCCCCCCACAAGATGTTGAAATTGATTGATTGAACATTTTTTTTTGCACACAGTGGCGGAGGCTTAAAGCAAAAAGGTTTTATAAAACCCAGCTGTTCTGTTCCAGTCTACGACCGGCCCTGTTGGAATGTCAGGGACAACCCCTTTTTTATATTCAATAGGCTGGAATTTAGCCAACCAAATTTATTTGCAAAAACTAAACGAAACAGTTCAAAACAGAGTTAAACAAATAGACCAAGACTATATCAGAAGCTCTTCAAACGGTTGCCTTCAGCAACCAGCACCTCCCACACATTTCCCTTTTAAACAGCAATCTCAAGGCGTGGCTTCTCTTTGCCTTCTCCCGAGGTGCCTCATTGCTTTTCTTTGTTCACTTCTGCTAGTCTGCCTCCTGCTTCGAGCATCCCTGAACAGAGCCAGCTGTGGATCATCTTCTTCCAATCTTTCAGGCTCACACAGCTGGGTCTGAGGAGGAACAAGACGGGAGGGGCCTGGCTGAGAGCTCTGTGGTGCATCAGAACTTTCCTCTGCAACCAAAGGCTCTCCAAACCCCTCCTCCTCCTCCTCTTCAGAATTGTCCGACTCAGCTGCCGAAACCACAGGCTGACGCTGAATCACAACACCAGCTTAAAAAGCCACTTGCCCAGGGAGATTTTGATGCAGGTTGCTCATGGATAGGACTGAAGGCCTAGGACTGGGGAGACAGTGCACGTGCCCACAGAGAGGGCTCTGCTTGCCGCCTGTGGCATGAGTGCTTTAGGTTCACCACCATGGGACTAGAGATTCACCTGTCCAAGATGGTATAGGTTCTCCTGCTTGAGCAGTGGGGTGGACTAAAAGACCTCTAAGGTCCCTTCCAGCTTCTATTCTATTCTATTCCATTCCACTCCACTCCACTCCACTCCACTCCACTCCACTCCATTCTATTCTATTCTATTCTATTCTATTCTATTCTATTCTATTCTATTCTATTCTATTCTATTCTATTCCCTAAAGAAATAGATATATACACCTTAACATGTAAGAATATCATGAGAAATGAACAATCTCTTCAACAACCAGGGAACGTGAGGAAAATGCCACCTTTATCCAACAGCAATATATGGCTCCTCACACTTGGAATTATTATTCTGCCCCTAACCACCAAAATGTTGCCCACTCTGGTAGAACTTGAGGAAACATCATGCTTCCCTTTGATAGTCATTTCTGTTTCCTTTCTTAAGTCCTTTGGAGACAGGGTTGTCCTTCTATACAAATTATTTTTCCTTAACAATCTGCGAACACTTGATTATTTGACTGTACCTGTGATTAATTGGAGGTGTCTGTAAATGATAATTGTTCTTTTCCCTTACTTCCCACCCTGAAGTTAATTAAAAACTTTGATTCCATAGTAAGGAACTGTCTTTCACTCTTTATGGATATGCCAATGATGACAACTGAGAGCTATGGGGAATGTGACTTTAAATGGGGAAGACTTCAACTGTTATTTTGAGAAGAGCCATCTGTTGAAAATTATATATCAGTATCAACACTTGCTATTTTGAGAAGGTAAAACTAAATTAAAATGCAGATGGTTTGTTTCTCCCATTGTTGCATGGCAGGTTTTTTTTATTTCTTTAGACTGTTTTTAACTTTTTTAGATTATTTTTATCTCACCATTACTATTTTTACAAGTAGCTCAAAGTAGACAATATATTTCATACTCCTTCTTCCTCCTGTTTTCCCTACATCAACAACTCTGTGAAGTGAATTGAGTTTACAGTGTGTGACATTCAGGCACCTTTCAGGTCTAAGGTAGGACTAGAACTCACACTCTCCTGGTTTCTAGCCTGGTGCCTTAACCACTAGATCAAACTGACTCTCTAGTAGTATTACTGGTAGTAGTGGTTCTCTTTCACATAAGTTTGGAAGGCTTATGCCTGTCTCACAATAACTCTTAAACAAAATCTGATTGTATCAAAGAAATGTATTCTGCAATTATAATTAGATTCTAGCTTTAATACAAGTATCTTGCAGTGATAATGTATTTTCTTTTAATGATCCCTTCTACTTTAGAGACTTTGATTTCATTCCTTTAAGAGCCATTTAGGCATATTAAATTTAACTCTCAAAATTATCTACTATGGCTTAATAATGATTTCAAGAAAAGAAAATTATCATTTCTGAAACGTCATGATAGTAGTAAATGAAATTATTCTTTACAACAGGCCAGCATTTCCAAGTGCCATGAAGCCAAGAAGGAGTACATACACCCTAGGGTTTAATCTAAGTTGAAAACACAAGGGTACGACTGTTTTTAGCTGTATGCAAGGAAGGAACCCTAAAATAAACTCTACATATTTTGAAATTTGTATAAGTCCATATTCCTTAATTCCAAAATTTCTTAGACTCTGAACACCAATCATGTATATTTCTGTCATAGTGTCATGGTTACAAATCCATCTTTTTCCTGTATCATGTTCCACCCTCCTACCCTTCCAGTATATCATATAATTCTATTAAATTGTTATTTCAGTCCATGATAAAAAAATGCTCTCTAAATGGTTCATCACTAGAGTAATTACAACGTAATTGCCTAGTTATTAGCTTTGAAGCAATAATTGGCACTGTAATACTTATTGTTAATAACAATAACATTAATAATTAATAACAATATTGTTAATAGTATTCATATTGGTAGAAATGGGATGCTTCTAGCAATGTACAAAATTACACTGTATAGCTAGCAGAACATTTAGAAAAGGTGTGGCATTAGTCTCTGGTGAGAAAAGTTTTGGATTTTCTTGAAAAAATGATATTTTAATTATTTTTTACAAAGTTCAAGAGGGGGGGGAATTGCATATATTCATAGGAAATCTGGTTTGTATTTGAATTTTTAATAACTTCTTTTTAGTATAGAGTAGGTAGCCTTTTCAGGAAGCTGAATGGTACAGTGCATTGATTTTTGTATGGGCTCTGCTGAAAAATTTGGCAGAGCCTTGAAAAAAATGGGCAGTGTTCAAAGGAATTGCATAAACAAATATTTTTTTTAAAAAAATAATTTTCAGTCAATCTTTTTAAATATAGGGGCAAATAATAAGATCATTTTATAGTAAACTATGATCAGGCCGCCAAAATGATAAGTTCTCAAATACTGGACACAGAATGGCAAATTAATTCTGTTTTCCTATTCCATCATCTCTTTTTAAGCAGCTCTGCTTCTTTGTGGAAAGTGAACTAATTGAAACCTATATCAATATCTACATTTAGATTATTTACTTCATTTTATCTTGATGTGACATACCTTGTCTACTGCGGTTCTGGAAGACTTCCTTTCCCTTCCCTTCCTTTCCCTTCCAAGCAGGCAGCTAAGAGGCTGCTGCTGGATGGGGGAGGGAAAAGGATTGCAAGACTGGCTGGGAAACTATCATAGACTATTGAAAATGAAAATCATATGACTGCAATAGCAGCCAATAGTATTGAAGCAACCACAATGTTTCCAAATTTCATTCTCTGGGGATTCATTGGTCCCAGATTTTGGACACATTCTGTAAGATATACTAGTTAAGGTAGCTTGGTTCAAAAACTGTTGCCCTATAATCTATGTTTTGCCCCATTAAAGATTATAAAGACAAGAGTTTTAGTAGTATAGTAGTAGTAGAAATAGGTATGCAACACCTTTTTTTAGTAAACATCCTAGGATGCATAGATATTTTCTATATTTAACTGTTGATAGTTGACCCTACTGTTGACTCTATATCTTTGCCAATAGCAAGATTTCATGACTGGAAGTCAAATTCTGACCAGCTACATATTTTGCTCAAGGATAAGAATTCTGGTTTCTTTTTGTTTGGGTTTCATAACACATTCCTTTCCCTCTTCTATTTTTGTGTTATTTGGCCTAGGACTGCAGATTGAATAAATAGACCCCCCCCCCAAAAAAAAACCCCATACAAGACATGCCAAAGGGTTGGGAAGTGTGGTGACTCGTGAGGCAGAAGTTCCTGCAAATATGGTAGGGATGTGGGGCATGCATAAGTAACATAAGTATTCAGCATCTTTTTTTTAAAGGATTGTGTTTACTGTTCTTTCAAATCCTTTATAAATGAGTTAAGATTAATTAACTAAGCTCATATCACGGAATCAGAATTCTTGAACTGGCTTCAAAGTAATACAGAAATCTCATATAGAGGTGCCTCTTTAAGACAGTGTAGTACTCTAATTGGAATCTAAGCCTCAGATTAAGAAAACAATATTTCACATTCATACAGTTTGTTAAGTCACTGGCCCAGATCTATTCTTTTTTGCCCTTTGTACCATGGTGGTGGTGGTGGGGGGGGGGGGGAAATCATCCTAGGGATGAATTATATCTATCACCTTGAACTTCTTGAAGAAAACACAGAACTGAGCAGAATCATTTAGATAAGCAGTCCTCCAGACTACAACTCCCACAATTTCCTGCCATAGCCTCTGTTGATAGTTATGGGAGTTCTAGTCTCCATAAATCTGGAGGGTTACAAATTGATCAAGGCTCTCTGTACATATGGAAATTCATTTGTTTCTTGTTAATTACCTTCTTGTTGGTGCTGTCAACTTCCTTCTTCCTGAAAAGAAATGTTTCTCTCTTTCAAAAATGAGAGGGACCAATAGTTCTTCCCTAGGGTTTTAATTTCAAAGGGGTCTCTTTACCATATTTCTCTTTAAATGTAAGCCCTTTTCATTAATGCTTGGGCTTCCAAATCCCCCAAGCTGCCAGATGCCCAAGAAGGAATGAAGCTATGGATTATAAAACATATGGATTTATTTACTATAGGTGACTTCTTTACTAAAACATCTTAACACAGTTGTTACACAGCTTCTTTCCCAGGCCCCTGCTGTCATACATTCTGTCTAATGCAGGTAACCACCACATCTGCTTTTTCCATTTGCATTCCAGCTCTGGACCACCTCTTACAGGCAGGTCTCAGTAGCAGAATCTACACAAACACACTTCAGGGACATAGTCTGGCATGATTGTCTGCCATTTCGAGGTCAACAGTGCATGTCAGCCAATATATTCATTGGCCAAGCCATAGCCTTTGAATACCACACATAGCCAAAGATATTTTGTATTTTTTTAGCTAATCTTGTTATAAATATTATAGAATAATAAATAACTAAAGAAAGGCACTCAGAAGTCATCTTACAGGACAGATGAGAGGCATACAAATGAATAAATAAGTAAATAAATAAATAAATATTGTGCTGTGTAATAACAATATCCCAGTAGTATTTTTCCATTGCAAATTGCTTCATTATGCTAAACTGTGTGATTTAAAAATGCCATTCTTAAGGCTAGAGGTAAACTGGAACAATGATCCAGTGCTTATCTAGTCCAATAATAATAATACTTTTAGCAATATAGCAAATGATTAAAGTATTGGGCTGGTGCTAAGGGTATCCAGGTTTAAGGCCCCGTTTAAATATGAAATTTCATAAGGTGACTATCTTTTAGCACAACCATCTTCACAAATTTGCTGTAATGAGATGAGAACTCCTCTATGCATTTCCACTTAGTCTTCTAAAGCAAAACTGGAATGTAAAACATAATAGTTGACATCAAAAACTTATTTCAACATTGTTTAATTCCCCAATTCTGGTTCAACATTCTTAACTATTTTACTGAAATCCCATCTTACCTATTTGGATATACATATTGTTTCTCTAATAATTTTCCTGGATGAGTCAGAGAGGATAAGGCATGGCGAGATGCAGAATAATTTCATGCATGCTATGGATAGAACACAAGAGAAGCCCTGCTGGAAGAAAATGAAATATTGAATTAGTTCTGGATTTTGTGTTTCACACTTCCCAAACACATCCTTCCAGAAAAGTACCAGCAAGGTACGCCAGGAAGGCATACTATTTATTTCCCAGTACTTTCTTTGGGGCGAACAAGAAGGAACAGAATTGTAAAAGGCATAGGGAGTGGCCTTGAAGGATGGGAGGAAGAAGCACCACCAAGGCAATGGTCAGATAAAAGGGCCTGAATCAGAAACTAGTTTGAATAAACTTGAGGGAGGAGGAAACACATTTGTATTTGTAATATTCTGTTATTATAACCATTACAATAAAATATATATACAGGATTTTTTTTCCCAGTCTGACCTTCATTAAAGGGCTGACCTGAAATGAACCTAAGATATTTTCCAAGTATATCCTAGACATGTTGGGGATGTATCTGCATGTTTAAATCTTTCAGATTCTCAGTTCCTCCTCCCTAAATGTTTGTCTAGTTCCCTTCAACCTATCTCTTTTTTATAGCTTTATGAGGTTAGGATTTCTTTCCTGAGATAAATTGCTGCTGGATTCTCCCTCTCCTTTATGATTAGCATCTAGATTTTTGACTTGGAAAGGGAGAAATTCAGCAATGGTACATTTTATAGGCAAGGGACTTTCTTTTCTTCTTGCCCATCAACTATCTCTACAGCTTCTTTAAAAAGGGGTTATAGGAACCTACTGAAGATTGTAATGTGATATATGTACATATTAGATGTAGGAAACTGTGGTGTCTTTTTCATTAGAAAATTTATTTCAGTTTTCTCATTCTACAGCTTCTGTGTCTGAGAAACATTTTTTAATTTATTTTTTATTTTAATTCCATTTATATCCCGCCCTTCTCAGGGCGGCTTACAAGCTTAGCAGTAGCCTTCATTCTATGTATATGCCTGCTTATTAGGGCTTTCACACACACCCCAAGCGGCATTATTACAAAGTAAGCTTAATTGCCCCCAACAATCTGGGTCCTCATTTTACCTACCTCGGAAGGATGGAAGGCTGAGTCAACCTTGAGCCTGGTGGGACTCGAACCTGCACTAATTGCAGGCAGCTGGTGTTACTTAAGGAGGCATTAGCCCACTGCTCCACCAAGGCTACATATGCATGCATGCATTCATACATTCTCTCTCTTTCACACATATGAGATAAAGAAACCTTAATTCAAAGCTGATTTGAATGAATGACTGCTTTGAATAAAATCTGCCTTCAAATTGATTTAGTAGACATTTTTGCATATGTTTTAGAGACTCATTAGAAGCTTCCACCTTACATCTTGTGGATTTAATCCGAGTGTGTGCCCGTACTTTCTTTCTGCCAATCTCCACCTTCACTTAGACAGAGGTCTACTTCAAGTTATTATACCACTTGAAGTAAACAGGAGAATGCATGCAATTCCATACAATAAAGACCACATGCTTCAAGACACTAAATTAGGGACTCTAGGAGAGGTTCTGGGGCACAGAATACTCTCTTCAGCTCCTATGCTCTACTTTCTAATGTCTGCCCCCTAGGAAGACTGTACCATTTTGCTCAATGGTAGGGCCAACCATATATAGAGGGGAAAAAGAATAGGAGGAGAAAAGGTCTGCCAAAGTTACTATATCATCACCAAGCTTAACTTGTGAAGCTGCTTGATGCTAAACCACCATATGATGCTCCTTAAAGAAACAGTTGAGGAAAAACAAAATACAAAACAAAAAGTTATATATTCCACTGCAAATGAGTTCTCTGCAACAGGAAAAATTACAGCAGTGAATATCATGAATTTGATGTAACTGATCACAGAACAACTGACAACTATACTACATGGAAGGTAAAAACCATAAATGCCTACATAGTTTCACTAATGGGCTTTTTTTGGGGGGGAGAGGTGAAGAATTCAGCAGCAACAGGGTATCCGTCTCCCCTTGTGCCAAGCCCTATATCCTTCATGACGTTTCATTAGGTTCCCCCTTAATTTTTAAACTAAATTAAGACACTCTGTCACAAATTCACCCTCAGTGATTTTAAAGGACATTGCCATCTCTCCCCTGGGATACCCATCCTACATCAGAGCAGGGGTTAGCTTCAACAGGATCCAATATTGGGCTTCAGCACTAAGACTGGCTGTAAACCACATCCTCTCTCAAGCTAGTCCCACTGGGATATCTTTTCAGTTGAAAGGCCAGAACCTCCTGCCATATGATAAATAAATTAGTATGACCTTGAATCACAATGTCGCCAAACTTGCTTTCTTCATGGCATGAACAACTTAGCAAAGATCATTATTCAAGTTACAAAATTATTGCTGACTGTTAAATGAAATTATACTATTAGATGTACTGATAAATAGCAGATTCAGTTCCCTTTGATAAGGACTCCCAGGAGATGTACTAATGTTTTCTTATTTTTGTATATTTTTTCAGTAAAGCCAGTTCACCATGAAGGAGGCACGATATAAAAGTTCTGACCAAGAACTGGACTGTTTTGTTGTTTTTAACCTCTCCTTCCATCCCTCCGCCATCAGAACTGATGAAGTTTCTTGGATGAGAAACGAAATATTTTCTTTTTCTTCTTCTTCTTTCTCAAGGGGAAAAAAAACCCCAGTCTAGTTGCCTTTGAAGAAAAAAAAACAATTTTGAGACAACTATGACCTGTATGACTGAGAATCTCCACAGACGTTCTGACCAAAAAGTTGTTACTGCTGTTACTACACCAGCTCTTTATTACAGCATTAATCACCATTCCAGAAGTTTTGCAAGCTTGTGTTTCTCTGAAAAGGAGGCATGTCATCACATTTACAGAGTTTAGCCCTGATTATTGGCTAAATGGTGAGGTTGGAATTGATTCTACAGGTTCCAATTAACAAATAGGAAACTGTTTTCAGAAAACACGTGAATACCTCAGTGGAATGGATAATGTCCAGGAACCAACATTGAGCCAAAAGAATCTTTACCTTTTTCTACTTAATCTTGGAATTTAAAACATTGGCCTTGGTATTAATAGATTTTACCAAAATTGAAATATTGTGGGTCATATAAATCGGCCCAACTGGAAATTGTTATAATTAATATTTAAGTCAGACCCATCTATGAATCTGTAAAAGTCCCATAACTCCACATCAGTGTACCCATTTTTCATTGAAATCAAAGTAATTTGTCACAGACTGAGTCTGATAGGCCCATATTTGACCTTCCCCATGTGAGAAGGGTGTGTGGTTAAAATAGCACAGAAGGTGCAACCTTTTTTTTCCTAAGAAGATTAATTCAAACAGTTTATGGTGTGCTATGTTATGTTTAGAGTGTGGTCACTCAGCTGAAGGAATGGGAAAGGGGTTTTGTAGGAGTAGCTGATCTCAGAGTTTAAACAAAGGGGAGTAAAGAAAAACAAGAATTAAAGGACAAATGTTTTTCCCCAGTGTGTAAACATATCATTCCCCTAATGGTCTGTTGCGCAAGGGCAGGGACTACTTTGTTTCACAGCAATATTTTTAAACTTTGACATCAGGTGGATCAAATCACAGTCTGAGGAAATCCATTTGGAGTATCATAGAGTTTTAAAGATGGAAATTTCCCAGAACAACCAAGTATCCAATCTGTTCTCCTGAGGGAGGTCTCAGAAAGACTTTGCAATTAAGTTTTTTTTAACCATTATTGATAGTTTCCCTAAATGAGCAAATAAAGGCAGACAAGAATTAAAGCAATAGGTAAATAAAGGTGTGTTGTTTATGGCTGGTCAGGTTAGCTAATCCTTTTGACATTGGAGGTCAGAAAATCCTCAAAGTTCTTTTCTTTCACTGAAAGAGAAAAACAAAAATAAATAGGGATACTCTAACATTTTATGGTACCAGAAGTTAAGCTTGATTCAAAGGTATTTTTATCTTTATGACACCTGATACCTGCTCCCTTTAAAAGGATTGGTTGTTAGACTGGTGCTAAAAAACAATCGCTGGAAGGATGGGAAGATAATTGTCTGGTTAATGTTACAATAAAAGAAATAATCTTTAGTTAAACATTGAGGAAAAAGAGAGTTCTCTTATGAGGACAGAGACAATAGCAATGAGTCATAGGCTGTACAAAGCTTCAAAAGGGGCTTGACTTCTCTACAGGTTGATACAAAATACCACTTGGAAGCTGCCTCCCAGAGCAATGAATCCCCATTACTTTAAAAGTGACAGTATCACTTCATATCAAGCCCAAACCTTTCATCAAACATTATATTCATTTAAAAAAACCATGTGTGCATAAACATAGAATTATGAGATAAATTCACCAGACTGCTATCAATAATTTTCCCTCAGTGGGTAATTCCTTGCCGCCTTGTGGCCGGCATGACTAGACGGCAAAGGCGCACGGAACGCTGTTACCTTCCCACCGCAGTGGTCCCTATTTTTCTACTTGCATTTTTACGTGCTTTCGAACTGCTAGGTTGGCAGAAGCTGGGACGAGTAACAGGTGCTCACTCTGCTACGCGGCACTCGGGATTCGACCCGCCAAACTGCCGACCTTCCAATCGACAAGCTCAGCGTCCTAACCCACTGAGCCACCGCGTCCAGGGATAGTGCAGGATATTTCTCATGTTCCAGCCTACAGTGATTTAAGATCATCAGAATTAAAATCTTCTCATTACATACAGTAATGGATAGTGGGGTTTTTTTGGGGGGGGGTGATGGTGGTGGAGGAGGAGGAAATCAGGTTGGTTGAAAAAATTGCAGCCTATATTGAGTCTTTCCTTTAGTGTCAGTAGGGCAGAGTTGCCAGTAATACAACAACCTTGACCCAGGTGTGAGAGGAGAAAAGTTCCTTTTGGTGTTCTTAGCCATCAGGAAATGGAATTGTGCATCAGCCAGAAGAATGAAGATGTTGTTCCTTTAAAAGTGTAGACAATCGAGAGGAGGGGGGGGCACAAAGAAACACAAATCTTATCGAGATGGGTGGCATGGAAGTCTAATAATAAAGATGAAATTAAATTAAATTTAGAAAACCCAGAAGTATAGAGCTCTGCATGCTGGCCATTAAAAGAGGAGAAAAAGTAGAAGTCCTAGAGAGAGGAAATCAGAAAGAATAGGCTCCATAAGAACACATTGCTATATAATTTTAATCATACAGAGTATAATATAGAGGTAATTGCAATAGTGTATAAGTCAATGGTAATATAGTATAGAAGCAGTAGAAAGCGTTCCCATATATATTTGTATGTTTTACACCTTCCTTTTATAAATACCATTGATTTACAAAATAGAAAGCTTCCCCATCCCTTATAGAGAGAGATAAAAGAAACTACATGGTCCAGGGTCCAGTGCTTTTTTGCCTATCTTAAGTCAGGATCAATCTAATTGGGTATGCTTTAAAAAATAATTTTTGACAGGGCATTGTGCCTTTGAAATAGTTCTGACATATTGGCAACATTATTTGGAAGTGGGGATTGCCTTGCCTCTTTCCTAGGGCTAAGAAACAGGAACTGGGCCAAGATCAATCAAATGGCTTTGTACCTTGCACAAAATTTTCTAGCTTGGTGCCTTAACCACTACACCAAACTGGCTTGCAAAGATTATCAAGCTTCACTGAATGTGGCAAAAATGCCAAGAAAAACCACATTTTGCTGCCAGGTTGTGTTATATTTGACACTTGTTCTGCTTCAACTGTACACTGTCACTAAACTTCCCAGCATCTTCTCAATGCTACTCCCAATATTCTCATCCCCAGTCCCTCATCTTCCAAGCAGTTTTTCCCAGGCATTCCTCCCATTCAATTTTAGAGAGATTGTAAGAACGTCTTTTCCCCCCAGTAGTTTGCAGAATGACAAAAAAATGAGGCATAACATCAACAACAAAGTGGTACACTCAAACAAACAAACAAACCATCTACAGAATCTACTTGAGAACAAATTTTCAGATAAGCTGCAAAATGAATCATTTATTTATTTATAAAGGTAAACGTAAAGGTTCCCCCGCACATCCGTGCTAGTCATTTCCAACTCTAGGGGCTGGTGCTCATCTCCGTTTCAAAGCCAAAGAGCCAGTGTTTGTCTGAGTACGTCTCCATGGTCATGTGGCCAGCATGACTAGACGCCAAAGGCGCATGGAACGCTGTTACCTTCCCACCGTAGTGGTCCCTATTTTTCTACTTGCATTTTTACGTGTTTTCGAACTGCTAGGATGGCAGAAGCTGGGACGAGTAACAGGCACTCACTCTGTTATGCAGCACTCGGGATTTGACCCGCCAAACTGCCTATCTTCTGATCGACAAGCTCAGCGTCCTAACCCACTGAGCCACCGTGTCCCTTATTTATTTTTATCTCACCTTTATTTTGTTCACCTCAAGGAGATAGATGTCATGCTACTGTTCCAGTGTCAACTTCCCATTTGGCACATTCAACCAAAGAAACTCTCGACACTTTTAAATTACCATGTGTGTAGCTTTATTGAAAGATCCATCTAGGTACAGAAGAAGCAAAGTCAGCCCTGGGATTTTCCCACAAAAACCCCATAGGTAAAACCACCTTTCCCCCTCCTGGCCACCCACCATTCATAGTTCACTAATTGGTTTCAGTGATTTTGTTTTGGGAAAAGACTTTCTGTGCCACTCAAATATTTCATAACTTGAACTTGAGGTCTAATGTCTCACTGGCAACAGAAGGCACTCTTACATTCTGGAGCTTCCCTCCCTTCTTAGGAATTCATCCACCCCCTTCCCTTGCTCTTTGGCAAACTGTGAGTGACAGCAGGTGCAACTATGGAGTCCAATCAAGTTTGACACCTGGTAGCACAGTAGTTAGAATGCAGTATTGCAGGGAAACTCTGCCCACAGTCTGGAGTTCGATCAAGGTTGACTCAGCCTTCCATTCTTCTGAGGTCGGTAAAATGGAACACAGATTGGTGGGGAAAATATGCTGATATTGTAAGCTGCCCAGAGAGTGCTGTAAAGCACTATGAGGCAGTATATAAGTCTAGGTGCTATTGCTATTTCACAAAAACAACAGCAATTCTGTGAGATGGGTTGGGATGAGAGGAAATGATTGGTCCAAAGCCAGCTAATTGCCCTTAGGATGGACTAGAACTCTCAGTGCCCCAATTTCCAATCCTATCCACTATATCAAACATACCATTTGTCACTGGGGGGGGAACTCTTAACTTAACCTAGTGCCATGTCAGTATTTCATCTAGTATTTGGTTGTTGTTTTTTCAGTGTAAAAATAAACATGATGAAACAAATTGGGTTGGGCTACTGATTGAATTTTTGCACTTCCTACTGGCAGAGAGGCCGGTCTGCTTACAAAAATGATACTGACCATTGTTGGGAGGATGTTAAGCTAAAGACATTTGCAGGACATTCTGAAAATGCTGCTGGGGTTTGCATGGGATGTGTGCATGAATTGAAACTGATGGCTCAGTAGAAATTTCCATATAGTATCAGCTCCCTTTTTAAAAACAAATGAGATGGAACTAAGAAAACAAATATAACCAGAGCTGAAATTGATGCATTCCTTTGTTTATGACAAGAACTGTTAAAAAAATTGAGCATAATACTTTCCCCACACGGTGGCTCAGTGGGATAGGATGCTGAGCTTGTCGATCAGATGGTCGGCAGTTTGGTGGGTTGAATCCCGAGTGCCATGTAACAGAGTGAGCACCTGTTACTCGTCCCAGCTTCTGCCAACCTAGCAGTTCGAAAGCACGTAAAAATGCAAGTAGAAAAATAGGGACCACTACGGTGGGAAGGTAACAGCGTTCTGTGCGCCTTTGGTGTCTAGTCATGCCGGCCACATGACCACGGAGACGTCCTCGGACAAGCACTGGCTCTTCGGCTTTGAAACGGAGATGAGCACCGGCCCCTAGAGTTGGAAATGACTAGCACGCATGTGTGGGGGAACCTTTATATTTACCTTTACTTTCCCCTCTGTTTAAACTTTTCAGGGCTACCTTGTTCATGTTCACTCTGGGAATGGTGGTCCACAAAAGATAGATGGACGGGTTGCCTGTACATATGTGGAATATATTTATAGACAATAATTATCCCCTTAAAAGTTATATCACTGATAAGATTGATTTCCTGCCACTGCTTTAGGCATGGTGGATTATATATCATCTTTAATGCTGAAACCCCAACAACTGAGATGTAGAAGATGAATATGGAAAGTTTAGATGAAAAATGCTCACTCTTCACCCAAGAGAGGTTTGTGTACTGGATTCACCACTGCTGTTCTCTGCAGGTCTTGAGATGAATGACAATAGCATGGAGGAACCAAACTGAGTTGAAGAAGTCAAAAACAGAGCTAATGCAACCAACTCTGGCATCTAATTACACAGAGAATCTGTTCAAGCATGTGGATACTGGAGAATCTGACTTGATGAAGTGCTTTACCTCATAGATATCACTTCACTTCATTACAGTGAAGTGACTCAAAGAGGTTCTCACTCTTTCCTCACAAATAAACATCAGCAAAGGATGATTTGGCTTAATTTGCCAATCTACCTCATTTATAGAAAACAGCACAACTGCTGATTATAAATTGGATTGTTTCAATTCATTGAACTGTTTTGTTAGATGCGTGAGTGGCACACCCCTTTTGAAGATCAGCCCAGACCTTGCATCTCTCACAATCTCTTCTCTGTCTCAATAATTGTAGGCAAAATAAAATAAAAATAATCCGGAATCTTTGTAGTGAATCAGAGTGGAATTGAATTAATTTAATTTTCTAACCTCTGTGAAAATGGCAATAGAATGATGCATGTGATAAAACATATTACATAGTTGCCATATAAAGAAATCTCCACATCTATAGGTAAATCTTTTCTTTCCTTCAACCAGCAAAAGAAAAGCCTTAGCAGCAACTATTTGTTAAAGAGTTCAAGATAATCTGCATAGTGCTCCCTTTTCCTGATTTTCCCATAACAACTACTCTTTGAGGTAGTTTGGGCACAAAAATGTGTCTGTCTGATAATCACCCAGCATGTGGATGAATTCAAATCTGGATTTCTCCAGTGCTAGTCCTCATATGTGGGTTATATAGCAGCCATTTCTTGAGGTCTGTTTTAGAAGAAATACTTTTGAACTGATTATTTTGAAAGGGAGGAATTGATTCCATAACAATAAGAACAGCATGCTTAAGTATCATTCTTCTTCTAATGACACAGAAGTCATTAAAAGTGAAAGAGTAAGATACCTTGGTTACTTCAGGAAAGTATCTCCAACAATAGGCAAGTTAATCTTTAAGCAAATACTTTCATTTATGGGTTTTGTTGACCAAACTCATTATACTGAGTAAAAGCAAGTGAAAGGATAATAATTAATCTTGCTAACTTTGGGGGGAGGGGAGACCTCTTTTAAGCCTGAATGGACCAAATTTGGGGGAAACTATTGCATTTAATTATCAATCACAAAAATAAATTACAACGCTAGAGTGTGGATTCAAGCTCAGTTTTAATCCAGAGTCGTTCCTAGTTTTGTGCATTTTGCTGGTAATGTGTATGCCTCTTAAGGAAGCTGAAGACAACTCACAGAAGCATGATTTTAAGGGAGAGGATACAAGGAAGAAAAAAGAGCAAGATAGAAACAAACAAAAACACACACACAAAAAACCCATCTCGAAAGCACAGAAGGAGAGATATACAAGGCACAAACACTTGGAGTCCTGTGGTATTAGAAAACATGATCAGAAGACATGAGTAGAATTCTCCTAATAGATGAGGCTTAAATGTTATTCTTCCTCAGAAAAAAGAAAAAGAACCAGAGCTCTTCATTCATTCTTTGTTTATTTGAGTCCCAGACACAAAAGAGGTGGGAAAACCCAGTTGGAAAGATACCAGAGATTCAGTCGGAAAAGAAGAGAATGAAAAAAAACCCAAAAAAACCCCCAAACAAACCCAGCTTCGCTGAGGCTGCTGCTTGTGTTCACACTGGCGGTGGAGTGGAACAAAACATCAGCTGCTGTCCTAAAATGTTTGCGTGTGCCGTTTTGGCTGTAGGTCAAACCCAGATTTCCCTGCTTGCTTCTCAGACTCTCTGTACAGTTTAGTTGCAAATGAGGACTTTGTTTTCAAACTGAGTGAGGAAACAGATTCAGTTCTAAGAATAAAGGCTTGCTCTTCCAGATGGAAAATGCTTTCGGTTTAACTCCTACCTCTATAATTTAGAAGATTGGCTTTTTATCCTTGAAAAACAGCAGCAGCTCTTCATTGATTCACCTGCTAAGGGTCAAGCCACACGTTGCTTAATCTCCCGTGGTTCAACTTTTGAAAAAGAAGGCACTCTGCCCGAGCAGGTGGTTTATACAGAGCATTCATATGTTTGTTTGTTTATTATTATTATTATTATTATTATTATTATTATTATTATTATTATTATTATTATTATTATTATTATTATTATTATTATTATTATTTGGTCTTCTACCAGAATGAAATTATGAATGGATTATGAAATCAGTTCTTTGGACCATGACAAATAATTCAACTGAAGCTGAGTTTGCAGCTCAATGTCTCTGCCACATCTGAGCTGATTTTTGCTGTGTGAAATCAAAGCTGCTGTGAATTAAAATGCTTCACTGTATGAAGGCGTAGGTCTCAGCCACTAAACTGGTAATTGGTATAAAAAGCCCTTGGAAGTTGTACAATCTGGTGTGAAATCACAGTTCTAAACCAGTGTTTGCTGCATGAAACAAAAAAAAAATACAACCTGTCAGTAAAGCAGTGTTTTATACCAAAAGTGTCCACGGCATAAAATAGTCTCAATCTCTGTCGTGAACAAAACTTTAAAATAATAATAATAATAATAAAAAATAGCTAACCTTAACCACCCGACTCCTGAACCTTATCTTCCAATGGCTTGTGGCCTGTAATTGTACGCATGCTAGTCACTCCCTTTCTTCTTTTTGCACCAATCAGGAGACATTAGAGAGGAACTAGAGACTGTATACTGGAAGACCCCCCATACTGTCCATGAATATTATATATACCACGTGATGTCATTCCAGGTATGTGCTTTTGGGATCATTTTCCCTTCCAATTCAGATGAGAGACTGACTATTTGGCTAAACAGTAACCCATATATTGCACCATGTTTTATGGAATATAGCCTTTCTCTGCAGTTCTGAAGGGGAAGAGCAGGAAGAGCTGGGGGGAGGGGGCAGAGTTAAATGCATCATCAGTTTAGAGTCCTTACTTTGCCACAAACAATCCATGTCCAGCACCCCCTTGAATTCCTTTGACCCTTATTTAGTGCCAATTTACTACTCACCATTAGTTGACTAGATTTTTGTGTATTGGCTTGAAGAAATCTTCTCTGCTGCAATCTAAAGGACGGTCTATGGAGATTCTCAGTCATCCAGGTCATGGTTGTCCCAAAGATGGTTTTTCAAGTGGCAACTGGACTTTCTTGTTTTTGTTTGAAAATGTTTTGCTTCTCATCCAAGAAGTTTCTTCACCTCTGACTGGATGGTGGTGAATAGAAAGATTTATATTCCTTGCAGCTAGTTGGACATTTGCATTCTTTTAGAGCAGGGGTCTTCAAACTCGGCCCTTTTATGACTCATGGACTTCAACTCCCAGAATTCCTCAGCCAGTGTGCCTGGCTGAGGAATTCTGGGAGTTGAAGTCCATGAGTCATAAAAGGGCCAAGTTTGAAGACCCCTGTTTTAGAGAGGAGCTGTTGCAGAGCTGAGGAAGCTTCTTGGATGAGAAGCGAAATGTCTTCAAAGAAAAACAAGAAAGTCCAGTTGCCTCCTGAAAAAGAACCTTTGAGATGATGGTCCTGATGCTTTGCACCTGATAAATTCCCTTTATTGAAAAGCAAATTGAATAATCCATCCAAACTATATAATCCATAGATACATTCCATTATATGGGACTGTTTAATCTTTCCTTTTTTTCTTTCAGATTGCTTCTTCAGTGCAATGGTTGCCAATAGGGCTTTCTTTCCTTTTTTTTTCTTGTTCATACCTAATCAAGCTAGGACCTAGTTTAGAGCTAATCTGAATACTTCCTTGCATTTAGTTTTCTACAATTCGTATCAGAAAGAGATTGCGGGAGAACTGTGATCAGAAAATCTTGAGTCAATGATTTTATTAAAACATTAATAAAGCATCAAAAGTGCACATTTTT
Source organism: Vipera ursinii (assembly GCF_947247035.1). NCBI lineage: Eukaryota > Metazoa > Chordata > Lepidosauria > Squamata > Viperidae > Vipera > Vipera ursinii. Next base: position 214,223,724 of record NC_139512.1, on the reverse strand, counting down.
TAAAAAAAAAAACTATAAAACACTATTACCTGTAATTAGTGAAATATCAATGAATAGATACATTGGTAAATATATATAGTAGTATAAGTATTATCTTCAAAATGAGAGATGGGATGACTTATGCAACACTTAACCGATGGCATCTGATGAAAATCTATATTACTAAATGGGAAGCTGGGGGAAAAAAATCAAGGCTTATATGCTGAAAAATGTGCTGCGAGTTTTCTTTTTATATTCTAGCTGTGTTGACTCTTGCTGAATTCCTGTTTATTTGCTAGAAGTTATAACGGATTGCACTCTGCACTTTCACATTCTTATAGTTCTTTGAAGAAGCCATGATTTTATAGAATACAATTGATAATAAATATGGTTCTAGGGACAAGATCAAAGCACATACTATTTGCATTATTAGGTCACCCTTCTAGTTTAGACTCTTTTTTACTTTTTTAATCCATTAAAATCCCAGATCCATTTTATCTGTAATTTTTCCCTAACTTAACTCGTGGTTGTTTTTTTAAAAAAAATATGGGTGAGGAACTGGTGGAAAATTTGGGGGAGTGGTGGATGTACACATGTGGCTGTGCACATGAACAATATGTTGACAGAGATACTGTGTGGAGTTGGTACAGTAGGTGGAAATATCAAGTATGAATGATGGATGGGTGGAGAAAATGCATGAAAATAATTATAGGAATTGTGATTGCAGACAGAAGGGGTCTTCCTGATGACACTACAGTTGTAATATTGGGACAGTCCCCAATTTTTATTATTGAGTGTAGGACTGTCACCAAGCTTCTATCACTTTTATATTGTCCTTGAAAATGGAAATGCAGTTTTAGCTCTGTGAATGCATCTTCAGAGAAAATAGATGTGCAGGTCAGGTTAAAAACAATCCCATTTACAATAAAAGTAAAATTTAAGAAAAGGCCTTCCAAAATAATCCAGCTATTAACATTTTTCCAAAGAGCCAAAGAACCCAACAGAGGTCCAGGCTGATCTCATTACAGTGAAGTGACTCACACAGACTAGTTTTACACCCCTGCAAACTCTTGGAAATGTGAGCAATAAAGCAGTTTTCCCCTGGATGCTCTAATACAGACATGTCAAACTCGCAACATCACGTGACATCGCGCAATGTATCAAGACAGTTTTGCCATTGCTGGCAATGGGGTGGGCGCAGCTTCCACATGATGCATGCGGCCCACGGGCCAGCAGTTTGACACCCCTGCTCTAATAGGACGGGGACAACACCGGTTGGAGCAAAAAAATTAAAATAAATTTCCATTCTGTAAGCTTTTATTTTCAAGACTATCTCCTTCTTTAATGCAACTTTTTCAGAACTATTTGCCCTCTTTCAAAAGATTTTCTCACAATGAGTTTTGAACATGAGTGATCTGCTCAAAACTGCTGTCTTGGAGTCATTTCACCTACTATATTAGAAGGGAGAAACAACATTCAGATAAGTCCAGTGGAACAACCTGCCTCCAGAGAAACCACCTGTGAATGCTCCAACACTGGAAGTTTTTAAGAAGAGACTGGACAGCCATTTGTCTGAAATGGTATAAGGTTTCCTGCCTGTGCAGGGGGCTGGACTAGATGACCTCCAAGGTCCCTTCCAACTTTATTATTATTATTATTATTATTATTATTATTATTATTATTATTATTATTATTATTATTATTATTATCCCACCTAAATTGGTGGTGAACAATCCACACCTCTCTAAGTGACTCCCAGATCCCTGATATGGCTTGAGTGGTCCAAAAGAGATTGATAGGATAATAACTGAAATGATAATGTTATTACCATACTGCCAATATTTGCATTGCTGTTGATGTGAATATTAATTGTTCCCATTTTTATGAACAGTTTTGCTTGCTTTTGCTTCCATTGATATAATTCTCCCATCCGTATGCGGCACAGCACACACAATGAGATATAGCAAATAAAGAAAATAAAAATTTGCTTTTATTTTAGTTCTATCAGCTCAAACTGTCAAAGGAATGCAGAGTGACATTTCAACTGGTTTGTGCTAAAAAAGAAAAGAAAAGAAAAGAAAGACCACCGCATTGCCTAGCTGACACATCTAGTGATGGACAGGTTTTTCAAAGATGCTTGCAGGACTCCATATTTATTGTCTTATTTATGCCAGGTGAAGTCAATTTTATTCCCTGAGCCAGACCTTTTAAATAAGTTGGTTTGAATATATTTATTAAATGTAATAAATTGTACTTTAGTTTTATTAGCAGTTTTATTGTTACTTTTGGGTAACATGACCAGGAAACTGCATAGGTTTTGGGGTTGCTGCCTACACTTGAAGAGCCAGTTTGGTGTAACAGTTAAGACATAAGATTAGAAACTGGGAGACTGTGAGTTTGAGTCCCACCTGAGGCACAAAGCCAGTTGAGTGACCTTGGGCCAGTCCCTCGTCCCAATGCTTGAAAGCAGATAAGGGTAAACCACTTCCAAAATCTTGCCAAGAAAACTCTCTAGGGACTTATCCAGGCAGTTGGCAGGACTCAACACAGAGCTGAAGGCACAAGTCTCCTCCCCACAAAAATGAAAAAACAAAACACAAACCCTAACCCTAACCCTACATATGAGGAAGGGAAGAAGAAAAGAGAAAACAAGGAATCTCATGTACTTAAGCTCTGGATTATTAAAGAGAAAAAGTAAGAAATGATGAGGCATTACAGAATGAACAGAGTGATCATCAATCTTTCTACTGTTCAAAAGACTTGGATTGAGGAGGCCCTATTGATTTTTAAGTCCTTGTAATTTGTTTCCACCTCCAAGATGGCTGCTAGCGCACAAGAAGGCTACTGTAGCTCCATTCATTTGCAGTGTTATTTTCAGGCATCAGTGCAGGGAAGAAGAATTGGCTGCTGGCCGAAGTGACAGGCAGTGATAGGGTATCATCCCACCCACTCTGTCAGCACAGGCCCTCTTTGATTTCAGATGGGTAGACAAGAAAAAAAAATGAAATGATGTTGTGGAAATAGGGGGCTGGCCAATGATAAAAGCGGTGGGGTGGTGAGAGAAAGGAAATGCTAGGCGACGAAGTGCAAAAGCGGGACTTAAAAGGTACAGTCGAATCACCCAGTGGTTTCTCTGCCCTCCACCTCTGCTTGGAATATAAAGGGAAAGAGTATCAAGGAAGGCCCCAGGGGATAATAAGCTGAAGAAGAGAGATTAATTGGTGTCAAGTAGGAACTAGGAAAGGATCAGCTGATGCTTGAAAACATTGGGCTGCAGGAAATGTTTTATAGTTGCCTTCCCTACTGAAAGTTCAGCATTGTTGCTCTCCCTCCGGCTGCCTTTTCCCTTCTGTTGGCTTGGATAATCGTTTTTTTCCCATTGGGGTGGAAGGAATGATCAGCCTTCCATATGGGTGTCCACGGAATGAGAGTCTTGTATATTAAGCAGCAATGCAAGATTGGATATTGCTTGAAACACTTCACCCTGATTCTTTTATTGGAGGTGGATTTCAGATGGAGGGGAGGGGGGGGGAGGAGGAAAGAATTTAAATCTCAGCCTTTGCTCTTAGCCCACATCTGTTTTTGATATGTGAAACTAATCCCTTCTCTACTTGACAACAAACTTCTAAAACAGGAGAGATAAAAGTACTTCTGCACATGTTCTAGCAAGTATCTGGTGTCACACTCCATGCTTAAGCCTGTACCACCAAGATACGTAGCTGGAGGATATTAGCAGCACTAAAAGTCAAGCCTTTGTAAGTCAGTAGCTTATTCCATTTTCCTGCAATGTTTTCCACAAATGTATAACAGCATCTCTAAAGAGAGGTTTTCTGTCCTTCCCAAACCAATGCACCAATGAATTCTCGAATGTCCCAGGGAAGTGAATTCATCAGCCACATCCCTTCTTATAATTAATCAATAGCCACACTGCTGCTGTAGTCAAAATTTCTCTGTTATATTAAATCAGTTAGACATAAAGGATAGGTTTGGGTTGAAAATACTCAAAATGCTGACTGTCTAGCACTAACAGGAGACATTATACTTCCATAGCCTTGGTGTTCTCTTGTCACTGCACTGAGGAGAACTCATCCTGTGCAAAATTGTGCTGCCCACATTGTGGGGCTGTCTCTTCTGATAGGTCTCCTGTGCCTTTTACAGTCGCTTTATAAAGGGGAAGATAAAAGAGGCAGAACAAAAAAGGAAAAGGAAGCTGAAGACGTGGGGGACTGATTGTTGTAAAGTGATATAAAAGTTGTTCCTGAAAATTAACATGTGATCTCCACTTTTAGGCATACTAAAATGTGTGCAGATGTGGAACCTTCTTTGGCTACTGAGTGGCATAAATTGGTTTCAGTTCAAAAGTAACTAATGGATGAATTAAAAATAATTAATACTTAAGTATTTAATAATTTCATTCCTTTAATTTTTAAGTAACTTTCTGAACAGCTCTGCTCCCAACTCTTTGGATGTTCTATGTCAGATCAAATATAGAATTGGGCCAGTGGTAGCACAGAAGACTGATTATAATGCAAAATAATTATTTTACCCTTTTGCATAAATATTTGTAAGTAGTCACAGTGATATCAAAATAATTATGAGGATCAGCATCTTATTTATTTATTTTAAAAAATCACATGGCTGCCCAACTCCAACAATGGGACTCTGGGATTGGAGGCTTACAAGAAACAATCAAGGCAAAAACAACAATCAGCAGTTAACAACAACAATTTGAAGTTATTATCCACCCACCTACAGTGGACTCTAATTAAACAATAACAGGTGGCTTGATTTCTATTCATGTTCATTCCAAATGGGAAAGTAATTATTCAGATTCCAACACTGAGCAGAATGTTCTAAAAATACCTTTTTGAGCTCTTTCTAAAGTATAAAAGGATTGAAATCAACGTATATAATTGCACCATAATATCTGATACTAGCATCCAGCATTTGGGTGAAAAAAAATCAACCAAGGAACAAGACTTTCTGAGCTACAGTAAGACTGAAATGACAACACAAGGATTCCAAAGAGTTGTTTTGCTTTCGATGTGCACCTTAGAAACAAATAAAACAAATAAAATGCTTTCTTTCTTCCACGTTCACTGAAGAAGAGAAAGGTTGTTTCTGCAGCATTACATGCACAACATTTGCTATCACACTAAAAACATATATCATGCACTTTCACGTGAACTCCTATTCCTTCCTCCATGATGGGAATAAAAAGAGAACTTCTATTACAGAGTTCCAAAACAAATAGTTTCTGTATGTCATCTCAGAAACGAACTTGATGTGAAACAATGACCCCAATGAATGATGGAAGAGGAGACAATTTTCACTCTAAGGAAAATTTGGACTGTCACGAGGATGTGTGTCTGCAGTTTACCCATGTAGTCATAATTATGCATTTAGAAATGTATGTGTATGTAGGAAATCTTCTTAAGATATTAGTGAGGTCTTTAAATAGCTTCAAGGAGATTTCAGGAAAGGGATAAAGGAATGCCTGCTGGCTCCAGAATTGCACGCTAGTTGTGTAGTTGTTTAGTTAGTTTTTCATGGAAAAATTGATCTATGTGGTCACTGAGAGTTGACATTGACACAATCAATAATCAATTCATTTTGCAATATTTATAATTAACTTCAACAATTATCATTCTGGGTGGTAATAAAAACAATTGAAATGAGAAATATACACATGAATACAACATAAAATAAAATGAAATAGCACTTCAGATTCTTCATTTTTCTTAACTCTGAAACAGAAGTGAAACTGGGAAAAAGAAGGAAGGCTTGTATTCATTTTACTCGTCACATGATTCTAGATCATTATTTATACCAGCTAATATAGGTTTTTTTTATAACTTTATATTTGTTCAGTGTCCAAATGCTCTTTGATTGAGATCAATTTATCTTCCTGAAACTTTATTCTTTTTCTCTGGCTGCATATTTCAGAAACCCCTGACCACTTGAGACTCATGTATAAACTATATACTATACTTTATATTATATAGATTAAATGCTTATCAGAATTATGCAGATTTACATAGTTATGTATGCATTTTATTTGTGTGTGCATGTAGACAGACAGACAGATAGATAGATAATAGATAGATAATAGATTTCATTTCTGGTAGGGGATAATTGTCTCAAATGGCTAATTTCCATAGTGTTACTATCTCTATATATTTGCAAAGTAACAAAACATAAGCAACTAAAACTTTATAAATTGGATAAACTTGTATGTACATACTGTATTTGTTAATGGTTCCCTGATCTTCACATTACAGAAACGAGCATTTGGTCCTATAGAGCAAGGAGGAAAAATAATATTTAGAAAGTCTCCTAAGAATATTGTTCACTAGTAAAATGACTGTGCAATTGTAGGTGTGTTTGTTCAAAAGCAAAAACATGTTGAGTTCAAGAAGGTTTCTTTTCTTGCTAAGTAGATAAATTGATTTAAAAGCAGGGAGAATTCTCCAAGGCATGTCTACCATTCTTGGGGGTGGGCGGGAAGATATGTGATTATTTAATCATTTTATAATACCTGCAATTTTTAAGCAATCAGAAGAAAGCTTCATCAATGACTGGGTCTTTGGGTTCAGACATTCAAAGCTAACAGTAGCAACTTTTCAGGAATAGCTGCTTGCTACTCCATAAAGAACCTTTTGCTATGGAGATTGTGTGAACAGAGGAAGGTTCTTGCCTGAAGCAAGCTGTGGGAATGGAAACCTCACTGCCTCATTTTTATCCCTTTCCAGCAACTGGATTTCAGATTTAGGATCATTTCATTCCACAGTGACATCTTCATTCAGTTGCTATTTTATTCATCACCAGATTCAGATGTAATTCAACAGTGTGGTACAACCTAAAAAGATAAAATATAGCAGAAAGAAATAAAACTGTTATAATTAAAACAATGCATTAATGATTCTACAGAAGGATGACTGTTATTATTGAAATAACAATAATAAAATTTTATAAGCATAGTATTATTGTGCATACTGAATATGCACATGTTTAGATTGTTATCTGATCCAAAATATTGATCCCGTGGCAAATGTGTGGCATAGGTATAGATCAGAGAAGATGATCTGGAATAATTTTTCTTTGTGAAGAAAAATTTTTTTCTGTTTATCTTCTTAAACCTTCTTGAACTCAATAAGATTATACTTTTGAGCAAATATACTTAGGATTTTAGCTAAATATTTGTCATATAATTTCTGTATTTTGTATGTTTTTTATGGATTTTCTAGTGGGGATCAGGACTTCCCTACCAAAAAAACATTTTTCCCATAGAGGCATCTCAGTGGAATTATCACTGGCCAACTAGGCCTGAGTCAAACTTTCTCAGATGACTTTGGGCTCTGTGTGTGAAAAGGGGGTCCACTTCCTAGCAGCCATTTCCACACAACATTGCTTCACTAAAGATGTCAGTTTGAAGTTGTGAAATTACAACAGAGTGGTTAACCTTTCCATGGTAGGAAAAAAGAAAAATCTGTATGAGGAGGGTTTGGGGAAAAGAGTCAACACTTACAGCTAGCTCTATCCCAAATAAACATTTGGAGAAAGTTCCATGATTTCTAAGCAAGAGGAAGAAATTCAAGAGAGTGTTGGCATGCAACCCTGGGAGAAGCAACAATTCAATGAATACTTTTATAATGACAAGGGATCAGTCTCCAACAGATGTTACATTTATGTAGCCATGAGGTGGCTCAAGGATCTATAATCAAACATATTCTAAGAACAGTTGTTTTAGATTACTGCCTCTAATCATTTGTTAGAACCAGATCTTCTATATAATTACTAAGAGGTGCCTTCAAGACAACTGTTTTGCTCTCAAATTCTATCACTATCACTTCAGCTTTGATAGCATCTCTCTGCTTCTAAGATATATTTGAAAGCTCAGCTATTCCTCAAACTAGTGAAGAGGGCTCAAAATGTCAAAGGTTAGGAGGGCAAGTGAGGGTTTCCCCCCCTTTCCACCCAAATGTTTGTTTTTAACTGGCAATTGTTCATCAGGATAATTAGGTGAATTGGAAGGATTTGTTCAAGAGAGGAGTAATCAGTTTTTGAAATAGTGGCATTTTGTGGTTGGAGGTCTGGGAAGAAAGTTGCTTCTTATCTTGTGCCTCTTGGGTTGTTCAGTGAAAATAAACACATGCAAATAACATTGTAATGATAGTGGCTTGTAATGTAAAAGATATGGCACACAATGGATCTGCAGAATCCAGATTGCATTAGTGTTTAGAGTCAGCTTCATGCTGTCTAGACAAGCAAAAATTGTATCTACACCTTTCCTTTTTCCTGCTTTAATACCATGTTTGGAAAGCAACATCCTGAGAGTGCTTTTTTTTCCAAGTAAAATTTGAAAACATCATGTGGATACTTTTCCAGTGGGGGAGTAAAACATGCTTTTTATCACTCTGAGCTCCCGAAAGTACCATTTGAGAGTAGGCTTCCTGTCCAGGCAGGAAATAGCCCTGTCAGTAACTCGGATAGACTCTGATTTTCAATAACTTTCCATCCTGGCAAATCATGATTCAGTTTCCATTTATAAAATGAAATGAGTGGTTAAATAATCAACAGCCCAAAGGCAACAGTAGGAAATGAGCCATCCTTCAAAACAATTCTTGTCTGTTTGGTTTGGACTTTGTTCTATTGTTAAAGGATTTCCTTATGTGCGGAGTATTGGAAATAATATATGTGGGTTGCACTTTTTCCCCCATCTTCTCTTCTTTACAGGGTGCAAAGAAAATGTAGCCATTATTGTCTGAATTTTTCAAGAAGGAAATGGAAAGAGGAAATGCAAATCTTGCAGTTGGAGAATAAACTATTTCCTGGTTGAGCAACATAGGATACCGAGGAAGGAACCCTAGAACTGCACAATCTTTGAATTCTCTTTTTTTATTGAAAAGTTTTTCAATACATTTTATCTTTAACAACCCCTCCCCACCCACCCCCTTCCCAACCCCACCCAACCCTCCCCCTTCCCCTTCCCCCCTCTTTGAATTCTCATGTAAGATCAGAACTAAGAGTCCGTTCAAATGGCAATGGTTGCTTGGATCCTTGGGCTGAACTCTTTCCATATGATTCCTGTGATTGAAGATGATAGGGTATGACAATGTTTTGATTTAGGAGGCTGCACAGCAAACAGAAAAGGTGTGTAGACCATGATGGGCAGGTCTGTGATGCAAGGGAACAAGGCTCTGTGACTTACATGGAGGATATTAGATAGTTTCCTTTTAGATGTGGGGAAGGAGTTTAGGAAGATTCAGCTGATTTTAAGGTCTATTCTTAGGTTTCTTACATGCTTTGTCTTTGTCTTAAAGTAGTATGAAACCATACCTTTATTTTTGACAAGGATGTTCAAAGGGAGTGATGGCTACAAAAATGTAGATTGGGAGTAGGTAAGAATTTAGGCTATCTGTCCTTTTGCTAGAAAGTAAACTTTCTTCATACAAAGTATGAGCTATATTTATGAGTTATGACTTCTCCCCTTTATAAGCAGTGGCTATAATGAAAAAAAAATCTCCATCTAAACTACATTTTGGTTAGATTAAAGGTTGGTTTTTTTTCTAAATGAGCAGACTTATCAGGTTCACTCAGGATGTGGTTCTGATCTGGGTAAGTACCAGAACATTCCCGATGTTCGAAGGGGCATTTCACTTCACTAAATATCAAAGCAGTGATTTTTTAAAAATTATTTATTTATTGTTCACATTTCTGAATCGCCCCTCAAAGAGAGACTCTGAGCATCATACATTAAAACATCAAAAGATAAAAACAGCACATAAAGATTAAAATGTTGAATCCCTCTGCTAACCATGCCCTGCTTCTGTTGTATGAAGAGAACGTTTGCAGAATCTAGTATTTGTGAGACCAATCTGACTAAGGAAGGTCCAGATGGCCCCAACCTCATTGGTTGTTCTGAAGATCTGATTGTTTACCCAATCAGTCCAGGAGGCTAGCTGGCCCTTTTGTTAATGTGTTTTTAAGACTGGAAAGTGTCCTTTATCCAGGATACTATGGTTTATGGTTTTAATTATTGGGTTTTAGTCTTTGTATGCTACCCAGAGTCACTGTTCTGAGATGAATAGCCATATGAAATATTTAAATAAATAAATAATGAGATAGATTGGCCTGGTGGGAAGACAGAGAGTCATGATTTTGTGAGGTCCATCATTGCATTGGTACCATTATGAGTGGGTGAAGCACCTCATGGAAGCAGTTTGCGTGTGATCTCCCAATCCTAATAAGTGCAAGATTTGAATGGATGAGAAGGATGAGGGCAGCAATACGAGTGACCTGTCTTCAATTAAAATTAACTTTATTAATTTTCTACTCCTCCTTAATTAGCTGGCTGGGTGGCCTTGGACCAGTCACTCTCTCTTAGTCCCATCCACCTCACAGGGTTGTTGGTATGGGGAGGAGGAGGAGGAAGTTGTGTTAAATGTGTTTGCCACCTTTGAGTTATTTGTAAAAATAATAAAGGCAGAAAATGAACAAATAAATAAGTACTGTGTGATGTCATGTCTATCACAAAATCAATCAGGTTCAAAGTTGCACGTGCAGTTTCTGACTCATCAAAACTCAAGGCAAGGGCATAAAAAATGTATGTGTAGCTCATCATACCCAGGCTTCAGGCTATTCTGAACCTCAGCAAGTATCTGACTTTTTTTTTTAATTCCCATTTATATCCCGCCCTTCTCCGAAGACTCAGGGCGGCTTACTATCTAAGCACAAATCAATGTGCTTAGCAATACTTTGCCAACTGTTACAATGCTACCCCTATGTCCCATTAGTATAGACGCTCAGAATGACTTCCTGCTTTTATTAATTTTTCAAATATTTATTTGCAACCATAGATTTTAGAAAAAACATATTTTCATTATGTTGCATTATTGTACTGTTCACACTCATTTGAATTTCATATACATACATACATTTTATGCAGATATAAACATTCTATTTTTCAAAGCACCAAAAGGTAATACAAGAAACAACGGATGGAAACTAACCAAGGGGAGAAGCAACCTAGAACTAAGGAAAAATTAAGCAATGGAATGGCTTGCCTTCAGAAGTTGTGGGTGTTCCAATACTGGAGATTTTTAAGAAGAGATTGGAAGACCATTTGTCTGGAATGCTATAGGGCCTCCTGCTTAAGCAAAGGGGTTGGACTATAAGACCTCCGAGATCCCTTTCAGGTTTATTATTCTATGTTCTATATTCTATATATAGGGGGGGTGTATATAGATACATATAGATAGATGATATATAGACATATAGTTTCTAATAAGTAGCCTGATAATCTAGCTCTTATAAATACTGACTCAGTCTTCTATTTCTCTTAGTCCCTTTTCTTACACTATCTACCTCCCTCCCTCTTGCTTGTAGCATAGGAAAGTTTTATCTCAGTCTTATTGCATTCAAACATTGCTCATATACACATACAAGTGTGCTCATCCATGCAGAGGCATCCCAAAACAAGAGACTTTAACAGAGGTATTGTCTGTATATAGCAGATGTAATTTGCTTATTTCAGAAGGAAAATAGCTGCTGGCAGTTTGGATAACAATTAGCTGAAACAATCATCCCAGCCTGAAATTGCCAACATTCGTACATTGCAAGGAAGAAGAAGAGGGAGGTGAACCATTACAACAATACTACTAGTACTAATAGTTTCAAATCAAATCAAATCAGTTTATTACAGCCATATGGTCAGAAACAGTAAAAATGCACTGAGTATGATCTAATGATGAGTAAGAACACATATAATAAAATTAATTTGAGAAGGATTATTAAAAAGATCTAAAAATATTTATCTTATTTATGTTTCCAACAAATCCCCACTGCTGCTGTGCAGAATCTAGCCACCTGAGTCGTAATCACCGCCTGTTCGTCCTTAAGCAGCCACTGGAGATAAGTAGTGTCAGAATGGCCAGGATGCCTATTGATTATTGGAAGGATATAGTTTTTTTGAATATCTCTATAAAAAGAACATCGAAGGAGTATGTGTCCAACAGTCTCCACCTCTCCTGAGCCACAGGAGCAGAGTCTTTCAGTCAATGGTATCTTTTTATATGTGCCGTACAAGATGGCTGATGGGAGCTCATGGCACTGTGTGAGTGAAAATGCTTTCCGGTGATTTGCTGACTCCAACTGGCTAACATAACTGGAGGGAGTAACAACATATCTAATAGAGTCTGGAGCCAGAAACAGCAGACCTATCCCTAAGTCCACTTGCCTCTTGATGTACTCTACCCTTTGTTACAAGGTTTGTTTTGCTTGGTTGTAGTCCTTTTTCTAGACATCTGATATAGATTTGAGGAAAAATGGTAGAGAAGAAGACATGAAGCTGGTAGACTAGGCACTATTTGACCAGTCTTAAAGTTTTGCTTTTTGGCCCATAAGATGGTCTTCTTCCTTAGAAATTTAGATGATCTCTGAGGTCAACAGTGAACATCTTATTTTTGTGACTGTAGATTGTTATATACATGTAATTATAATCAATTTCCAGGTCATCTCAGCAGCCACAGCAACCTTGAATACCATTTAAAACAAGAAAGAAAGAAATATTAATAACAACACAACAACTAAGAATTCATGTCAAGAGACAACAGTGACACAACTCACACACATCAATCTTATCCCAATCAAGTCAATATCCCAGTGGGGTTATGCATCCCGTGGTCCGTGGTCTGTTGAAAGAGCCAAGGCTTCAAGGACTCCATAATGTCAGCAGGGACATTCTGAGAAGTGATTGATGCTCTGGAGCTGTCTTTTGTTCTACCTTTTACAAGTTTCTATTATCTTTTTTTTATATTATCTAGAAAGACCAGCAGGTTGTAAAATGAGGCAAAACTCACATAACAGATGTCTCACTCAGCAACAGAAATCTGGGGCTCCATTGCAGCCGTTAATTCGAGGACTACCTGTATCTGTTTTTATAAGTTAACTTGTTTTAATGCAATTTCTTCATTTAAATAATTTGGTCCATGTATACATGTGATATTCAAACATCTTTATTAAATGCACATATTAAACCATCAACTGCAGACTCTGAGAAGTCTCCTTTGGTGTTTGGGATTCTAGAGACATGGAACTGTTTCCACAATGCAGCAGCTGTTGCAAATTTTCTCCCAGAATGAAAGCACCACATCACATCAATAGCAGCATGTCATGCCTGCGCTTGATTTTTGAAAGTACTGTAAAAGGGGAGCTGTAGTTTCACAACAGCTCTAGTTACAACTCATCACATTGGCAAGTGCAGAATTTTGTGGATCAAGCCATAAGCCTCTTAAGTCTGTTAGGTTCTGGGACTGATAGCCGTTTCTCCCCTCCCCCTTCCTTTCCAGCTGCTGTGAAGGAAAAGGAAGCCCAAGATTAAAAGCAAAATGGTGAATTAAAAAAAGGAAAATATTTTGAATATGTGGACATTGTCAAATTACGTTTCATAACATTTCTTATCAGCATTTGACAAATCATTTTTTTCTAATACAATGTATAGTGTTGTATACATAAGCCATGCTGTACATGGATTTTAACGATACCGTACTTCTACTGTATTTCCTCTATTTTCTCCAACCCTTCCTGTTGCACAAACCATATTCTTAGCATTAGTAACCCAGATAAAGGATGTTATTTTTGATGTCTAATCAGGATGACGTAATTCGTCAGTTCACACTTCATTTACATTCACAGCATAGCACTTGCATGGCATGTCCTTTTATCAGGCACAACAGAATCTGTCTGTTGACATTAAGTTATGTCATGCATTTTAACATAATGCTGGTTATAAGGCTTCGTTTTATCCATTTCCTTTCTTCTTTAAAAATGTTTTTGCTTGGCTGTGTTCCAGACAAAGTTAAACAACTTTAGGTTCTATAGATTTCGATTATTAATGGCTTTGCACATTCCCGTTTTTACCTGCTGAAGATAATACTGAATAAGTTTCCTCTTTCCCCAGTGAAACTTTGCTATTAAACATACATAGTCTTGGATTGAAACTTGTTCCTTCTCTCTGTCTGGCATTCATTATTTCCCAAAGTGACTAAGATTCCTATTGAGGATAGAGGAGGTATTTTAATTCATATTCCCGCTATAGATTAGGATCCCTTATCATTTGATTCTAAAGGATTTATCAGTCCTTCAGATCAACTAGCTGGAAAGTGGGTGGTACAAAGGGCTCTTAGAAGAAAGGGAAATAAGCAAAAGTCACATACACCCCCATATACTCATTCTTGGATACTTGAAGTTTGTAAGAGATATTTATTATATCTGATGGTGATAAATCAAGACATGGAAAATTCTAATGGTAGAATGGAATGGGATGGGATGGGATGGGATGAAATAGAATAGAACAGAACAGGTACAGTCAAATAATCAGGTGTTCGCTGATTGTTAAGGAAAAATAAATTGTACAGAAGGACAACCCTGTCTCCAAAGGACTTAAGAAAGGAAACAGAAATGACTATCAAAGGGAAGCATGATGTTTCCTCAAGTTCTACCAGAGTGGGCAACATTTTGGTGGTTAGGGGCAGAATAATAATTCCAGGTGTGAGGAGCCATATATTGTTGTTGGATAAAGCTGGCATTTTCCTCAAGTTCCCTGGTTGTTGAAGAGATTGTTCATTTCTCATGATATTCTTACATGTTAAGGTGTATATATCTATTTCTTTAGGTTATAGAATAGAATAGAATAGAATAGAATAGAATAGAATAGAATAGAATAGAATAGAATAGAATAGAATGGAATGGAATGGAATGGAATGGAATGGAACGGAGCGGAGCGGAACGGAGCGGAGCGGAGCGGAATAGAATAGAATAGAATAGAATAGAATAGAATAGAATAGAATAGAATAGAATAGAATAGAATAGAATAGAATAGAATAGAATACTTTATTGGCCAAGTGTGATTGGACACACAAGGAAACAAGATTTCTTCTATTAGGATAATTACAGTAGGACAGACTTCTAACCTTTCTAATACTATGATTTCCCCCCTTGGGCAAAATTAATAATTTCACTGAAAATGGGACGGGGCTGTAAACATATCATTTACTGAAAGTGAATTAAGTATGATATTAATCATACTTCCTTGACTTAGCTTTACTTTCATCATCACTATGGATATTGGACATTATTAGCTTTTCTCTTATCCATGAAAAAGCATTTCTGGTTTGAAAAGCTGGAAATTCAAAAACAACAGAAACAAGGCTGAATTTCCCTAATAGGTATGTAAATATATCATGACACAAGAAACTCACAATTATTTGCCAGAGAATGTGAATCCAACTACCAGTGGTCAGTAACCATGGGTACCATTATGGGATAATAGTTTGGCATATGAACAACAGGTGTCAGTTCTTATACTCCAAGTTTTGCCCCTTTCAGTTTTCTTAGCCTCTCTGATCCATGAAATGGAGTACAGAGTAATTAAAGCAAGATATCAATGTTTTCTATTTAATGATAGGTTTAAACAGACAAATTTAGTCACTTGTAAAATAAATATGCAAGTGTAAAAAAGTACTTTAAAATACTTTTAAAGTATTAGAATTTAAAGATTTTTTTTAAAAAAATGTTGTCTCATAGAACCTTCAAGCATGTAGTTGAGCTTGTTCATTACACTTATGAATCCCTTTTCTACATTAAATTAAAGAAACAGCTAGAAAAGGGATTGTTTGAAGCCATTTTTTTAGAAAGTTGTGATCCCCTTCTAAATCTCCTTACAATCCCTGGAGAAGTCTCACATCTCAGTTTGAGAACCACTGTATTAGCCTATAGGTAGTCCTCACTTTATAACTGGTCATTTAGCAACCATTCAGAGTTATGACGGACCTCCCCCAAAAGGCCACAACCTTCTTTAAATGAAACAAAGTTTTCCCTAAGTATAAAGTTGTCCTTTAGAATGGATCATGTCTCTTGTTTGTCTCTTAAGAAGTTTGAAATACATTTAGGCTAGGATTTTGTGGCTTCTGGAACAACATCTGAGAGTTGAATTTCTCTCTGAGATTGGATGGAGAGGAACATCCACTATCTAAGTTCACTTCCTTGTTGTCCATGATGTCTAGGTCTTCATCTTAGCAGAATGCCTCCCTATTAAAAAGGCAGAGGTTGGACAGGGCAGGTAGGAGGACCACTGTAATTCTAGGACCCAAACTTAATGCATAGAGTATTTGCATGAGTTTTCAAACTGGTCTATATATATTCTCTCCCATGACTTGCATGCAATGTGAAGGATACATTCATGGAAAATAACAATAGTCAAGAGTTGTAGTGAAAGCTCACCTCCCTGACATCCAGTCTGCTAGGTGCTTTGAGAAAATTGAAGCTCTAACATCAGAGTCAAGGGATTGTTCTATTCAACAATAATAAAATAAAATTGAGGCTTATGTCTTCTTATGTAGAATGGATTGATTGATAAATCAAAAATCCTTGAATTGAGTTGACCTTATTCATGGGCTTGGTTTAGTGTGTTTTCTTTAGCCTGCATATCACATTACAGATTTCAATTACACATTCATTTTATGTCTAATTTTTATTTTATTACAATTACTAACAAATAGGAAATATTTATGGCTTTGCTAGTATGATAACCATTATAGCATAATTTTACAGTATTAAATAGTATAATACTAAACAATTATAATAAGAATTTAAAATGTTGCTGATTACAGCTATTAATTAAAGATTGCTCTTTAATAGTAATCATTTTACCTATGTTCTTAGGAGCTGCTGTTGGACAACATTCTCCCAGAAGCGATTCGAACAGAATAGATTGCCTTTTAAAATATAAACCTTATTTTTCAATTTTAAAAATTCATTTATTACATCAGCATAAACAAGCGGCAAATCAGGTAGCCTGGATGACATCAGAACGAAAGAATTTGACAATCTGTTGGATTGTATACATATATTAAATAAACATTTCATGCTGGATCGAAGCAGCGAATTATGAGAGTATCATATTTGAGCCATGAACTGTACACCAATGTCAATTAGCCTTTGCAATAACCATGAATGGTTTTATCAATTCCCAGAATCATTTTGTTTCAAGAGGTCTAGAAAGGCCACCCTGACATCCTCAAGTATTACCAATTTTTAGATTGTCTCATTTATTAACCTCTTGTGGCCTGCAGATTAAATGGGGGGGAATCAAACTATTCCATGAAACATTTCCCATACATTAATTCTTTAATCAGATGTAAATCTTTTGAAATTCATGGGGCTGGCTCTCAGATAGATAGAGAAGTATCAGACTGCAGCCCAAGACTCTTTTAAAAATCAGACATTCTAATGTTCTAACGGAAGGTCCTGTGATCGGGGATGACCATGAAATGGAAGTGACAGAGAAGAGTTTTCTGTATCACTTTGGTATTAGAAATCTATCTATGATTTGAGTTTGGATATAGTATTTATCAATTCTATGCGTATTGCAAATGGGCCTGCCTATATTTTTCATATAAATTGATATGGACTGCTTTGAAAATGCACTGATCTGATCTCCCTCCCTCCCTCCCTCCCTCCTTTCCTTCCTTCCTTCCTTCCTTCCTTCCTTCCTTCCTTCCTTCCTTCCTTCCTTCCTTCCTTCTTTCCTTCCTTCTTTCCTTCCTTCCTTCCCTCCTTCCTTCCTTCCTTCCTTCCTTCCTTCCTTCCTTCCTTCCTTCCTTCCTTCCTCACAGCTGCCCATTTCACAAACATGACTCTGAGCATACACCAAAAAAAAAACCCATTAAAACATTTCATAATCTTTAAAAAATATCTATATTGTTAAGAAAGATGAAAAGAGAGCATCCTCAATATCACAAAGTTTAGCCATCACAACAATTCTCCTGTTCCTTCAGATCCCCAAGCCTGTTGACACAGCCACATTTTGAGGGACTTCCAGAAGGTTGCCATGGGTAAGACCTTAAGTCTCACCCCTCATTAATTCCATATGCTCCTCCAAATTTTATTTCCTTGGTTTGCGTTCCAGTTCTCTTTATGTTCTCAGTATTGGTCATGTCTAGCTGTCAATGAGTGTCCAAACACACTTATCTTTACAAAAGAGAAAGTCCATACTGATAATCTGGCACAATTTCATTTTTTAGCGAGCTTAGATTTGGCATGCTGGTTATTTGGCTTTCATTATTTGAATTCTGCCATTGAGTTAAAACAAAAAAACCCAAACTTCAACTTATAGTCTAGGTCTCTAGGACTTATATGCTTCAAAAAATGATTCTTGGACTTCTCTGCTGTTAAAGCAGTTCTTCATTTTCAGGCTGTATGTGAATAAATGTTGAAGTACACATAGCTGGAGAGGAAATTTAAAGACCACACTTAGAATCCTGCATACAGTTTTGATCAGCGTATTATTAAAAAGACTCTGGAAAGTGCAGAAAAGAACAACAAAGATGATTAGGGAGCTGGAGGCTAAAACAAATGAAGAGCAGTTTTAGACAGAGGTCTCCAAACTTTCTGGGTTGGCAGCCTGGTGGGAAAGGGAGGGGCGGGCACCTTTATGTGTGCATGAGCACACACACAAATGTGGCTGCATGCATGTGCATAACTCAGCTAGCAGTGGCATACGGCTCAGGGCTCAGGGTTTGGCTAGTGCCGGCACAAGAGAAGGGGAGTGCACTCACACATGCGTGCACACAGGCCAGCCACTCACGTGGCCTGGTGGCCAAGAGGCCATGGCCCAATATGGGTTGTGACCCATAGGTTGGGGACCTCTGATTTAAGAAATTGAGTATGTCCAGTCTAGTGAAAAGAAGGACTAGGGGCAACATGATAAAGTGTTCCAATGTTTGAGGGGCTGCCACAGAAAAGAGGGGGGGTCTACCTATTTTCCAGAGCACCAGAAGGCAAGACAAAAAAAATGGAAACTTGGATGGAAACTAATCAAGGAGAGAAGCAATCTGGAATTAAGGAGAAACTTCCTAACAGTGAGGACAATCAACCAATGGAACAGCTTGTCTTCAGAAGTTATGGGTGCTCCATCACTGGAGGTTTTTAAGAAGAGACTGGACAGCCACTTGTCTGGAATGGTAGAGAGCAGGGCTTTTCAACCTTTTCACCCATTGTACCACTTTTAGGATATGGCAACATCCGAGTACCACCAGACACCTAGGAAGGTGTCAAAAACTTGATGACCAAAAAAAGGGAAAAAAGTGATGAAGTACAGGTAGTCCTCGACTTACAACAGTTCACTTAGTGACTGTTTGAAGTTACAATGGCACTGAAAAAGTGCCCCCCAAGCCACAGCCTAGCAAGACACCTGCCTGCCTGCCCGGCGGCGCTCTTCTTCCTGTCCGAGGTTTTCATTGTGAGCATTTTTGTTGAGGATTGGCAGCGGGGGGTGGGGTGGGGGGGTGTTTGGTTTTTTTATTTCCCCCATCTGCTGGGTGGTTGCAGCAGGTTTTGGTCACTTCACATGACCCTGGGACACTGTGACCATCATAAATATGAATCAGTTGCCAAGCATCTGAATGTAAATCACAAGACCCTGGAGATGCTGCAACATTCCAGCTGATTGGTGCTTCTTCTGGGCTCAGAAGCACCAGGATCAGCGCCGAGCTCCAGCTGGAGCCTGGCACTTATCCTGGTGCTTCTGCTGAGCCTTGACAGCCCTGCAGCTCCAGCCATCTCTCACTCAGGCTTGTGCGGTGCTGCCACTGGTTCAGCTCATTCCCTTCCCCCACTACTTTTCTAGGATGGTTGTGTACCACCTGCCAGGTGCCAATGTACCACAGGTAGTACCTGTACCACTGGTTGAAAAGCCCTGGTATAGAGTCTCCTACTTGAGCAGTGGGCTGAACCTGAAGACCCCTGAGGTCCCTTCCAACTCTGTTAATCTGAAATTTTGTAAGGTTGACCGAAAATATTGGGAACTACAACTATCTAGATACTTAGAGGATTACATTTAAATACTTAGAACTGAGCATCTTAATTAACCATGAATTCCCTGAATAGTCTCAGAGCATTATTTCTTATCTGTCCTACAGTCATAATTATTCTATCTTCACCTATGCCAAAATGTATCTTGTTGCAAAGCACAAATTTTAGGAAGTTAATTTTTGTTTTATATGAAGTAATGTATGAATAAATCTAATTAGTAGTTCAGTCACAAAACATGATTTGTGTTCCCGTGCACAGTTTTTGTTGATTGCAAGCAAGTACTTATCACATCTACGTGCAGCCTGAAGGTGGGTCTTGCTGGTAGATAGCAGACTGCCATCTGTTCCCTGTGGGTCACCAGCCCTGCCTCGCCTCGCAATTAGACAGTAAAACATGAAGAAAAAGGCACTGGAACTCAGTAGACAGGAGGGGGAGAAGGAACAAGAAGCACAGTGAAGACTGTGAAAGTAAAGAGAGACAAAGTTGGGAACAAAAGATCTATGTTTAAAATCACAATAACACCCTATTCTCCTTATCAATAGACACCAACTAACCAAGCCCCTGTAGGGGCATACATTTCTGACGATCCTGAATTTATTTATTTATTTATTTTTTAAAAAGTGTGGGGGGGGGAGGTTAGAAACCCCAAGCATAGATTATGGGGGAAAAAATGTCTTCCGGGTGAGATTCAAGGTGTTAGTAATGACCTACAAAGCCCTACATGGCATGGGTCCGGAATACCTTGGGGAGCACCTGTGGCCGGCGTCAACTTCCCTCCGCCCAGTACGCTCCCACAGAGAGGGCCTCCTCAGGGTGCCACCGGTCAAAGAATGCCGACTGGTGGCCCCCAGGGGGAGGGCGTTCTCTGTGGGCACGCCGGATTTATGGAACCATCTTCCGGTCGAGCTCCGGATGGCACCTGATCTCCGCTCCTTCCGGCGCGATCTTAAAACCTACCTCTTTGAACAAGCTGGCCTGGCCTGATGGGATGGGGTCGGGTTTTATAAATTGATCTTAACTTTTTAATTTGTATTAATTTATTACGGGCATTGCTGTTTAATTACTTTTTAATTTTTGTATCTTGTTTTTTTATTATGTATTGCCCTGTTCACCGCCCTGAGTCCTTTGGGAGAAGGGCGGTATACAAATTAAATAAATAAATAAATAAATAATAAAATGTATCTGCACTGTCATACAAGTGTTTCTTTATGAACATGTGCAACTTTGCTTTATCTCCTATGGACGTTATTTCTTTCTGGATCATCACGCTATGTACCTTTTCTAGCCTGTGACCTTTAGAATGGGAGCTACATGAAAGGCTGGAAAGGGAAGAGGAGGGAAAGGAAGTGGGGAGAACAGAAACAATTTGAGTTTCAGATTTCTGCAGAGTTTTGGGGTTTTTTTTTCCCCTTCTCATTTGCCAGGTTTTGATCTGGACAAATACAGAGTATATAGCAGATATAAAGGAAGGGCGGCGTTGTTTTTATTTGACTCTACCTCAATGTTTTAAGCTGGTCCCTCAAAACAACTTGGTCCATTATTTGGTAAAATAGGAGGATATACTGTAAAATGAATGGATGACTATTGTTTTTTTTTAAGAACTAAATGAAATACAAAGTCATATTAACTATTTCAAGCAATGTCTCCTATGTTAAAGCTTACTACTTTGCAATGGAAGTATTAGTCCAGACGTTTCTTTTGATCAAATGGGTTTGTTTCCTATCTGGGGTACCAGAAGAGGGGATCATTTTTAAAACATAGATTTCCTGGCATTTCTGCAGAACAAGAGGTTTTGGGGAGACCCAAGGACTTTAATTGGCTTTGTAAACACAGTTGCCATAATTAGTCATAAACACTGCTGTCACCACCACTCTATCACATACAATTAGCCTGAAAATAAACCAGGAGGCCCATATTCTTCTCCTAAACATATGGGATTTGTGAGGGTATACATTTATATCAGTAATGACTCAACTTTTTCCAAATCCTTAATACCACCACATACACACAGAGGCATTGAAATGAATTTGTTATGATTGTTGTTATGACAAAGAGGGCTGTTAAGTAGGTGTGAAGGTCTCTTTTCCTGTGGAGTAAAACATAAATCTAATGCTGCAGTGCTTATGCTCTGAAACATGGTGGGAATCCTTTTCAGCGCTGTAATGATCTAGTTATCAAG
This sequence comes from Vipera ursinii, assembly GCF_947247035.1. Lineage (NCBI taxonomy): Eukaryota > Metazoa > Chordata > Lepidosauria > Squamata > Viperidae > Vipera > Vipera ursinii. The sequence goes on along the minus strand of NC_139512.1, from coordinate 214,201,694 downwards.
AGAAAAATAAATAGTGCAAGAAATGTCATCATTGCATCCAACCCAATGGACCTTCCAAAATAAGAATTCAAAAGTTGGGAGGTTTCTTTTAAAGCTTGTATAGGCCATATTTGATGAACTTCAGTTCAAATATTCAGCCTTTATTACAAAATTGTAAACTTGGAAATAATGCAAAAAAGCTGGTTGCTTTGCATTTTTATTTATTAGATTTATATCCTGCCTTTTCTCCAAGATGGCAGACTTGACACTTCTTTCCCCTTTTATAAATCCCCATAAAGGAACCCTATAAGGTAGATTAGGCTGGGAGAGTAACTGGGCCAAAATCACCTAGTGAGCTTCTGTGGACCTCTGAACCTGCGTATTTCCAGTGCCACTCCAACTTCATAACAAATACACCTTAGAGGCTATAATTGCTTTTCATCTCATGTGAGATCAAATATAATGTATTATAAACTAAATACACTGTAAGAAAGTCAACAACTCTGAAAGAGGCACAGTGGCTCAGTGGTTTAATGACACTGGAGATGTTTCTGCTCCAGCGGTTCGAGTCCTGGCATTGAGTGTTTGGGTGAGCTCCCATCGCTTGCCTCAGCATCTGTCCACCTAACAGTTGAAAGCACGTTCTATGTAACTAAATAAAATAGGTACCACTTTAGGGTCAGGGGTGAGCTGGTGCTCCATGCAGGCACTCATATTCCTACCAGCTCTGAACCTTGCCGGCAGTGGCACCCATTTGCAAGGTGACTCCGGGTGAGTGGAGGGCGCCTTGGATGATGCTGCAGGAAGAGCTTCATGTCTTCCTTTCAGCTGCAAAGCCAGCTCACCCTCTTGTGACACACCATGGAAAGCACCCGAGTGTTTCCTACAATGGAGCTGGTACTTTTGCAGCCAAACTACTACTCTGCAATTGTGTTATAGTCTCCAGGCTAATGTAATAAAGCCATATGCTAACAACAACAACAACAACTCTAGATTAACTACTGGTTATGGAGGCCTGATTTCTCAGTATGAGATCTTCAAGTTCTGCTTTCCTTTTCACTGATTTTCATCTGTAACAGATGTATTAATGTTTTAAACAAATAGGAAGAGCAGAGTTACTTTGTAAAGTGGAATTCCAATGTTAAATAGCTCTATAGCTCAATCCTTTACATATTAGAGTCAGCTCCACCCAACAGAGCCATACTTATGTCTGCCCTATCAGACAGCAGTCTGAACTTTTGTTACAGGACTGCCACCAAACTTAATTTCCCAAAACTCTTTGAGGCTAACCCAGAACCAGTATATAAGCCATTGCAAGTTTGTAATGTGTATAGTCGCTCCTTGGCCTTGAACAATGGTAGAAAATGCGAGAGCTTCTACCTTCAACCCATCTTTAGAAATACTTTGATTATTTGAGAAAAGTTGGGAAGGGTTAGAATAAATATAGAATAAAGTTTCATTTTTCATGTATGGGCTTGTAATGAAGCTGGTAATAGATGAAGTAACTTCGAAAAATACACAAAGCTCTCTTCCCCCAATTCTGCAATTTGAGAGCCATAGATTTTGTGGTGTACAGACAATGGCTATCAGCTGAGCAAAGTTACAGCAGTCGGAAATTGCAGCATGCACTATGCTCAGCAGACATAGTTTTATAGCAGAGCTCTGCAAATGGTTAACTCTGAAAGGTTATAAATGACCTCTCCGGATATCACATTTGTACTCTGTTCTCTTTCTAAAGAGCCTTGTGCAGTATCTACAGGATTTCCAGACATCTTTCAACCACTTTGAACATCTTTCAGCCCACTGTATCAACAGAAATGTCGAAAAGAAGTAGTGCACATTGAAACTCAAACCTTTCTACCTTCATGCATCGCTAATCGAGACATAAAATCTTATGCATGTAGGCTCTTTCAGCTGTTCCCAGTACATCTTTGAAGTAATGTTATGGTTGTTAGAAAACCGAGAAATCAGAGTTCTCAGCTATAATTTTTATGGGAAATTCATGGAGAGAGAGCCTTCCAGAGGGATCCTTCTGGTGTCTCAAATGAGCATGGTCTTCCAATTTTGATTCCAATGCATACTTTTACCCAGAGTCAGGAATTATATCAACACAAGCAAACCCACCATTTCTCTATGATGTGTCTACCGATGACCTTATTTAGGGAAAGAACATTCATGTGATTTTACTTTGGAAGAATCTTTTTTTTGGCATTTTGGTGATCTTGCAAGATTCCTGAGAAATTAATAGGCCATCCTTCTTTTCTCTTTTTCTCCATACTATTTTTTTGGCTGGCAAGTGAAGAGGGCCCTCCCCAAATATTGGGGGCAGATGTCATTATTAAAATTTCAGCAAAATGTCCCTCCTACACTTATGCTAATTGAAATAGAAACTGAGGGGCCCAGATTATGATGAGTCTCCATAATCACACTAGCATTGTATACTGGTTAATGGAGTAAGACCAAGAAAACCCAGTTTCTGGTCTAACCTCAGTTATGGAGCTCAGTTATGGGTCAGTCACTCTTTCACAGTCCATCCTATTTTACATGATAGCTGTTGTGGGTAAAATTTGACAAAGGGCCACCTTTGGCTCATGAATGGAGAACAGAGAGCAAATCTAATGAGCAAATATTCCTAGTGTAATATTTATGAATTAGAAACTGAGGCAAAAAAATGAGTTTTATTTATTCTCCATTTATTCTTGATTTACACTAGGGGAAATACCAAAAAGTTAGGAGGCAGTATTGTTTTATTTGCTGTCATTAGATAATTTGAAGTTTAATGATTGAAAGGCAATATAGTTGAGGTGACTTATGAAAAATTTATATATGGGGTTCAAGTGTGATAGCTCAGTCACCCTTACAATACAACTGTTTCTGAATAACCTGAATGTCTTCAGTTAGAACTGAGGGGGAGCCAGTTGGTCTAGTGGTTTAGGCACTGACCTACAAACCAGGAGATAGTGAGTTCTAGTCCTAGTTCTAGGCATGAAAGTCGGCTGGATAGCTTTGGGTCAGTCACTCTCAGCCCAAATCACCACACAGGGTTGTTGTTGTGGAGAAAAATAGGAGAAGGAAGGTATGTTGGTTATGTTCACTGCCTTGAGTTACTTATTAAGTAATAAAGGCAGGATAAGAAAATCTAATAAATAAATAACTGATCTGTCTGAACAACTATTTATATATTACTATGTTTATTCATTGTACTAGGGACGCGGTGGCTCAGTGGGTTAGGATGCTGAGCTTGTCGATCAGAAGATCGGCAGTTTGGCGGGTCAAATCCCGAGTGCCGTGTAACAGAGTGAGCGCCTGTTATTCGTCCCAGCTTCTGCCAACCTAGCAGTTCGAAAGCACGTAAAAATGCAAGTACCACTACGGTGGGAAGGTAACAGCGTTCCGTGCGCCTTTGGCGTCTAGTCATGCCAGCCACATGACCACGGAGATGTCTTCGGACAAGCGCTGGCTCTTCGGCTTTGTAACGGAGATGAGCACCAGCCCCTAGAGTAGGAAACGACTAGCACACATGTGCGGGGGAACCTTTAGCTTTTACCTTTACCTTTACTCCTAAAGGATCTCTGACAAAAACTTCCAAGTCACATTTGGAGAAGCTAAGAGAAGAATTAAAAGGAACAAGAGCTGAAAACAAATTTCTTTTGCTGGGATTTTGGACCTTAATTTATTGAGGTTTATTGCTATTATAATTTACCAGCTGGGTTTATTCATTTTATTCTTTTATTGCACTCGTATGTTTTATGGTTTTAATTGTTTTTATTTCTTGCCACAGTCATATGACTGGGATGGTACAGAAGCAGTGTAAAATAAAAATAAAATAAAACAGCCAGCTATTTTGGGGGGGAGGGAGGGTGGGGGAATATAAAACCGAACTGCAAAGTGCTGGGTAAGGCATTTTGCCACATCCATGAATTTACACTCTCTTTTTGCTGTCCACAGATTAAATGTTGAACAGGAAAGAACATTTAAAGCTCAGCTCTAGACCACTATGAGAAAGGTTTAGAGTCATTGTTCAAACTATTTTGTCCCCAAAGGTCCTGAATCTATTTATGTGACTTAAAATTACTGAATAATACAAGAAGGGAGTGATAATATAGCAGAAACAACATTTGCTTTGTTCAAGCTGTTCTTTGCCTTCCATAACAGCCAGTGGCTTCTGCTACTTTCAGATACATCTCCCAGCGGAGACTATAATTTTCAGTCTGGCTCTATGTAAGCAGTAATACTTGTAGCAGCAGGAGTAGTATCTCCGAAACCACTCTCTGAGTTACCTTACCTTTATATTCCTGCAAGCTAATAAAGACAATATGGTGATTGCTTAGCAGATTTCGATCCACAGTTGATAGGGAAAGAGCTTCTACATCAGGCATTTTGAAATTTTTAAAAAAGTTTGATAAGTCAATCTATACCTAGTTACGGAAACTTGGTTGGGCCCAGAGGGCGGTATTCCTCTGGTTGATCTTTGCCCACCAGGTTTCCGGGTGCTGCACCGGCCTCGGGCTCAGGGTAGGGGTGGGGGAGTGGCTGTTGTTATGAGGGAGACCTTGTGTCCGCGGGAGGCCACCGTTCCCCAGATAGTCGGGTGTGAGTCTCTCTTTTTGAGATGCGGCCCTGGTGGGCAGTTGGGCTTGCTGCTGGTGTACCTTTCGCCTAGTCACGCAGCAGCAGCCCTGCCTGAGCTGCTCGATGTCCTCTCTGGGCTGGTGGTTGAGTTCCCGAAACTTATAGTTTTGGGGGACTTCAACCTACCATCGCTGGGAGGATCATCTGAGTTGGCTCGGGAGTTCATGGCTTCCATGACGGCCATGGACCTGACGCAAGTAATTTTGGGACCGACTCATGAAGGAGGCCACACCCTTGACCTAGATTTTTTGTCTGGACGGTGGTTAGATGATCTTGGTGGGGGCTCTCCAATTATTATGCCCCTGTCATGGACCGATCATCATCTCCTGCGGCTGGTCTTCCGTTTTGCCACCCCCCGCCGTGGGTGTTTGGAACCACTTAGATGGTACCGCCCCAGACGCTTAATGGATCCCCAGAGGTTCCAGGCCGCGCTGGGGTCCCCACCTGCCTTCCTTGCTCACAGCTCGGCTGATGCCTTAGTGGAAGCCTGGGAAAGGACGGCCACTGAGGCTCTTGACCGAGTTGTACCCCTGCGGCCCCTGACCCGGTGCAGATCCCGTCGAGCTCCATGGTTCTCTGCGGAGCTCCGGGAGATGAAGCGTCGGAGACGGGGCCTAGAGAGCGGTTGGAGGTCCAGCCGATCCGAATCCGACCGATTGCGACTAAGAGCCTACATTAGGTCTTATCTCGCTGCAATAAGGGAGGCGAGGTCTAACCACTTCGCCACCCTTATTGCGTCCGCAGATAATCGCCCGGCCGCCCTGTTTAGGGTGACTCGCTCCCTCCTAAATCAGGAGGTGAGAGAGGATCCCTTGCAGGGCCGTGCCGAGGAGTTTAACCAACATCTGTCGGACAAAATCGCTCGGATTCGGACCGGTCTGGACTCTGACTGGGCAGAGTCTGACGATCAGGACACGGGTGGTCTTGTCGATATCACCTGGGAGGAGTTTGATTCTGTGACTCCGGAGGAAGTGGACAGGATCATGGGGAGGCTGAGCACCACCACATGTTTATTGGACCCGTGCCCTTCCTGGCTGGTCTATGCAGCCCGGGAGAGGACACGCAGCTGGTTCCAGGCAGTTATATCGGCTTCTTTGAGTGAGGGTATCTTCCCCGCCGTCTTGAAGGAGGCGGTGGTGAGGCCTCTCCTCAAGAAGCCTGCTCTGGACCCAGCTGTATTGAACAACTTTCGTCCTGTCTCCAACCTCCGCTTTCTTGCGAAGGTTGTTGAGAGTGTGGTGGCGCGTCAGCTCCCTCTGGTCCTGGATGAAGCGGATTATCTAGACCCTTACCAATCGGGTTTCAGGCCCGGGCACAGCACGGAGACGGCATTGGTCGCGCTGGTGAATGATCTCTGGAGGGCTCGGGACAGAGGGCATTCCTCTGTTCTAGTCCTATTAGACCTCTCGGCGGCTTTCGATACCATCGACCATGGTATCTTGCTGCGGCGTCTCAGGGGACTGGGAGTGGGAGGCACAGTTTTACAGTGGTTCTCCTCCTATCTCTTGGGACGTTCGCAGTCGGTGTTGGCAGGGGGGCAGAGGTCGACCGCGAGGTCTCTCATTTGTGGAGTTCCTCAGGGGTCGGTCCTCTCGCCTCTCCTGTTCAACATCTACATGAAGCCGCTGGGTGAGATCATTCGTGGCTTTGGAGTTGGGTATCATCAGTACGCTGATGATACCCAACTTTTCTTTTCGACCCCAAACCACCCCAGTGATGCCCTCAACGTGATGTCCCGTTGCCTGGAGGCGGTTCGGGTCTGGATGGGGAGGAACAGACTTCAACTCAACCCCGACAAGACTGAGTGGCTTTGCATATCTTCATCCCGGGTTTATTCGGACATTCCACCTCTCGCTATGGGGGGTGAACTATTACCCCCCGTAGATAGGGCTCGCAACTTGGGAGTCCTCCTAGATTCACGGCTCACCTTAGAAGACCACATAGGAGCTGTGACTAGGGGGGCCTTCGCCCAGGTTCGCCTGGTGCGCCAGTTGCGGCCCTATCTTAGCCGGGATGATTTGTGCACGGTCACTCATGCGCTCGTGTCCTCTCGTCTGGACTACTGCAACGCTCTCTACATGGGGCTGCCCTTGAGGACCACCCGGAAGCTCCAACTGGTACAGAATGCAGCCGCGAGAGTGGTGTTGGGAGTTTCCCGATACTCCCACGTTACACCTCTGCTCCGTGAGCTGCATTGGTTGCCGGTTGTCTTCCGGGTGAGATTCAAGGTACTGGTAACGGTGTTTAAAGCACTCCATGGCATGGGGCCGGAGTACCTCAGGGAACATCTGCTGCCGGCATCAAGCTCCCTGCGCCCTGTGCGTTCCCACAGAGAGGGCCTCCTCAGGGTGCCACCGATCAGAGAATGTCGATTGGTGGCCCCCAGGGGGAGATCCTTCTCTGTGGGCGCTCCGGAGCTGTGGAATCAGCTACCGGTAGAGCTCCGGATGGCGCCCGACCTTCGCTCCTTTCGTCGCGATCTCAAGACATTTTTGTTTGTACAAGCTGGCCTAGCCTGATGGGGATCGGTGGGGTTGTTTTATCTTTGGTCTTTTAATTTTATCTCGGGGGTTTTTAGAATTGTACCTCTATTGTTTTTAATTAGGGCAATTGTTTAATCTCCTTTTAATGTTTGTATTTGCTATTTTATTCTGCCCTGTGAACCGCCCTGAGTCCTCAGGGAGAAGGGCGGTATATAAATGTTATTAAATTAAATTAAATTAAATTAAATTAAATTAAATTAAATTAAATTAAATTACACCTGGTCTGTATGGATTGGTTGGCGTAGGAAAACTCAGACGATAGTTGAGGAGACACAATGACTTCAGGGAGGCACATAATTCATGATGTTGCAGATGGTGACTTCATCAGCTACAGTATCTATGGAGAGCCAGTTTGGTTTAGTGGTTAAGGCACCATGCTAGAAAGCAGAAGACCTGAATTCAAGTCCTGCCATAGCCATGAAAGCCATCTGGGTACTTTGGGCCAGTCATTCCCTCTCAGCCCGACCCACGTGAGTGGGTTTTTGTTGTGGGGAAAATGGGAGAAAGGAGTATTGTGTGTGTGTTCACTGCCTTGCCTTGGTTGTAAACAAATAAATAAATTTATATTTATATATATTATACATATAAATATATAAATACATAAATAGTAAATGGGTTATTGGTTCCAGTTGTATCACTGGATCATGGAGGGGTTGTCATGCTTCCGACAGATGAAACCCTTCAAAAGAACTTTGAGGCGTTGTTTACCTTAAATAATCTTTTATTCGAGAAACAAAGTATCGGCACTACATAGTTGAACCCAAAAACTAAATTCCCCCACTGGATACAAAGTAACAAAGTACAATTCCCACCCCCAATAAACAGTCATAAAACACATTCCCCAATTAGCTTGAAGCACGGGCTTTCCCCCCAACTCTCCAGCCCGCCAAAATGTTATCAGCTCAGGACCCAGTTTGTCCTTGGATTCCCACAGCTAAGTTATTATTGTTATGATTAACTGAACTCTCATCCCAATCCCCCCTCCCAGCACCAACTAATTCTGAAAGCATAGAGAAAATGGCTGCATTTTCATCTGTCAAAGCAAGAACATCCAATGTTAGCAGCGTTGACAAGGGTTTGGCCAGTACATTGCCATAAGGTATGTACTGGTTATTTAATGACCATTTTACAACAGTCTCTAAATGGGTGCTTTGAAGCCTATAAAATGTTGCACCTCTCACACACACACACCTGTTGTCAGGTGATTGCATTTGGGGCACTTGTCAACCAGCTGGCATTTGCAACATATTTATTTGCTTGTGCTTAGTTTCTTTTGAAAGCTGTTTCTGCACATTACCTTGGGGGTGTTGCAGGAAACCTTAGGACGATTCAGGAAACAGTTTTCAAGAAAAGAAGCTCTTTTTTGAGAAAGAGAGGGAGGTTTTCGCTTTTCCCTTTCTCTTTAGTCTGCCCATGCTAGAGACATGGTTTTTATTTATATATGTGCAATGGTGGGATTCAAATAGGTGAACAACCGGTTCTCTATATGAATGCCGCTTCCAGAAGTCCATTCTAGGCCTGGGCAACAAAAAATTAGCTACCGGTTCTGCCAAACTGGTGCGAACTGGCTGAATCCCACCACTGTATATGTGTCATCTAAAAACTAGGCGGGCCAGGCATGCCAAATACATGCACGTGCAGAGAGAGTGTGTATTCACAAAAAGAGAAACAAAATGCAGAATCAGGAAACAGCCCCACAATCACTTTCTCCGTCAGGAACTCTGGCCAGTTAAAAAGCTCACAGTGCAATGTCACTGCTCCAGCTGGAACCGATTTCTGTGGTTTGGCACTTGTTCACTGGCTGTTTACAGCATGTCAGACCCCAGAAGGCTGGACGGTGTGAGAAAAGAGCAGCATTGATTCAATGTGATCACTTGGCATTTTCATTCCAGGGGATGCTTTGTAGCACATGGAGGAGGAGGAGGAGGAGGAGGAGGAGGAGGAGGAGGAGGAGGAGGAGGAGGAGGTGGTAATTATGTGTCCTTGTATAGAGTCAAAGGCATGACAGAAATTTGCAAAGCTTCCTGGCTCCTGTACCCTTACCTTATTCCCTGGAGGGGATATCAGATTGCTGTTCATTTGATTGGGTTGTTTCTTTACCAGGGATAAATAAATGGAACATGATTTTATCCTGAATTGCGGCTACTGGGGACAGACATCAGTAGCATTTAGACTTATATATTGCTTCACAGTGCTTTACAGACCTTTCTAAGCAGTTCACAGAGTCAACATATTGCCCCCAGCAATCTGGGTCCTCATTGTACCGACCTCGGAAGGATGGAAGGCTGAGTCAATCTTGAGCTGGTCAGGATTGAACTCCTAGCAGTGGGCAGAGTTGGCCTGCAATATTGCGTTCTAATCACTGTCCACCATGGCTCTATATTAATGTGCAAAACTGGGGCAAAGAAAGCAGACCTGCTTGCCCCAAACTATAAATATAAACAGAGTTCTAAAGGAGTAGTTCTCTCTAGAAGCAATATTAGTGTGGAAAGAAACAGTAAGTTAGAGCTATTGAGCTATTTATTATCTATTTAAGAAATTACTAATGTCTTACCTTTTAATTATTGTCATTAATTTATGACAATAATATTAATTAATGTCATTGTTTCCCCATAAGTAAAAAAATCCAATAAAGAAAATTGCAGGAAAGAGAAAAAGAATATATATATATATCAAAGTACAAAACAAAACAGAAAAAAGAGAGAAAAATAACTACAGAAATATCTCTGTACATTTCTGTGTATACAGTATATTGACCACGTACAGTATACCTACACACAGAGAGACCATCCATCATACCAATAAGGTGACTCTGGGTAGCTTGCAAATAACAAAAGATAAATAGATAAACAAATATATAAATAGCTCAATAGCTCTAACTTACTGTTTCTTCCCACGCTACTACTCTTTTACAACTCTGTTTATATTTATAGTGTTGGGCAAGCAGGTCTGCTTTCCTTGCCCCAGTTTTGCAAATGTTGTGAAAGCCCAATGTTTATTGGAGCTGCTTAAACATTTAATCAAGATTCTGATTAAGGAATAGTCAAATTTCAATTTGCGATGTCTATTCCTAATCAGAAATCTATTTCTATTAGTCAAGTTGCAACAGGTCCATAAAAAAGTGCTTCCCTCAGGTCTAGGATTCTGCTTAAATCTGTTTGGATTAGATTGGTGTATAATCTGAAGCATCTCTTACCAACAAGTAGACTGTTAAAATGAAACTGATAAAATAAGACTATATGTAATTACTCAATTGTCTGTCAAACTGTAATTGTCTGTCCCATTCAAATAATGTCTGCATCTCTTCAGATATCGGAGGGAAGGTCCTTCTTGTTATGTAACAGCAGTAAAAATTTCAATGGTGCCTAAAAATTAATGCATGTTTTGGAACTTCCATCAGAGTAGGAAATTCTGATCTCATATATTGCCCTTGACCTATAGAAGCTCCAAGGTATGCTACTTGTGAAAAAGCTAAATGAATAAACAGAAAAATAAATAAATAAAATGATTCAAGTACCAATGATATGAAGAATGTTAAAGATTAATATTAAGATGAAACCAGAGGTTTTTTTATAGGAACTTATGGACAATCAATTAGAAAAGAATTATGGAGGGGTGATTTTATATATGGCAACTGCAGCAAGACTATTACATGCCCAAGGAAACACTGAAATAGCCACAATGGAGGAATGGAAAGCAAAGATGACAGAATTGGCAAAAATGGCAAAATGTCAGGGATAAAACAAGTACTTTTATAAAAGATTGGAAGCATTTTATGGACTTTTTGCTGAAATGAAAAAAAACCTGAAATTGTGATTTCTGGATTTGCAGATTGAAAAAATACCTTGAATATGAGAGCAAAAGGATCTTTGTGCTGTAATTTTAAAGATGTGAGGATAGATAATTCATTTGTGACTGCTATGAAGAAGACTGGAAGTTGTTTTTTAAATATCTTTTTTATTTTTTTATCTTTTTGCACTTTTTCTTTTTTTATCTTTCTTCTTTTATTTCTAACTCTTATTTATATGCTTTCATATCTATTTTTTCAAGTAAAATTCTTCATATATATATGTATGTGTGCACATGTTTGCGTGTGTATACTCCAAGGCATGTTATTTTTTTTTCTATAAGAATTTTGACAGCAGAAAGAGATGGATCTTTGTGATGTAATTATATTAGGGGAGCTGCTAGATCCAGTCTACTTCTGCCCCCTGATGTGCCCTCAAACAAACAGAAGGCACAGATCAATTCTCTTAAGTAAGTTTCAGTTTGGATGGGATGGGAAAAACAATTTTTGGACTGGATAATCAAATGTTCAAAGACAGCCACTTCTCCATGCCTTCTGACTATCTCTTGGTCAAGCTGAACCTTAAATCTCTTGAAGGTGATTGTGTCTCTCCAACACAATCTATTTTTCCAAGATCTTCGCAAAAGTCTGGGAAAGAATATAGGAGGATAAAGAGAAAAATATTCATTCTGAATGCACAATTATTTTTTTCTGAGTAGCATGATGTGGCTGAAGCAGGATACAAATATTTTATTTTATTTTATTTATTTTATTTTATTATTTTATTATTTTATTTTATTATTTTATTTTATTTTATTTTATTTTATTTTATTTTAATTTTATTTTATTATTTTATTTTATTTTATTTTATTTTATTTTATTTTATTATTTTATTTTATTATTTTTTATTGGCCTCGCATCTTACCATAGGGTAACTCTGTGTGGCTTACAGGTACGTATACAGTTAAAACATAAAAAGTTAAAATCAGACATTAAAACCATGGACACATGGGGAGTGGGGGGGCCGAGTGGGGGGGACAGGTAGAAACTATTACTCAACCAACCAACCACTGGGGCCCCAGGCCAACTGGCAAAGCCAGGTCTTTAGGCCCTCATGAAAAGATAGGAGAGTTGAGGTTACATTTAAACAGTTATCTTCTGCAGCTCTTAAAACAGTGGCTTTCAGTAAAAGCTTTTGAGCTCCACCTTTACTAGAGAAGCTGTCCTTTGTGATAGGATACTTGACCATCAATATCTTTTGCCTTCACATTCCATCCATTTTTGTCCATATCAAGAGGAAGTAAATGGGATTCTGATAAGTATCTCACCTTTAAGAGCTGCCTTACATGACATACAGTGTGGCTATTGTCTTAATGAGAATAATTTCATTTTTCGGCTCATCTTGAAATGGTGAGTGAGAATTACCAATTGTTATATTTATTAAAAATACCAGTAGTCATCCTCAATATTATGTCAAATGGCATTGATGCAGTTTGGTCTGCTATGTAGAATATCAGGATTTTTTTTCTATTTACTGTGTTTCCTGGTAGATTGAGATTATCTGAATGATTAATATAAAAATGAAATAGATAGGAAATCTTATGGTTTATCCAAATATAGGTTTTGAAATAGGGCTGATGTTCACAGCCTAAGAATCTAATGGGGAAAAAGTCTTTTTTTAAAAAAAAAAAACAACCTCTAGTTTTAATTCTCGAAAACTAAAACTGAAGAGCATTTGATGCATATCTAATTCTGTATAGTTTTTGAGTTGTGCATAATATACAAAAGGCAGCAATTCATACTGGCCTCTTTTTGGCTATGTTTCACAAAAGTAATGCAGGGAGGAAATGTAGCTGATATCTCTGAATTCTCAGGATCTTAACTTTGAGATAAACCATCTGTTCGCTGGATGACAAGCTATGAAAGATCCATTATCTCTGCTCAATACATGACAAATAAAAACAATAACAATAGCATTCTAGGTCTTCCAACTTATAGCCTCTGATGTTACTTACAGAGGCATCCAAGAATAAAAAAAGCAAAGAGAAGTAGAGTGAACCAAACCAGTTGCAGCTCTTAAAATAAGTTTTAGAAAATGAGGAATTATTTTCACGGGCATTGTTCTGGAAATATTTTTTTAAAAAATACAACAATATTCTTCTAAATTTAAATAGAAAATAGTAAAATGTAAAAAGCATTGCATTCTAATAAGGATTGCGCTGGGAATGACAGGTTTGACTGAAACTGTAGAATTTGAAATTTATTTCTCTTATATATTAACATTATTTTTTAAAAAATATATTTTTTGTGTAGATGCTTTTTCCTAGGAATGGTGGCAGCCTCCCACTATGCAGACAAAACTACCTCTTCAGACTATGCACTACCACAGTTGGCAATGAGGATCACAATATAATTCGTGAAGAGTGCAAACTGTTAGTCATTTTTGTACAACAAACATCCATCTTTGTTGTCCATCCAGAAGCAGAAGGCTTCTAACTTTTCTGGAATAATGAATGAAAAAAAATTAGTCCCTTGGTCTCTGTTACTTGCTGGAGGCATCTGTCTGACTAGTGTGGAAAACAGGATACCAGACTACTAAAATAACTGGTTTACATTTTCTCTGATATGCTGAGCACTGGAATACAGCTCCTCATATTTAATTCCACTTTGGATTCTAGTTTGAGGGGGGACAGGGAGAGTCTGGGAGGCCTATCATCTGTGCTCATAAGTTTATTAAACATAGCTAATTGGTCATTGTGGAAAAGAAGGACCTGGAAAAGATGGAGCAAGATAAGACCGTCTTTGAATAGGTCTCCATTGCTTTCTTCCTCCTTTGGTCCTGAGGTAAAACAAGTCTCATATAAATTATGACAAGAATTCACTCTCTAAAGCAGGGTAAAGGGAACTTACAGGATGCAACTGGAGGAAGTGATAAGGGAAATGGTTTAATAACATCTTTCTTAACTTGTGCCCTCCAGACATGCCAGAATTTTCAGTCAGTATGGGATTATCATCCAACATATGTGTCAGCAACCTTGTTTGGGAAATTGTAGAAATCAAGAGTTTTCTTCATGAGACATATTTCTCTTCTAAATTAAAACCTGAGAAGAGGGGCAAAAGAAAGAGAGGGAGAGAGAGAGAGAAAGAAAGAGAGGAAGGAAGGAAGGAAGGAAGGAAGGAAGGAAGGAAGGAAGGAAGGAAGGAAGGAATAAGTCTAAGAAATTTACATCTTCAAAAGATCTTTCCCCTTACCTCCACCTTCAGAGTCTTTTTTCTGAACATAATATCCTATTATATTACTGCAGAAATAATTGTTCTGATCATGTAAGCTGCTATATTAACTTATTATATTAGCCTGTCCTTTAAATCTGAATGCCCATTGTATATGAATGTATATAATTTGAGCAAATTATGTTACCTGGAATGGATTTGGATTTAAGTGATTTTGTGCCCTAAATAGGGTGATAGCAAATTCAAAGTTTGTCCATTGTATCCAAAATACATTAAACAGATGTGTTAAATCATGATTTTCTTCAGTCATGGCACATGAGATACTGCGCATAGATTTGTCTAGTGAATTCCCATCAGAGCCCAGACCTAACCTGTTTTGTGACAATGTCATGTCCCTTTAAATCATTCCTGCAGTTCACTACACATTTTCAACATTTCATTTATTATATGAAGTTAATGAACAAGTTACAAGATCAAAAACGCAAATCTGTACAACTAGAATTAATAGAGCCAGGCTGCAAAAATTTTGATGACTGCTAGATACCATGTTTCCCCGAAAATAAGACCCAACTGGAAAAAAGCCCTACCACGATTTTTCAGGACACTCATAATATAAGCCCCATCCCAAAAATAACCCCTGGTTAAGATTGTCAGCCAGATGAATGTATTTAGTATCGTATTTCCCTAAAAATAAGACCTAACCAGAAAATAAGCCCTAATGCATCTTTTGGAGCAAAAATTATTATAAGACCAAGTCTTATGAAACACAGTACCATCAAAATGCTAATCTCTGCTGCCATCTGAAGTTCCTCCAGAATTTAGCTTCTTAGATGTGACCTAAAAATTAATAATCATGGCCTTGTAAAAGGAAAAATAAAGTAAACATGTTATAAATAAAGTGACATTATTGCTTGAAAGTCTTCCTTGTTGAAAAATAAAAGACTTACTTCAAATACTGATAAGCAAAGTATATGCGTAATCCACTGTTGCAAATCTGGTATATATATTTCAGATTGCTAAGATTTAGGTGGAAGATGCTACAAAGAATAGGTGAGAAGAGTTGTGATTATTTACGGCGGTTGCCTTTCTGAAAGGTGCTTTAAGATCATCAGATCCTGAGGTAAAGTTTGCAGTTGGGAGCAGGAAATAGTATCTAATAAAATGCAACATTTCTGCTAGGAAATGTGAATGTTTGGGATCATAAGCAAATTTGAGCATCCTAAAAATCAGCATATAGGTAAACCAATCATTATAATTTTTAAAAGAGTGCTTGTTTTATCTTAAAATAAATTTGACTTACAACAGTGCAGTCAGATTGCTGAGTGCTCCAATGCCCACCACTATTACTATACTATTTTGTATTTAGCACAGGTTTCTTCACACATTTTAAAATATGTGCAGGGAAAATTGAAAAATCTATTGGCTTGAACTATTATGTTACTTTTACCTAGCAACTTCCACTTCCCACTAAAGATCATCTCTGTAGAATTGGGAGACCCTTTTGAATCATATGGGATGGGTTATGCAGGAATGCTGAGTGAAACATCCATCATCCCAAATTCACCCAGTTAGCAGCAGTGGCTTCCAATTTTCTGGACTCAGAAGCTAATCAGGGTTAATCCTTGAGTGGGAATCACTGAGAATGCCAGGGCTATAGGCTAGACTAAGACGCCAAAGAAACATTCCAGAAGGTGATGATGAATCTACATTACTTTGATATTGTTGTCAGTGAAATGAATGGATTTCTTTATGAAGTCAATAGAAGTTGAGTCCAGCTCCAAAGAGATTTGACTTGATATTTTTTTTAGAGATGGTTCATTTTTTTTACTCAGAATGTTTCTACATATCCTGTTCCATTTTATTGTGTGGAGACTTCTGGGGTGGGGAGATATGGGGTTTTTTTTTGCAGGAGGAGGACATATTCAGAAATCATACTTCTGTGAACTTCTATTGATTAACTTCGTTTCCCAGACATAGGATTTTAAAGCTACTGTATTTCGACTAGGATATTTTTAAGAGAGGTCAGCTTCTTCAGTTAAGAGCAGCAGCTCCATATATATTTTTTTGAGTTCATTTTAGTGCCTTGGCTTTGATTTCCTTTCTCCAAGTCCTCTCATTTATACCTATCTTTGAAACTTTGTTAAAAAGGAACTCTGAAGCCTTGCATCAATCTTGCACATCCTTCCTCTCACCTCCAGAGGCAAAGGTCTGCCATTGTACAAACTTGATTTCCGGGATTATTTTTTTTTTTTAAAAAAAGAGACTCTGCTGTGCTTTGTTTTGTTTTGAGTGGCGCAATTATCATTAATTATTGGGAAATGAGCAGGAGCCAGAAGCCATTCCAAAACAGCCCCAGAATAAACTGGTCATTGTTGTAGAGAACTTAATGCAAGCCCTCACAGTTTGGTGAATTAACATTCTGAAATAGTTAGCCATGATAGCTTCCTTCTCTGATTTGTAAATGAAATCAAGCCTAAATGTCACCAAGTTCAGGATAAAAAAAAAATCCCCATCCATAGAATTTATAAAGGGAACAGTGCTAGACCTTCAACGAAGCAAAGCATCCTGTTTATACTTCTAAATATTTCAATTTCCAGGGGATTCACAGATCTAAAACAGCACTTTAGGAAAATTCCCTGCACCCTATCTCACCTCTTTTTCTCTCACTGAGGGCTTGGTTGAGGAACCATCCTCATTTTTCTGGACAGTTGCCTAGGAAGTGCGCAGCAACAGATTTTAGCCAGGTTTAGCCAGTAGTTAAGGCACTTGACTAGAAACTGGGAGATCATGGGTTCTAGTCCCTCTTTAGGCATGAAAGCCATTTGGGTGATTTCGGGCTTGTCACTCTTCCTCAACCAACTCACCTTACAGGGTTGTTATTGTGGGGAAAATAGGAGAAGGAAGGAGATATGCTCACTGCCTCAAATGGTTTATAAAAATAATAAAATAAATAATACCTATAATATTTGCTGTCACAAACCTAGTATATAAAGCAGGGGTCTTCAAACTTGGCCCTTTTATGACTTGTGGACTTCAACTCCCAGTATTCCAGGCACACTGGCTGAGGAATTCTGGGAGTTGAAGTCCACAAGTCATAAAAGGGCCAAGTTTGAAGACCCCTGATATAAAGAGTCTAGGACTGCCCCGCATGGCCAGAGACAACTTGCCAGGGACAACTCACTGCAGAACAAGAATTACACTAATATCAAATAAATGGTGTAATAGAATCATGAAATGAAGGATGCAAAAAGAGGGGCAAATTGAAATGTGAATGAGAAAAATGAAAATACTTAAATTGAATTGTTGAATTGTCCTGCAGTGAGTTGTCCTGGGGTGAGTTGGCCACACTGAGTTGTCCCATTCCAGCCATTATAGGTAGTTCTCGACTTACAACATTCAGTTACCATTCAAACTGGGGAAAAATGACTTATGACCATTTTTCGCCCTTACTACTGTTGCAGCATCCTTGTGGTCACATGATCAAATTTTGGATGCTTGGCAACTGACTCCGATTTATGACAGCTGCAATATCCTGGGATCATGTGATCACCTTTTAAGACCTTCTGACAAGGAAAGTCAATGGGGAAGCCAGGTTCACTTAACAATCATGTTATTAACTTAACAACTGCAGTGATTCACTTAACAACTGTGGCAAGAAAGGTAAAAAAAATGAGGCAAAACTCACTTAGTAACTATCTCACTTAGCAATCAAAATATTGGGCCTAATTGTTGTCATAAGTGAAGATACTATTTTTATGAACTATGAAATAGCCATCTTATTTAATGTAATATCTCATGGTATCTCTTAAGTTTCCCATTGTGTGTTTAAAAAAGAAAGAAAAACAAGAGTACAGAAAATATTTTCCGGTGGCTGATCCTCTACCAATTCCATTTCTTTGAAAAAATGCAAGTCCAAGCCTGGATATCTTTAAGAAATATTAAGAAGCTTGTTTTATGATGGCCGTGTTGAAGCCAGTGTAGAGGACAAGTTTTTTAAAATTAAATTTTGTTTCATTTTAATCAACTTGTTGTTAAAAGTTATTCCTTCAAGAAGAGAAAATAATCTTCTGAAAACAAAAATCTAGTAAACGTAGGTGAAGTGTGAAATAACCTGCCTTTTGGTTGGTATAACTAATAAGAAAGATAGTCAATACATATTATATTCTAATGATCCATGTAGTCTAGAATTATCTTAACGCAATTGGTTCCCAACTCTGTATCTCCATATGTTGAATTATAATTTCCATCACTGTAATCATTGCTATGTTGTCTAGGGATAATAGGATTTGTAATTCCACATCTCCTAACTACTCATCACTGGCCTAGAAAATCTCAATTAGAGGTCATTTGTATGTAGCTGAACTATTTGAGAATATTGCCAAAGATCGCAAGGTTTGAATATAGGAATTTACATGTACAAGGTATATTTGTTTATGTAGTTGTATGCATTCTCCCTCACACACATACTCATCTGTCACTACATTAGATTCTAGGGTGAGGCACAATATAAATTATAAATTATTTAAAAGCTTAATGTACTTCCTTAAAACTACTATTCAACAGCCATAATAAAACATGACAATAAAATTTCCAATTATATTGTTAATTAAAATTCCTTGTACATCTGGCATGACATGCAGTTATATAGCTGCAGATATACTATAGTTTGATACATGATGGGCAGTTAATCAGATTTATAGTATCATCTAGTTCAATGCAGCACTTTGGAGAATTAATTTTTTCTAATCCTGGAATAAATTTACTTCAAGATTTAGGAAGATTGATGTATCTTAACTGGGTACTTTCAGCTTGTATATAGTCCACAAAATGAAGACAACTAGCCTAATTTAATTATGTTGTGCTTGCTGAATAATTCTCATACCTATGAGTAGAAGTGACTGGGAACATTTGCAAACAAACTTTAACATTCTATGTTGGCTGAAATCTATTGACCAAATAGACGAGAATCTTAATGTCAGATTAAATTTTCTTCTGTCAGTGAAAGTTTTGCTCAAAGTGCTGATCGCAGGGGAAATGACAGGTGAGTGTGTCATCATTGCAAACCTGGGCACTCAGGAAGTTTCCCTAATCTGCTAGAGAAGAATTTGGGAATGGCATATAGGACTATGAATGGAAAAAGGAAAAAATAGTGGTAATTGCCACTGTCCCCATTTCATAATGAGATTGCTAGTTATCATCCCTAGTTTAGATGTTTTGAGTAGTGGTTTGAAGTAGTGGTTAAATCTCTGGGCTAAAAACTGGGAGCCATCAGTTCAGGTCCTGCCTTACGCACAAAGACACCTGGATGACTTTGGGCTTGGGCTCACCTTGGGCCAGTCACTCTCTGACAGCCCTAGGAAGCAAGCAATGGCAAGCCTCTTCTGACAAACTTGGCCAAGAAAATTGCAGGATCTTTCGAGGACAGTTACCAGGAGTTTAAAAGTCTCTCACACAAACACAGACATTGTGAACATCAAACTCCCATCAGCCCCAGCCAGCATAGCCAATAGCAAGGAATTGTGGGAGATGTAGTTCCAAACCCAAGGAGAGTATCCAGTTGCCTACCCTTGCAGTAAGATAATGGGGACGAAACACACGATCTTATATGTCAAACAATTCTAGGTGGTTTAAATGCTGGAAACATGTAGCTTCTTTCAGTTGTACTTGGAGTCAACACCTGGACTTGTTTACCTTTTTAACTTTATTCTTTGAGAGTCAACATTTGGTTCCAGCGACTCTGGTCACATGATCCCCCCCACCTAAGTCATCATTTTAGAGTCCAGGTATTCATTGCAGAAGCAGTTTAATGACATATTTTTTTTAAAAAAAAATCTCTGGGCCACCCCTGCTGCACTGCACTTCAGCTCTGGTCTTTGCTTCGGTCTCTTATTACATTAGACATAATTGGCTGATAAAGAACATTTTTTCCTACTCAGCCATGAAAGTTCAGATAGTGTAGCTATAGGCAGCCAACGTATATTTTGTGAATTGATCCAATTTTCTGTTAAAATAAAAACACATTTTACACCTGCCATCACTTTTTAAAAGCAAATTAATTCATTGTTACATATTTTAAAGTTTGTAAAAAAAATGAATGTAGAACTTCTGCCCCATGCAAAAATATAATCTTTACTTAAAAAAACCCAAAATATCCCTAACATCTTACAAGAGCAAATGTCTTAAATTAAATGTCTTAAATGAGAAAACCTTCAGGTTGAGTTCATTGTTTGTTCTTTGAACAATCAGCTCGTCAGTTAAAGCAGAGCTCTGCTTCTCTCTATCGTCAACTTCATTTTATTCAGGTGTCTTCACATTTGTCCCTGCAAAGATTGGGCACTCCTTGTAATATACTGTGGAAGTTTTTTTTTTTAAATTTTGTTTGTTTCCTCATCAGGAAGTGCTAATAGTGCAACATTCAAAGCTTCTGCAGGAGAAAGCCAGAATCAAATCAAAACCAAACCCTGAAAGCTGACAGTGAAAAGCATGACATCATGAAGCGGCTATGAATGCATGGAATATTCCTGTCTTCTAAGCCAGGCCTCATATCCTGCTGCCCCTGGAAGAGCGCCAAGCCCAACATCCTTTTGAGGGTTGCAGGGGCAGGCTGTGGCCTTTCACAGCTTGCTTCAGTCATCTTTGCATGCGGAATAGCCACTGGCAGGCATTACAATGAAAGCTAAAATTACTCCAGCAGAAAGCGGCTGATCCACCCTTCCTGCATTCTTCGCCGGCACTTAAATGGCAAAATGGGCTTTTGCTGTGTTGTGGGGATTTGTGTGGAAAAAAAAGTACTTGCTGAAGTCTTTGCAAGTTTTTGAAGGATGCCTTTTTAAATAGTTTCAGGGTCACCTTATCTATCTATCTATCTATCTATCTATCTATCTATCTATCTATCTATCTATCTATCTATATATATATATTGTGTGTGTGTGTAATATTTATATAAGCTAATACGTGCCCCAGCTCCTGCCCATGCAGCATGCAAATGTGAGTAGATAAATAGGTACCACTTTGATGGGAAGGTAACAGTGTTTCAGGTACTTCGGCATATAGTCATGCTGACCACGTAACCATGGAAATGTCTTTAGACAATGCTAGCTCCCTCCCACCTAGAATACTGCAACTAATGTTGGTCTCCATGCTATAAAAAAGATGTTGAAACTCTAGAGAAAATGCAGAGAAGAGTGACAAGGATGATTAGAGGACTGGAGGCTACAGGAACTGGGCATGGCTAATCTAGTGAACAGACGGACCCAGAGGTGATATGATAGCAGTGTTCCAATGTTTGAGGGCTGTCAGAGAGAGGAGGGGGGTCAACCTATTTTCCAAAGTACCCAAAGGCCAGACAAGGAATAACAGATGGAAACTGATCAAGGAGAGACTCAACCTGGAAATAAAGAGAAATTTCCTGACAATGAGAACAATCAACCAATGGAACAGACTGCCTTCAGATGTTGTTGGTGCTTCATCACTGGAAACTTTCAAGAAGAGACTGGACTGCCATCTGTCAGAAATGATGTAGGGACTCCTGCTTGGGCAGGGGGTTGGACTAGATGACCTACAAGGTCTCTTCCAACTCTGTTATTCTATTCTTGGCTAAGAAAGAGAGATGAGCAGCACTCCCTAGAATTAGGCACAAAGGGGAAACCTTTACCTTTACAGGCTCTTAATGTTAAGGTGCAACTAGATGTTGGTATTCCTTGATATTATATGCTAGAACCAAGGTTAAGAATACCAGGTACCCCCATTACCACAACACATCCAAGTGAACAGCCTAACATGTAAGACTAGGCAAACCTTTTATATGAAGCCAGAAGTTCCAGAATGGTCTTATCTTCTTTGAGAAATTAACAAATAAAAGATAGTTACTTGCTCCCCTGTTTAAGGGTACAAAGAAAATCCCTACCCGAGTCTCTACCCCTAATATAGTGCTAGTATCTTCTTCTTCTTCTTCTTCTTCTTCTTCTTCTTCTTCTTCTTCTTCTTCTTCTTCTTCTTCTTCTTCTTCTTCTTCTTCTTCTTCTTCTTCTCCTCCTCCTCCTCCTCCTCCTCCTCCTCCTCCTCCTCCTCCTCCTCCTCCTCCTTCTTCTTCTTCTTCTTCTTCTTCTTCTTCTTCTTCTTCTTCTTCTTCTTCTTCTTCTTCTTCTTCTTCTTCTTTTTCTCTTTCTCTTTCTCTTTCTCCTCCTCCTCCTTTTTCTTTTAATTTTAATTTTAATTTTAATTTTTCTTCTTTTTCCTCCTCCTCCTGTAGTTCCAAACACAAGGGAAATACCAAGTTGCTTACCTTTGCAGGAGATAACTAGGGAACAAGCACACAATCCTGTATGTTAAATGACTCTACATTTCTACCCTAATTCATCCTCAATGGTAGGTCCATCCTAAAATTAAATCTATCCTAAATCTAAATTGTAGTAGCAAATGCAGGAATTCATATTCTTTCTAATTCACATTTAGATTTTCTTCAGGCAATTAAAAAATTGTGATTGCTTCTTTCTCGTATAACCTGACATTTAAATTGTAGTTGTTCATAGAGATGAAAACTTCCTTTGGCAAAAAACCATCAGATATCAAGGAACCCAGACCCAAGAATTACATATCCCTTTTTGGATCTAAGCAAATTGGATTAATTGGTACTGTTCTGTTGAAAAACAATTTCTATTTTGCTGGTTCAGCAATGTTATCCTTACCATAGAGGACAATCTTCCCCACTGTAGGACCTTCAGAAACAGATAGGATCACAATTCCTATCCCTCACTCTCTGCCATTAAGAGGCATACATCAAAGAATCTGCATTTTTCCATAAACATGCTATGTGAATTGAGTCCACACAGTTCACAAAGTTGTTTACTCACAGATTTCCCCAATTTGCAGTTTAGAGTCAGTAATCCTACCCTGGCTTGGCCTACAGAACTTTAAACATTTTTAAAAAGCAACAAATTGATATACATATAACATCATAGTATTTGGTTGTTCCAAAGATATTTGTTCTAATGATAGCATAGTGTTTTAAAATTTAACCATCCTTAAATAAATCTTAGTTGTGGAAACATTTGGCCCCTGGGCAAATGAAAGCACGATGTGTAGAAATTAGCCATCCTTGGTTTGATGGAAGGGAATTATTTTCCAATTAGTCAGGAATAAAAAAAAAGATGGTCTAGCATTAGCCTTCAAAGTGCCCATTAACATAAAGCTAATCATAAATGCTCTTGTGGTTTTATACTGCCATTTGGGGAATAGGTATCCTCTGACCGTGTAGCAGAAAAAGCAACTGTGGATATGACATGGCACTGAAGGAAAGATGGGAAGAAATGACAAAGATGATTAAGCTCTTGAAAAGCCTGACATATTGGCAAAAAAAGAGACTGTGATAAATATTTGTAAACGGTGGAAAAATATCAAGATTGAGTAATGTTGTTCCATGGGGAAATCTTAGGGAGTATAAGGATGCAATTAAATATAATTATACAACATTCTCTCCATAAAATGTTTAAGAATACTCCATGTACTAATCTCACACAGCAAAACTGACTTCAAACATATTGCAATCAGAAAAAAAAATGTATGTTGTGATAACTGATATTAAAAGTAAGATATGTGTATAACTCAGTGTGCATGGTTTACTGCTCCGGAATATTCTTGTGTTATTCCAGTGATGAGTTCAGATGTGACATTATTAGGTGTTTAAGGTATTTAATAACGGGAGAATTTAACAGCTGGGTGAACGAGGAGAGGAGACTTAATATAGAGATGAGCAATCCAAACCTCTAGTTTGTATGCCACCCTTATTGTAAATTACAGTGTTAGGCTTTTTGCAAGCAATCTATCTAGCCAGACATGGAGGGAGGAAAAAGGAGAGACGATGATAGAGATAGAAGATAGATAGATAGATAGATAGATAGATAGATAGATAGATAGATAGATAGATAGATAGAAACAGATAGATGATAGATAGATAGATAGATAAATGATAGATAGATAGATAGATAGATAGATAGATAGATAGATAGATAGATAGATAGATAGATAGATAGATAGATAGATAGATGGATGGATGGATGGATGGATGGATGGATGGATGGATGGATGGATGGATGGATGGATGGATGGATGGATAGATAGATAGATAGATAGATAGATAGATAGATAGATAGATAGATAGATAGATAGATAGATAGATAGATAGATAGATGGATGGATGGATGGATGGATGGATGGATGGATGGATGGATGGATGGATGGATGGATAGATAGATAGATAGATAGATAGATAGATAGATAGATAGATAGATAGATAGATAGATAGATAGATAGATAGATAGATAGAGTGCTTTTTTTGTAAAAGAAAAAGGTGCCGGAACTCACACATGTCATACAACCTGCCTTGCCTATCCCACAAGGTTCCATCCAAAAAAGGTGCTGGAACTCCGTTCTGAGCGTTCTATGAGAAAAAAAGCCCTGGATAGATAGACAGACAGACAGACAGACAGACAGATGAGATAGAGATAGAGATAAAGATAGAGATAGAGATAGAGATAGAGATAGAGATAGAGATAGAGATAGAGATAATAGGTAGGCAGGCAGACAGATAGACAGATAAATAGATAATAGATAGACAGACAGATAGGTAAAGGGGATATCAGAACACAAGAGGGTGGATATTCCTTCCTGTTTCTTACTTAATCCTCCTCCACTGACCTGCAGCCCCATGACTATAGTCCCAAGGCTATAGAACAAACAATGGACTCAACCTGAAGGTTTTCTCATTTAAGACATTTAATTTAAGACATTTGCTGTTGTAAGATATTAGGGATATTTTGGTTTTTTTAAGTAAAGATTATATTTTTGCATGGGGCAGAAGTTCTACATTCATTTTTTTTACAAACTCTAAAATATGTAACAATGAATTAGTTTGCTTTTAAAAAGTGATGGCACATGTTCTTCTACTCTCCTATTAGACTCTGAGGGAAGCCTAATTGATGTCAAACAGACTTTCCTCCAAGGCTCTCAGCAGCATGGAGGTTGGAAGTTATTGTTATTGGGAATATGATAAGGAAGGAAAGGATTAAACTTTCCTGTCATATGCTCTTCAATTAGGAAGATGGGTCAATGCAAGCCTATGGAGCTCATTGCATTATATGAGTCAGGCCCTGCTCAAGCCCTGAGCCAAATCAGTTTTTCCTAGCCTAGAACCAACATCCAAGAATTTTGTTCTCAATTGACCAGTTCTTGCTCATTAAGGCCAAAGTAACTATAGAACTCTCTTTGCTAGCAGCTGATGGTTGGAAATAGCATCTCCTGGTTATTAAATGTGTGATTGGTGGTCCTTGTGCATCCATACTAGCACAACAGCACAGCCTACTGTACATACCAACAGCCTACCAACCTTAATTGCCACAAGCTTGACCTTTTCTCTCCTGTCTTGGCCCTCTGGAATCTCAACAAGAAATATGATTTAATTAATTTCTGTATTAATTGACTGTGTTTCTGCCAATTTCTTTGGGCACAAATCACTCTTAGTGCACACCACCACTGCTTTTGCATCTTCCAGGTTGTAATTCCCCTTCATGGATTACTGCCTTGTCGTGGCGAAGGGGCTTGCATAATTCAATGAAGCTATGAGCTATATCGTGCAGGGCCACCCAAGACGGAAAGGTCATAGCTGAGAGTTCTGACAAAACGTGATCCACTGGAGAAGGAAATGGCAACCCACTCCAGTATCTTTGCCATGAAAACCCTATGGACAGTACCAAAAGGCAAAACGATATGATGCTGGAAGATGAGCCCCTCAGGTCGGAAGGCGTCCAACATGCTACTGGGGAAGAGCAGAGGGCTAGTACTAGTAGCACCAGAAAGAATGAAGCGGCTGGGCCAAAGCCAAAAGGACGCTCAGCTGTGGATGCGTCTGGTGGTGAAAGGAAAGTCCGATGCTGTAAAGATTTTTTCTCCATAGGAACCTGGAATGTAAGATCCATGAATCAAGGAAAGCTGGACGTGGTCGAACAAGAGATGACGTGACTGAACATCGACATCTTAGGTATCAGCAAACTAAAATGGACAGGAATGGGTGAATTTAATTCAGATGACCATCAGGTATACTACTGCGGGCAAGAATCCCTCAGAAGAAATGGAGTAGCCTTCATAGTCAATAAAAGAGTAGGAAAAGCAATACTGGGTACAATCCTCAAAATGACAGAATGATCTCAGTTCGAATCCAAGGCAAACCATTCAATATCACAGTAGTCCAAGTCTATGCCCCAACCACCAATGCTGAAGAGGATGAAATTGACCGGTTCTATGAAGCCCTACAGCACCTTATAGAACTAACACCAAAAAATGATGTCCTTATCATCATGGGGGATTGGAATGCTAAAGTAGGAAGCCAAAAGATAACCGGAATAACAGGCAAGTTTGGCCTTGGAGTACAAAATGAAGCAGGGCACAGGCTGATAGAATTTTGTCAAGAGAATACGATGGTCATAGCAAACACTCTTTTCCAACAACCCAAGAGATGGCTCTACACATGGACATCACCAGACGGTCAACACAGAAATCAGATTCACTATGTGCTCAGCAGCCAAAGATGGAGAAGCTCTATACAGTCAGTAAAAACAAGACCAGGAGCTGACTGTGGCTCAGACCATGAGCTTCTCATTGCAAAGTTTAGGCTTAAACTGAAGAAAGTAGGGAAAAGCACTAGGCCACTCAGGTATGAATTAAATCATATCCCTGTTGAATATACAGTAGAGGTGACAAATAGATTTAAGGAATTAGATCTGATAGACAGAGTGCCTGAAGAACTATGGACAGAGGTTCGCAACATTGTAGAACAGGTAACAACCAAAACCATCCCAAAGAAAAAGAAATGCAAGAAAGCAAAATGGCTGTCTGAAGAAGCTTTGCAAATAGCTTAGGAAAGGAGGGAAGCGAAAGGCAAGGGAGAAAAAGAAAGATACGCCCAATTGAATGCAGAATTCCAGAGAATAGCTAGAAGAGATAAGAATGCCTTCTTAAATGAACAGTGCAAAGAAATAGAAGAAAACAATAGAATAGGGAGGACCAGAGATCTCTTCAAGAAAATTGGAGAGATGAAGGGAACATTTAATGCAAAAATGGGCATGATAAAGGACCAAAATGGCAGGGACCTAAGAGAGGCAGAAGAGATTAAGAAGAGGTGGCAAAATTACATAGAAGAACTATACAGGAATGAGCTTAATGTCCCTGATAATCACAATGAGGTGGTCACTGACCTCAAGCCAGACATCCTAGAATGTGAAGTGAAGTAGGCCTTAGAAAAGCTGAGCAACAACAAAGCTAGTGGAGGTGACAGTATTCCAGCTGAGCTATTCAAAATCTTAAAAGACGATGCAGTAAAAGTGCTACACTCAATTTGCCAGCAAATTTGGAAAACTCAACAGTGGCCACAGGATTGGAAAAGATCAGTTTACATTCCAATTCCAAAGAAAGGCAGTACCAAAGAATGTTCAAACTATCGCACCATTGCATTCATTTCTCATGCTAGTAAAGTTATGCTTTAAATCCTACAAGCTAGACTCCAGCAGTATGTGGATCAAGAACTACCAGAAGTACAGGCAGGATTTCAAAGAGGCAGGAACTAGAGATCAAATTGCCAACGTACACTGGATCATGGAGAAAGCTAGAGAGTTCCAGTAAAACATCTACTTCTGCTTCATTGTCTATGCTAAAGCCCTTGATTGTGTGGATCATAACAAACTCTGGCAAGTTCTTAAAGAGATGGGCATACCAGACCGTCATATTTGTCTCTTGAGAAACCTATATGTGGGCCAAGAAGCAACAGTGAGAACTGGATACGGACCCACTGATTGGTTCAAAATTGGGAAAGGAGTCCGGCAAGGCTGTATACTGTTGCCCTGCCTATTTAACTTATATGCAGAGCACCATCAGAAAGGCAGGGCTAGATGAATCAAAAGTTGGAATTAAGATTGCCGGAAGAAATATCAACAACCTAAGATATGCAGATGATACCACTCTAATGGCAGAAAGTGAAGAAGAATTAAAGAGCCTCTTGTTGTGGGTGAAGAAGGAGAGTACAAAACCTAGGTTGAAACTTAACATTAAGAAAACCAAGATCATGGCATCCGGCCCTCTCAATTCCTGGCAAATAGATGGGGAAGAAATGGAGGTAGTGACAGATTTTATTTTCCTGGACTCCAAGATCACTGCAGATGGGGACTGTAGCCAAGAAATTAAAAGACGCTTGCTCCTTGGGAGGAAAGCCATGGCAAATCTAGACAGCACACTAAAAAGCAGAGACATCACCCTGTCAACAAAAGTGCGTATAGTCAATGCTATGGTCTTCCCAGTTGCAATGTATGGCAGTGAAAGTTGGACCATAAAAAGGCTGAGTGCCAAAGAATTGAGGCCTTTGAACTATGGTGCTGGAGAAGACTCCTGCGAGTTCCTTGGACTGCCAGGCGATCAAACTGGTCAGTCCTAGAGGAGATCAACCCTGACTGCTCTTTAGAAGGCCAGATCCTGAAGCTGAAACTCAAATACTTTGGCCACCTAATGAGAAGGAAGGACTCACTGGAGAAGAGCCTAATGCTGGGAAAGTTTGAGGGCAAGAGAAGAAGGGGACGACAGAGAATGAGGTGGCTGGATAGAGTCACTGAAGCAGTAGGCGTGAGCTTAAATGGACTCCAGAAGATGGAAGAGGACAGGAAGGCCTGGAGGAATGTTGTCCATAGGGTCGCAATGGGTCGGACACGACTTCGCAGCTAACAACAACAAGGTTGTAATCTCTATCCAAATAGGATAATTCTTCTTTAGGCAATATTTCTAGCAAACCAAAAAAATGCATAGTTGAGAATGACACTTTTAGCATCATTATTAGTTTTCATGTGACAACTTTGCCACTTTTTTCTTTTCTTTTCTTTTCCTATAGTTGGTAGAATTTGGACGAAAAACATAATAAACTTTCAAGCCTTTGATACCATCAACTGTTGAAGGGGATAGATCCAGCCCACAGTCCCTGCTTTGTGGTGTATTAGAGGGCTTGGGACTTTTCTCTCTCCTGTTTTAATTTCTACATAAAGCTGTTGGGTGAGTTCATCCAATGGTTCAGAGTCACTCATGCCCTGGACATCTCCTGTTTGGACTACTGCAATGTGCTTTAAATGGAGCTGCCCTTGAAGAGCATTCAGAAGATTCAGCTGGTACAAAATGCAACAGCACCTTTTGTTTGGCATATGTTGCATGTTTCCAGTCTATTTCTGGTTACAGTTGAAGATGTAAGTAGATAGCTGGCCTGCATCTGAAACAAGATTATATGGTTTTGAATCCCAAGATCTGGTGAGAAATTTAAAGGGGAGAATTTCATTCTTTTCTCTTTCTAGCTCTATGTAATGATAAGTAGTCAGATGGAATCTGTAGTGCAACAATAACAACAACACAATTGGAAGGTACCTTGGAGGCCTTCTAGTCTAACCCCCTGCTCAGGCAGGAAATCCTATACCATTTCAGACAAATGGTTGTCCAAACTCTTCTTAAAAACTTACAATGTTGGAGCACCCACAATTTCTGGAAGCAAGTTTTTTCCACTGATTAATTGTTGTAATTATTGCTAAACATAATAATGTAGTCATTGAAAAGTAAGTAGCAAAAATTGAGAAACCTTGGTAGGTGAAAACTTTACAAATTACAAAAAAATATTACTCAGAGAATTACTTCTTAGTACACCAGAGCCAAGATAGCACCCTGAAGGGGTGTTAAATTTCTTTCTTCTGATCTGCAATCAGCTAAACCTGTATTTTTCAAACTTGGCAATTTTAAGATGTGTGAACCCCAGCTTCCAAAATTCCTCAGACAGCACTAAATCTCATGGTCCAGGTGAGAGAATCATATGTAATCCAGAACCCTAGCATAAGGCAAAGTCGCTTTCAAATTGAATTCAGCTCCATGTAGTTTTCTTGGCAACAATGCCGGAGTGGTTTACCACTTCTTCCTGGATGTTTTTCAAATTTCCCAGACTAGCCTACAGCCTTGGTATTCCCTGGAAGTCTCTTATCCAACTACTGACAAAGTTCAAATTACACCTTTCGTGATCAGGCAAGATTGGCTGGGTGTTGCCATTTATTTTAAAATTTAACCCCATTGCACAATCCAAGAGTCACTGTGGAGTAAATCTATTCTGAAAGCCCAGTTATTAATGATTACAGATTCTTATAAAGTGCACATTTTATCAATTGGGAAGAGGCAAACAAATAATTGGATTACAGCAAACATGGAGTGAAGTCTTAACCTTTTCATCCCTGCAGCTTATGGATATAGAAGACATTCATTTAGTTTGCATTTGAATAGAACTAGCCTTTTTTCATTTCCCAGTCAATGCTTGAAATGAAATTTAATTATTAAAGTAATTCTTTCATGAATTTTCCAATATATATTAGGGGAAACGACTCAAAATGTATTAGACTAGGGAAATCTCTTTGCAAACACTGCATGTTAGACAAAATCACAAAGAAAAATGTATGTTTGGAGATATGTGCTCTAAAATGCATACCAACATTCATAAAAGGTTTTACATTTTCTAGTTTGATTTTTTTAAAATGTATGTTTGTGAAGAAAGTTCATATAATAAGACAAATAAAAAAGAGATAAAAAAACAGGAAAATAAAAGAATGCTGGACAAGGAACAGAAAATTAAAATTAAGAAACACATAAATGACTTCTGATCTTCCTTTCAACATATAGTTACGTTCTTATTGCTTCTCTTGCATCTTAAACATTTTGCAAATCCTCTTATCCCCTCACTTAATCCACATCTTTCTTAATCTTCAAATCCACAAATCATCAATTGACAAAAAGAACTTGGCAGACAGAAGTTATAAATATGACTTATAAACTATAAATTGCATTTCTGGGGAAAAATATCTCACTTATAAAGCTGATCATTTTGGGAGTGGGTAGAAATATCTTGAATTTGCTAAACATATTCACATTCACAGAACCGCTTTCCAAGCAGAAACAAAAGTACTTATATTCTTTTCTTTTATCAAGTCAATTTAGCCATCTC
The DNA here is from genome assembly GCF_947247035.1 of Vipera ursinii. Taxonomy (NCBI): domain Eukaryota; kingdom Metazoa; phylum Chordata; class Lepidosauria; order Squamata; family Viperidae; genus Vipera; species Vipera ursinii. The sequence continues at coordinate 214,170,469 of NC_139512.1, read as the reverse complement.
TACTAACTCCATCAATTTTTGTACCCATTCGTCCATGGTGGGAATAAAAATATCCTTCCAGTTTTGTCTGTAGAATAGTCTTGCTGCCATCAAAATATATCAAATCAGAGTTTCAATTTTTCCCCCAAGTCTTTGTCCATTAGACCCAGAAGAAAAGTTTCTGATTTTATTTTTATATTCTTTAAGAATTTTCTGCATTAGAATATGAATTCTATTCCAATATTTCTTTGCTTTATCACATGCCCACCATAAATGATAAAAAGTGTCTTCTTTACATTTATATTTCCAACATTCATTTGAGAAACATTCATTTGTATCTCGTGATTTATATTGATTGCCTTATTTAGTATCCTATGTTTGCTTATTTAGTATCCTATGATTATCACTGAGTTTGTATCTAATGATTTATGATGATTGTATTTTATTATTATGATCTATCACTTGTTGTATGTACACTTAGAGCTTACACACCAGAGACAAATTCCTTGTGTGTCCAATCACACTTGGTCAATAAAGAATTCTATTCTATTCTATTCTATTCTATTCTATTCTATTCTATTCTATTCTATTCTATTCTATTCTATTCTATTCTATTCTATTCTATTCTATTCTATTCTATTCTATTCTATTCTATTCTATTCCTTATCGATAACACTTCTGTTTATTGGATTAATTCTTTTTTTTTCAGTATGCATCTTCTTATGAGCAGGCAAAGGTTTTATTTGAGTAATATCCATCTATTTCTCATGTTTTACGCTTTACCTTATAATATAGAATTTTACTGACTCGATAAAAATAATTATAGCGGATTAAATTGGTGTCACAGTATACCATTTGCAAATATTTCACAGGTTGTTTATTGACTTTACTTTTTGAGAATGGGAAAGAAAATAAAACAGTGTGATTATGCAAATATGATGTGAACATAATAAGAGGATCACACTTATCTTCTCTCCAGCACTTTCAGGTCTGTAGGAGCTGAATCTCCATGTGAAAACAAATGGAGAAAAGCTGGTAGCCTATTAGGAGACTTAAATAAACAATGGCTGCCAAATGATTTGCAGGTGTCCAGAACATCTGGCTTCTACTAGAAACTCCATGGCTTGTGATGGTTGTGGTTCAATTTAGCAAGAAGGTTACCTACACAAACCCCAGTGAAGTGTACAGTGTGACTTGTGTGGAAGAATTTCCCACTGTGCTCTTTTCCTCTTACAAACACACTACTTCATTTTGGCAGAAAATAGTAGATCAGCTGTTAAAACTCAACAATAGCTCTGGGCTTCATGGCTTATAAGGTTTTAATCTCATGAGCTTTTTACTTTTAAATTATTTTGTTTTATTGCAAAAATATGATATTTCCCTACAGAAGGAAAAAAGACATGATAGCAGTGTACCAAAATTTGAGGTGCTGCCACAAAGAAGAGAGGGTCAACTTATTTTTCAAACCACCAGAAGGCAAGACAAGAAACAATGGATGGAAACTAATCAAGGAGAGAAGCAACCTGGAATTAAGGGGGAAACTTCCTAACAGTGAGGACAGTTAACCAGTGGAACAGCTTTTGCCTTCAGAAGTTGTGAGTGCTTCATCACTGGAGGTTTTTAAGAAGAAACTGGACAGCCATTTGTCTGACATGGTATAGAGTCTCCTGCTTGAGTGTGGGGGATGGGGTGGTGGTGGTTGGACTAGAAGACCTGCAAGGTCCCTTCCAACTCTATTATTCTGTATTCTGTAGCTGTTTCTAATTCATTTTTTTCCTAATTTTTCCTTCTCCTCCTCTTCTTCCTTAGATGAGCAACATGATCTCAAGGCTTTAACTGCACTGGGTAAGATCAGAAACAAATCCCTTAGGATAAATGTGCATCTCCCTATTAGCCTGTTATGAGGAGTTTCAGGGAAGAAATAATCCACAGGAAAAATATGAGTAACAAGAGATCAGGCAAAGTGGGATGATAATAGAGGAAAAAGGAGGAGTGTTGGAGATGGAACAATGTTTTCTTCAGGACAAGGATATAAAGAAGGCATTCCAAGCACACATGGGAACCAGCAGTGAGGAGAGAAAAAGAAAGGAGACTGGGAAATTTTTTAACAAGTGGGGATCCTGAGAATGGTTACAAGTTTTTTCAGTGCAGTTGTAACTTTGAACAGTCACAAAATGAATTGTTGTAAGTCAAGATTATTTGTATAGTATGCTGGAAAAAAATTGGTGGAAGCTCCATGTTAATAAGCACAGACAACATGATAGGGAAAAGGGCATAAGAAGAAGGGGGAAGAGAGAAGAGGAATGAGAGTGTGACTAGGTTGGAGAGACGGCTGCTGCCTCTTTCACTGAAGCAAGAGTGTATCTACATGCAAGTCAGGGAGATATCTAGAAGCCAGCAACTCTACTTCTAGTACACACATGCACGCACACACACACACACACACTCCAGAACAACTGCATCCTGTGGAATATAGACCACCTGGTAGATTGGAGATCATGTATCATGAGATAGCTGGCATTGCTCTGGTCCTATGTTTGAAGGGCTCTATGTGGGAGAACAGAACATGTCCCTGAGGCAGGCTGGACAAGCTTGTTTCTCTAGGGTTAACTTATAGCTCTTGTTCTCATTCCAAAAGCCTCTTGCAAGCATTCAGACAAGCATACGACATGAGCTATAATAGTCCTGAACTCTTGCGGAGAGAAAATAAAATAAAATAGATAGGAAAAAAAGAAATGTTAGAAAAAGAAAAAAATGGGTGGCTCCATTCTCTTTAGGCCAGGTCCCACCCACTTTGCTTCATTTCCATCCACATTGGCTTTAGACATCCAATAGATTATAATTATTCAAGGGGGGGGGGGCAGGGGAATCAGAAACCAAAAATTGGCTATCTCTTTCCTTAAGGTATACCCTTGATGTGTCTTGGAAAGGGAATACTCTCATCAGGTTAAGTTTGGAAGTGATAACAGTGGCTAGGATTTGTCTCCGCATTGATAAATGAAAGCCCAAGTCTGTCTATAGATTGGGGGGGGGGGAGCTAACTGCAGTTACTAGCTTACTAACCTAACCTACTCTGATTGGCAACAAAAATCTTCCCATCTTGTCAGAGTTCTGTAAATATGCCATAACACTGCAAGTGGTTTCCCACAAGAATGTCAGGTGCAAAAAATCTACACATTTAAGTTCCAGCTAAGCTGATGTATTGCTCAAGCCTATAGCAAGAATCTAGTCAACTATCGGCCAGCACTAAACTGGCACTAGATAAGAGTTAACAGAAATCAAGAAGAGTTAGATTTAGACCTCTCTTGGGAATGTAATGACTCCAGGCTGATTCCTCTCTTGACTCTGCCCCCAAGTTCTGCTTGTCCTTCTCCTGCAAGGAATCATATAGCTAGCTATATGAAAACAGCATTGAAAGACTCGACATCCAATTGCTGAGATTATTAAGGTCACTGTAAATAAACTGGTCATATTTTCCTCTACAAAAGAGAATGTAATACATACCTAATCATTAAGATTGAGAGGAAAGATGCTCCTTTGTCACCAACAGAAAACTGAATCTTTTTCAGTGTTCTTTGTTAATGAAGCAATTTGAAAGAGAGCAAGCAGAAACAAAACAGATCCGAGGAATATATTTTAGATTAAGAATTCAAAGTGCTTCTCTGAAGCTTTCATCAATCTTATAAAATAGGGAAGTGGGAAAAACTCATTTACTTTGTATTTTAATATAAATGTATCCAGTTCGGACTTCCTAAGAATAAACCAGAACTAGAGTGGAACTAATTAATATCTATAGTTTTATGAATATTTCAAAGCTGTAAAACATTGGAAGAAAATGGCCTCAGTTGGGCATATAATTGGGAAGAGTGCAGAAAAATGCACTGTATTAAGGAAATTATTGATAAAAATATGTAGATTGGGAGAACAACACACAAAGCTCATGTACTAGGGAAAGTGAAGACTAGTTTATATGTATTAGTGAAAATAGGCAAAAAAGTGTGCCCATTTTTTTGAGTAAATAGATGCAGACATGAGGAATTGCATAAAATTGTGTGGGATAGATTCGCCTGCTCCAACAGTAAAATAGGTTTGTATTAGAGAGCATTATTGTATTATTAAATGTATTAGAGGGCCCATATCAGAGGGAGATGGTTAAGAAGTACAAAATATAAACGAATTATTACTCAAAGCATTTGGACTGAAAATGGAGCAACTATCGGGAGCAGCTTCTTTTTATTTTTATTTTTTAGAAAAAGATTTTTGTTCACTTATAATATAAAATACAAAAATACAAAAGCAAATAGTAAGGAACAATGGTAGGGGAAGGGGAAAAAGAGAAGTGTGGAAAAAGGTGAGGGGAGAGAAAAAAAGGACTTCCAACTCCCTCTGTTACAGTAAAATAAGGCATTAACATCGAATCTCAACTTTTTCATTTCTATAGTGGTAGGAACTAGCACATTTCTATATCAACAAATCAATCTAATCAGTAAAACCCAAAATCGGGAGCCACCTTTTTTAAGACCAGTTAGAAAGGCCAGAACTGTGTTTTTAGAGAACATTTCATCTTCAATAAAATAGCATCTTACTTTATTTCACCATAAATCAGAACCGAAGTCTAATTTTCTATATATTACTGTAAAAAGCATAGAAATAAGATACAGATTTGTAGTTTCTAAATTTCTGTTAGTTTGAACTCCCAAGTGTGAATGGGCAGAAGAATACCTACTATTACTTTCCTATGCCCTCCTCCACGTTGTTAACAGCTTGTTCTAGGACCATCAAAAACATGGCCAGATCTTGCCCTATGACTGAGCGGAGGTAACTCTGCTTGTCAGCAGTGAGTTTCTCTCTTTCTCTCTTTTTTAAATCCCTGAGCCCACCTCCTGCTCAAAGGCCAAAGGCCACATTCTCATGTAAAGAAAGCCCACAGAGTTGCTTGCTCTACGGTCAACAACAGGTGGGAAAGATTAACCCTTTGAAAGTTATGCTCCTGAGAATCTCAGAGGTCATGATGTTAAGGTGGAGCTGACTGTCATCAATGAACAGTAGAGCCCATTCATACCCTCATGGTAGATTTATGCTCCACATCCGAAAGCACTCAGTGCAACTGGCATTTTTGTTCCTCCTATTAGCATAGCTTCCTCAAATCAGCAGTGCAAGGTGGAGTATAGACAATGCCATGTGAGTGCTTCTTAAAAAAAAATCTCATATTAAGTCAAACTATCAGTCTATCATTCCATGGCAGCAGCATTCCAGGATTTGAGACGGGAGTTTTTCTATGTAATAATACTTTGACCTTCCCCTAAGTCAGACATGTCACACACAAGGCCTGGGGGCCGGACCCGGCCCGCAAAGTGGTTTCATGTGGCCCGCAAAGCCATCCTGGAAACAGTGAGGGAACGGCCCCCACTGCCTTGGCCCTGGCCCAGAGACCCTCCTCCTGCCAGAGACCCTCAGATCTGTCCCACTCCTGCCCGGGCCCCCATAGGCACCCTTGATGCGAACAATGTAGAGCTGGCCATGCCCACCCAGTAGGCCATACGCACTCTAGCCACGCCCACCCAGTAGGCCACGCCCACCCTGGCCACAGCCACCCGGCCCCTTGAGGGCAACCACAATGCTGATGCGGCCCTCAATGAAATTGAGTTTGACACCCCTGCCCTAAGTCATAATGCTATATCAAATTATTTTCTTAAAGTCTTCCTTTTAACTACTTTGCGAAGAAGTAAGCTGGCCTTGGTCTAGAAATCACCGCTTGATTCACAAGCTGTTTATCAACCCTCAACCTATGGAAAGGTAACTTTTAAGCTCAAGAGATCTTATCCTTCTCCTCTTGATCCAGTCTTGATCCATTTTCACCTTGATCCAGGTGAAAAGCAATGGCTCAGCAAAGTGAACATCAGAAGCCCAAATCTGTCCAAAAGTTTTTTTACTTAAGAGTATCAAAACTAGAGCTTGGGCTTACTGCCTTTCCCACACATACCAGCTTTTCCTTTTCCTTGCATGTGTTCTTAATTTCAGTAGCCTAATTTATTCAGTGCCATGAGAAGTGATGAGAGCCGCCAATTTGCATAATGTTAAAAATGAAGCAGACACATTCACAGAGAGGAGAGCAAGATCAAGATTCAAAGGACTGTTTTGCTTTAGGATGCTTTGGCTGAAACATCTTTTCAAGACTGAAACAACGCAACCTCCTGCTTTTCAAAGGGAAAATGGAAATAGTGACATTGTGTCACTATGCATCACTCGAATCAGCCTACTGATGCTCCCAGTGCCTGGAAGAACTGCAAATTACAAGCTGTGCACATGCTCAGAAGCCCCATCTGGTTACCAGCCTCTGGTCCTGAAAGCAAATGGCAGCTGTCTCCATTTGGAGGAGCTGAATGGGACAATTTGTGGCAGCCAATTCACCCGTGGCCAACTCGGCGCAGCCAACTCACCACAGGACAGTTCGCTGTGGGACAATTCGATGAATCAAATTAATTATTTGAAATAATTAAAAAACAGGTTATTTTTTTCTCATTCACATTTCATTCTGTTCCTCCTTTTGCATCCTTCTTTTAATGATTCTATTCCACCATTCATTCAATATTAATGTAACTCTTGTCCCACAGCAGGTTGACCCATGGCAAGTTGGTGTGGTGAGTTGTCTTGTGGCAACTTGGCCATGGCAAGTTGGCTGTGCCGAGCTGTCCTAGACCCCTGGAGGAGAGGGTCCTCGGGGTTTGTAAGAAATCAATGGCTTACAATATCTGAAGAACCTGGGAAGCAACTCTTTAGTGGTTAGTGGTTGCCACTTTCATTGCTGGTTGATACGTTTCCTAGATGCAGCTAACTAACCACTGTCTGATGCCTCACACTAGGCTGGATGCATCCTTGGTGGGAGTCATGCATGGCACTGGAGGAAAAAGCAACTCAGTGGTTTCATAGCATATGTGAATATACACGTAGTATCAATCTACAGCTTGTTTGACCAAAAACATCTTTTCCTAAGATATTATGGCATCTACAAAAGGCAGCCTCATAATCTTGGAAAATGACATAGCTGTTTTCAGAAGTTGTTGAGAGATGCTCTGTGAGTATGCCAACACCAAATCATCTTTTTCCTTTCAAATTCAAAACACTGCACAGTGCTACTGTGCCATTAGCAATCTTTGCTCTTAAGTCACCAGCACAGCTTGGAAACAGTCATTGCCATTATAAAAAGGCACCTATGAATCGTGAGAGAGCCATAAGCTCCTAAATCAATTATGTCTCAGACATAGAATTGAAACTCTGTGTGGCCTTTTGCTAGACTGTAATTGGGGCAATGGCCTATCAGCTGTGGCCTAAGGGCAACACTAGCTGTACTTTGATTTTGGTGACTTCCTACAGATCCCTCGAGATTTAGCTGCTGGGGGAATTTGTCAGCAAAACATGCATTTTTTTTCCAAGGAAGGTTAAAGATATATCACTGTCATACCCCTGAGACTTTGGAGGGACAAAAAAGTAAGGAACTCTGTGTCCCCTTCCCAACCTCCAGTTGCAAAACATTTCTGTCTCTGAAAACAAGGAGTTGTTAGCATGATTGTACTGCAGTATTAAAAGAACAATTCTGAGTTGAAGTAAGGAACCAAAGAGAGCGCTGGTACCTCTCCATTTCTCCACCCCCCCATATGTTATTGGGGAGGAGATTTCTTACATTTTTTCCAACATAAAACATGTGTAACACCATGACTTTCAAAAACAATCACAACATCCCTCTATTGATTAAAAAATAGTTTGAGGCAGGTTGAATATTTTACAGTAGGCAAAATTTAGTAGGTGCTTTAACTCTGAGACCCTTTTGAGCAGTGGTGGGATTCAGCCAGTTCACACCAGTTCAGCAGAACTGGTAGTTATATTTTGCTGAGTTCGGAGAACTGGCTGAATGCACACTGCTTCTGAAGTCCAGTCTAAGCTTCAGAGGCCTGGAGGAGGCCTCCCAGGCCTAGAACAGCCTGCTGGAAGTGCATGGATGTCACTTTGGGAAGTCCGTTCTAGGCCTTGGAAACCTCCTCCAGGCCTAGAATGGCCCGCTGGAAGTGCATGAATGCCACTTCTGGAAGTCTATTCTAGGCCTCAGAGGCCCAGGCCTGCATCCCATCAGAAAACCAGTTGTTCAGGTATTTGAATCCCACCACTACTTTTGATCCTCAGATCCTTTGCCCCCAGCACTTGAAAGTGATGGACCTCTTTTGTGATGCCTTCTTGGCTCAAAAGTGGAAGGGAGATAAAAATGTCCTCAACATGACACACTCCTTTTTCTGCCAGGTTAAAAATGGTTCTCATTTACTTGCCAGGTTAAATGGATAGCTGATTGGATAGGTTTGCTTCTATCTTTCAGATGTCTTGGAGTGATTTGATTTTTCCCCCCCATGCAGTTAGGATGATTTTTAACTGTGTATATGCAAATTGTTTATACTCTATGCATATTATTTTAACCTCCATTTTTTTCATGAAGCCCTAAAGCACAATTTTCAATGAACAAATAATTTTGGGTGTGGGGAGGTAATGCTTTTGGACGCATTCTTTGATGAAAATTTTCACATTAGTCAATCACATCACAAATATGAGTACAACACTGCCGTGCTCTTTCAAACATCTCTATCAAACAGTGCCTTCTGTTTTCCAGCTGACGCAAGACATAAAAATCAATCTGATGCACATGCCTAATATTCTGAATGAAAAGTCTGCAATCTTGAATCTCCTCACTAGTTCAGCTAACAGAGAAACTGTGCAGCTGGTTTGTTGATGGAGATATCACAGCCGAATAAAACAGAAGTTGTCAATCAATCACATGTTGAGATTTTACAGCTGATTTGCCACTTACTGTCTTTGATATCTTCAACCATGGCATTCTTCTGAATGGGCTCAGAAGGGATGGCAACTGGAAACACAATATTGTGGTCATTCTCCTCTTTTATCCAGGGTTGCTTCCAGTCACTGTTAATGGTACCAGCGAAGGTCTAGCCAAAAGCCCTCAGAGATCCATTTTCTCTTTACTTTGTTTAATATGAAACCATTAGCACAGGGTCAAGTATCATTAGTATACTGATAATAAGTTATACGTTTCTGCCTCTGGCCATCCAAATGACTCTTTCTTGATGCTGTCCTGGGGTCTGGGGGCTGTGGAGATGTGGTAAAATGTGTGGATGACCTTTGGGAATGAGGGGGAAGAGAGGCTGCTGAGGAAGCCAACAGACAAGAGTGGCAGGAGCCCCCAGTGGTTTAATGGGCAGAGAAAGAAACTTAGAGAGGTCCTGCCCTAATGGATCAGACAATTGAAATGGTGAGAAGTTTGTGCCTTTAGACTTGCAAGTTTCTGTTATTGTAGACTTTTAATAAAGTAGAATTAGTTCATCTAGCTCCATTTCCTGTCCGGTTTGCTTGGGAGGAAAGGCAAGGAAGATCTACTGTAGATGGGGAAAAGCAAACTGTGGCTTAATCTTAGGAAGACTATGGGTGGTTCTGAGTATTTTCTGCCTTTGATTCGAAGTGGGGCTGCTTTCTTCCATTTGGACCCAGTTCATAATTTGGGGTTCTTCCTGGACTCATGACTCCTGCTCAAGGAAGTCATGGCCTGGAGGGCTTTTTCACAGTGCACCAACTGTGTCCATTCCTGGACTGGGAGGTCCTGGTCATGCTTTAATCATCTTCTGGTTGGACTTGTACAATGTACTTAACATGGGTCTGACCTTCAAAACCATCCAGAGACTTAAGCTGGACCAGAATGCAGTGGCATGAGTAGTAATGACCATGTCTCATTACACAACCATTACACAACTTTGTGAGTTGCAATGTCTTCCTATAAGCTTCCAGCTGGAAATCAAGATGCTGACTTTCAATAAAGTCTACATGGCACAGGACTAGGTTACTGGTGGGCCTACTTTCCCCCGGTTATCTTTGCATATCTTTCAGCTGTCTCCTGCGGCTCCCAGTCTTCTGCTATGTGTAGTCCAAAAAAAAAAAAAGTGGGACTAAAAAAGTTCAACCAATCAATCCAAATATGCAGGGTAGGTGCATATCTCGTCTTGGCTCCACTCTTCAGTCAAACCCTGTTCTGCACATGCGTGCATGTACGCGCATGTGCACACATTTTTTGCGGCTCCCAGTTTTTCCTTCTGTGAGGGAACCGGTTCCGAGTGGCTCTTTCACTGTTTCAGGTTGCTGACCCCTGGCCTATCCCATGAGGTTGTAAAATGGGTTTGTGTGAGGCTCCCTCTCTGAAATAATGCTACCTAACAGGACATACAAGACATTGACTTCTCTGTTGTGGGTCTTCCCTTTGGGGACAACCTTCCCCCCCCACCCCATACCCCCTCACGTTCACTTTTTAAAGAGATCTTAGATACAAGCACTTCCTGAATTGGCATGCTCACGTCTGAGATCAGTTAAACAGAACTGAACACTGCCGGCATCGAGACTCTACTTAAAAAGAGGTGCAAATGACAAGAACATTAATTATTCAACACTTGGCAATGTATTCAAGAGCATGTTAAATTAGCACACATTCTCTCCCTTCGGCTGCTTTGTGTTAACTCTTTTTTTCTGTAAACCTTACAATAGTCAAGCAAAACAGCAATTGCTGCAGTACAGGATTGGTGATTTTTCTTTTTACTTTTCTCTTCTAGCGAGCAACCGCAATGTCCTTATCCAAAAATGGAGGAAGGGGAGAAGGTACAGAGGAAATGCAAATAATATCCAAAAGCCCTTCTTGGTTTTTATCTGAGAATGAAGAAGGGGTGTCTGTGTGTGTGTGTTGGGGGGGGGGGAAGATTCAGAGCAAGATCTATTTAGCAGGCCTTCATATTTCTTAGCGGGTTGGCAGGAGGGAGGCTAGAGCATTAGCAATGCAGATAGAGCTAGAAGAATGGTGACTTTTGTCTTGAGCATTCATTGTCTTGAATTAGGCTATTGTTTATAAATGTGACTCTGTTGCACGAGTGGGAGTTCAACCCATTGAGGATTGCATTCTAGCCCCAATTCTTTCCAAGCTTCTAAAGGTTCCTCCTGGTTCCAAGCATCCGTTTTGGTTTTCCAGCATGCTTCAAAGCTCAAAGTTTAGGATTTCATGAACTGGGTTTTGGAGAGCTGCTGAATGCTAGAGAGAATCACAACATGCGACAGACCAGAAATAAGAAGGTCACACCTTAGAGCAACATGGTACAGATATCTGTCACATATCCTCACAATCTAGCTCCCATTTCTCCTTGGCAAAGTGGGGTTAGCACTGCATTATAATGCAGTGAAAAAGAGGTAAGAATTTCCCTGTCATCCTTCCTCATCCTTCATCGCTTTTGTTTACCTTAAAAAAAACCCACCAACAACCCTCTTTTAAATAATGCTTTTTATTATGCTTTTCTTTATTCTGTTGTGGGACACGATGAGAAGGAGAGCATTCAGAATATTTTCTGCAAGGACAAGATAGTGAAGTTTATAGTAATTCAGTTTAAAGCCATCCAGATTAAGATGTGGCAATCCCTTAAAGCAGGGGGGTCTCCGAACTTAGCAGCTTAAGACTCATGGACTTCAACACCTTTGCTCCGCGAGCTGCATTGGCTGCCGGTTGCCCTCCGGGTGAGATTCAAGGTGTTGGTAATGACTTACAAAGCCCTACATGGCATGGGTCTGGATTACCTACGGCAACACCTGCGGCCGGTGTCAACTTCCCTTCGTCCAGTGCGCTCCCACAGAGAGGGCCTCCTCAGGGTGCCTCTGATCAAAGAATGTCGATTGGTGGCCCCCAGGGGGAGGGCATTCTCTGTGGGCGCGCCAGACCTGTGGAACCGCTTGCCGGTTGAGCTCCGGATGGCCCCCGACCTTCGCTCCTTCCGGCGCGATCTAAAAACTTATTTATTCGAGCAATCTGACCTGGTTTGATGGGTTAGGGCTGGGGTTTTAATATGTCTTTTAATTACTGTTTTAAATTTGGGCATAATATTTAATTGTTTTTTAACTTTTGTATTTCGTTTTTATATTTATTGCCCTGTACACCGCCCTGAGTCCTTCGGGAGAAGGGCGGTATAAAAATATAATAAATAAATAAATAAATAAATAAATAAATAAATAAATAAATAAATAAATAAATAAATAAATAAATAAATAAATAAACTAACTCACATAATTCCTCAGCCAGCATTGATGAGGAAGACCCCTGACTTAAAGGAAGGTACTCTAGCCAGCATTCACCCCCCCTTGCCAACATTTCATCTTGTTTTTAAAAATGTACAAGGCAGGCAGGATGTTGGATTTTTTTTCCTTTATGTTCATTGGTAGTTCCCTTTGGGTCTAAATAGAATATATGTCCAAATCCTGTATTAAAAATTCAAACAGAAATCTGAGGGACTGAAAAGAGAAGTAAAAAAAGAGCGTGTCCATAGTTTTAATTTTATCTGCTCAGGATAAAGTCCCTGGGATCATAGTGCGATATATACAGATATTGTTTTATACATTGGAGGTATAAGTACCTTTCACTTCCAATTTCTACACCCAAAATAAGGATCTGCTTGTTCTTCACAATCTCGGAGATGCAGAAACTGAATCTTAATGATAAAAAGTGTAGATTGCAAGGACAATGTCTGAAAGAGTGCAGACTTCCTGATTAGATGACCAAGAGTGATGTCTCATGTATTAAAAGGATCAAAGATTAATGAAACCCACCACATAGAATAGATTTATTATTATTATTATTTTCAAATGCTGCACAGGACTCATCTTTGAATAGTATTAAATAGAATAGAGCTGGAAGGGACCTTGGAGGTCTTCTAGTCCAGTCCCCTGCTCAAGGAGGAGGACCTATACCATCTCAGACAAGTGACTGTCTATTCTCTTCTTAAAAATCTCCAGCGATGGAGCACCCACGATTTCTGGGGGTAAACTGTTCCACTGGTTAATTGTCCTCACTGTCAGGAAGTTTCTCCTTAATTCCAGGTTGCTTCTCTTTTTGATCAGTTTCCAACAATTGTTTCTTGTCCTGCCCTCTGGTGCTTTGGAGAATAACATGAGCCCCTCTTCTTGGTGGCAGCCCCTCAAATACTGGAACACTGCTATCATGTCACCCCTATTTCTTCTTTTCTGTAGACTAGCCAAACCCAAGTCCTGCAGCTATCCTTTGTATGTTTTAATCTCCAGGCCTTTGATCATCTTAGTTGTTCTTCTCTGAATTTTTCCCCCAAACTCTCAATACCTTTTTTGTGATAGGACCAAAACTGGCTGCAGTATTCCAGGTGTGGTCTTACTAGAGTTTTATAAAGCGGTACTAATACTTCACATGATCTTGATTCTATGCCTCTGTTTATACAATCCAGAATTCTATTAGCTTTTTTGGCGGCTGCTGCACACTGCTGGCTCATAGTCAAGTGATCATCCACTAGGACTCCAAGGTTCCTCTCACAGTTACTGCTTTTAAGCCAGGTGTCACCCAATCTGTACTTGTACCTTTGATTTTTCCTGCCTAAAAGTAAAACTTTGCTTTTCTCCACATTGAAACTCATTTTGTTGGATAGGGCCCATTGTTCAGGTTTGTCAAGATCTTTTTGTATCCTGAGTTTGTCTTCTGGGATGTTGGCTACTCCTGCCAGTTTGGTGTCATCTGCAAATTTGATGATTCCCCTTCAGTTCCCTCATCTAAATCATTTATGAAGATATTGAAGGGCCTAAGATGGAACCTTATAATACCCCACTGCTTACTTCATGTGGATGTAGTGCCATTGAGGACTACTTGTTGAGTATGATTTGCCAGCCATCTCCATTTGGTGGTGATGTTGTCTATTCCACCTTTTTCTAGCTTACCAAGGGTCTACTTTATCAAATGCCTTACCAAAATCTAAGTATACTACGTCCATAGCATTTTGCTGATCTACTAATTTAGTCACTTTATCAAAGAATGAAATATGATAGATTTGGAATGATCTCTTTTTAACAAATCCATGCTGGCTACTAGTTAGGAATTTGTTTGCTTCTCGTTGTTCACAGATCTGTTTTTTTATTATCTTTTCTAGGACCTTCCCAGGTATTGATATTAAACTGACTGGTCTGTAGTTTCCTGGGTCTGTTTTTTCCCCCTTTCTTGAAGATGGGAACCACATCAGCCCTTTTCCAATCCTCAGGTACTTCCCCGGTGCTCCATTTATGAAAGATCTGGTGCAATGGTTCTGAGGTAACATCTGCCAGCTACTTCAGAACCCTGGGATGTAATCTGTGGGGTCCCAGTGATTTATATTCGTCCAAGTCAGATAGATGTTCTCTTACCATTTTCTTGCTTATTTTAATTTTTCTTTCTAGTTTGTCTTTTGCAGTAGTTTTTTTTTGGTATATTGGGCTATAGTTTCTGTATAGTATCTTGACTGCTGCTTGCGGTATTCTAATCAACACGAAGTCTCTTCCCCTCAATTAATCTGTTCTTTCAGAGATCTACATTGCCACAGCTCAGGACCATGCAAAGCCCCTTTCCCTTTACTTCCTCCACTGAGTTTACTTTACTTTTTGAATGATCACCTAGAGCAGACATGTCAAATTTACGACGTCATGTGATGTCGCGCGACATATCTGAACTTTTTCCCCATTGCCAGCAATGGGGTGGGTGCGGTTTCCTCATGACGCGTCCAACCCACGGGCCAGCAGTTTGACACCTTTGGCCTAGGGCACTAGAAATTTAAAGCTGACATTTATTCTCTCTGCAGTCACTTCTCTGCTGCACCTGGAAGTTGCTCCTGGCCAGAAATTCTGTGGAATCCTTGAACTTGGTTCTTTTCTTGCAGATGTTTCATTACCCAACTGGGTAACATAATCAGTGCTAGCCACTCTCTAATGATGTTACTTACTGTAGTTGGGTAATGGAAAAAATTCATGAAAACAACCAAGCTCAGTACCAAGGACCTCACAGTTCATCCCTGAGGTACAAAGATTCTCTTTTCTTGGTGAGAAAACTCTACCCAGTTTGAGATATTTTGGCAATGACAATTCAATCCAGATCACTTTTTTTTCTAGGAGAATTCCTCTGCTGCTTTTCATGCCAGGAAGTTAATTGCCAATCACTTTGTTTTCCAGGGAATGATCTTACTGAAGTACAGACCTCTTGAAAAACCTATTGCTATTTACAAAGTTAAAGCATAAAATGCATGTATTTGTATACAGGAACAGCAACAAGCTTTAAAATAAACCCTTCTTGCATTTTCCTAAGTGACTTTCTTATCTGTGCTGAAGTCAACATGCTAACAATCTCTAAGTAGCATAGAAGTTATAATATTTGCCTAACATATTAGAGGGCTGCTGGTTCAAAAGCCAGCAAGAAAATCTATTTAATTTGTTGTTTAAAACATTTTAAGAGCTATTTTTCTTCTCCAGAGCTTCCATTTTATTGCTTCTTTAAGAATAAGTTTAATAATTTTCTATAACTTGAGGCAGAAGAATTTTACTTAAAAAAAGAACATAAAAATATGTTAACTATAATTGTGAAATATTAATAGAGTTTCATGAATTGCACAATTAATGCTAAGTATGGCAAAGATAGACTATTGCAAAATGCATTGAATTATTTTTTTAATATAATAAGGATTCCTATCTTGGGCTTTATACAACACTGAGTTCTCCATTGTCTTATCATTTATTGTTGTTTATGAATATTAAAAAGAGGAAAAAAGGAAAATAAAACAAAAAGGGGAAAAAAATAAAAACTACTTCGGGAAATAGATCTTCCTTCTCTATATATACTCTGCCCAATGTGAATACTGTAAGTATTTATATTTGCCTTGCTATTATATGGATATATTGAAATCGTTCTTGCTTAAATTTCTGTTGTGTATGCAGGCTATCCTCGCTTAACATCCACTCATTCAGTAACCATTCAAAGTTACTCCAGCGCTGAGCAAGAGAGATTCACAAAGGCTTCTCACAATTGTAGCCATCACAACATCCTCATAATCACATTATTTTGATTTGGGTATTTGGCAACCAACTCTAAGTTTTGACATTGCAGTATCTTGGGTTCATACGTATATAATCACCATTTGCAGCTTTCACGGCTGGCTTAAGCCAAGCAAAATCAGTGGCAAAGCTGGAAGCAGAATGTAAATGGTAATCGCTTAACTGCAGGACCACGTGGGATTTGCCTAACAATAGGCAAATGGAATTGCCATGGTAGATTGTCATGATCATGTGATGTCATGCTTTACGACTGCATCACTTAGTGACAGTTCCTGGACCCAATTAGCATCTGTAAACAAGAACTTCCTGTACATGCTTTTAGTTTTGCAATTGCTACCCATTCTCCACATCTTGAAAGGTTTACTGTAGGTGTCCAAATTATTGTCATGTTAACAATTTCTAGTTTATATTGTACAAACACTGCTTTCTCCTGCTAATACCCATAATGTATTAGTTGCATCTTATAACACAATAAAAGAATTAACAACAAAAGACGTCATAGTGTTTTAATGATGGATTTTTGGTGATTGCACTCCAATAGAAATTTCACCTATTGCACTTTGGAAGAAGCTAAAGACAGAGCGAGGAAGAGCCAGTTTGGTTTAGTGGTAAAGGCACCTGGCTAGAATCTAGAAGAGTGTGAGTTCTAGTTCCCCACTTAAGTATGAAAACCAGCTGGGTGACCTTGGGCCAATCATTCTCTCTCAGCCCTATTCACTGCACATGGTTGTTGTTTTGGGGAAAATAGTAGGAGGAAGGAATATTATATGTGTTCTCCACCTTCAATTATTTATAAAAATAATAAAGGCAGGATATATATAATTTAAAAAGAGCAGCAAGGAGAAAACCAACCTGGAATTAAGGAGAAACTTCCTAACAGTGAGAACAATTAACCAGTGGAACAGCTTGCCTTCAGACGTTGTGGGTATTCCATCACTGGAGGTTTTTAAGAAGAGACTGGACAGCCACTGGACAGTCTGAAATGTTATAAAGTCTCCAGCTTGAGCAGGGGGTTGGACTAGAAGACCTCCAAGGCCCCTTCCAGCTCTGTTCTGATTGATTGATTGATTGATTGAGTCTTTAATGCAAAGTGAGAGCAATGAACATTTGAGAATCACTTCAATATTTATTTAAAAGTGTCTTAAAATGTGCCAGATACATAGATAAATATTGAACATTTTTGATCAATTTTTCATCCCTCTGTTATTTGTGGAAGAACATTTTGGGATCTGCACCCATTCCTGTCATAAATCATTTCCACACTCAATTTCCTGTCATTTGTATTGACACAGAATTACAGGCTTCTCAGGGATCACTTATGATCATGACTTGGGCAGAGAGAATGACCCTTTCATATACCAAACAGGATCTTCGGGCAATTTTGTCAGTGCCAGGTAGGCACAAATGTTAAGTGGCAATGATATTGAAAGCAGCTGCTGTGAGAAGAGGTAACACTGCCAAAGGCCAACAATGCACACACACCCTTTGAAACCTGCAATTGGAGAAGTGCCTGTAACTATACAGAAAGACAATTCTTGAAAAAGCCATGGTGGTGCAGTGGTTAGAATGCAGTACTGCAAGCTGTTCACTCCAGGAGTTTGATTTTCACCTGCTCAAGGTTGACTCAACCTTCCATCCTTCTGAGGTCGGTAAAATGGGGACCCAAATTGTTGGGGACAATATGCTGACTCTGTAAACCACTCAGAGAGGGCTGTAAAGCACTGTGAAGCAGCATATAGGTCTAAGTGCTATTGCTAACTGCTAAATCCTAGCATTTACAGGACACATTTGGTGGCAAAACTGAATAAGTTAATGTCTGGAAGCATAAAGCTTTATATAAATAAGAAGAGGGACTCCATCCAACTCTGGTCACATGAAAAGGCCCTCAATCCACATCAACATCCAGTTGATTCAGGGAGGCCCAGAGAGTTGTATAAATGCAGATGTGCATCCAGATGTGCATCCAGATGTGATTTTCTATCTATATCAGCTACTCATTGAAGTTTATTTCCATATGTGGTTCTCCTTTGCTTGGATTTTGGAACACAGATATCTCAATTATCTCGCATAGTATGGATAGGCAACTTGCCATTGCCCAGATGTTAGTGACTTTAATTTCCATGAGCCTGGGCCAGCATGGGCAGTTCATGAGATTATGGGTGTTGTGGTCCAAAACATACAGAAGGCAGCAGGTTCTTTTTCACTGCTTGTTTCATCACTTTGAAATAAGCTATTTCAAATTCAGTAAAGTTGAAAATGCAGATGCCCTCTAGTTGATCCATGTAGTTTTATCAGCATTGCTGTGGAAGCGGTTCAGTATTTATTTGTTAGAGTTACATCCAATCTTTCCTCCAAAAGCTGCCAAATAGCTTAGAAGCTGCCAAAGTTACTTTTTTTTTACATCCCTTTCATTGGCTTTCACGGTGGGGAGAGGCAAAGGGATAGTCCAAAAGATGATTGAAATTCTTCTCTTTTGCCGCTGTTAGTCCTGCATCTTGCCTGCCATCTTTGGCTCACCCAGCCTGTTCTTAGTGAGCAATGGGTAGTCCTTGACTTATAACTGCAATGGGAGTCAGAATTTCCATTGCGAAGCAAAGAGGTTTGTTAAGTGAGTCACGCTCGATGTTATGACCTTTTTGCCACTGTCCGAAAGCAAATCAATGCAGTTGTTAAGTGAATCACACAGTTATTAGGGTGTCTATGGAGATTGTCTCATTCTTCCAGGTCACGGTTGTCCCAAAAGTGATTTTTCAAGAGGCAACTGGAGTTTCTTTGTTTTTCCTTGAAGACGTTTTGCTTCTCATCCAAGAAGATAAAAAGCTTCTTGGATGAGAAGCGAAATGTCTTCAAGGAAAAACAAAGAAACTCCAGTTGCCTCTTGAAAAAGCACTTTTGGGACAGTTGTTAGGAGAATCCAGTCCATTGACGTTACTTGTCAGAAGCTGGCTGGGAAGTTTGCAAATGGTGATCACAAGAACCTCGGTTGCTGCATCCATCATAAATAATACCGCTTGCCTGATTTTTGATCATGTGACCGGGGGGGGGAGCTGCCATGGTTGTAAGTGCGACTAGCGGTCTCAAGTCCCTTTTTTCCAGTATTGTTGTGACTTTGAACGGTTGCTAAAAGCATGGCTGCAAGTTGAAAGCTACCTGTACCTTATTCTATTCAGGATGCTTTCAGATTTATTTGAAGGCGCGTTTTGCCTTTGCTGAGCAGTTGTAAGATAGTAGGGAGAGTTTTCTTTTGCTTTGTTTTCTATTATAAATCTCTCCTTCTTTTGCCCCCTCTCTGGCTGCTGCTGCTTCCTGACCTGAAACAGCCCCATTGGAGAAATGGACTTATAATGTCTTCCTCTAGGATTTAAATGAAAATAGGAATCCAGGCAGGATGAATATCACAGATTATAGGACCAGGAGATTCCTGCCGTAAGGTTTTTTCAGATGTTTTCCTCTTCTTTAAGAAAGGTACGTTTTTTATTTTTTTTCTCCATGAAACTGAATGAGAATGAAACAAAATGCAGAAGAAATTTCTGGCACAGCACTACTATGATGAGCCCATAGGAAGCTTTGAAAAGGATCCAGGATCCTAAGAGAGAACATCAGAGAAAGATGAACTGATCAGAGGAAACCAGAAAGATGAAAGGAAATTGGTGAAATATGTAGCAGGGTAGTGGCCCAGCTGGATGTGCACACAGAGAGATAAAGAACAAAGCATCATATAAATCGGGGGGGGGGGGAAATGACATCCATCAGAACGAAATCACTGGTCTTTGTGACTTTGATCAGAATTAGAACGATGTACATACAGAACTTTGGTTGTGTTCAAAATATCAGCTCCCCTGCTTGGATGGATAGGATTGAGTTTGGGGGAACCCAACTGTCTTGTTTAATCCTTCCTTACCAGCTTAGCTGACCTTTGCATGACAAGTGCTGACATCCTCCCATGAACCCTGGGAATGATAGTGGCCTGGTATGCAACAGACAAGGTGCAAACAGACACAGACCAAAGCAGCACATAATCAGGCACCCCCTCCCACATTTAAACAGATCAACATGACTGGTGAAGGGGAGGGTGAGAGAGGAGAAATCCCCAGGGCCCTGCCTGATACAGTGATAGATTCCACTGAACAACCAATAAGTGCAATTCGGCCCAAGGTATTCATTCGCAGATATGTCATAAAGGCGCACAAGTTACATCCACTGAAAAATTACTAAGATTCTAGGTTTAAAGTAAGTTTTTTTTTTCCTTCAGAAAATCTGTATACTAAAAATCATTTCAACGTCTCTGAGGGACGGAGGGGAATAGCGTTACAGATAATGTTTTGATCTTCAGGCTTCCTTTCTGCAACTTTGGCGAACAAACACAGATCAGTTTGCAAACTAACCTGGAGTTAAATAACTATTCATTAGCAAATCTGTTTCTGTGTGTCTGTGTGGTACAAAAATATGGAAAGAAAAATGGACGGCCAGCCAGCCAAACAAAAAGTATACCAACACTGTCCCAAAAGTGCTTTTTCAAAAGGCAACTGGACTTTGTTTTTCCTTGAAGACATTTCACTTTTTATCCAAGAAGCTTGTTCAGTTCTTCAACCAGAACTGAAGAAGCTTCTTGGATGAGAAGCGAAACATCTTCAAGGAAAAATAAAGTTCAGTTGACTTTTGAAAAAACACCTTTTGGGCAACCATGAACTGAATGCCTGAGAATCTCCATAGACATATACCAATGCTGTATAACATGGATGTGTTACATTTAGAAACTAATATATTAAATTTTAAAAGGGCTAAAAAGTGGCAACTCTTAACCTGGGTCTGAGACAATAGGCATTTAACCTATCAGATGAACTATAAGTCCATTTCTCTTGTAACTAGTTGACTTTAAATAGTTGGGGCATTTGGATCATTCAAAGATGACCAAAATCTCCAGGCAGGTATATAGAGGCAAAAGTCTTTGGCTCCAACTTATGAGCTATTTTGGCTCCAAGTTATTCAAACTCACTGTCAACATTTTCAGTGGTGATTGCCAATGCAGTGAACATTTTTTTTAAAAAAAATCCCATTTATATCCCGCCCTTCTCTGAAGACTCAGGGGGGCTTACAATTTAAGAAGCACAAATCAATGTGCTTAGCAATAGCCTTCATTCTATGTATATTTTTTATTTATTTTATTTATTTTAATTCCATTTATATCCCGCCCTTCTCTGAAGACTCAGGGCGGCTTACAAGCTTAGCAGTAGCCTTCATTCTATGTATATGCCTGCTTATTAGGGCTTTCATACACCCCCCAAGCGGCATTATTACAAAGTCAGCTTAATTGTCCCCAACAATCTGGGTCCTCATTTTACCTACCTCGGAAGGATGGAAGGCTGAGTCAACCTTGACCCTGGTGGGACTCGAACCTGCACTAATTGCAGGCAGCTGGTGTTACTTAAGGAGACATTAGCCCACTGCTCCACCAAGGCTTTTTTATTTGATGGAATGTTATCCTATGATATTATCAATTTATTCCACCAAATTTTCACGTAAAACTGAATTTACTGTATTGACTTCAAAAATAGCCAGTGATATTTCTATAATCATAGTTGGATAAAATGTAAAGTTTGACTCAAAACTGCATTGAATCTTTTCGAAACATGGGGATGTTTTGGCTTTCCAGAAATAGATACCCAGCATACATTACCCATTCCTGGGATAATGTTTTTATTTATCTTAATCTGTGAATAGAATAGAGCTAGAAAGGACCATGGTCTTCTAGTCCAGCCCCCTGCTGAAGCAGGAGAACCTATACTATTTCAGACAAGTGACTGTCTAGACTCTTCTTAAAAATCTCCAGTGATGAAGTGCCCACAATTTCTGAGGGCAAGCTGTACTACTGATTAATTGTCCTCACTGTTAGGTTGCTCCTCTCTTTGATCAGTTTCCAAACATTTTTTTTGTCCTGCTTTCTGGTGCTTTGGAGAATAATTTGACACCCTCTTCTTTGTGGCAGCTCCTCAAATACTGGAATACTGCTATCCTGTAAGCCCTATTTCTTCTTTTCTTTAGACTAGCCAAACCCAATTCCTGCAGCCGTTCTTCATATGTTTTAGTCTCCAGACCTTTGATTATCTTAGTTGCTCTTATCTGAACTTTTTCCAAAGTCTTAACAACTTTTTTTTAGTATGGTGACCAAAATTGGCTGCTCCAGGTGTGTTCTTACTATGGTTTTATAAAGTGGTAGTAATACTGCATGTGATCTTGATTCTATGCCTGTGTTTATACAACCCAGGATTGTATTAGCTTTTTTGGCGGCGGCTGCACACTGCTGGCTCATATTCAAGTGATCATCCACTAGGACTCCAAGGTCCCTCTCACAGTTACTGTATCCAGCAGCTTGTAATATGATGGTCATTGAAATTCTGAAAAATTTCTTATAATATGTAGTAAAGATAAAGGTTACATTATTTTTCCACAGTAAAAAGTGACTTCTTCAAACTCTTTGTATGGACTTATCTATCTATCTTGTGAAGTTTAGTCACAGATCTGGGTACTGTCATTAAGTTGATTCAATTGTTAGAAGTGGAAGTGAAGTGGAAGAGATAAAACAGGTGCAAATTGAACCCACTCTAGACAAGAGTAAAATGTTGATGGATTCAAGATCTTTACAATATAGGAGGAGGAGGAGGAGGAGGAGGAGGAGGAGGAGGAGGAGGAGGAGGAGGAGGAGGAGACTGTGATTGATGCTTTTTTCTGCATCAAGGAATTCACTGACAAATCCTGGATCTACAGTTGGGACCCAATATTCTGCAGGCTTTACATGATGCTGACATGCATTTCTCAGCTAGGTGACTTTACAATGCTATAGCAATCTAATGTTGGATTTCCCTTCCCATAAACCTGCCAGCTGACAGGTCAGCTCCACATTATCCTCTACCCAAGATAGTTTCTTACTAAGATAAATGGCATATAATTTACCAGTTTCTGAAAGCAAGCTAATAGGCCTGTAATTGGCATGGTTCTCTTTCTCACCCTTCTTATAAACACGGATAATAGTACCTTCCAATAGAGGAATAGATAAACAGTGTGTTCTATTAATTTGGGTAAATAAGTTGACAAAGGGGGTATCCATCACCAAAGCACTGGCTTTCAAAATCTCTGGAATTATATCATCAGTCAGGAGCTTTCCCATGTTTCAGCAAGATTAAAGTTCCTTTTACAGACTTCACTACAAGACCTGGAAGAACATGTTTATTTAATAATAAGAGTCCTGTGGATGGCACCAGCCTAGTCTTTTTATATATTTCAGTATAATATGATTCCTACACATTAGAGCAATCCATTGAGCTCCAAAGCTCCCCCAAAGTTATCATGACTATTTCCCAGCATAACTTAGTGTTGCTGAACCCAGAAGAGGAAACAAAGATCGCCATTGTTCCTATATAGGGCAAGCCTCTTTTTCTTAATTAATTCAGATATATTTTTTGCTTTGTGATAATACACTTGGATCGATCAATATATGTATTCCTATGGATTATAAGCTAACTTAAACTGCATTTTGGCTTCATAGTCTTCTTGATCAAGCCAAGCTTGAGAGGTTTCCTTTTTTTAGATAAAGATTTTTCTCTCTCTTCTAAAACATCCAAACAGGATGTGCAAAGGACATAAAGAAGACATAGTATCACCAGCCTGCATTACATATCTTTTAAGACACAAAGAGAGTTTGGGAGAAAATAAGAACGCAACAGTGTTAATCAGTATCTCCAAGACCACTGTATTTCCTTCTGCTTATTTGTCAGTAAAGCAGCAGAAGGCTGAGCTTTAGGAGACCTGCAAGTATCAGAAGAAATGAACAAGTTGTCTATGAGAGACAGTTTGGAAATTGACTGAAAAGCTGTCATAGAAAAGCCCTGGAAGTTACAGGAATCACAACCTGAAATCAAAGTGTTGTCAGTCCTTCAGAGTAGGAAAGGTCAAAAAACAAACACCTAGAGCTCTATTTTATTGAGTTGGTTAAAAACATGGATGCCTGTCAATGTTTCCTCTTCCCCTGCCCCTTATACCCAAGGTGGGCCAATCTTGAATGTCTTTCTCATACTTTCCTGTTTTTCTAGAGTAACCTCTGGTTTTGCTCATTGCTGCTGTACATTTTCTTCAAGACCATCTCAGCACTCCTTCTCAAGTGCATTTACCTGTTGAATTAAATATAATTCCCTTTACAAATAATAAAATCAAGGCCACCTATCACTTAATTAGAGATGCTCAGGCAGAAACCCTATACCATTTCAAATAAATGGTTGTCCAGTCTCTTCTTTAAAACTTTCAGTGTTGGAACATTCACAACTTCTGCAGTCAGGTTGTTCCACTAATTAATTGTTCTAATTGTCAGGAAATTTCTCCTTAGTTCTAGGTTGCTTCTCTCTTTGATTAGTTTTCATTCATTGCTTCTTGTCCTGCTTTGGAATATAGCTTGACTCCCTCTTCTTTGTGGCAACCCCTGAGATATTGGAAGACTGCTATCATGTCAACCCTACAGTAGTCCTTCTCTTCATTAAACTAGAGATACCCAATTCCTGAAACTGTTCTTCATATGTTTTATCTTCCAGTCCCCTAATAATCTTTGTTGCTCTTCTCTGCACTTTGTCTAGAGTCTCAACATCTTTTTTATATTGTGGTGACCAAAACTAGATGCAGTATTCCAAGTGCGGTCTTGCCAAGGCATACAGTGGTATTAACACTTCATTTGTTCTTGATTCTATACCTCTGTTAATGCAGCCTAGGACTGCATTGGCT
This sequence comes from Vipera ursinii, assembly GCF_947247035.1. Lineage (NCBI taxonomy): Eukaryota > Metazoa > Chordata > Lepidosauria > Squamata > Viperidae > Vipera > Vipera ursinii. The sequence continues at coordinate 214,145,779 of NC_139512.1, read as the reverse complement.
TTTTTGGCAGCTGCCACACACTACTGGGTCATATTTAAGTGACTGTCCACAAGAACTCCAATATCCTTCTCACAGTTACTACTATTGAGCCAGGGGCCACCTATTCTATACCTGTGCATTTGGTTTTTCTTAAGGACCCGACAAGATTAACATAGTTGTACCATAAATCAGAAGAAAACTTATGATATATTCAAATTACTTACTTACAAGCTTACTGCTAAGCTTGTAAGCCGCCCTGAGTCTTCGGAGAAGGGCAGGATATAAATGGAATTAAAATAAAATAAATATAAATATAAATATCAACATCAAGGCATACTTTCATCTTCAAATCACTTCGACTTATGACTGTTCATGTAATGATGGTTCAAAGTTACAACGGCCTTGAAAAAAATTGAAAAAAATCCTCAAAGTGAGACTGTCGCACTACCACAGTCATGTGATTTCAATTCAGGCCTTGGCAAATGGTTCACATTAGCAATAATTGTAGTATCTTGTGATCATGTCATCATGATCATCCCAGCCACTTTCCAACAAGCAAAGTCAATTGGGGAAGATGGATTCATTTAACAGCCATCATAAAAATAGTTATAAAATTGGATCAACTAATTTCATGTGCTTGCTCATAAAACCACTCATTTAATGACCACTTTTATGACCAAAATTCAGGTCCCAATTGTGGTTGTAAGTCAAAGACTACTTGTATGAGAATTAGGTCTAACAAAACCTAGATTTCTAGACCAACTACATACTATGCAATAGTATCCCAAGTTTTTCTCATCAGAACTTGGTAACGAAGCATGGATAAACAATAATAAACAATAATAAACCTTATTAAAACTTAATTAAACCTGTTGCTAACATATCATAAAGGGGAACCTCATTATCAGCTTCAAGGGCAGAGGAATTGAAAGCCAAGCCGCCTCTCAAAGTTCCAAATATTTTAAGAAATCATAGAATTTCAGTACTGAAAAGGCCTACAAGGAAAATCTAGCTCAATCTTCTGCAGCGTACTTGAAAACTAACTGAATAAACCATAAGAGGTAGCTCTCATTCTGAATCCAAAGCAGAATGTAATTTGAGTAAGTGCCTCAGAGTTGTTTCTCTCTAGTTCTCTGAAACATAAAAGGCATGGAGGTGAGAACATTCAGACTTGCAAGATTCTATTACTGTAACCTTATAATAACATTAGTATTAATATTCATAATTTTGGTTTCTTGGTCGGAGCTACCTTGAAGAGCTGACCCCATCAGCAGGTTTTTCCTTATATTTCAATGAAATCTAGGTAGCTGCAACATAGAAAATGTGTCCCAAAGCCATTCTTAGTAAAGGATGTGGAGCAGTTTCAAAGAGAAAGGGCCATCCTAGAACTTTATTTTATTTATTTATTCATATTTTGTAGTTCTAGACCTTGCATGGGTGAGCACATAGAACCAATCAGCAAGTCCTCAACCAAAAGTGTCCTCTTGAGATCATATGGCAACCTATAGTCATGCAGTCTGGGGGAAAAAATACACCTATTTTAAGGACATTCCAAAAGATCCCACAGCAATGTTCGTGAACACTCTAAAACACTATTCTTCCTTTAAATTCAAACTATTGCATATTTCTTATCTTTACCCCTGGCAAAAAAGACTTTGTGAGGTCAGCCTTTCAAAAGACAGAATTCTGCTTTGGGCAGCAGAATCCTAAAAAAAGGTACCTATTGTATATCCAATTGATATCTATCTTTATAAAGATAACCTCCAGCTCTGAATAAAGTTGAAATCATTTCAGTGCATGATTTGGATGCAAAAAGACAAGGGATTCTCTCCATGTATAAATTCCACCTTTCTTGAATAATGTATATGAGAGCATCCAATGCTGTCCATCTTTGTGCATCAAAAATCAGCTGTTAACTTCACCTTTTACTGGCAACTTATATGAGCTTTGGGACATGTTTATTTATGTTTATTTATGTATTTATTTTCCTTTACTGGTTCTGGGATCTCGAAAGAAAAAAATGCTATTACAATTTTCAGTCTATAGAGATGTACTTGTCTACAAAGAACTAATAAATATGCCATGTCTGGAACATTTATACCAGGGGTCTTCAAATTTGGCCCTTTTATGACTTGTGGACTTCAACTTCCAGAATTCCTCAGCCAGGCATAAAAGAGCCAAGTTTGAAGACCCCTGATTTATACTATGGTACACCAAGCATGTCGATCAGATGGTCGGCAGTTTGGCAGGTCGAATCCCAAGTGCCGCGTAACAGAGTGAGCGCCTGTTACTTGTCCCAGCTTCTGCCAACCTAGCAGTTCGAAAGCATGTAAAAATGCAAGTAGAAAAATAGGGACCACTACGGTGAGAAGGTAACAGCGTTCCGTGTGCCTTTGGCGTCTAGTCATGCCAGCCACATGACCACGGAGACGTCCTCGGACAAGCGCTGGCTCTTTGGCTTTGAAACGGAGATGAGCACCAGCCCCTAGAGTTGGAAACGACTAGCACGCATGTGCGGGGGAACCTTTACCTTTACCTTTTTACACCAAGCAAATGAAGGAGGAAGAACATAGAACTGCAAATTTCTGAAAACTACCTCAATGGAGCTTGCAATGTATAGTGCTGTCAAACAGAAGTTAGTAATAAGCAACTTTGTTGCCTCTGTAATCTATAAAAAAAAACATGTCTTCTAAGTTTGGTCTACTGGTAGGAGTGACAGTGCTGGCCTGGAAACCAGGAGACCATGAGTTCGAGTCCTGCCTTAGGCATGAAGGCTGGCAGGGTGACTTTGGGCCAGTCACTGCCTCTCAGTTCAACCCACCTCACAGAGTTATTGTTGTAGGGAAACTAGGAGGAAAGAGCATTAGGTATATTTGCCACCTTAAGTTATTTATGCAAATACTAAAAGTGGGATTTTTAAAAAACATCTAAAAATATCTTAGAAACACTGCCTGAGTTGTTTTAACCCAATGGCAAGGTGTCATGGGCTCATTTCCTCTGAAGAAACAGAGAGCTTACCTTCTTCCTAGGTGGTTGGGAGAAAATGACACAATAATAAATGTAAAAGCCTGGCTGCCAGGGGGAGTAAGAAGGGCCACTTCCCAGAATGTGGAGATGATGGAAAAGAATCTCCTTTTGGTCCTCCTAGGTGACCTCCTTCTGGAGCTGTCAGGCTATCACCGTCCCATCTATAAACAAAGTAATAGGCATTTCCCTGGGCAGTGTCAGAATCACACTAGCGTGACACTGTGTTTGGATGTTCAAAGATTCTTTCTCTCCTTGTGTTCATTTTCAGGGCTTAACAAAGGAACTGCTAAAACCCACCGTAGCTTGATAAGATGACAAGTAAGTCTTTTAGCGTTATTGATTGTATACAAGAGGTGGTGATAAATGATTTCCCACCCCATGCTCCTAGTGGATTACAGTCTTTTTCAAGAGGTACCCTTGCCACAATTCTGGCCCTAAAACTTTGATAAATGCTGATCTCCATTTCCCTCTGCCCAAAGAATGTCCTCTTCCATTACTGTATTTGATTTTGAACCAACAAGGCCAGGTTCTGTTAAAAGCTGAAAAACTGCATTGGGAGCTGTTGCTGTGCTTAACGTAGATCCTGTGCTCTTGCTTCATTCACAGAAAAAGGGGGAAGCTAATTCCATTGACTTCCCCTCCAGGTTCAGCCACCTGGGCCACATCTGATTCCTTTTACAAAGATTCTTCAAAGCCTAGCGAGATAAGGAAGTGTGAAGACGGAAGGGGAAAGTCCATTTCTAAGATGATAAACTGCATGTTAATTCACAGAAGAGAAAATATCTGCCTTTCAAATCATCATATTTGTTATTTTAGGGTACAACAGCTACAGTGAAAGTGCTTTCAATATCATTGGCTCTCCCTAATCCATATTGTTGATAATATCAATTCTGAATAGCTTGTGGTTCTTCCACATTGCATTGTAATGAGATTCTGAGTAATCCTTTCCTTTCCTTTCCTTTCCTTTCCTTTCCTTTCCTTTCCTTTCCATAATAATAATAATAATAATAATAATAATAATAATAATAATAATAATAATAATAATAATAATAAAGTTGGAAGGGACCTTGGAGGTCATCTAGTCCAACCCCCTGCTCAGGCAGGAAACCTTATACCATTTCAGGCAAATGGCTGTCCAGTCTCTTCTTAAAAACTTCCAGTGTTGGAGCATTCACCACCTCTGGAGGCAGGTTGTTCCACTGGTTAATTATTCTAACTGTCAGGAAGTTTCTCCTTAGTTCTAGGTTGCTTCTCTCCTTGACTAGTTTCCATCCGTTGCTTCTTGTCCTGCCTTCGGGTGCTTTGGAGAATAGCTTGACTCCCTCTTCTTTGTGGCAGCCCCTGAGATATTGGAACACTGCTATCATGTCACCCCTCACCCTTCTCTTCATTAAACTACACATACCCAATTCCAGCCTTTCCTTTCCTTTTTTTCCTAATCAAAAGTTTCATAGAAGAAATTAAAGTAACGGTGATCACCAAAATAAAGCAGAATCCATCTATGCGTGTTATGAAAAAAAAATGATTTTGGTATGGGAAAGAGATTTTTGACATAACTTCTCTATGATTGTTCTGTAACATTAGTTTAACTACTAATATTTCCATTGACTCACATTGAGGTTGAGAGTTTGCAAAGACCAGATTAACTGAATAACAGAGTTGGAAGGGACTTTGGAGATCTAGTCCAACCCGCTGCTCAAACAGGAGACCCTATTCCATACAAGTGGCTGTCTAGTCTCTTCTTGAAAGCCTCCAGTGATGGGACTCCCACACTTAGAGGCATGTTGTTCCACTGATTAATTGTTGTAACTCTCAGGAAATTTCTCCTTAGTTCTAAGTTGCTTCTCTCCTTGGTGAGGTTCCATCCGTTGCTTCTTGTCCTGCCTTTGGAGAATAGCTTGATTCCCTCTTCTTTGTGGCAGCCCTTGAGATATTGGAACACTGCTATCATGTCACACACACCCATACCAACTGTTGATCTTGCAATATTATTAAAATATTTTTAACTTTGTATTTGTTTTCATCTTTGGCCTAGCCTAGAGACTTAAGATCTAATGCTAAAGGATCCCAAATGCACTTAACTGACTTCTTAAACAGAGTCTATCTAAGCAGATAAGATAATCTTTATTGTCATTTTTTTTATTGTGGGCACAACGGCACACATCAAAAATGAAATTTAGTTGACCGCTCTCAAAGTGAAACACATACATGACACATACCTAAAACATACTATAAACAACATACATATAGAACCACGCCCCTACGTATACATAACAATAAAATATTAAAAACTGTCCATCTTGAATATATAATGGAAAGAGGAAGCCTGAGAGTTTACAAAGTTAATGCTGTATGGAATGAAACTATGGTTGAATCTGGATATTCTGCTATGGATACCACAACGCCTCCTCCCAGAAGGTAACAAGGAAAACAGGTTGTGAAGAGGATGAGTAGTGTCCCAGATAATCTTACGGACCCTGTTCAAACAACGCTTCTGTGCTATGTCCTGGATGGGAGGGAGGGAACTGCCAATGGTCTTTTCAGCCATCCTCACCACACTCTGCACCGCCTTCCTGTCTGAAGCCGTGATGCTTCCAAACCAGACTGTGATGCTGTATGACAGGAGGCTCTTGATCATCCCCCTGTAGAAAGTGGTCAGAACAGGGGAAGGAAGATGAGGTTTTCCAATGTGACGCAGAAAATGCAGGTGCTGCTGTGCCTGCTTCACCAGTTTCTCACTGTTGAGTGGCCAACCCAGCCTACTCGTTAGCTGCACACCCAGGAATTTGATGCTGGTAACCATCCCCACAGGTGAATCATTAATGTACAGAGAAGTGTGGCTCTGCCTGCCTTTTCTGAAATCGACAATCATCTCTTTGGTTTTTCCAGTGTTTAAAACTAGGCTGTTTTCCTTACACCAGTTCACCAACCCTTCAACCTCTTTGCAGTAAGCTTCCACCTTGTCATCATGAATAAGGCCCACTACTGTTGTATCATCTGCAAACTTCACAAAATGGTTGGGGGCAAACCTAGCACAACAGTCATGAGTCAACAGGGTGAACAGCAGCAGACTTAGGAGGCAGCCCTGAGGAGAACCTGTGCTCAAGAAAATGGTATTAGAGGTATTTGTTCCAGCTCGCACATATTGGGGCCTGTTGGTAAGCAAATCAAGAATCCAGTTGCACAAAGGGGTGTTTAAGCATAAAAGGCCCAGTTTGTCTATTAGATGCTGGGGAATGATTATGTTAAGTGCCGAACTGAAGTCCACAAACAACAAATGCACATGAGTATTTCTTTCCTCTAAGTGCTTCAAGCTCAGATGGAGAACGGAAGAGATAGCATCCTCCGTAAGCGATTTGGTTGGTAGGCAAACTGAAGTGGGTCACATGCTGGCGAGAGGCTAGATACAATAAAGTCCTTTATCAGCTTCTCAAAGCATTTCATAATGGTGGATGTCAGTGCAACCAGACAGTAATCGTTGAAGCCTGTAATTGTGGACTTTTTTGGCACTGGCAAGATGATCGCCTTCTTAAAACAGGATGGGACCACTGCCTGCTGCAATGAAAGCAGAAAGCAGAACATTTGGTGTGCAGATATCATTTCCATGGTGGGGGGGGAATAAGAGGAGTGTTTGTGGTACTTCACAAGCTATACTAGAAAAAAAGGGATAATTAGCCAGCGCATAAATTATTTACTAGACTCCTTTTAGACACGTACTTCCAAATTTACTACCACAGGTGATGTATTACTAAATATCAAAGCCACTGGTTATTGTATTAGGGGCAGTTCACTATTTTATTCAGAAATATCAGAGGAATCTACGACAACTAGGAAGATTATTTTTTTTTTTAAAAAAAAAGTCAAGGTGATTTTGTCAGAGTTTCTTCTGGCAAGAAGGTATTGGCTTAACCTGCCTTTCTTCTGTTTAATCACTTTCAGAAGCTCATTAGGCTAAGAGGAAATAAGCTTTAAAATTCAAACCACATGCCACATTTCAAAGGACCACAAAGTTGCAGCCTATGTCTCCATTTACAATGTCAACTGGCACTGAATTCCACAGACGCACACAAAGAAACACCCTTAAAAATGTTAGAAGATGTAAAATTAGGCCATCCATTAAATCTTTTAAATTACATCTGAAAGAGATTGCATAGTTCAATGATTGCTGTCTTGCCTACATTGTTATATTGAAGATGAGATGATACAACATTCCCCTTCCGATTCCATATACTTTAAGACATGGTTAGCATTCAACCTTTTAGCTCATTTTTCATCAAAATTAATTTCTATATTGCTTCACTTTAAGCCTGGACAAATAATTTCAATTACATCTTCCTGATGCATCTGAGCAGTGAAATGCTTGCATGAACAGTTCCCCCACATGTACAACTATCCATGAGAAAAGAGAAATGCGTGCAATTCAGCTGCCTATGTGTTCCTCGCTCACCCTTGGTTGTACACACTACACGCACCAAGGACAAAATTTCAATTTTGAAACTGAAATTTTGGAATGGAAACTCCATCTGTGGGATACAGATTAAATCCATGTATATCTTCTGAATTTGTGTTTTTGTTTGCACTTCAAAACCTGCGCTTTTCAGGATTTTCAGTGCATTTTTCAATTTTTAAAAAAACAACACACACACAATACAGTTTCAGACTGAAATATACAATAAAAGGCACATTAGACGTATGTTACATACAAAATATACATCATACACATATGAATTCTCACATTTGTTTGTTCCCCTCCTGAATTCACAGTGATGTGGAAATGAAGGAAAACGATTTTTCGGTCAGATGCAGGAAAAACTGAAATGGACAGATTTATGCTAATTCATTTCTTGCTATGGTATGGTAATTTTGTGGTGGTTTAGTCACAGAAGATGACCAGTAATGCAGTGTCACGTGCAACATTTGGATTAAAAGGGCAGAATTACACTGCATGAGATTTTTAAATTAATTGGTCTTAGCGAAGCAGGCAAAGGAACATACATCTTCTCTGAATGAAAATTCAGACTTCCTCCATGCAGCACAAGTAGGACAGTAAAATTTTATATATTAGAGATTGATCAAAGCATGACTGGTGCCGAATATATTTGCCTATGAACTTGTCAACTGAAGACGGACAAAGTTATCTACTTAGTGTCAAAGAGAAAGCTGACACTTCTCTTCCCAGATTAATACAGGTAGTCCTTGATTTACGACAGTTCATTTAGTGACTGAAGTTACCACAGCTCTGACAAAAGTTACTATTTTTCTACACTTACGAACCCATGGTCTCATGATCAAAATTCAAATGCTTGGCAATTGACTCATATTTATGATGGTTGCAGTGTCCCGGGGCCATGTGATTACCTTCTGCGAACTTCTGACAAGCAAAATCAATGGGAAGCCAGATTCACTTAACAACCGTGTTACTAACTTAACAACTGCAATTATTCACTTAACTACTATGGCAAGGTGGTAAAATGGGGCAAATTTTACTTAATAACTGTCTCGCTTAGCAAGAGAAATTTTAGGCTTAATTGTGGTCATAAGTTGAGGACTATCTGTAGCTGCACAAGTAGTTTGATGAATGGAAGATGGAGAGAAACAGCAAAGGTTGATTAACCAGGACAACAACAGTGTTTCTGCAAAGAAAATACTCCTGGAACAACTCTAAGTACAAGAATGTGACTGTGATCTGCTCTTTAAAACACAACAAATATAAACAACTCATCAGAGGAAAGCAAAGGAAGTTACCCTGGAAGTATCATTTTAAAATTCAAAATACTGAAATGAAGCATTTTGTTCCATGTTAAAATATTAAACCTGACAGCATTGCTTCCTAAAGTATTTCTTTCTCTGTCATGTATTTTCAAAACCAAGTATATTTCAAAGCCCAGATCCTCTTCATGGACTAGTCACATGTATAGTACACTCTTCAAGACAGGCAGTGAATATGGCCAGACGTTTTACACACTAACCATTCAGGATCGTATACTGATGGGATCATTTCCTTCTAAAAATGATTTGTGGCATCATACAGATAAAAATTAATACTGGATATTATTTTCAAAGAATGTATTAAAAACATATCAGTGAATAAAATAATTTAGTTAGATGTTGAGTATCCCAATAAAAGATCCAGTCAATTCAGGAAGAACAAAACAAAGTATATTGAATTAAAAGATCTGAGCACCAAAAACTATTTTTACCTCATGCCAAAGATCCCATTTAGGAGGAAAGTTAAGCTCAGTGGCTATAGTCAACTGAGTTTGGATTTTGGCATATCTAGTCCAAAAGAAAAGGCCCTTTTTCTAATCATAATCTTCCCATTGCTAAATATCAGTTAATGGCTTCATAAGATCCAGACAGAGTTGGTTAGTAAGGTTGGTGCCTCTTTATTTTATTTATTTATTTATTCAAATTTGGAAACTGCCCATCTTTCTCACAGAGCCTCTTCACACTTACCGGATCCATTATCTTGGCTGGTCATACAGAAATGTTTGTCTGCACCAATAACAATCTCCTTGCTAAAGGTATTTGTTAAGCCCAATGCAGAATATCATAAATGCTCTTTTAATAGTGCAATCCTATATGCATCTATTTGGAAGATAATTCCACTGAGTTCCAATGGGCTTATGTGCAGGACAAGTGACAATTTTATGGCAGCCTAATGATTTCCTCTCTTCAAGTAAAGGAAGCTGCAGTCTGTTTCTTGTTTCAACAAGTCTCCCGAATGAAGCAACTGCAGCTAAGTTTTTAATTTTAATTTCATACCCAGAGCAAAGGAAAAAACTGTGCCCAGGTGTCACATTGTCCTAGATAAAATGGATTTATACATCAATTCTACCTTGATTTCAGACAAGGAAATTGCTTTGCGTGCACACGCGCATGCGCACAGATGCACACACACACACCACACTGACAATCTTTACTAAGAATACTTTTGCTCTTTTTTCTTTTTTGAAAGCTCAGCAAGAGCACCATTATTATTATTCCCACCAGTTTTGCCTGAATCAATAACCTCGCTTAATGGACACTTCCAACAGGAAATGATAAATGGGGTTTTAAATCGTAGCTTCTCCTTTAAAAAAAAGAAAGAAAGAAAGAAAGAAAAGAAAAGAAATGACAGCTCATGGATTTTGAACAAGGTTTTCCCACTTAGACTCTTGGGGATGTATTGCCAGCCACCAACTGAACCGGTCCCATTTGATTCAGGGAATTGGCCAGGCACCTCTGCCCGAGCCCAGTGTCAACAGAAGCCTGTTATTATGCCACATTACACAGGAGATCTGAGGGTTTACTGCCCAGGAATGCTTGGCATCCCTTTTAAACCCACAGCTCCCAGCTCCCCTCCTTTACAAAGGCCTAAATCCCTTGTGTTTATTTGAATAGAAGCTGGCAAGATAATTAAACATCCCATTCAAACATCCTGTTTGAAATATTAAACAGTAATTAGCTTCCTAAATTTTTCCCCTCCCCTCTTGGCTTGGCGGAGGGAAGGAGGCCCCCTAACAGCTTGCCTCATCCAAAGGCTGCTCTGTGCGACAACTTGTTGCTTTTTTTTCCCACGTGAAAGTCGAGGGCTTGCCATTCTCCCTCTTTGCCCACAGCAACTGCTTATCGCACAGAAATGGCAACTAATTTGAGTGACCTCTCTAAATGAAGGTTCAAACAGAAATGTCTTTCAGAAGTATCCGGGTCAACAGCCCTCGGTAACCCAGGATGCCTATTCTTGGACCAGCAGCATCAAAACAGCCTTGTATAAATAGAAACCTTTTCTATTATCAGGCCTGCTGCCTCAGGCCTAGCACTCAGCACCTCCCTTCGTGCTGAAATATTCCCCTGAAATTCAGCTTTGAACAAAGGAGGAGGTCTTTGCTCCATAGTTTAGATGGAGCTTCCTTAACTGGATTTGAAACCAGTCTTGCAATGATGAGATGTGATCTTTCCAGAATATGGAATCCTTGATTTCTTTTTTCTCATAGGAGTGGTCAGCAAATAGAAGCCCCAGAAATTATTTGCGGATAACTTGATTCTCTGGCAGCCAACCTACCTGAACAGGACCGTCATGGAGGCGAGATGGTCACCCAAGTGATCTTACCATCACTTTTAATTGCAGCTGTTAATTTGGACCATATCCTTGCCATGTGTATCATGAGGGTCATTTGGAGTGAGTTTCTTCTTAGTATAACTGTAGAAAAGCTGTCAAAATGAGGGACTTGTGGTGGATTTGGATGAATCCTGAATCTTCAGGCAAAGCATATATACTTCAGATGGATTTTTCAGAACCACAGAAATGAATGGAATAGGATGGAATGGCACGGCATGACATGGACGCTCAAGGAATTTGTCTTTGGTGCATAAACTCTCAGTGTACATACAAACAACAAAGTGATAGGTGATAGATCATAAATCATAGTTACAATCATTAATCATAAGACACAAACAATAAGTGAACAATAGGAGAAGACAGTAGGAAAGATGAGATGAGAAGATGAGAAGGATATTAGCAATACAGCCTACTACATGGGTAAGTATGTTTAGGCATAAGACAGTGCTGTGGGAATTAGGTGTTCAGTCGAGTGATGTGTCTCATTGTTTTGGCATGCAATGCCCTATAGCAATGTCCAGGATGTGAACGGTCTCTAGATATTTTTTCAGCTTTTTTGTAAGATGAATGTAAGTCTGCAAATTGTCTTCACTTTACCCAATGACATTCCTATTTTGCAATTTTGGATGCTACCAGTAAGAATCTAATGATAATAATAATAATAATAATAATAATAATAATAATAATAATAATAATAACAACAACAACAACAACAACAACAACAACAACAATAAAAGTTGGAAGAGAACTTGGAGGTCATCTAGTCCAACCCCCTGCTCAGGCAGAAAACCCTATACCATTTCAGACAAATGGCTTTCCAGTCTCTTCTTAAAAACTTCCAGTGTTGGAGCATTCACCATTTCTGGAGGCAGGTTGTTCCACTGGTTAATTGTTCTAACTGTCAGGAAGTTTCTCCTTAGTTCTAGGTTGCTTCTCTCTTTGATTAGTTTCCATCCGTTTCTTGTCCTGCCTTCAGGTGCTTTGGAGAATAGCTTGACTCCCTCTTCTCTGTGGCAGCCCCTGAGATATTGGAACACTGCTATCATGTCCCCTCTTGTCCTTCTCTTCATTAAACTAGACATACCCAATTCCAGCAACCGTTCCTTACGTATATGTTTTAGCCTCCACTCCCCCAATCATCTTTGTTGCTCTTCTCTGCACTCTTTCTAAGTCTCAACATCTTTTTTACATTGTGGTGAACAAAACTGGATGCAGTATTCCAAGTGTGGCCTTACCAAGGCATTGTTAAAGTGGTATTAATACTTCACATGGTCTTCTTTGGAATGACTAGTCCTCTACCAGCTGGTGTACTGAAGAAGGAAACCATGGATAAGCAAGCCTTGAATTTCTGGCAGTAGCTAGCAAGCATCCCTCATAAACCAGTGAGCTAAACTACTGCATACAAAGCAATGCTTATTTTTAGATTTAAAACAACAGCAGAAGGACAACAACACAGCAGGCAGTTTATATTTTTGGGTAGGTCAGACCTCAGTCACTGTATTGAAAAGAGTGGTTCCTCAGTTTGATTGGCTGTGTGCTAAGTCACCAACTCCTCTGGGCATCACTTATCTTGATCCGGCACTCATCTACCAACTATTCTGCAACACCTAATTGAAAAACTCCTGAGAAACCATATGTCATTTATTCTGTACTAGATTCAGGAGACACAGATAACTGAAAAGAATAAAAACTGCAAGTTCATTTTTTAATATTTCACACAACGTTTCTGCACAACAAAAAGCCAGCCTTCTTTGTCAGTCTGAAAACTGACATGAGCATTCTCTACCATAAATCCTACTATCACTAAAAATGTTGGTGTCAGGCCCCAAAGTAATGTATCCTCAGTTATTTTAGCTCCTTACAAAATATTAAATCTATAGTCACTTTTTTGAAAAAGCAAGCCAAACAGATTTTAAAGAGACATAAACTGAAAAATCTTTATTTCTGTAAATAAATCCCCTCAGGAATCATCCTTTGATCAAATTTTAGTTTGGTTTGCGTATTTATTTCAAATATCATTCTGTTCATGATTTTTCTAGCTTAGATAATGAGATGAACAAAATTCCATTAAAGTGGAACTGTCAATGCTAATATATAAAATATATATGTATGTAATATGTATGTAAATAAATAAATAAATGAATCATAATATATGGGATATAATTCAGAAAATCCATATTTCAGTCCGGTAGAAATCTGGATTCAGCTTTCTATCTGAATGTTGTAAATAAACACAATCTAAACATATTGATAGGGACTGCAGTTTCATTTCAGTGAATATAAATATGATCATTGCAGTATCTTATTAGACATGAAGTTCTCTGGACCAATTCAGTCAACTTTTCCTTGAATTACATCTCTTACATTTCTCTAGAATGAGAAACTGTGAATCAAGCATTTCTTTTTTAAAGAAGAAAATAGGTTACAATATGAAAACAAATTACTGATTGTAATCTAGGTATAATATTCTCTTTCCAGATGAGCCAAATAATAATTAAAAAACCTTCCCCTTGTAAGACAACAGCAACAAAAACAGAGCAGCAAAATTTATGTATAATGAAACTGAAAATTCATCCCAGAATATATTGCTATGTCTCAAAAGTTGTACTCTCAAAAGTTTGGAAAGCTTGTGATAATCCAAAATTGAGATGCCAAAGAAATGATCTTCAAGAACATTTTAGTCTTTTTTATTATTCTGGTGGGTGCAAAGGAGCAAGAAAATGTTTGAAAGAGGCCAAATGAAAGAAATGATGCCATTATGACAAAATAAATATGAGTTGTGAGCGTCTTATAACTTGCTACATATTCAATTGGTGGATATTTGCAGTCTACATTAGTTTTAAAAAGAAGCTTTGAAGCAATGGCACAAGAAAAGATTATACAATAAAAGTAATTTAAAGGATATTTTAGGAGCTCTGAAAATCTCTTCCCTCTCCACTTTTTCTCCTCCTCCCCACCCCCCACCCCCCAAAAAAATCAACATTGCCATTGAACCACTAAGATCTTGGAGTTATTTACTTTTTTTTTTTACAAAATTAAATGTATATGCTATTCTTCCAAATCCCAGTTTTCTCAGGACAGCATTGGGGGTGGACCGGGAACTTTCTGTCACAGAGTCAACATGGAAAGAATAAGAACTCATGACTCCACCATCTGCTAGTGAAAAAATTACTAGAAAGGATGGCATTTATCTGGAATGTGATGACCTTCGGGTCATGCTAAAAGAGTGGCCCTTTTCAAGAAGTGCCTCTGTTAGCACTATTAGCAGAACAGCATTCATAAAACTGCTCTGCAGACACTAGTCTCCTGTTTGCTAATACTAGTTTGATCCTTCCGTTGAGTGGTAGCAGATGTCAGAAGACTTGCAGGTTGGCCTCTGTAGAGGAGCAGGAACCCATGGCATAGAGGTCCCCAAGCAAGTGGGGGAGAGGGCGGACATTTTATTTTAAGTGTAACCGATTGTGTTACATACCATTCTGCCCAAGGGATTGTTTTCTGTGAAGAACCTCGACTGTGAAAAGGTTAGGCTGAAGAATCTAATAAAAGATTTCACCGAAGCATTGCTTATTAAGGACAATACTAAGCCATAGCTTTGTACATAGTTACAAAGAGACCGAGTTCAGACTCTGAAGACGAGAGTTCAGATGCCTTCAAATACCCCATGCACTCCCAGTTTCAGTGTGTAAGTAACAAGAGTTTAGTTTACAGTCTGGTTATTTCAATGGTAGCAAGGTGTGCCATTGAATGGACTTATTCAGGTTGCCAGACACACATTCTCTTTCACAAAATTTCCTTGTTTTCCATTGGGACTGTCCATAGAGTATGGTAGTTTAAAAAAAAAGTAAAAATTTTTTAAAAAGGATGGGGTTTTTAAATCATGTGGCTTCCATTTTGATTTTTTTTTCTTCAACATGGATGCCCATTTTCTATTTTTCTTCTTCCCAACAGTCAGGTAACCTTGCATATATTTATTTTATATTGCCCTGTCACTGTAACAGCAACTCTGGACAGTTTATAGCAAAATTCAAAGGTAAAAACATAACACAAAACAATTACTCCCATACTACACCCATCCTGCGTGAGCTGCATTGGTTACCGGTTCTCTTCCGGGTGAGATTTAAGGTGCTGGTACTTACCTTTAAAGCCCTACATGGCTTAGGCCCGGGATATTTGCAGGACTGTCTGCTGCCGGGGACGACTTCCCATCGCCTGGTGCGCTCACACAGAGAGGGCCTCCTCAGGGTGCCATCGGCTAGACAATGTCGGCTGGCGACCCCCAGGGGCAGGGCCTTCTCTGTGGGAGCGCCAGCCCTGTGGAACCAACTCCCCCTTGAGCTCCGGATGGCCCCAGATCTCCGGTCCTTTCGCTGCAGCCTCAAAACACTCCTTTTTCATCAAGCTGACCTGGATTGACAACGGGTTTTAAAATTGTTTTAATTTTTAATTGTTTAGCTAATTTATTTTGGGGCTGTTTGTTTAATTCTTTTTTTAACTTTTGTATTGTTGTTTTTATTGTTGTTAGCCGCCCTGAGTCCTTCGGGAGATAGGGCGGCATATAAGTCCCAAAAATAAATAAATAAATAAATAAATGAATAAATAAATAAATAAATAAATAAATAAATAAATAAATAAATAAATAAATAAATAAATAAATAAATAAATAAATAAATAAATAAATAAATAAATAAATAAATATACATTAAGAAAAATGAAACAAAGACTAAAAAATCAGGAGGACAGGCAACACGGGGATAGGGATCTTCTCTCACTGAGTGCCTATAGGGACCCAAGGCTGTCTGGCAGAGCCAGGTTTTACAGTAAGGCTCTTTCAGAAGACCACAAACCTGGTGGCCAGCTTCACATCCAATATATCCCTATATTTTGGAGCAGACACTTCGAATCAGTCTTGACTCCTGGCTATTCTCCAGACATGCCCTGAGTGTTCAGAAGTGATTTGCTATTGCCTTCTTCCTAGAGCTGAGAGACAATGACTGGCACCAAATCATCCAACTGGGTCTGTGCCTAAGGCAGGACTAGAACTCCCAGTCACCCAGTTTCTGACCTGCTTCCTTTAACCACTATCTGTTCTAGTTTTCTATGCCTAAGCCTATATTAGACTACTGTGTCGGGTCTTTCCACAGTACTCTTTCCAGCCTGATGTCCAGGCTTGGCATTTTGGGAGTTACAATATCAACAGAACTGAAGGGAACCATGCTAAATCATCCTATTTCATTGGGTTCTCTGTCCCCCCGCAACCTCACTCGAAAGATTCAGCAGTGTCAGCATCCTAATCATGCCTCTCTTTTTGATGGGAGGACTGCCATATTTTGCCATTCAAAGATCCTAATCAGAGAATGATGTTCATCTTTGATAATGAGATAAAATATTGCTATTACTCTTACATTCTGCTAGGCCTGTTGCCCGTATCCTTGATAGCCATGACTGAAGTGCTTTGATTAAATGAATGGTGAAGTTAAAATTTATTACGCTATAAAATCATGGGAAATTTTGATTAAGTGCATAAATATGGTCGACTAAGAATCAAACAGAGGGACTGCTCAGATCAAATCCTCTCTCCGCAGATGAAGTCATTTCAATTATTCATGGCTTTTAATACTATATTATTTGCCCCTTGGTATCTCAAATGACTAAGTCAACATCTCCTGAAATTAAATCAGAGATGTTACAGTAATCATTGCGTTATATGAAAGAAAATGTATAAATGTCACCTGCTTTTTCCCCCCTCAGTCAGTAAACAAACAGCTGGATCATCCAAACAGGATTCATTACTCAGCCCTTGCTGACTTCAGGAAGTAATTGCCATAAGATGCTACCATTCATCATTTATCTCTTTACTTCTCTGGAAGGAAAAGTAGCTTAAAAAAAGTTATCTAGGTCTTTTCAGAGAGTAAACAATGACCCGAGCTTTATCTTCATACAGGGTGACCAGGATTTTGTGGGTGTCATAGGCGTTTTTTCCAGGAAGAAGCAGAGGCTCTTGGTTTATCTTTATTAAAATGTTCTGAGTCCAACAGCAACTACTTTATCACTGCCTCTTTTATGGATATTCAGCTTCTTCCCTTTCCTAAAACTGAATCCATGACTTCCAGGATTCACTGGCTTCTTTCTTGCAGCAAAGGTTGAGCAAAAGTGTGACCAGCCAGAGCAATCATTTTCTCTGTGTCCCCTCGACCCACAAACTGAAATGTATCAATTTTTTATAAATTCAGAGAGTGGTCTCAGCAACTATAGATGGATCTAACCTAGCTGTAGAGTCCAGAAAGAGATCAATACTCTTTGCTGACCCATTACTAGTAGAGCCCACTGACCTCTTCCTGAACCTACAGACAAATGACCTCATCATCGTTCTAATGGCAGACTATAGGCTAATGCACCCCATTTGTTTGTTTGTTTGTTTATTCCCTGCTGGTATTATTTTTATAAATAAACCAAGGCAGATAATACACCTAATACTCCTTCCTCTTCCTATTTTCCCCACAGCAACAACTCTGAAATGGGTTGGGCTGAAAGAGAATGACTGGCCCAGTCAGCTTTCATGCTGTTGTCCAAAATAAAAGTGCATACAATCTATTTCCTAGAGCAGACATGTCAAACACAAGGCCCGGGGGCCAGATCCGGCCCACGAAGTGGTTTCATGTGGCCCGCGAAGCCATCCTGGAAACAGTGAGGGAATGGCCCCCACTGCCTTGGCCCTGGCCCAGAGACCCTCCTTCTGCCAGAGACCCTCAGATCTGTCCCACTCCTGCCCAGGCCCCTATAGGCACCCTTGATGTGAACAATGTAGAGCTGGCCACGCCCACCCAGTAGGCCATACGCACTCTAGCCACGCCCACCCAGTAGGCCATATCCACCCGGCCCCCTGAGGGCAACCGCAATGCTGATGCGGCCCTCAATGAAATTGAGTTTGACACCCCTGTCCTAGAGGAAGGATTCTTTATAATCAGTTCCAAAATCTTATTCTAAAATTACCTGGAGCCTTTAATCTGTGTTATAACTTTCTAGGATGAAAGTCTTATTTAGCTTGTTGCTATTTATTTCATTTTTTAAAAAATAAAACCTTATAATTAAACTTTTCTTTTATTAAAGATTGAAGGAAAACTCACCTGCCATCTTGAGACTTGTCAATCTGAAGGTCTCTAATAGTTTAAAAGCAGTTAACAAGCAATTTCTGAACATGATCAGAAGAGAAAGTTTGCAAACTTAGTGTTCTTTAAAAGGCTCCCCCTGCAGTTGCAACCAAGATGGCTGTTCTCTTGTCTCCCAGTGCTCAATATCCACTGGAAATGGCTGCCCTGTGATTTCCTCATGAGAAGCAACTGCTTGGAATGCATGTGGGTCCTTTCCCATTTTTTTCTTCTCCTGAGAGGTTCTAAAGAGCCGGCCTAATAGATGGCTCTTCACCAAAGTCATCAGCTCCACTTATCGTGGAATTGTCTTCAGTCTGCTATTTCTTCCTCTGGAAGCTGCCAAAATTGTTGGTTTCTGTAATGGAATGTGTGGACAAGGGAAAGAGAAGCTGTTTAGGAAACAATCAGATAAGAGAAGGAGAAGCACCCAACGGTCAGAGAAAAAAAAAACTTGGGAAGGACCCGGCCCAATTGATTAGACTGGTGGCAGGAAGTTCAGACTTGCAAGATTCTGTTAATTTAGCCTAAAGTAGATTTAGCTCATCTGGTTACATTTCCTGTCCAGTTGACTGAGAGGACTGATACTTTCTGAAGTAAACCCTCTTAAGCCACTCAGAACGTATGTTCTCCAGTCTGGAGTCCAGTGGTGGGATTCAGCCGGTTCGCACCACTTCAGCAGAACTGGTAGCTACTTTTTTGTTGTCCAGGCCCAGAACGAACTTCCAAAAACGGCATCCACACACAAAACTGGTTGTTCACCTATTTGAATCCCAACACTGCTTGGGTCCATTCTAGTATCCATTTCATTATTGCGGGGTCTAAAACAAGCCATTGAAACCTAGCATTTCTCCTGGATATTTGGCCCAAGTTGAGTATCGTCCCCTTTTGGTTGTTTAATTATTCCAGTTGGCAACCGTTTTATGTTTAAATTTTATACATTAGACTGGTCATTTAAAAAAAATAGATTGAACTTCTTCTTCGTTCATTGCTTGTTTCCGTTGTACTCTACCTGAAGTCTCATTGCTTGAGTTGGGTGAACCTATCAAGCCATGAAAGAAAGAAACAAACCCTTCCAGTGGCCAGATACTTTTTTTAATGATTGTCAGTTGCTAAAAATTTTTAAAAAATAATTTTGCCATTGATCAGTCTTTTAAATCCATGAACTCCACTCAACCCTACAAAAGCATGCTCCATTCAACCTTTACATCTTCCAATGGGCACCTTTTTGATTTCTGTCCAGCTGGGTGATGCTTGTTCCCCTTGCTTTCTCACCCCTGCCCATAGCACTGGAAAGCTCCCTTCCCTTCAACTTCCCTTTATTTTAAAGAAAAAAACCCAACAACTTTAAATTACAATGTGGGCACAAGTTGCTATATTCCTCTGAAACTGAATGATCAGTTCTTCCATAGTACAAACTTTCCACTGACATATAAAGGGGGTGGGGGGGGGAAGAGAGCAAACTGTTCTGTATGGCTTTGATTACTGTAGCCTCGCAGCTACAATGGTACCACAAGGAACAAGAGAAAGAAGAAAAATCTTGGTCAATGTCAGGAGAGAGAATGTGGAAATGAATACGAAGGCATTCATTGGTGCAAACATTTAGGAAAGGAAAAGAAAGACAGACACACAAGGGACTGGAGAGGTACAAACAATCCCTCAAAGGAAAAGGCAGGCACTGATAGACTGGCTCACATAGAAGCCCACCAATGAGTTTAACTTTTCTTAGGCAGACAAGAAGGACAAGAATCAGGGTAACCCTCAGACACATCTTGCACTGACTGTAGTCCAGAGTGAGCATCAGCCCATCCCCAGACTGAAATCATTCCATTCTGGACTGGAGGGTCTGTTTAAGAAGCACTTGGGAGCAGGATGAAAGACCAGTAGCTTAAGCTGCAGTATGGAAATGTCCCAGGTCATTTCTTATCTTGGTGATTATATTTCCCTCCCCCTCCACAAATTAGTAAAACTGTCACAGTGTGTCCCCATGGGCTCTTACAGTGATTAACACCTCCCACACAAAATGTAGAATGGTTTTATACAACTGCCTTATCTTCCAC